>NC_073692.1:179493068-180190568 GCF_029784155.1 Uranotaenia lowii | reverse complement strand
TGACTGACTGACTGACTGACTGACTGACTGACTGACTGACTGACTGACTGACTGACTGACTGACTGACTGACTGACTGACTGACTGACTGACTGACTGACTGACTGACTGACTGACTGACTGACTGACTGACTGACTGACTGACTGACTGACTGACTGACTGACTGACTGACTGACTGACTGACTGACTGACTGACTGACTGACTGACTGACTGACTGACTGACTGACTGACTGACTGACTGACTGACTGACTGACTGACTGACTGACTGACTGACTGACTGACTGACTGACTGACTGACTGACTGACTGACTGACTGACTGACTGACTGACTGACTGACTGACTGACTGACTGACTGACTGACTGACTGACTGACTGACTGACTGACTGACTGACTGACTGACTGACTGACTGACTGACTGACTGACTGACTGACTGACTGACTGACTGACTGACTGACTGACTGACTGACTGACTGACTGACTGACTGACTGACTGACTGACTGACTGACTGACTGACTGACTGACTGACTGACTGACTGACTGACTGACTGACTGACTGACTGACTGACTGACTGACTGACTGACTGACTGACTGACTGACTGACTGACTGACTGACTGACTGACTGACTGACTGACTGACTGACTGACTGACTGACTGACTGACTGACTGACTGACTGACTGACTGACTGACTGACTGACTGACTGACTGACTGACTGACTGACTGACTGACTGACTGACTGACTGACTGACTGACTGACTGACTGACTGACTGACTGACTGACTGACTGACTGACTGACTGACTGACTTTGTTCAGTAGAACATTTGCTTTAAAGAAATTATAAATTGGCACAAAAGCCAAAGTGAAGCTCGGTTCCACAGAAGAAACAAAAAAAATTTGATTTTTTAGTTCAAAGTATTCCATTTTCCCATAAAATCGTAAAATTTAATCATGTAAACTTCACTTTAAAAATTCTGCGAAAAATCTTGTTGAGTTTTAATCCAAAGCGAAGCTTTTTAGGCTCCAGGGTTCCTGAAATTCAAAAATGACCCTGAATCGATTTAGTCAATTGTGTCAGCTTTGTCAGAAGACAAATCCAAAACAAATTTAAAATTCACTCCACGTGTTCAAATTCGAAACCACGTGAATACGATCATAATATAGGTATATAGAAGTCCTCCAAATATGAAAAGGAACCGGAAGCAATACTCATAGATTTCAGGCGGTTCCAGAACAAAGAGAAAAATCGAATCTTCTGCCCCAAAAATAATTCCTGCTGCTCATCGAAGCATCCTTCCATACCTTTGGGAGTGAAATGAAACCGGATGTGCTTGCTTCCATTTTGTTCTTCCTGTTTGAGGTACGAGGACGACGGGTATTCCTTTTTCCATCTGGAGGGAATTGGGACTTCTTGGTATGCAGATGTGCGGGTCTTCTTTATCAGTGTTATTGGATTCTTGTGTATCGAGTCCTTTGAAGGCTGGCAGAAGAGAGAAGGTGGGTATTCGAAGAATATTTGTTTGATTCGTACGTGTTGTTGGCTTGTAGTCTTTTGGATTTTGATACCGAAAGTCGATACACCGTTTCAGGGGAAATGCATTTAATATCAACCTATTTTGTTTTAATTTCAAAATTTCAATCTAGACAAAACGGGAGGCTCCAATTCCAGTTATTTATTTTTTATTATAAAATTCTCACCCCGAGTTTGAAAGAGCAAACCTAAGATTTTTTTTTGGAAATGATTCTGGTTCAATATTATTAGAACTAGATTCATTATTTTTAAATTAAAAAATACAACTTTTAATAAAATAACATGCGAATGACGGCGTATTTCTTTGATGGGTTTTTGGAATTCTAATTCATTGTAGATGCTCTATAAAAACATCTACTAGGAAACTACCAAAAAGTGTCCTCTATGCTTAATCCATCCTACACCCTTGCGGTTTTAGACCGGATTAAATATTTCATTTCTGTGTGAACCTAAAAAAAAAACACTGATAAATCCGATCCGGAAAGCCATACACACATTTCCCTTATCCAAATCGAAACCCATTTCCGAAACATTTCAGCCTGTGGCTTCCGGCTACTCCGGGGTGGGGAACTAGTTTTTTTTTTAATCCAAACAGTCCGTAACTCTTCCGGTGCCAAAAATCCATTTGCAGCTTATTGATTCAGTCGTTGACCACTAACAAAGAGCGACCAACTAGATATCCGATTGGGGCAAGGTAGGTACTTAGCCCTCCGGGTTATGATAAATTGCTCTTCCTTTCATGTACTTTTGGCACATTCCACTTGGTCGTTTGGCTTATGCTTGACTAATGGGTCTGTTTTTTTTTTCGTTTTCTCAACCACTCAGATTCCTACATTTTTTTTCAACTACTTGCAACTCGCATGTATTTGCTCTTGAAATCCGTTCAAGGTATTGTTGCTGAAAGCAAGTGAAAGGAACAAGGAAAAAAAACTTGGCAAAATCAGATAAGGTACATCTTTCCGACAACAGAGAAGAATTTTCTTTTTGTTCGAGTGTGTAGAGATTGTATCACTTGTATCTCTCTATTAAGATCCATGATTTGTTTGCTCACTCACTTATCGTGATTTGTCTTAACTTCAAGAACTAATTTTGAATCAGGGAGATACATTCAGCAAATTCAATTTCAACTCTTCAATTTGCCAATTGCGTTGAACACAACATTGTTTGCTCGATACAGACTGTGAAAAAATCTTTAATAGAGGCAAATTAATTGATCCTGAAGCTTCCCGGGAAACTTTTCGAAACATATCGCAGCAAAGTGCCAATTATTGGCTTTGTTATTGGTTTAGATTGCCTTTTATAATTTATAGTCCTGGGGGCCCTGAGGGGTCTGAAAGTTTACCATTTGGAAAACTACGCAATTGACGGGGAGTGCTTCCCTTTCTTTCATTTTTCCAAATTTTGTTAAATTGGTTCAATCACACGTTCCTCAGTGATATTTTTCCAAAACTGGCAACTGGTTGCCCTGGTTTATTTGCAAAGTTTAAGCCAAATGTGACGAGTGATTTGAATGTAATTTTTTAGATCCATTGTGAAGGTATGTAAGTGAAGTAAATTACCATACAAGTTGGTACTTGAATCATCACAAAAAAAAAGATACTAACTGCATACAACATTGAATTTTGTAATATTCATAGAATAATTTTAGGCAGTTTTTGAGAAGGAAATAAGTTATAATATGAGTTTGTAAGCACACTTTTGTTCTATAATTTTAAATTCAGTTAAAACACGCGAGCAAACTCCTTGGTCATTTCTAAATCATCGCAGTTGAAATTTAGTTGCAAATTATGAAGAATTGAAGCAACTTTAATGATTTCAAAATTCATGCACATATCGAGATCGCATTGGCTCAACTTGGTTTATCTGCAAAAGAAATCCGAATAGGTTATAGATCGGAGTATTATTTTGTAACAATTTTTATGTGTATTTTAGAGATACCATGAATCTGAGGGTTTATGTCAAAAGGTAGCCCAACTTTTTTAATGAAGGGTTTAATTGGTAAAAAAAACTAACCAACCAAACCATCGAGAATTTTGAACATTTTCTGGCAATTTTGTACAATCATTTTACATATATCAAAGATCTGAAATTAGTAAGCAATATGAATTTAGATTCCGAATAAGGCTTAGACTGTTTAGCTTCATAAAATAATATTTTGATTAAAGTATTTTAATCAAATCTAAAACTATAGTAATGGTGAAAACGAGACTCGTGACATTAGACTGAGTCGATTTGGGGTCAATTTGGAATTTCTCAAACCCTGGGGTCCAAAGTGCTTCGTCTTGTTCCAAAACTCATCCATGATTTTTTGCAAAATTTTTAAGTAACGTTTACATGAGTAAATTTGAACTTTTAGGTTTGCATGGGAAAATTGAATATTTTGTACTGAAAAATCAACATCATTTTTGTTTCGTCTGCGGAACCGAGCCAGCTGATGGTTTTTGTGCCAATTTTTTAAATTCCTAAAGGAAATTTTCCGCTGAACAACTTCGTCGAAGACCATAACTTCGTACCTTATTAGGATAAAAAGTTATTAGCTGTTTAACAGGGGTATATCTTTTCGCACTGATAAACAATAAATTAAATTGACATCCCTGCAGGGTGCCTAGCGAGGTATTGCGTGATAACTTTCCATGCAACATTTCGTGAGGCTCAAGCAGTGATGTCAGTTAAATTTATTGTTTATCAATGCGAAAAGATATACCTCTGTTAAACAGCTTATAACTTTTTTTTCCGAATAAAACACGAAGTTATGGTCTTCGACAAAGTTGTGCAGCGGAAAATTTCCTTTAGGAATTTTATAAATTGGCACAAAAACCATCAGCTGGCTCGGTTCCACAGACGAAACAAAAATTATGTCGATTTTTCAGTACAAAATATTCAATTTTCCCATGCAAACCGAAAAGTTCAAATTTACTCAAGTAAACGTTACTTAAAAATTCTGCAAAAAATCATGGATGAGTTTTGAATCAATACAAAGCTTTTAAGACCCCAGGGTTTGAGAAATTCCAAAATGACCCCACATCGACTCAGTCTATTGTGACATAGAGAGAACGGTTGTAATCCATTTTCTCGAAAACATTTGCCCAGGATAGAAAATCCTAAGAATTACAATTGTCAGAAACAACACTATCCTAGTTTTTTTTTTCCACAGACGGACTATTCCCCAGAATGAGAAACCCCTAGAATTTAAATCACCAGAAAAACAATTTCCCAGATTTTTTTTCCCCAGAAAGAACCACTCCGCAGACAAGTTTTCTCTAGAGTGAATCATTTCCCAGAAAATTAAATCTATTTATCATAACTGGAATTTGAAAAAAAATATATTTTTTCCACAAAATTGTGTTTTCTCAATATCATTCTTTTGCGACAAAGCGGCAACCATCAAGGGTGAATAAGCCGAGGCGGCTCAAAGCCGACGAATCTCCTAAATCCGAGGTCCTAATTCACTGGTTTAGGTCTGCCGGGGCTTCCTAGGTCTGCGTGAAGCTAAAGTGGGATCTCTTAGTTTCGTCCGCCTCGCGACAGCGCAGGAGTCGGTTACTTAAATAATTTCAAAAGGCACATTGGGTAGCTTGAAATCAATGTTTCCATATTAAAAAAAAATACTGGTTAAAAAAAAAAGTTCGAAATTTCCATCCCGGGATTAATGGGACTAATTTTTGGGGTTTGATTTCGGGTATTTGTCATTCTGGGCTATTTGTCAAACAAGGGGAAAAATCATTCTGGGTAAATGTTTTCGGACTTTTGAGATACAATCCAATAAAAGTAGCCAAACCTTAAGCAAGAATTCTAATTCAAAATTCGGTGCTGCCCATAAATAGTAACGTGAGAAAAATTCGGCTCCGGGAAGGAATCAAGCCGTATCTAGCTGGCAATCAGCCAAATCGGATAGTTAAACAGAATAGTGAGGCAAAAATCCGTACTCAAAAGCTATCCCACCAGGTGATGACCAAATTCGAGGGGTATCTTCTGATGAACGATGAAACGTATGTCAAGACTGACTTCGGGTAAATCCCAGGTCAAAAATTTTACTTGGCAACGGCTCGAGGGGATGTTCCAACCAAGCTTAAATTTGTTTTTGCCGAAAAATTTGTACGAAAATTTATTATTTGGCAGAGCTTCTGCAGCTGTAGAATAAACCGAAAGTTTTCGTTACAAATAAGACAATGATGTCGGAACGTCACCAAAAAGAGTGTCCCTAAAAACTAATTTTGCGTTCATTCAATCCCATGACCATCCCGTAAGATTTCGACCAGATTTGACAAGCTGTCATTACATCAAAGCCGTTCAAGAATGGTATGCAGGGAAATGGGTCCAGTTTGTTCCGAAAAACCTTAACCCACCCAACTGCCCTCAAATCCGCCCTATTGAGAAATACTGAATAATCATGAGAGGAAACTCATGGCAAAGGGAAAGGTTCGAAACATCGACAAATAATTTTATCCGTATTTTATCATAAAAGTTTGAAAAAACTCTATATTTGTATAAAAAAAAATCTTGAGTTCAATAATAAACAACTGAAATACAGGCAATTGTTTTAGTTCCAATCCTATTTGAAGCAAACTACCAAGTTCAGAATTCTTCTACAGATTTCCAAATTTTCCCACTTGATGATAGACATTGATTTCTGTGTACTGAATTGTAATAGGTCAAATACCTTTTAATCTTCTGGTTCCCAATTATCAAAATCTTAATTATATTTCTGTTTACATATTTCGCATTATGTATCTAGTATCTTGATTTTCAGTTATCCTTATCATTAAAAAATACTTAAAAAGGCGTTATGGAATTGTTATTCAAATTTGGTTTTTGCATTTCATTCAAAATTTTATCAATAATTTTTGATACTCATATGCATAAAAATTATTTTTACCGAATTTGAAAAAAGAAACACAATATTAAGGCAGTTACAAACGCGTGTATTTTAAAAACTATTCGTTTGATCGAAAAACGTTAGCATTTTAGTAAGTCCTGTTATATTTATTATCTATTTGGGACAAAAACAGTTTATAAGTTTTTAAATCAACAATAATACATTTCAGAGATGATTGTGCAAAATTATTTTTACCATGTATTTTTTCATCGTAAATTTTCCAAAAACACGAAACTAAGAGCAAGTTCACTGGTGTTGGGAAAAAGTGGTAGAAATTATGACATTTTGAAAATTTTACCATGTAAAAATGATTTCAAGATCTTGGGGCGTTGTATTTTTTTACAACACTGTTTCTATTTCAGCCGTATGTGATAGAAATATTGCTATTTTTGCATCACAGCATGCGAAAATACAACACGTGTTGTAAAAAAACTAGAAGGCCACAGATCTTGAAAATGTTTCTGCATGGCAAAATTTTGAAAATGTGCCGTAAGTGTCAAAATTCCTACCACTTTTTCCAACACCTGTGAACTTGCTCTAAGACATCTGAAAAATAGACAAGGTAGTCTTTTTCATTACCAACACAACGCAGCCAGAATTTTGCACATCCTAAACCTAGGAATGAACTTATCACCGATGATCATGATCATAGCATCCTAAGTTTCTGTTTCATATTCAGATGCTAAGTTCTACTCAATTCTTTTCCAAAATTCAAAACTTAAAAATGGCGATCCAGAATGATTTATCATTCAAAATTTATATTTTTATTCAGATAAAAAATTATGAATTCAGATAGGAACCCAAGACATGAAATGTAGAATAATACTTGATTGATGATAATGGGCTCTGAAAATTCGATTCTTGGCTCATATGGCAATTTTATCTGGAATCTAAATTCAAAAACCCCCATTTTTTATTACAGAAATCGAATTGAAACTCAGAATAAGATCCAAAATTCAAATTTCATAATAAGTAATCTTGATATTTTTTCTCATTTTTGAGCTTAATCTGCCAATATCAATGCTGTATATGAATTCTGAACCTGAATTCATATTCAGGTTCAGAATTCAGATATAGAATTAATATTCAAAATTCAGATTAAACTTATGAATGAGTTATTACTATTTCGTTGAGGAATTCAAATTGTAAGAGATCGCAGACTTGTCAAATAACAACAATAATTTAAATTTCAAAATTACAAATTTTTAACCAAAGTCAGTCAGTATTTTACAAAAAAAAAACATCTGCAGGATTTAATTTAAGGAATTCATTTCTACGAAAAGTATTTACGGATAAAGAAACATGTAGGTACATATCCCGTAAAATAAATATAAATATTATTATTGCAGTTTAATCAAGAGCCAAATTTTAAAATAATATTTGGATTAGCATCGAAATTGAAAGAATCAGGTTTGAACCACAAAACTTCGAAAATCGCATTGCCACGTCGCCCGCTGATAAATGTTGCCTTTTCGCGACGCATTTTGCCAGTGTCTTTTCAGTGGAATCGCCAACTGCCGATCAATTAAACGCCGCTGTAACACGATTACTCATCGATGTGTTGGATCTGGATGTTTTTGCTGTTCGCGAGGAAATGGTTTTAGAAGCTATCAATAATTTAAAGAACTCCACTTCAGCTGGTCAGGATGGAATACCGGCATGCGTATTGAAAAACTGTCGCGCTTTGTTGGTAAAACCACTTACACGCATTTTCAATCAGTCTCTCCAACAGCAAAAATTTCCTACCATCTGGAAAAAATCGCTTATGAGCCCAGTACACAAAAAAGGTGACAAGCAAGATGTTCTTAACTACCGCGGAGTCACATCGCTAGCTGCCTGTTCGAAAGTATTTGAGAGGATCGTCAACGATGTCATGTTTTCAGCTTGCCGGAACTGGATCTCTGAGAATCAGCATGGATTTTTTCCTAAACGTTCGGTAACTTCAAACCTGATGGTTTTCACATCCTTCTGCATATCCAACATGGATGGCGGGAAACAAATCGACGCGATATATACCGATATTTCGGCAGCATTTGATTCTGTAAACCACGATATTCTCCTGAAAAAATTGCATCGACTTGGCTTTTCCGAACGATTGTGTGCATGGATCAGAAGCTACCTAACGGATCGTCGATTGGCTGTAAGAATTGGTTCTGCTGAATCCTCTGACTTTACTCCAAAGTCTGGGGTACCCCAAGGCAGCAATTTGGGTCCTTTATTGTTTACACTATTCTGTAACGACATTAATTTTTTGCTCACTGGATGTGGAGTTCTCCTATACGCGGACGACCTGAAAATATTTTTAGTCATAAACAACCAATCTGATTGTTATGAATTGCAACGATTCTTGGACACAGTTGTGAACTAGTGCGCTAATAATGTACTTGTTTTGAGCGTAGCAAAGTGCTGTATTATCACATTTGGGCGTATGAAAAATCCATTCATCCATCACTACAATATTCTGGGCGAGCAGTTGCATCGTGTTGACGAGATTAAGGATCTTGGCGTTTTATTGGACAACCGTATGACTTTTAAGCTTCACTATTCTGTGGTACTCGAGAAGGCAAATCGTATGCTGGGATTCATTATGCGTTTGAGCAAAGAATTCACTGATCCGATTTGCTTGCGAGCTTTGTATTGCTGTCTGGTGCGTTCAATATTGGAATCTGCGAACCTGATATGGTGGCCGTTTGAAGCTGCATGGACAGCGCGTTTTGAAGCAATTCAACGTCGGTTCGTTCGTTATGCTCTTCGTGAGCTACCTTGGGAGAATCCATTAAATTTACCTCCATACGCACATCGATGTGCCCTGCTTGGACTTCATACGCTGTCGGATCGCCGTTCCATCGGTCAATCGATGTTCGTTGCAAAGATTCTTCGGAACGAAATTGACTGCTCCTGGATACTCTCTCGCTGCAATATTTATGCTCCAGAAAGAACCCTGCGCAATAGGAATTGGCTCTCTTTGGAACCAAGAAGCACGCGATATGGCAGCAATGACCCTCTCCGTTCCGCGAAATTATGCTTTTTACGTTATTTTAATGTCTTCGACTTCAATGTATCCATTTCAAGTTTTAGACGCCGCATTGAATCTGACTTGAGTGACCAACTAAGAACGTAGGAATAGTATCATGTTATGTACAAATAATATTAAGTAGATCATTAAGACACCTACATTTGTCAGATGATTTTATATTAAATAAACAATAAACAATAAACAATTAATTTTACCTTTGGGAGTTTAATTTACTTTTGGTTTGAGCATAGAATAAGTTTTTTTTAACAAATTTAAGGCTTTCTTATAAAAACTTGTCCTTTGTTCAAATCAAATTAGCTAAATTGACCAGAAAACCATGTAAACAATAAATAATTTAAAAAAAAAATTAGACCAGATTTTGAAGCAAATTCAAAGATTTTATCCATCTAAAAAGTAAGTTCTCCATTCTGTTACTAAAGGATTCATTATACAAATCTAAGTAAAAATTTACAGATTTTCAGATGTATTTTCTAAGTTTTCTATGTAATACATGAAATTTTTAACGTAAAATAACTTAAAAATAATTAAACAAAAAGTAATAAAAAAATTTTTTTAATTAAGTTCATTGTTTGAGCAAATATTTCATAGAAAAAAAGCACCAACCCCTCTTGTCAGTGCAGTTTGAGGGAAATCCGCTTTTGCCACATGGCACAAAAAAAAATTATTGTTATTGAAAAACAATAAAAAATAAAAATTCATACAAAACTTTTAACAGTTCTATTCAAGTATACTGAACTTTAATACTCATGCGTACAGATACTGTTAACAAAAATGTTCAGGGTTTTTCTTTCTTATTCATCGTAAAATAATCAATTCAACAAATTGAAGCTTTAAGCAAAGTTATAAATGATAAGATATTGGAATAAGAGACAAGTTGCAAATGCCTATTTTAGGTAGGATAAATACCTCTTTCAAGGAAAATTAGATTGCCCGTAATCTTTTTTACTTTTCATCATTAAAACATGAAATCTACGCTCTAATTACAACTTAACAACGGAAACAGGGGAGCTTAATACTAATCTGATAAAAAAATTATATGAACAAAATGTAACCATGAAATATGGCCATATGGTATCTCTAACTATGTTTTTTGCAAAAGAGCTAGTGATGTTTCAAATTTCGGCAAAATTTTAGCTTTGACGTATGCTTAACATTAGTTTCTACCATTTTCAATTAAATTATTCGAAATTATTGCAAGTGAAACAGAAATATTTCAGACTCCTGTGTATTGGAATATGGCAAAAAAAGAGTATTCTTCTTAGTATGCGCATTTAGCCCGCCTCTCCCCTATGCCATGACCGAAATTCGATCTCACAAACCTTGGCGTAGATGACTTGAACTCTAACCACTACGCCAAAGCCACTGAAATCTTTGGCGCTGGCATTTAATTAACTCAGCCCAAAAAAAATAATTTTGAAGTTGCTACTCCAAACCATTTTTTTTAAACGAACACACTTCAAAAAGATTAATATAAAATTCATGATCGATTTAAAAAAGAAGATACAAAACAATAAAAATGAGAACCGTGTTTTTCTTATTAAAAATTTGGATTCCTAGGATTTGAAGAAAATTATGTTTTCTGAACACAAAAATTAAAATTTGAAAAACAAAAACATTATGATTTTTACTTATTTTAAAACACTGCAAAAATTTAAATAGTAGGAAGACCTAAAAATTGGATGAATTTATTTAAACACCAAAACCAAACACGGGGATTAAATTTTTTTTTAAACATTTGAGAGTTTAAATAAATCAAAATTTTAATTAAAACTGAATTCTGAAATTTATAAAAAGATTCTTTCCTATTTTCAAAAGTAATTTCAAAAAATGAAACCTAATAGATAATCACTTATTAAATATTTGATTCAGGGCACCCAAATTATTCAAAATTATTTGCACCTCGGGAAAAACGTGAATTTTGTTACCTTGTTTAGTTCCAAACCTCTTTTGAATGTGAATTTGAGCATTTAGGATAACAAGAACTACAAAAAATTGGGGAAAAATTGGTTTTTTGAAAAAAAAATTCATTTCAGAATGAAATTTGTGCAGACTTAAAAGTTTTATTGATATGTAATCAAAGTGATTTGCTATAAAGTAATGGTTATTAAGTTTTAGATTTTTTGTTTTGTTCATTCTGTTGACTATCGTGAGTAGCAAAACCCTGGCTCCCAGCTTGTTAGTGTTTTTATTTTATTGTTTTCATGAACCAGTTTTGAAGTTCAAATAGTTGCTTTAAAATTCTGAACAAATTTAGTTACACTTCTTTAAGCAAAAAAACCCATTCTAAGGATGAGGTACAGATTTTTAATGTCAAATTTTAATTTCAAAACAACAGTTTGGTGGAACTGCAACTTGAAATTAACAATTTATATTTTCAATATAGTGTCGTGAAATGAAATATATTATATTAGGTTTAAAAAGATTCAAAACCTAATTCATCCGGATGTGAGTCAATTTTCTGACATGTCTGTCAACACTTTTTTTTAAAATAACTTTTGGGATCAAATAATTTCCGAGTACTACGGTAGATTGATTTCTAGAGTTGAAAATTTTACTTGAAAAATATCTCCATGGGGGGAGGTTAGACCCCTTCCTCGTTCGCACGGCCTTGGAAGGAGGTAAGATATTGAATGTCTGCCCGGTTTATACACTTTTTCCCATTGCGCAGTGTAAAAAATTGGACCACATGCACAGACTACCTTACTCAAACGATTCATTATATTTTTTGTTACTTCTTGAAGTTTTGGAACTTTTTAACTAGTCCTGTCCAAGTATATTCGTCCAAATGTCGCGCTAGTTCGGGCGAAATGACAAAAACACAGCATAACACCAAAATCATGTACTTAGCTGTATGACGATTGACTAATCATACAATTTTACAATGATTCAATTCAACTTGTTAAAATGTACAGTCCTACATGAATACCAAATACTTATCAATTTTTAAATATTTGTAAATCTTTACTTCTGTTTTTATTTTACTTATATTTGTAGCTGGTATCTTATACTTTTTAAAAAAAAATCGAACCTCTGTTGCTTTCCCCACACCTGTTAAAGCTGAATATCCTACTTTGTTTATTCCACCAGAAGAAGCGCCACTTCCAGGAAAGGTACCAAGCAGGATATCCGGTTGAACACTACCTTATCAACCGGTGTTATTTTTTGTGTGTGCTTTATTTTAGCTCCTTTGTGCTGCTCTCTGCTTCAACCTATAAGGAAAAAAACTTTCTCCAAGCTCTAGGCAGGGCCAGGACAGAATAAAAACTAATGCCTTTCGTATTGTTTCTGCAAAAGTTTTCCAACAAGTTTTTTTTTCGTTTTTCTTTGTTGATGATCAGATACGTGCGCTCTTATATTTTGTTCCTGCAGTTAAATAAATACAGTTCACCTCAAGTTGGCTGAGTAACATTAGGATGTGACTATGATGATGAATGAATTTAAACAAAAATATGTTGTGGTTCAGTTTGAATAGATATATCTTGTTTGACTTATAAATCCAAACTTAAAGAGGAAAAATTATGGGAAACAAAATTGATGATTATCAGTATTCAAGTATCATCACGTCCCAATACCTAAGGAGAAAAAGTTCTGAAGACGCCCACTTGGCTTCTTTTCGCTGCGGATAACCCAGGGAAGAAAAAGCCTTGCTAAGAAATAAGGCATGATAGTAGTTACGGACGATGTCTTCATATCGAGGCGGGAAAACTCCACTCTTTTCCCAACGGATGTATATAATCAACCAGCTGCGGCTTCAGGTCCAAATTGCGCGATAATTGAACCTCTGATGTTCAACGTGGTGATTAATTGCCCGACGTCTTTGTAAACACATCGCCAAGGATGGTCGGTTGAAAGTTGCTTCCGGCCGGAGCTCTCTCCTCGACTTTGTGTTGGGCTGAAATCTTTCGAACTTGCGAAAAGAGATGGATTTCAACAAGGCTGAAAAAAGAATATATCATAATTATGTTCGCAAGTTTTTGCGGCTCTTTTATTAACGAAAAAGCGCTTATAACAGTTCAATTCTTGAACCTTGTAATTAAAACATAATACAAAATAAATATCGCGAAAGCTACTAGAACGCCATCGGGTATAGCTATTGGTAAGAAATTCCGACAAATTACCAAGATATGTTTCAGATGCGAATTATTGGCACTCTGTATCATTCTTTGGGGAAAAAAAATGCCACCCCACCAAAAAAGATCAGCGCTATCATCATCATCATCACATTATGGCATAAGCTGTGAAACGTGAAAGTGTAATGTTTTATATTGGGTTTTCACCCTCGTTTTCTCTTTTGCTTAACTGGTTCATCGCCGCGCTGGATGTTCGAAACAATTACCATACCTGGCAGGGATATAGCGGAAAGTGACACCCGCAGTCAGCACACGTGGGAAATCATTTCACAGCGATGAAAATCATTATTTATGAGATGCCAAAACTCGGTGAGGGAATCGGTTGAAAAAACGAAGAATTTTCGATTTTGTTTTCACTTGGCATGCCAATGGAAACAGCAGGGAAGGAAAAAAGATGATATCTGGTGGTATCTTCAGATGATTTGTAACGAAACAATATTACTTCTGAGGAACTGGCTCAATATATTACTGTTTTAATACTTTAACGACAAGATAAAGTTTATCGACATCCTTTTGCTTTATTTTGATTTTTGGTTTATTCGGGATTGTCAGGAGTAATAATAAATATATTTGTTAAATTAAGTTTAGAACGAAAAGTGAAAATAAATGGAAAGCATTTCAGAAAACCATAACATGAAGTAAATATCTTTTAAGCTTAAGATATTGTTTTAGACCTCTTGATTTGTAAATTTTGTATTAAAATATTTGAATTGTTTGAATAGTAAAGATCGTTTAATGAACACTGTAAAATGAGGACTGTTCACGAAAGAAAGTGGACACTGATCATTAAAAGTTATAAAGTCAATAATGCAACTAGAATTGTTAAAATTGTGTTAAAATGTTTTAAATACTCTACTTCCAGCTTTTCACATAAGAAATGTTGAAAAAGTTGGATTTTATCAGGTATGGATCGAGTAAACCAATCGTTAGAAAAATTTGTTATTCCATGAATTGGTTAAAGTTTTTGAAGAACTCGGAGTTTTTAGTTTTTGAAATAACTAAAATGTTTGGAAATTTTCTTAGAACAAAGAGAAATATGGATGGAACAAGAGACGAGGAAACCAGAAGAAAAAGGAAGTTGCCGCGTGCCTAATAAATTCCAGAAAAGTAAAGTTCAGTAAAATTACAAATTTTGTTAACAAAAAAATATCTACTTGATTGCTTTTGCCCGATTTGAGATCAAATCACTTTATTACTTATACCGTAAATCGGCTGAACCAACCAACTAATTTCTGTACGTGTTTGGCAGTACTATAGAACATTATCAATAGGGGAGAGTGAGGATACTTGATCCCTGGGGATACATGATTCCTTAGCGATATCTCGAAACTGGAATGTCCTACAAAGATCAAATGTTCTAGAAAAATGTGCCAAATGGAGCAAAACAACTATGCCAAAAGCTCAAAAAATTTTAACAAAATAATTGTTTGAGTAATTTAACTATGTTAGAAAAATTTCACGAAATGTGACTTGAGGATCTTTTTTCATCATTTTAAAATGTTCCTTACATGGAAAAATTATAACCAATATATTTGTTTCAATATATCAATCGTTTGAGCGTTATATGAACTTCATAATACCATATTTTCAAAGCAATGGAAAACTCTCAACTTTTTTCAGAAAAAGTTTTCTAAAATGTTGTTTATGGGTACAACTGATCCCTAGAGTTAAGAACGGTATATTCTTCTTCTGAATGGATCGTGATCATTGCTGATTACGATTTTGCTAATATTTATCCAATAACTAACATTTATCCAACAATTGTCTGCAGAAAAGGGCTAATATAATTAATTTTCTCATAGTTATAGAAAACTAGCTGATTTTACCCGGCCTTGCACGGGTTCTTATAAAATATAAACCAAAATGAGTCGTTTGACTTTTTGAAATTTTGAAAGCTTTTTGTTCATCATCATAACAAATTTGACCATGTTTGGCCATGTTAGCTTTGTAAGTTTTCTTAGGCTTATTAAAGTTTTAATTGGGATTATTAGCAAAGTGCATCGTTAATAGGTTTGCTAATGAAAATTTTAAATAATTTCTCTTGAATAAAAAATGCTCCATTAGATTATTAAATTATTTATAAGATTTATTAGACTATAAGATTATTTTTGCTTGAATGTTTATTCATTCTATCACGAAAAACATTTTAATCTAAGGTTGCCAGGTCGCCCGGGTTTATTCGGACTTGCCTGCAAATTTGACTTAAAATTTGAGATAAGTCCGGTCCGGCCCGGTTGCCCGTTTACGATCGAAACAAAATCTGGCAACCTAATTTTACACTCACCATGTTTTAGGAAGCTTGAATTTATTTACACTTATTTTATCATCAAATGACAACAATGTATTTTTTATTCTCTCCATGTATCATCAAGTGAAAATCCAGAATATTTAGCTTGTAAACATATGTGAACAACCATTTTCAGATGGATGATCTTCCCGTAGAATGATATCTATTAAGTTTAATTTTGTACTTAAAAATTTCTGAATAGATTTCCGCTGAAACCTTATAAAAGACTTCTTCTGCATGATTTCAATGTGCTTTTTTAGTTTTCTTAAAATTGGATGGTAGAATTGAACACATTGATGAATAATAATAACTTAAACTTTATAAATTACCCAATGAAATTGAATTGTGCAAAAAAAAATTCAGATTTAATCACTTAAAAGTTTCATGCGTTTTATTTGATTATAACTGTTTCCATAAAATGAACGTTTATTTAATTGTCTTATCCCTTTTGTAGATTAAATTTCTACACGTCAATCAAAGTGGTAAGATCCCAGCTTTGAACTTACTATGAGGAATTCCAAAATTATGAAAATGATTGGTTTTTAAAAGCTGGAATATTAGTTTTCAGTCCAAAGAAGAAGCCAATTTGTAATGAAGATGAATCATTGTATCCATACTTTACACACTGTGTATTCTTGAATTCTTGAATAAAATACGCCCCCGAGCGACGGTTGAGACCGATTTGAAAGCCACTCTTCTTATCAATATATTTCCAACAGGCGAGTAGTATTTTTTTGAATCCTTCATGGAGACTTATTATTGCAATCAAATACCTCGCACCGGTACCACGTGCTTTAAACAGTAGAAGGAAAAACACCCGCCAAAATTTCTCCTTTCAAATTTTAATGCTTAGCAAGCTTTGATTTGCTTTCCAGTACACATGAACTCTGGATGGTCGTTTCTTATGCATGGCCCATGGTGATGGTGAAAAAAATCCCGCCAAAGGAAACGAAAATCGGTTGACAAAATGGTGCCATGTCTTTTGGTTCGTAGGAAAAAAACGAAAGTTGTATGGGAGGGTCCCTTTTTTTAGGCGGGAGGGGCCCAAAACTATTACCTTGACCTTTCTCATCCAATTACATCACTGTACCGAATTTCAAGCTGATCGGTTAAGCGGTGTGGATTTGTATAAGGTGCATATAGGGGAGAATGAGGATACTTGATCCCTGGGGATACTTGATTCCTTAGCTATATCTCGAAACTGGAATGTCTTACAAAGATCAAATGTTCTAGAAAAATGTGCCAAAATGAGCAAAATAACAATGCTTGTAGTTTAAAATTTTTTAACAAAATAATTGTTTGAGTAATTGAACTTTGTTTGAAAAATTTCACAAAATGTAACTTGAAGATCTTTTTTCATCACTTTAAAATGTTCCTTTAATGGGAAAATTATGAGAAAAATATTTGTTCCATTGTATCAATCGTTCGAGCGTAAAATGAACTTCATAATGCCAAATTTTCAAAGCAATGGAAAACTCTCAACTTTTTTCAGAATTTTTTTCTAAAATGTTGATTATGGGTACAATTGATCCCCTAGAGTTGGGTACAATTGATCCCCCTTTCAAACGGCATATTCTTCTTCTGAATTGATCGTTATGATTGCTGATTACGAAATTACTAATATTTATCCAAAAACTAATATTGATCAAACAATTGTCTGAAGAAAAGAGCAAAAATAATTAATTTTCTCTTAATTATAAAAAATAGCGCCTTTAAGTATGCAATGTTATTAGCGTTGAGACAAAGTTATAGAATTTTCTTCTTATGTCTGCTATAAATTGTGAAATGAGAACAAACATGACCAAAACAGTCAATTAACATTCTATCTTGGGGTTTTGTTTGATTTTTATACAAGGATTAGGGTTCCTGAATAAAAGATCAAGTATCCTTCAATAGGGGATCAAGTTTCCCCTAACTTCAGAAAAATCGCAATTTTTTTACTCCCATGGAAATGCTTCTAGTTCAGCAACGTGTTCAAGTATCGTTCTAATTTTTGGAGCATAGAAACTTGAAGTTACAAGCTATCAGAAAATGTCAAAGACGGCGAGTTGCTAAATTTTTTCAAAAAGATATGGTGAAAATAAGAAAAGGGGATCAAGTATCCCCACTCTCCCCTATATATACAAACATATATAGCCCAACTCATCTTTATATATTAGAAGATAGCGCCTTTAAGTATGCAATGACTTTAGCGTTGAGACAATTTTATCGATTTTTCTTCCTTTAACAGTTATAACTTGTGAAATGAGACCAAACATGACCAAAATAGTCAATTGACATTCTATCTTGAGGTTCTGTTTGATTTCTTTCCAAAGATTCCAAAGATTCCTGAATAAAGGATCAAGTCGCATTCAATAGAAGATCAGGTCTCCCTTAACTTCAAAAATATCGCATTTATTTTACTCCCACGGAAATGCTTCTAGTTCATCTACGGGTTCAAGTATCGTTCTAATTTTGGAGGAATAGAAACTTGAAGTTACACACTGTCTGAAAATGTAATAGAGTGCGAGTTGTTAAATTTTTCCAAAAAGATATGGTGAAAATAAGAAAAGGGTGCGAGTTGTTAAATTTTTCCAAAAAGATATGGTGAAAATAAGGGATCAAGTATCCCCACTCTCCCCTACATACTTTGAAAATAAGATTTAAAGTCAATGATAAACTTTCCCGAAGAGCGCTAGTAATTTTTACTTCTTAAAGAAAAGTTATTGAAATGTATTTTTTTTTCAAATCTGCAAAAACAGGTTTTTTTACCAAGTTTTAAAGAAAAGTTAAACTGAATTGAGTCTTTAATATATTTAAAAACATAACAATAAATTAAATCATTTCGCAGTCTTCAACAAAGTTGTTGAATGAGTTAAAATATTCAACATCCGCCGACCGTGGCCTAGAGGATAGCGTTTAAGTCTTCTCAGCCAGAGGTCATGAGATTGAGTCTCTGTCACCGCATACATAGTACTATTTCTGTAGGTTGGTGGTGTAAGCACTAGTAAAATGCTAGCCATCATATCCTTGAAAGATTTACGCTTTAGTCTTAGGTAGAATTGATCTCTTCCAAGAAACATGAAGTTTCACTGAGATCCAGTATGTGTGTGTTCGTTTAAAAAAATGTAATAGAAATACCATGAATCAATTTTTTCAATGAAAAAAAATTAATAAAACATCAAATATTCTATGACTTCCTTAAATGATGCAAGTTATAATTGCAATCGTACTATTTTGGTTTTCACAAAATTGTATAATTCAATTTTCTTCAAAACGTTATACCTCTGAAACAAGAATATCTATGAAAGATCCGTCTTATAATTACATAATTGGTTTAAACACATCTTTTAGTTTTCATGTACGCTTGTTTGTCTATCAGTTATCGGAGATCGATTTTACCCAAAACTGCCCAATTTCAAAATTTCCACACGCCATTTCACCAACCATAGTACCAAAAATGCTGTTCCCCTGTGTTAAGTATTAATATAAAAATAATGATTGGTTAAATTAACGTTTTTTTCAATTTTTAAACTAATAAGTTTTTTTTCAACAAAAAAGGCTAACATTTGCAAAAATATGTTTGACAAATGTGGTTAATATATGAAAAATTTATGATGAAAATATGATAAACTTATGATTAAATTATCGCAAAATTTTGACAAAAATTCCACAAAAAAATTGACAAAAAAATTGAAAATAATTGACAACACTGTGACAAAAATTAGAAAAATGTGGTCAAATATAACAAAATTGTGAAAAAATATGACAAAAATGACAAAATTAGTAAAAAAATATGACATATAAATATGTTTAGTTATAAGGAAAGTGCTTGAAAATTATTTGTAACGCTTATGTTTGATCCTTCGTTTTTAGTACTAAGCAATCGTCAATGTCATGTTTTGCCTGTAAAGTTACTTTCTTGAGAGCTTTTTGACATTCCTCAATATAGTCTCTTCGCAAATTCCAACCGAGCAAGTTACTTCTCACCTGTTTTGATAAAGTGGTTTAATCAATAAAAAGTGTCCTCAGTTTCTTCAAATAGTTACCGTTTATGTAAAAATTGACTTTGTGAAATCGAAGAATTCAGAAATTTTGGCTTGCCACCAACCTGACTTAACATGACAATAATCTTTTTACTATAATATTTAAAACTAATATGACGCAAATTCAACAAACATGAATATTATTACAAAATATTTAAAATATGACAAACTATGCTTGAAAAATTACCAATACGATAATGACAGAAATAGTAAAAAATATATCATTGAAATTTGCACAAATGTAACAAATTGATAATAATGAATTTGAAAGTATAGATCGGGGAAAGTGTTCTTAAATGCACATATTGGGTAATATTCGCATACAGCCAAGGGACGAAATGGCTGATAGATGAACACATCTTACCAATGCAGTTTGAGGATTATCCGCTTTAACATACGGCATGGAAAAAAATTATTGTTATATGTTATACAAAGTAAAAAAACAAGATTTTTTAAGTTAGTTACAAATATATTGAACTTTAATAATCGTGGCCCGCGGGTACAAAATCTGTAAAAAAAATGTTATTTGTTATTGTTCTAATTTATCTGTAAATCAGGAATATAGCAATCTAGGGTACGAAAATAACCTGATAAGCATATTATAGCTCAGCAATAAAACCACAGAGAACAGTCGTACAAGCTCGAACAATTAATCAAAAGTGTGAAAAAAAAAATCAAATGCTGACATCCAAAAAATTTGTTGAAAATTGACTTGAAACAGTGCCATCAATAACGCCGATAAAAAGTTACATGTCAAATTTTCAAGTGCCCAGTTTTCGAAAAGACGTAATCGTTTATGAACTCATCATTAATTAAACTAATGCCGCTCTTAAATAGCCGGGTTTAATTTATTGCTAGATAAAAGCAATAAGTGTTACTTTTGACTAGACAGACTTTCACTTAAAAAAAAGGTGTTCTCTCACCAAAAAAATGTAAATAAGTAAATACCGTATAAAAAGTACCGGTGATAAACTTTTATTAAATGCTTTCTCTTTGCACTACTGGGCCTGTCGATAAAAAGCTTAGTATTTTTAAGAAATGGGACAGTTACGAATGCGTGTATCTCAAAAACCATTCGTTGGATCGGAATACTTTCTTCTTCTTTCCATTTATTGGCTTCGTTAGCATAGTGAGAACTTATGCTAACAAAATTGTATTGGGCTCACCCCCCCCCCCCCCCCCCCCTCCTATGCACCTACTCACTGAAAGGAGGATGAAGTGTCAGATAATCATTGAATCATACCAAAATGATTTTCCATGTTAAGTTTTGTCCATTTCTCGGATTTTGTAAAAAAAAAGTTAAATCTAAGCTTTCCTCTCCCCTTCCTAATTTGGTTTCATTTGCTCGATTAATTCTCGAGTTATGCAAAATATGCCAAATATGGTTCAATTTGCTCGATCAACTCTCCAGTTATACTGAAAATTGTGAGGGAGACCTTTCCTCCCCCTTTTCATTAACCTCTTTAAAGGAGTGAGGGATACCAAATATTCATAGAATACCCAAATATCGTTCTCGTACCCAAATATAGTTCAATCCAAATTTAATTCCATTTACTGTTGTGGTTTTTTAGTTATGCTGTAAAAATTGTATGAAACTCCCCTCCCTCTTTCCTTTCGCCCCGCTGGAAGAAGGAAGGGGTCTCAACGCCCATGCCAAATTTGGTTCCATTTACTTAATAAGTTTTTGAGTTGTGTAAAAAATAAGGCCCCTCCCCCTTTATTGCTCCCTACTGGAATGAGGGATGGGTCTCAAATAATCATAGAAATATTTTTCGTATCCAAATACCCTCCCATGCCAAATATGGTTCCATTTGCTTTATTAGTTTTTGAGTTATGTAAAAAAATATGAAAGAGGCCCCCTCCCCTTTTCTACTGGAAAGAGGGAGGGGTCTCAAATAACCATTGAAATATTTTTCGTATCCAATTACCTTCCCGTGCCAAATTTGGTTCCAATATCTTGATTAGTTTCGAGTTACATGAAAAATTGTAAGGTAGCCCCCCTCCCCCCTTCCTATCACCCCACTGAGAGGAGGGAGGGGTACTCAATATTCATAGGATATTTCTCGTACCCAAATACCACCCATTGCCATTTTTGATACCATTTGCTTGATGGGTGCTCGAGTTATGCAAAAAATTGTCTTTTGTTTGGGAGGCTCCTCCCTCTCTTATTGAGAGAGGGAGAGGTCTCAAACCATAAAGGGACCTTCCCCTGCCTCCCATACCCCCACTTGCCAAGCTTCACGCAAATCGGTTCAGTAGTTTCCGAGTCTATAGGGAACAGACAGACAGACAGACAGAAATTCATTTTTATATGTATAGATATCTCCCATATGCCGGCGCACACATTTTTCAGTCAAGTTATCGATCAGTTTTTCCAATTTTTACTTCTTCTAATCTGCATTCAAGGTGGCTACATCCTTTTCCTTCAATTTTTTATACTTTACGGTCCAATACTTCTCTTGTGAAAGAAACTAAGGGCAATTCTGTGGATATAGCAGTTTCGAAATTAAAAACTTGATTATTTTAGAGCCACTGAAAAGAGTTTTTAATGGAATTTCCTCTGGTAAAATCAGACAATAACGAATAAAACCATCATGAGATTAATATTAAAATATAATCGGTGAGTATAGATCGTAGGTTGCGAAGGTTACATACAAGATAACTCTTTTTAGGCTTTAAAACAGCAAAAACCAAAGTTTTTGTTTTGAAAATTGTTGTTTTTTTTTCACAGGAGCAGAATCTTGGCAAATCATTAGATATATTTTATACAAAACAACCAGCAAATATACATACTTTTATATGCTAGGGACCTTACTACGAGCAGACATGTTATGAGATTCAAATGCTAGAATTTGTTTAATTTAGGGTTTTTCATCAGTTTTGTCGTCCATCAGAAATCATCTGTCTCATAGCCTCGGTACCGGCTATACAGCTTACGAGCTCTGGAACTGGCAAAATTTGGTTGTTTGAGGTTAGGTTTGCAAGCCTCTTAACGAGGCAACACCTTCAGCTTATCGGAGAAACAATTTGCTGGAATTTTCAGGGATCTACACACTACAGTTTTTTGCTCATGAAAAATTAAAAATACTGGTATGAGCTTGACATCCCTGATGACCCTTAACCGTAGTTTCCGATCATGTGCTTCACTACAATGCTTGATTTGAGCATTGTGTACATTTTTGACAGTGTTTGCATACTTTTCCACAACTCACATACGGTAATTCTTTGAATTATCAACGGTTTTGTCAGCTATCAATGTGATAAGGATGGTTTTTGAAGAAAACTGTGCAAAATATTTTTTTTTTCTTTTTCTCTTGCATGGTAACTATTTAAAAAACACGTAAATTTGAAATTTTGAAAAAAAAAAGTGAGTTAGTAATTTTCACAGGCAGCAAAATGCTGTCAAAGTTTTTATGTCCAATTACAAATAAATGAGCTATCAGCAAACGAAAGTGTTCCATTTCTAAAAGAACTAAACTTTAACTAACAGTTTAACAATAAATTGTTGCACTTCTTGAACTATGTCGAGGATCAGTCTTACCCATAAGAACTGGACATTTTACACAAGTTTCGTGGGCTAGCTTGTACATCTGTTCTCTGTGTTTAAACAATTTATTTGTGATTAGGTAATTGTGTTGAAACTATTTAAAAGAATAATTTTATTATTACATCTGGAAATTAAAAAAAAAGAAAGATTAGAGTAGGGTACGGTAAAACGACCTTAGTGCTATCCTATTTTAAGAAAATTTTGCAAAGTTTTTCAAAAACCAAAGCAGCATTAAACAGCAAAAACAGCAAGAAGTAATTAAAATGCCAAACTGCTATGAAAACGTACTTTTACCCCGCCCTTGGGGCAAAAATTCGAATGATGTATGTATGTATGTTGGTTATCCTCCATGGGTGCACGAATTCACCGCAGTTTCTGCCTAAGTAAAAGTTTCTTTCCGATACCGGGAATCGAACCCAGTACGCCTGGCATAACAAAACGAGACTCGCGCCAGCATATCTGCTATATGGATCACATCGGAGCTCTTCTGGGAAACAATATGAATTCATTGAAATAATATTTTCTATCAATCTTTGCTTTCAGCAACAGCGTCCGATATAAACCCTATGTATAAGACAAATGAGCTGCGTGAATTCGAAGCTTTCACTGTTATCCATATTCAATGGGCTCACGAATTCTAGTTCTCATCTTGTTTGAATATTTTTTCGCGTGAGCAAGTGTTTGTATGAACGAAAATATGCGCAGTGCATTTTAAATAAAAGTAAAAACTACCGGTTGAGAGGCGGGCCATTCGTACTTTACAAACCAACTTAACCTCACGTTTCGGAGTACATATTTTCAGCTTTCATGAAGAAAAAATCAAGTTGTATGTTGGCAGTTTAAATCATTATTGATCCACGTAAGAGTTTAGAATTTTTCTGTTCTCAGTTTGTGATAATCTCAAAACGTTCTTTTACTCGACTTGTACTTTTACCCTACTTACTCTAACTAAACCCATATTAAAATAAAACTCGTATTCACAAATCAAATGAAATCAAATTTTATGACTTAAGAATTTAATAGCTTCAGAACTGATTTTTCAAGCAAAATACTATATAAATCATAATCAAATCTTCATTGTCTCCAATAGAATCAGTCCTAATAATACGTTGATTGCTTTTTATGACCCTTCAGAAAAGTTATTACGAGGGCGTGGGCGTCTGTTTGCAACCCATTAGGCGTCAATTGGTTTAGCACCGAATTCGTTGCTTCCTTCGAAGAATACGATTAGTGGCTGGAGTAGCTATTGTCCTATTTGAGGGTAATGTTAATTCGTGAGATTCTAGAAACGATTGTAGTTTGCAAAAAAAGGCTGAAAATGTTAATTATTGAATGAGCTTTCTTCGCAGCTGATTTTTGAAAGATGCTGATTTCTAGAAAAGCGCGAATTATCTCAATCAACGATGATAACAATCCATTTATGGTGGTCATCATCTCGGATTCAGAAAGATTTTCTTCCAACAGCTCTAAAACCAAACGACTCCTAAGAACCAACCTAACACCGATAAACTGAATCTAAAACGTTTACAAATGCTTCTGAAAATTTGAATTCATTTTTAATGAAGTGTCTTTCCCTCTCCGTTTTCTTTCTTGCAGCTCTAAACCGGATTCATTCGGACACAAATTGAAAGCTACATCAAAGCTCTGGTTGGAAGCCGGGTGAAAACTCTCTAAAGATT
Source organism: Uranotaenia lowii (assembly GCF_029784155.1). Taxonomy (NCBI): domain Eukaryota; kingdom Metazoa; phylum Arthropoda; class Insecta; order Diptera; family Culicidae; genus Uranotaenia; species Uranotaenia lowii. The sequence goes on along the minus strand of NC_073692.1, from coordinate 180,165,451 downwards.
CACTTTTCGCCGGATTTTTGGTTCTGCCAAGGAATTCCGTTTGCATTCCTCCGGCAGCGCAGAATATAAAGACGAGTCAGCTGCTGATTCCTCGACTCGTTATCGTTGGCGGCTGAAGGATAAATTTTTAATAATCACAATCACTGTTCGTTTACGGTTGGTCGAATCTTGTGCCGGTTTTGTGCTGATAGCACACCTGTGAGAAAACCAGGAAGGTAAAGTGAAAGGAAAAATTTTCGACTTGAGCAAAAAATAAAAGGAACTTCACTGAACCATGGCCAGTTTGGTGCAACCTTCGTCGGCCAGATCGCAACAGGTGTTACAGACCCAGCAGCAGCAGATTGCTATCGAAATAGCCGCGGATCCACCGGTGATGCCACAGCCTCAGGCTCCCCAACTTCAGCAGATTCACCACCATCATCAGGAGCTGCAAGCTCACGCTCTGTTGGCCCAGTGTCAGCAGCATCATTCGGCCGTGGGCCAACCGTTGCCATCATCGGCCGCATCCCATACACATTCGACCCAGCAGTCCCAGCCCAACGTGGATATCGTCCTGCGGGAATCGACCCGGTCCAATCTGATCAGCCGGAAGAAGGTCGGTGGATCGGCCGGCGGTGGCAGCAGCGGATGCGGGCCACCGGAAAGTGGAGGAACCGAAGGCCGGAGGAGTGGCCGATCCGGGGGAAGCCGGAAGGACGACAAAGGTGAAGGAAAATCCGTGTACCGAAAGTTCTTCAAGCGCATCAAGACCATTTTGGATGGGAACGATCCGGACGATGCCAATGGTAAGTATTCTTATATCGACGACGATGGTTCTGATATTTTATGGTGCCGAGAGATGATTTATATTCAAAGTCATGTTTTCGCCCGTTTGTTTTACCTCTGCATACATGCGAAATCTATCTAGTATAGATGTTTCTCAAGATTCCAGGATGTTTAAACGCCGTTTATGTTCTAGGAGTTTTGGTTTCGTTAAAGCGTAAAGCAATTGCTCAAAGACTGTTATCTCTGGAAAATATTTGATGCTTTTCTACGAAAAAAAAAGTTCTTTAGACACGAGTTGCAAAAGAGCATTTAAAAGAAACCAAATTCACATTCATGGTGTAGTGGTTAGCAACGTTATAACGAGAGCCCCGACACACTTCCGTTTCGTTAGCGGGTGGCTTAAGCGCCACTTCCTTACGGAAGACCACCCACCTAGTCTTGGTTTGCCCAGCTGAATGAGACTCGGACGTGAGTTCCTTTTTGGTTCCCTATTTTGGGAAAGAAGCAGAAGGGTCTCTGAAAAGGGATCCGTACTTCGGCTTCGAATTCGAATCCGCCCCGAAAACGAGAACAGCCCGCAAAATCACGGAAAGGGGGTATATTCGTTGTTCGCTAAAAAGTTGAACTAGAGAAGTCTGAAAACTAACGGACGAATTCCCATCCTCTTAACTTGATCAGGAATGAGAAAAGACCGTGATTGGATTCGCAGCCAATCACCGCTGTAAAGAAAGCAAACGCAACAACGAATAACCTGTGACCCCCTTCCCAATGCCCCAATTATGTCATCATCCCTCTAGTGTTTCCGGTCCAAAATACCTGAGACGATTTAGTTAGGTACAATCATTGGATCCTTTTTATTTCGGGCTCTACTGTCGTGTGTTCGTTTTACAATGTTGTGTGTCTGTTTCGAATTTCTGCTGTTAGTGCTGGTGGAGACGCTTGGTTTTTCGTTCCTTTACGGTGCGCTCGATCATCGAAATTTTCCCCATACAAACGATTTGAATTTTCTTTGCGGGGGTGGAAATGGGCTACTTTTCCGGCTCGCCAGTCCAAATTGCATCGATTGCGCGTAAAATTATCGTCATAGGACGAAGTTTGCAAATTGCAACTTAAGCGGCTATAGTTGCATGCCGTTCATAAAAATTGTACATGTACATCGCTAATAAACAAAGTTGGCCATAGGTGAGTACTCACGTTATTTCCTTATACTAACGGGGGTTTTTGATGTTTCCCCGGTTCTGCTGCTCCTCGCGGTGAACCGCCGATGTGCTCTCCCGGCAGATGCGCTGGTGACGGGCTATCGGCAAAGATGATGAACAGCTATGCAGGTGATAATGGCTGAACGCGTGGTTGGATCTAATGTGATCCCATGCGTTCAGCGAAACTTTTTGGCCGAGATCTCCCGGCTGCCACAGCTGGTCGAAGATTTCGTCGAATCGAAGTCTTTTGCGAGGGTGTTTGCAAATGCTAAACCCTTGGCACTGCTGCGTGCTCGTTCCGGGGTGTTGTTTCGACAGACGGTTTCCTGGTTGCCTTGGTGGGTTCTGGGTCGTCTCAGGAGGTTTCCGGATCGTCACGGCGGGTTCAACGGTCGAGGAACGGCTGCTTGAGAAAGCTGTAGTGGGCTTCTCAAACCTGTCGCAAAAACAAGCGGCGTTTTATTTATCGTCCGGCGTTGTACCAGCGTTCTCGCACCTTACCTGGCTGAGTAAGCACTTTTTATTCGCTTTTTTGGCACTACACTTTCCTGCTATTTGACCTGAGTGTAAGCTACGCGGAAAACACAAAAAGGGTCTAATTAGTAACCGGAACACTGGTTCACGAATCACAGGTTTGACTATTAAAAATTACCACGCGAATTAAACGGTCTTCACCCAACTGAATTTCAATCTTAAGTGATTCAGGAAGTCGCATTTGCAATCAGCCTTCTTGAATCTAGTTCAACTTCGTACCGGAACTACCCGATACGAAGACCTAATCGAGAAGTTAAACAAACAACTCTCTTTTCCGCGATTTTACAATGCAGCCTTGTCTTCCCCTTCCAAACCCGAGACCAAAGACCAAACCTTTTCTCTTCCAAACCTAGGTGCACAAAGGCATCCCGAAAGAGGTCATTCACCTGGTGCACAACAAGCTTGCAGTCGGTGATCATCTGGAAGATGACTCTCTAAACCATACTTTCTACTCCAAAAATGTGTCGGGTGATCGAATACATCTACAGGCGCGTTTTTGATGTTAATGATGATTCAGTTAATGATTAATTAGGGTGGTACCTGGCAGGAGGATTCATTCGCTCAACTTTCTTCGTTGATTTTATTTTTCGAAATCTTTATATTAATTTTAAGTTCTAAGTGGAGGTACTTTATGAATAATTAATTTGATTGTTATTGTTTCATTTTATTTAGTTTCTAAATGGCTCTTAATTAATTTATTTAAAGGTTATAAAGGAATTTCTGTTGTTGGTTTTACTAGTGGCTGGTGTACCCGTTACATCATCCCGTACTAAATTTACGAAAAATTTGATTGGCTTGTACTTGAAGTTCAAAGTCAATCAAATTTTTCGTAGGTTCATATTTCGTCCATTCAAACTATTTTGCTGATTTTCGGGGTCATAGGGAATCAACGTTAACTAAATAACTCATCGCTGTTTACAGGAGCTCCTTACGGGCCTGCCACTGACCATCAATGACGTTAGTCTCCGGTCTCCAGCGAAAATGCAAAAAAAATACTTCAAAAGGACAAAATTAAAACTCTAAAATTGATATTCCTTAGACCCTATCTAAACTATGCTATAAGAATAATGAGAGAAAAAAAAATAATACGGAGAAAAAAATATAAGGAGAAAGAAATATAATAATTGAATTCAGCGATCAGAAAAAAAACAAAAACAAAAAAACATGTTGGTAAACCAAAGAAGTTTTTCGGGAGATTGTTTTGACCCTGTTTGACGTTAAATAACTGTTGAAGGCCCCATTCATTCAAAGAAAACCTACTATCTAAAGCTTAAAAAAAATCACCCACTGTGTTATCACAAATGGGCTCCGAATCGCCTAGAGCGATTTGGATTCTACACCTGGAATTACCGATTACGAATACCAAATCCTCTACCGATCCCAAAAAAAAACCTGAATTATCTGTGAGTTTGTTCGACCTAACCTTCCCCTACACTTGGTGAGATTGCGGCTAGTCCGACATTCTTACTTAAAATAACTAATTTTGCTTCTAGTTCGCTTCAACAATTTCCACTGTTTCAAACGCTTACAAGAAGTCAAAATTTTAAAACCAGTTCGAATTTCGACTGTGCAGTTGCCCTAAATCTACGTCTAAATCGTTCATCAAAACATTTATACAGTTTCAACCATTTCTCTCACTCATACTATCACCCATACATGCCAACAACGTACATAACGTCAAACGAGAATCAAAACAAACTCGAGCAAATCCTCGACAGTGAACCGTGCGTGGTGGATCTTGCCGATTTGATCCAGATTATCCGGTGCCGGGAAGTTTTGGCTAAGTGGCTTCGCTCTCTATGACGTTCCGAGTGATAAACGGTTTCTGCGGTATCGGATCAAGGACTGTGAACATACAGATTGTCGTTCCATTATCCGATGTAAATGTTTGTTTTCCTCCCTTTGTTTTTCTCTAGGTGGGACTGTTCCTTTTCCGTTCGGAGCTGGTGGCGGATAGAAGTAGGTCTCTGGCACTTCCTGGCTTTGTCTTCGGTGGAGTCCAACGGTTTGGCTAATTCCGGCGAATTTCGACGTATCTCGCGTTGATTGTATCGAAACAGGTAAGCTAATCCTCTGGGAAATCAATAAAACAATTTGTTTGTTTTTTTTTTTAAGGAGTGTGTGTCGGTCTTCGCCGGGAGTGTTCCAATCCGGGTTAAATATAGAGGCCTTCGAAAGTGGAGCTGCTATCGATCCGGGACGGTCAGATTGCTCTGCCAGAGGATTGTGGTTCCCTGACATCGCCGCAAAAGGATTCCGACAAAAGAGCGCTCCCTCTTGCCCGTTTACCGGAAGCTAAAATCGTCCTACAAAGTTAACCGTGAGTTCGTTTTTCATGTTTTCTTACTAATCTAGCTTAAGTACTACCTTATCTAAGTCTTAGGGATCTAGGATACTAACAACTAAACTATATACAATTGCGCGTATCGATTCCGTTCGGTTTTTTCGTAAAATTGGATCGGCTTAGACTCACTCTGCGCTTGGAGTGGTCTCTGTTAGGACGGTGTCGATTGGTTTCGGTACCCTCAGCTCGGAGAGCATAGGGCCCTTCCTCGCGAGTCCGTCGAAGTAAGAAGATGTTCCCAGATGGTATTTTGTTTCGATGATTAGTCCTTTTTACGTTGCATAGCTGTTAAATCTTAATCTATGTCTACTGTCTAAACTTAGTTTTTCGGTTCCCTCAGCGTAGAAATAAACTAGGTCGTTTCTCGCGAGTCCGTCGAAAGTTTTTTTTTTATTTTCCCTTTGGGTGTTTCGTTGTATTTTGGTTTCTTCTTGAGAAGTGGCATAGCTTGGAAAACCTATGCCCGGCTAGCTCAGTCGGTAGAGCATGAGACTCTTAATCTCAGGGTCGTGGGTTCGGGCCCCACGTTGGGCGCCAAATATAACGAGAGCCCCGACACACTTCCGTTTCGTTAGCGGGTGGCTTAAGCGCCACTTCCTTACGGAAGACCACCCACCTAGTCTTGGTTTGCCCAGCTGAATGAGACTCGGACGTGAGTTCCTTTTTGGTTCCCTATTTTGGGAAAGAAGCAGAAGGGTCTCTGAAAAGGGATCCGTACTTCGGCTTCGAATTCGAATCCGCCCCGAAAACGAGAACAGCCCGCAAAATCACGGAAAGGGGGTATATTCGTTGTTCGCTAAAAAGTTGAACTAGAGAAGTCTGAAAACTAACGGACGAATTCCCATCCTCTTAACTTGATCAGGAATGAGAAAAGACCGTGATTGGATTCGCAGCCAATCACCGCTGTAAAGAAAGCAAACGCAACAACGAATAACCTGTGACCCCCTTCCCAATGCCCCAATTATGTCATCATCCCTCTAGTGTTTCCGGTCCAAAATACCTGAGACGATTTAGTTAGGTACAATCATTGGATCCTTTTTATTTCGGGCTCTACTGTCGTGTGTTCGTTTTACAATGTTGTGTGTCTGTTTCGAATTTCTGCTGTTAGTGCTGGTGGAGACGCTTGGTTTTTCGTTCCTTTACGGTGCGCTCGATCATCGAAATTTTCCCCATACAAACGATTTGAATTTTCTTTGCGGGGGTGGAAATGGGCTACTTTTCCGGCTCGCCAGTCCAAATTGCATCGATTGCGCGTAAAATTATCGTCATAGGACGAAGTTTGCAAATTGCAACTTAAGCGGCTATAGTTGCATGCCGTTCATAAAAATTGTACATGTACATCGCTAATAAACAAAGTTGGCCATAGGTGAGTACTCACGTTATTTCCTTATACTAACGGGGGTTTTTGATGTTTCCCCGGTTCTGCTGCTCCTCGCGGTGAACCGCCGATGTGCTCTCCCGGCAGATGCGCTGGTGACGGGCTATCGGCAAAGATGATGAACAGCTATGCAGGTGATAATGGCTGAACGCGTGGTTGGATCTAATGTGATCCCATGCGTTCAGCGAAACTTTTTGGCCGAGATCTCCCGGCTGCCACAGCTGGTCGAAGATTTCGTCGAATCGAAGTCTTTTGCGAGGGTGTTTGCAAATGCTAAACCCTTGGCACTGCTGCGTGCTCGTTCCGGGGTGTTGTTTCGACAGACGGTTTCCTGGTTGCCTTGGTGGGTTCTGGGTCGTCTCAGGAGGTTTCCGGATCGTCACGGCGGGTTCAACGGTCGAGGAACGGCTGCTTGAGAAAGCTGTAGTGGGCTTCTCAAACCTGTCGCAAAAACAAGCGGCGTTTTATTTATCGTCCGGCGTTGTACCAGCGTTCTCGCACCTTACCTGGCTGAGTAAGCACTTTTTATTCGCTTTTTTGGCACTACACTTTCCTGCTATTTGACCTGAGTGTAAGCTACGCGGAAAACACAAAAAGGGTCTAATTAGTAACCGGAACACTGGTTCACGAATCACAGGTTTGACTATTAAAAATTACCACGCGAATTAAACGGTCTTCACCCAACTGAATTTCAATCTTAAGTGATTCAGGAAGTCGCATTTGCAATCAGCCTTCTTGAATCTAGTTCAACTTCGTACCGGAACTACCCGATACGAAGACCTAATCGAGAAATTAAACAAACAACTCTCTTTTCCGCGATTTTACAATGCAGCCTTGTCTTCCCCTTCCAAACCCGAGACCAAAGACCAAACCTTTTCTCTTCCAAACCTAGGTTGTAACGGGTACACCAGCCACTAGTAAAACCAACAACCGAAATTCCCTTATAACCTTTAAATAAATTAATTAAGAGCCATTTAGAAACTAAATAAAATGAAACAATAACAATCAAATTAATTATTCATAAAGTACCTCCACTTAGAACTTAAAATTAATATAAAGATTTCGAAAAATAAAATCAACGAAGAAAGTTGAGCGAATGAATCCTCCTGCCAGGTACCACCCTAATTAATCATTAACTGAATCATCATTAACATCAAAAACGCGCCTGTAGATGTATTCGATCACCCGACACATTTTTGGAGTAGAAAGTATGGTTTAGAGAGTCATCTTCCAGATGATCACCGACTGCAAGCTTGTTGTGCACCAGGTGAATGACCTCTTTCGGGATGCCTTTGTGCACCTTATAACGAGAGCCCCGACACACTTCCGTTTCGTTAGCGGGTGGCTTAAGCGCCACTTCCTTACGGAAGACCACCCACCTAGTCTTGGTTTGCCCAGCTGAATGAGACTCGGACGTGAGTTCCTTTTTGGTTCCCTATTTTGGGAAAGAAGCAGAAGGGTCTCTGAAAAGGGATCCGTACTTCGGCTTCGAATTCGAATCCGCCCCGAAAACGAGAACAGCCCGCAAAATCACGGAAAGGGGGATTATTCGTTGTTCGCTAAAAAGTTGAACTAGAGAAGTCTGAAAACTAACGGACGAATTCCCATCCTCTTAACTTGATCAGGAATGAGAAAAGACCGTGATTGGATTCGCAGCCAATCACCGCTGTAAAAAAAGCAAACGCAACAACGAATAACCTGTGACCCCCTTCCCAATGCCCCAATTATGTCATCATCCCTCTAGTGTTTCCGGTCCAAAATACCTGAGACGATTTAGTTAGGTACAATCATTGGATCCTTTTTATTTCGGGCTCTACTGTCGTGTGTTCGTTTTACAATGTTGTGTGTCTGTTTCGAATTTCTGCTGTTAGTGCTGGTGGAGACGCTTGGTTTTTCGTTCCTTTACGGTGCGCTCGATCATCGAAATTTTCCCCATACAAACGATTTGAATTTTCTTTGCGGGGGTGGAAATGGGCTACTTTTCCGGCTCGCCAGTCCAAATTGCATCGATTGCACGTAAAATTATCGTCATAGGACGAAGTTTGCAAATTGCAACTTAAGCGGCTATAGTTGCATGCCGTTCATAAAAAATGTACATGTACATGAGCGAACCATCGCTAATAAATAATGTTGGCCATAGGTGAGTACTCACGTTATTTCCTTATACTAACGGGGGTTTTTGATGTCTCCCCGGTTCTGCTGCCAAGTGTGGTGAACCGCTGATGTGCTCTCCCGGCAGATGTGCTGGTGACGGGCTATCGGTGAAAATGATGAATCATGCAGGTGATTATGGCTGAACGCGTGATTGGATCATCTGATCCCATGCGTTCAGCAAACTTTTTGCCGAGATCTCCCGGCTACCACAGCTGGTCGAAGATTTCGTCGATGCGAAGTTACCCGCGGGGGCGGCTGGAATGCAGTCGAACGAAATTCTGTCAGGAATGTTCGTTGTTTTCAAAAATTAAGGAAATCCCGCTGACTTGATACCTTTAGCGCTTCTGCGTACGTGCTCCAAAAACGTCTTTTCGCCCCGGCGGTTTCCTGATGGCCTTCGGGCCGCCTTGGCGGATTTCCAAATCGTCACGGTGGGATCAACGGTCGATGTAACGGCTGCTGGAGGAAGCTGTAGTGGGTTTCTCGAACCTGTCGCAAGAAACAAACGGGGTTTCACGACTCGTTCGGCGAGCTAGCGTTTCACACCTTACCTGACTGAGTCAGCACTTTTCATACGCTTTTTAGCACTACACTTCCATGCGCTATTTTAACTTCAACTGCGAGCTAAGCGGAAAACACAAAAAGGGCTAATTAATAACCAGAACACTGGTTCACGGATCACAGGTGGAAACAATTACCACGCGAATTTAACGATCTTCACCCAACTGAACTTCAAGATTAAGTGGTTCAGGAAGTCGCATTTGAAATCAGCCTTCTTGATCTAGTTCAACTTCGTACCGGAGCTACCCGATACGAAGACCTAATCGAGAAGTTAAACCAACAACTCTCTTTTCCGCGATTTTACAATGCAGCCTTGTCTTCCCCTTCCAAACCCGAGTCCAAAGACCAAACCTTTTCTCTTCCAAACCTAGGTGCACAAAGGCATCCCGAAAGAGGTCATTCACCTGGTGCACAACAAGCTTGCAGTCGGTGATCATCTGGAAGATGACTCTCTAAACCATACTTTCTACTCCAAAAATGTGTCGGGTGATCGAATACATCTACAGGCGCGCTTCTGATATTAATGATGATCGAGTTAATGATTATTTCAGGGTGGTACCTTGCAGGATGATTTATCCTCTCGTTGAGTTGAATTGAATCTTCTCATTTTCGTTTTAATTAAATGTTTTGATTTGTGTTGGTTTATTATTAATTAATTTTATTATTAACGTTTCATTTTATTTAATTCCGCCCATTACTCTAACTTGATTTCAATGATTTTCTTTTGTTGGTATCCTAGTAAATAATGGTCCGTTACAACGTGGGAAGGTTCAAAACATTAATTTTCAAAACTTGCTTTTGTTTTGGTCTTTATCATTTTATCTTGGTACATACATATATCAAAACTTGCTTTAATATTAATTTCTCAAAAATTGTTCGTTTCACACGTTCACCGTCAATTTTGTATAGCCCCTCTTACGCCGTTGGAAGGGGTTTGCAAGTTTTCGATGAATCATTTTTTTTCCTTGGAGGGGGAGCCCACTGTGACCAGTTGTTGATCTATTGTAGTAATTACCCCGCGATGTTATTCCAAATGTTGTAAGGTTTCGGATAATAGGTAATCAGACCAGTAATAACTAGGGCAAGAACACTATACATTGAACACCATCTTTGGGATTCAACGCATTTGTGACCAATAAATAATAACGAAAGGATTTTCGGATGAATTATCATTTAAGTCTTTTATTCAAAATTGCGCTTTTTCCAATGATTGAACACAATGATTCAAGTATTGAACAGGTAATGTTCTAATTATTGAACACTTAAGCATTGAATATTATTGTATATATTTAGGGGTATTTCGCTTGATAGTTTGCTTTGCAGGGGCGATTTTGGTTGAACTAGACTTCACTTGACTTGAAAATGTTCTTTTATTTCAATTTTTGTTACAATTTTACATATTTATACTTTAAGAGACACAAGATACCCTTTTCAACTTTGATGATTGAAATTTGTTACGCTGTTTGTCTTTTCCTGATCCAATTAGATTTAGCAAGAATTTATCACATCCGTGAAGTGAAAAACTTGAGGAATTTCAAAAACGAATTGTTACAACTACTATGTACAACCTAAAGCTACTATATACAACCTAAAGCTACTGTAAAAAACAGCGAAACTTCTCGTAGTTCGTTTAGCACGAGAAGTTTCGCTGTTTTTTACAAGCTCGAAAATTAGTTTCTTTACTCGATTCTCTTGATGAGCAATCCTGAATCATCCGACACCGTATACATTCTTGGGTGTTCTCTTTTCTGTCTATGCACCCGCAATTTAGAGAACTTCGTGATTGTATATGAATCGTTGTGCAAACGTTCCACCGATTGTAATAAGGAAAAAACTGTTACGGGAATTGAATATAAAGATATCGGAAATATAGGGTTCCAACTATTGCATCGTGTGCTCTACGGTCCTCACTTGAATCAATACACATGCCACAACTCGGAAACTGTCTTCCGTCAGGTGGATATTGATGCGACGCCTCACACAGTCGTTTATCGTGGTTGCCAGAAACGTTAACAGCTACTAACTAAGACTAAAAACTAAAAGTTTGGATTTTAATTTTCCATGTACAAAGTATTTATCAAAGCGTATTCTGATTGGTTGCATTTTTCTATAAATTTGTTTTTTTTTGTTTCACTAATGTTAGAATCCAATTTTTGCACTCCTGCATCGTTGTGGAGTTCGGAAACTCTGGTGTGGAAAGGGCGATCCAATATCATCCTCAAGATTCGGTTTTGGACCACTTGCAGTTTGTTCCTATGAGTTTGAGCGCAAGATCCCCACACCACAGAAGCGTCAACGATCTTTCGATATGTGATCTAAAGAGCAGTTTTTGTCAAACATTAGTCCTAAGTAAACGACCTCAGTGGACCATTGGACCCTTGTGCCGTCCATGGTTACCGTACAGTTGGATGGAGGTTTAAGTTTTGGGGATTGTTTGTGGAGAAACATAATTGCTTGAGTCTTGGAGGCATTGATTTTGATTTTCCATGTTTTGGCATAGTTTGCAAAAGTGTTGTTGTAGTTTGTTTGTGATTTCACGGGGCTTTCTTCCCTTAACGGTAATCGCGGTGTCGTCCGCATAAAGGTAAAACGTGCAGCCGTCCTCGAGGGGAGGAATGTCAGAGGTGTAGATGATGTAGAGTAGTGGGCCCAACAAGCTACTTTGCGGAACACCTGCCGGGATGGAGATGATGTCTTATGAGCAACTATTCAACGACACCCTAAACGACCTATGCTGAAGATAGTTTCGGGTGATTTTGATGAGATATACAGGGTAATTGAGTGAGCATAGCTTGTAAACTAGTCCATCATGCCAAACATTGTCAAACGCTTTCTCGACGTCTAGTAGGGCCATGGCTCTAGATTTAGATAAACTTTTGTTCCTACTGATGTTGTTTATCACCCGAACTAGTTGGTGTGAGATTGAATGCCCTTTCCTAAAACCAAATTGCTCAGGAAGTATAATGTAGTGTTCCTCCACAAACTTAAGCAACCGTTTTAGTATAAGCTTCTCAAAAAGTTTGCTCAGCGCTGAAAGGAGACTTATTGGTCTGTAGCGTGAAGGCAATGTTGGATCTTTTCCAGGTTTACGGATGGGGATGATTTTGGCTATTTTCCAGCTAATCGGGAAGTAGTGAAGCTCCAGGCATTTATTAAGGATAGTACTAAGTAGTTGGTGTACTTCGTTACTGAGCTTTTTAAGAATTAGGTTAAAGATACCATCAAACCTAGGGGCCTTCATATTTTTGGAAAACTTCAGCGCTAAGGCAATTCTGGTCTGCAGAGATTTTGTCTGATAGAGGGACGACACAAGGGGAAGAATCTAAATTGTGGACGCATTGGGCAACCTGAGATTCTAGCGGGCTTTGAACGTTAGAGGAAAGCAAATGCGATGTAAGAATATGGTCGCCTATGGCATTTGCCTTTTCTTAAGGGGTGATAAGAATTGAATCAGCAATTTTAAAAGGAGGAACAGGTTTGGGGTGGGACCTAAGAACTTTGGCTATTTTCCAAAAAGGCGTGTAGCAATCATCCAGATTTTTCACGATACGCTCAAAACTCTCGTTTCGGAGTGCAGTAATCATGGAGGCAATCTGCCTATTCAGATCGGTCATATGTTGTTTAAGATTAAGATCACCGGACCTCTGAAATTGGCGTCTACGCAAATTCCGCAATCTAATAAGCAACTGGGTATGGGAATCAATGGCTACAAACTTACCCCTCAGAGGAACACGCCGTACTAGAGCCTCGTCAGCCACGGATATGGCTCGTTGTAGTCCCGCGATTGCCAGGTTGATGTCCTCTTCGAAGTTCAACCGTGGGTTCTCGTCGATGTTTCGGTCCACCATGCGGCTGAAGTGAACCCAGTTCACATGATGGTAGTCCTTGCGCTGAGATCTCGGGGCCCGGTGTTACGTTGGAATCGACTTCTGCCACCACTGGTTGGTAATCGGAGCTGAGGTCGTTGTAGGTCACCGGCTTAGATAGGCCGATGTTCGTTAGGAAGAAGTCCAGCGTGGAAGGATTTCCCGCCGGAGAGATGAAAGTGGGCTCGTCTGGGAACTGTACCGTGTACAGTCCGTGCTGGGAGTGGTCGAAGAGCAGTCGCCCGTTTTGGTTTTGCTGGTAGTTGCGCCATGCTTCGTGACGAGCGTTCAGATCGCCACCCACGACGAAACGGGAGCTGTTGCAAGTGATGGCCGTCAAGTCTCGCTTGAATTGGGCTGCTAAGTCGTTGCTGGCTGTACACTGACGGGGGCAGTACACAACGATGACTTGAAAAATCCACTCCGAGGAACTCTATCACAGTAGAGCGGAAGTGTGGCAGGATAAGGGACCAGATACCCTTTCTTACGATGATCGCAACACCAACCCCCCTGGAGCTGGTGCGATCAAGTCGGATGATGTTGTATTCTGGCAACCAGAAGCTGTCGCCTGACTTCAGATGGGTTTCTGTCAAAAGGCCCACATCGTCATGTTGACGAAGATTTCCATCAGTTCGTCCGCAGAGAACAGATAGGATTGATTGTTGGATGGAGCTGCTTGTCATTGGAATCCAGGGGGGATGATGATGGATCAACGGGAGGTTGGGCAGATGGCTTGGGGACCGAAAAACGCGTTGGCAGAGCAGGAAAATTCACGTCAGTGAACGCCGGGGGAGATGGTTGAGCTAGCAACCAAGGTGTGTATATATAGGAGGTGTAACGATATGTTAAACTCCCGATTCAGCCATTTTGATTTGGCTACTGCGGAGTTCGTGGAGTTTGTTTACCAACAAAGCCCTCAGATCGAACAAATTTACCGATGTTTACAAACAAACTCACTGAACCTCACCGCCTACTTACTAACAGAGTCAGAGAACCTTGTGATCTAACACCCTTGCTAGCAACCTAGAAACAGTTTGTTTATATTTCCAAACACCAACCGATGTTTGTTCAATAACTGGTAGGTACATGCATTCAATAATTGAAACATCGACATTTTCTGTGATCCAATTATTGAACATTTGATTCTGTTAAATTTTAAGAAAATAGGGCTAATAAAGGCTGCCAGTCTTCCAAAAATCATTTAAAAAACTTAGTTAAAAACAATGATATTGTTACCTTAGACGTTGATTTGTCTTTAATCCAATTTTTATCCCATTAAAAAAAAGCACGTTTTCTTCATCCAGTTGAAAATTTAAGCCAAAATTTGAACACATATTCTAGTATCGGGGATTGTGACTTTAAAAGTCCGCATTTCTTGATTAAAAATTTGGACAGAGGTACAACGGCACAACGATTTTTAATTCATTTTTCTACTGTGTATTTTTGTTTTAATTGGTTAGTTTTTTACTGGTGTTCAATATCTGGTACCTGTTCAATAACTAGTGCTTCTCTACTTCCTTTAGAAACGTCCAATAACGGAATAGAACAAGTCTACCCAATTTATTACGCTAGTAAACTTTTCGATTAACAAATCGTGAAAATTTTAAAGACGACTCGACATCGTAGACCCGATGTTTTTGTTTACCAATGCTAATGCTTACACTATAATCTTATACAATCCAAATTTTGGTTCCTTACAGTTTACGAATACTAATAACTATTGGATGTACAATTAAAAGCAACTTATGTTACAATCCTTCATTTAAAAGAATTAATCTCAACAAAAAAAAAAAAGAAAATCTAGAAATATGTATGATCATTATGTTCAAGCAACTTTCTCCTTCTCAATGATTTTCTTATCACCAACGATTCCAGCGCAGAGGTTCATTAAAATCAACATTCGCCCAGAATGTATCTCTTTTTCTTGATTTTTGATTAAAAGCTCCTAGGGTTTGACCAAATTTAATCTTGCCGCAGCCGTGGCGTAGAGGATAGGCTTCCAGTCTTCTAAGCCAACGGTCATGAGATCAAATCCCGGTCACGGCATACATAGTACACTTTCTGTGGGTTGGTGGTTTTAGCATTTGTAAGATGCTAGCCATCATATCCTGGAAATATGTACGCTTAGAGTTAAGTGAAAGGAATCTCTTCGAGGAAACATTAAGTTTCATTGAGATCCTGTATGTGTTTGTGTTCGATTTAAAAAAAAAAATCGGATATTGCCCGGATTTTGGTCAACATTTTTGAAATCAAATGCCCGGATTTTTCCAGGTTCTTAGATAAAATAATCCGGATATGTCCGGCCCGAATACGTGCTGAAGAAATTCTGGTAACCTATTTAATACTACAAGCAATCTTCAAACTATCCTCTCGATAGGTTTTTTTTTTCTTGTTCAAGTTGTCCTCTCGGCACGCTCCATAGTTGAATCATTTTGCAAGCTATTCTCCCAACCCGCTTGATTGTCATATAATTTCAAAAAGTCTTCTCGACCCGATTTTTTCCAAAATTTCAAGTTCTCTTCTCGACTCGCTCAAAGTTTCAATATATTTCCTAGCTGCCCTCTAAACCTGTTTCGTTAATATAAAACTTGTTGATTCAATACACTTGAAATTAAAACATATTTAGGCATTCCTTACGATGCGCACAGTGCGTTCCTAGCTGCCTCACTTATTTTTTGAATTATCCTTTTCTCAAGCTGTCCTACCAACCCGCTTGGTTTCTAATTATTATTTTCTCAAGCTGTCCTTTCCACCCGCTTGGTTTACAGTGAAATAAAGTACATCAACCGTCCTTTCACTCGCCTTCCAATTTTAAGCTGACCTACCAACTCGCTTGAAATTTCTTTTAATATGCTTAGGCTGTCCTCTCAACTCACCTTCCAATTTCAAGCTATTCTCTCAACTTGCTGGAAATTTATATTGATTCTTTTAGGCTGTTCTCTCACCTCACCATTCAATTTCAAGCTATTCTCTCAACTCGTTTTTAATTTCTATTGATGCTTTCAGGCTGTCCTCTTAACTCGCCTTGCAATTTCAAGCTAATCCCGCTTGAAATTGTGAAAGTGATCAAGCTGTCGTCACGACTCGTTAAGAAATTTCATTTTTATTTTCCACTGATTTGCCAAAAAGGATAATTATTTATGGCACGTTTTCCTTTTTTTCACTTCCATCTTGATAGCCTCCGAAAATCATCCAACAACGTTGCTTTTTGTTTCAACTACTTTTTACTTCAGTGAATCCTCGATTTTGTCACCTCCATGATGCATTTTAGGGTGACAAATTGGGGACAGCGACAAAATCGGGTTATTTTTACAAAGCACTATTTTTTAATGATTCTGTTCAAATTTATCAGAAACATCATCACTGAGTCATTAAAAACAGTGCAGCATGCTTTTTTGTGCTATTTGGTGATAATTAATGCGTTAAGTCTCTTTTTTATAGAAATATCATAAAATTCTGTTGGAATGTTTCTTAAGACACTCTCAATTCCAGAAAGAAAAATCAAAACTGACAACTGGGGGTGCATTCTTTTTGCTTATTTCGAATGAAGCTGTACGTACGGATATAAGACAACATAGTTGATTGGGCTGATGCTTTAGATTCCCGAAAAATGACGTCATCTTTTTGTGACGTATTTAGGAAATTGCTTTAAAGAAAGTTCAATTGAGGCCCTTAGAACCAAAGGGGTATAAGAGAAAAAACGGTCGATTTAAAGTTTATAATGCAAACCAATTCATCATATCATTATCATTTATAACTTTTACATACCTTCTTTTGCGGTCGAAAGAAAAATACAAATTTTCGGTAGAAATTGGAATAACACAACCACTTGAAAGTGTGTTTTCTCGAAATAAACTATTTTGCAATTACAACCCTTTGGCTCAAAGGGTCCAAAAACAAGCTTGTTGATTCTATCGATGATTTGTTGTGTCGTTATATTAGTTATTTTGATTGTATTTTCAAACTTTATTATTGTTCAAATGTGAATAAAAACACTTGTTTAAAATCGGACAGCTTTTCTTTGTATCATTCCAGTCCACTCTTTTTTTCTATTTCTGCGATATCTGATTTAGGTCCTCCGGAGGGTACCACTGAAAAAAATTACAGTATTGATAAAAAAGTGAGCATATAAGGATTATTCTATATAAGGATTATTTATCGACTGAAATAATAATAAAATCGGCTGAACAAGCGAAAAATATTGAAAGATGATTTTATATAGAGTTGTCAAAACAAACATATTTACCAAATATTATTATCGGATTAACTATTGTTTATAAAAAAAAATGTGTGCATTGAGATTGGTCTATCAGCGGTCAAATATGCAATAAGTGGTAGAATTTTTTTATGTTTCTTTTTCATTTATTTATTTATTGAAGATTGAAAATCTTTTAATTTGTTACATTGTGAGATAAGATTCGTTTGAAAAAAAAAACAAAGATCAGAAATAACTGTTTCTGAAAGTGTACCTATTCTTTTTGTGTATCCTAACTTTAACTGTTCAGTTTTGCCAATAAACTCTCCCTAAAACCTCTTATACTATTAATGTTCTTGATAGTATTAGGTAGTCGATTCCAATTATTTTTCATTCATCACATCAATAATAAATTAAAGTGTCTGCTGAAAACGAGTCGATTAAAATATTCAAGAATATCGTCCCTTTCATTAAAAGTTCATTCGTGCAATGTTTTGCAGTCGCAGTTATCCGTATAAAGTTTAACTAAAAAGCGGTTAGCAGTAGAAAACCGACAGATCATCGCGCTCGTATGTTTGTGTTTATGAATTAAGATAACGAATAACCTTGAATGAAATGGAACTGGTAGATACAAAAATTTGTGTGCATATGCTGTTTTTTTCGGCACGCTTGTAATTAATTCAATCTCAATGAATACTTAGAATAATAATGTTTCATTCCGATGATTTCATGTTTTGTCCTATCTTGCAAAATAATGATTTATTATTCAAGAATTTACTTCTAAGCTTTTCAATAAAATTAGTGAGTGAGAGTGAATTTGCTTACTGTGTTTACTGCTCCGGCTAGCCGACCGCATGGAAGGCTATCGTCACGCGGTTAGAAATTATCCCAGTAACCGCAATATCATGTTGTATAACAATGTTGTCAATTGACGCGATATCAATTAATAATCATTCCAAAAGGAAAAGGTTTGAATCTTAGTATATTCACATTATTTTTCAATCACAAAATAGAGACAAAATCGGATTTAAAAGGTGACAAAATTGGGGGTAGCTGTATATGTATATAGCATAAACTGTAAATATCATAAATATCTCGAAAGTGATACAACGGCTCACCGGCAGGACTCGAACCTGCATTATCCGCTTCAGTACAACGGTGCGTTAGCCAATTACACCACGGCTAAGGTGACGAAATAGGCTCCAGCATGCGTATATGTCGGGCTTAGTCAGGCTTCGTCGGGCTTCGTCGGGCTTCGTCGTCTGCAATTGGCGGATCGTTATTGAAAAACTATCCGGTACAACTGTGTTCGATATTTACTCTTGGGCTCGAACTCGCGGACATCGGCTCAGGAGACAACAGACTTGCCAACTGAGCTATATCACAAGCCCCCATACTATGATATTTAGGCTTATATTTTTTTCTTTCTTTGATATCTCATGTTTCTCAAATACTTCCCATCATTTTTGAAAAAAAAAAATTTTTAACTTTCAGGCACGAAAATGTACCGAGACGAATCGAAAACATTAGATTTGATTATAAAAGTTGAATTTAACCATCTCTCAATGTATTTGGTGCTATAGTTTTTTTTAGAGAACTTTGTCTGTCGTATTCAAGCCGGCTAAACGATCTAACCTTTCCATTTCGTATTCTGAAAGACTCTGTTGGATGTTTTCATAAGGTAATTCTTTATCCACTTTATTTGGTTCTTGGCAATTTTTTTCGTTTTTAAAGCTTCTTTTAGGGTTCACTTAATCCAATCAAATAACCAGTTATTAGAAAGCTATTTCTAAAATTGAAAATAAAATATGCCAGAGATTTTTTTTTTTATCAAAATTGGTTGAAAATCGGTTGAAATTTGGTAGAAGTTATAAAAATTGTAGAAGTTTTAATGTAACAGTAGTGCTTGTTTTTCTAGACAATTTTGAAGAACATTGAAGTGTAGGGGAGAATGAGGATACTTGATCCCTGGGGATACTTGATTCCTTAGCTATATCTCGAAACTGAAATGTCTTACAAAGATCAAATTTTCTAGAAAAATGTGCCAGAATGAGCAAAATAACAATGCTTGTAGTTTAAAATTTTTTAACAAAATAATTGTTTGAGTAATTGAACTTTGTTTAAAAAATTTAACAAAATGTAACTTGAAGATCTTTTTTCATCACTTTAAAATGTTCCTTACATGGGAAAATTATGAAAAAAATATTTGTTCCAATATATCAATCGTTCGAGCGTAAAATGAACTTCATAATGCCATATTTTCAAAGCAATCGAAAACTCTCAACTTTTTTGATTATGGGTACAATTGATCCCCTAGAATTGGGTATAATTGATCCCCCTTCCAAACGGCATATTCTTCTTCTGAATTGATCGTTATGATTGCTGATTACGAAATTACTAATATTTATCCAAAAACTAATATTTATAAAACAATTGTCTGAAGAAAAGAGCAAAAATAATTGATTTTCTCTTAATTTTAAAAAATAGCGCCTTTAAGTATGCAATGGTATTAGCGTTGAGACAAAGTTATAGAATTTTCTTCTTATGTCTGCTATAAATTGTGAAATGAGAACAAACATGACCAAAATAGTCAATTAACATTCTATCTTGGAGTTTTGTTTGATTTTTATTCAAGGATTAGGGCTTCCTGATTAAAAAATCAAGTCTCCTTCAATAGGGGATCAAGTCTCCCCTAACTTCAGAAAAATCGCAATTTTTTTACTCCCACGAAAATACTTCTAGTTCATCAAAGGGTTCAAGTATCGTTCTAATTTTTGGAGTATAGTAACTCGAAGTTACAAGCTGTCAGAAAATGTCAAAGACGGCGAGTTGCTAAATTTTTCCAAAAAGATATGGTGAAAATAAGAAAAGTGGATCAAGTATCCCCACTCTCCCGTACAGTTAGACTACTTATCTTAGTAATGGAAGAAGAAAACATTATAGATCTTACGCGATCTTGGCTTAAACTGATCATTGCTTAGTAGTCCAGAACGGAATTACGAAGATACTATAATTTTTTTTTGGAAATTCTAGCTTGCAGTCGATTTAAGAGCAAAAACGATTTTTGTTTTATGAATCCATCGTTGCAATCTTTTTTGGATCTTCTGAAGGGACAAAAAATTGTATTTTAAAGTTATTTTTGGCCGATTACAAAATATTTGTTGTGAGACGTTTACCTGAAATGTTCCCTTTTTGCTTTTGCTCTGAAATAGACTGCCACCCGGAATTTCCCAGGATAAACACAACAATCAGTGGATCCCTAAACATAAAAATGAAGATACTATAAGAGATAGACAAACAATAACTTGGGCTAAAAAGGCTCATCGAACCATGCGCTTTATTAAACTTAAATAAAATATATGGGTGTGTCATTTTTGCATGATTTACTCATAAAAACTTTTCCCAATGAACAAATATAGAGCCAAACTGTGTTGTACAAAGTTGTAGCCAACGGTTTTTGAGGCAACTTTACCACAGACACCACGTACATACAACGTTTCGTAAGTGATTTATGATTTTTTTATTATTAAAATGTTAGGGTGTTTCGAACAAAAAAAACAGTATTCTGGCTCTAACTTTTGTGGATAAATTCATACAATAAGAATGTATTCTAAGCATCTGTATGAAATAGAACTTTGCACATTTTTTCTCAGAGCACAAACTCGTATCTGGAGACGTTCGTTACTTATAAGGGATTTTTTTAGCGAAACCTTGTACTTTTCAAACTGTTATATCTCGAATAGTTTTCGAGTCTATAGAAAGCCAGACAGGCAAACATTCATTTTTTATAGACATTGAAGATTTTCTTAAAGCCTAAATCCAGTCTAATATTTCATCCGAAAATCGCATTACGATCAACAAGAAAGTCCTCAATTTTCTTAGCTTCCAAAGCTCATCAGGAAAATACCGATGTTCGACGTTCTGTATCTTGGTAACCCTAAGCCTAATTCAGCGAAATAAGTAATTTTAAGCATAACGTTTAATTGTTAGGTATATTTATGATATTTGGGTTATTCTTCTTTGTGTAGCACACTTACGGTGAGTGAATTACGAGCTATCTAGAATATGCTCTTAAATGTGTTAATTAATTTAAATTAATTTGCTCATTCTAACACGTCCGAGTCCAAATCGATACTTTGTGTCAAGTTATGTATTATTGACCACCTTCAACAAAAATCCCAATTTCTTTCCCCCTTGAAATGCTCTGATTTGATTTGTGCAAACATGCAAAACAAAACAGGTTGAATTATGCAGGACCAAGACCAAAGTCCCCGAAGATTGTAATCGGAAAAGGGATATCCCTAAGACGATGTCAGGAACAAACGGTCGGTGAAAATGATTGGCATTCCTGACCTGCCCTTGGTCAATGTTCCGACAGGGCGTCCCATTTGTTAAAATATTCAACAGGTTCGTGCGAGTTTCCACTGTTGGCGAGTTCCGAGTTCAACCTCATCATAACATAATCATCATTAACACAATATTCCTACCAGCATGTCTAGAGCCTAGTCTAGGATGCCGTGCTGCATTCAGTCAGTTTGGCAAGCAGCACGTGCCTCTGAATGGTTTCTGGCAAGGAAAGCCGCCAGAAGCCGTCCAGGTGAAGTGTGGCCAAACGTGACTTGATATGACGTCTCGGTGGAATCTCACCCCAGTCAGACATGCCAAAAGGGCGGCAAGATTTTAGCATATTTTACTCCCGGTGTCCCGGTTCCGGCTTTTCCCTGCCTCAGCACGTCGACCGATTATTTTCCATTATCTACCATCACACATGTTTCCGGAGACCAACTCCGGTGGAAAAGAGAGAAAAAGATGGGGTTTCTGAGGGTTCCGTTCAAGTGTATCTACATGAGGCATGAACGTAATCTTTCGGTGAAGAATGTTGCTAGAGGTACACACAACGTTCATATAATATCCATACAACGAGTATAAACACACCTGATGGCTCGAGTACTAACTAATCCTCGGTAGTGTGGCTGCTAAAGGTAGTTAGCAGCATGTTATTGCGGTTACACATCATTAAAATTTAATAGCAAAGTATCACGGGGAGTGTGAAAGTGCTCCGGTTCGGTTTACCCCCGTATGTAAGTATGTATTTACGTGCACGGAAAGCCTACGTTATTTGTTTCAAAATTTTAATAGCACTTTTGGAGGGACATAAAACAGAAACAAAACGTTTTCCCATATTTATTTTATTTTTTCAAGTCATTATTTTGTGATGCTCGAACATGAGCTAGCCTAATTTCCAAGGAAATGATAACAAGGTGCATTTGAAGTAAATGATTTTGTTTTGTTTTGTTTGTTTTTCCTAGTGTTGTCAAAATAACAAACGATGCCATAGAAATTTACTTCATTTTATACATCTTCAGTGATACTGAATACATGCCGAATCAATTTGATCTATCTTCTGCATATCCTTCTCACCTATATTCTCAATCGAAACTTTTTACTTGTCGGCTTTTGTGTTTTTCAAACAAGATTTTATTTAACAAACAACTATCATCTTTATTCTACATTCCATTCTAAGCAAAAGCTGTTGTTTATTTTTTCAAATATTATTTTTCTTAATTCTTCAATCCATTTTTAGCACAGGCTTTTCAAATCTATAGAATTTAATTTTTTTTCTGATCATCCTTCATCTTATCTTCTCATTCCTTTTCACCTCCATTCTCAATAGAAACTTCTATCTACCGACTTATGTTTTTCTCTAAAACAAAATTTTAATTTTTAAATCTCCTTCATTTCAATTCAAGGTGATCAAAGTAATCCGTGCTTCGGACATGACGCAAAATTTTTGCGCTCCGCGTTTTCGCAAATTTCATAAATTTTTCTCACAAAAGTGTTTTAAATAGGCGTAAATTTTGAATTGGACTGACATCTTTCAACAATAATAACGCTCACATACAGAAGTTCAATAAATTGTGCTTTTTAAGTGAAAATAAGATGTGTCAAATGATTTTCATGTTGAAAGTTTTGTTGTAATTTAGGCTAGCGTTTGGCAAGGTGGAGCCGCACGCGTTTGTTTTCTCTCTCCGTTCGCGAAAATTTTCTTAAAGATCGAATTTTTTTTAAATGAATCCGAAAGAACATTTCCAAATAGTGATCGATTTATTGATTTAATGGTGTTTTGTGATTTTGATCCAGAAGAAGACAAGTTTGGAGTTTTGACTGTTGGAAAAATTAAAATTATTCCGTGTGAAAGAAGAAAAGGGCTCGCACTGCGCCCTCCGGACCGACAAAGGATTCAAAATACCTAAGTGTAAATTTTAAGATGGGGGCCACGATTACCTGCATTTTGAGCTAAGTATTTTGTTTCATCCTTAATTACTTTATACCATAAATTTTATTTATTGCCGCAACAACAACAAAAAGAAAATGATATCAAAGAAAGCTTTAATGTCTCGACATAATTCAATCATAATTTATTTATTTAAGCGTTTGTTTGCTGCCACATCATGAAAATTACTATATTGAACCATTTACAATCTCACCATATCTCAATGTTTACGCATTCTAGTTAAAGTTATTCTACTATTTTTTAATGTATTAGGTTCTCCATTTGTTTTTAGTAAAAGTTTTTTTTTAATTATTTAAAGACGAAACGTAGTGTATTAGATTTTCTATGAAATAAATCAGTATAGCTTCTGGCGGGTGGTCAATTCGATTCGTGACAGCTTAGGGCTGGATATAAACGGGACCTTTTAAATAAATTCTATCTTCAGAGGTTCCGACTTGTAGCAGCAAGTAAAAGATCTCTATCTGTGGAGTGTGCAGGAAGATTGCAAATTGTTTCAATTGTAAATTCTTGGACTTTACGTCATGATTTTCTCAATCTGCCGTTTCATTACTTAGAACAAACATTAAAATTTTAGGGAATAATCAGAAAATCAAAACATTGCAATATATACTCTTATTCATCGATCGATGAATCTCGTAATTATTCAAACATTCTGTATAACGGTAAGTTATTGATTTTCATAAGGAGATCGGGACATAAGTTCAGTTTAGGTGGCTCACCCAAGTAACCAAAAGTCGCATAGATACTTAATCTTGTGCATTCAAAGTTCACATTTGGCTGAGTAAAAGGTCCTGGAGAGAATTGAAAATAAGTGCTTGAATCGGACTTTTGAACGAATATAAAAAGTCTAATGTTCTATGCTACTTGAACATTTTTGTGCGTTCTAAGTACCTTTAAAAATCCAGGATTAAATTTAAACTATCGTGCTTCGTTACGAACTTCTTACGAATTTTTTGGTTCCATGAAGAACTTCTTACGAACTTTTCGGTTCCATGCAGCACTTGTTACGAACGTTTTGGTTCCATGAGGAACTTCTAAAGAACTTCAATGCAAACGTATAAATTATTCATAAAAAATAAAAGAATGGTTTGTTTTACGTTAATTTTCTTCATGGAGTTTTGTCGATGATTTCCATTTAATTTTTTCACATGGCTTGGATTTTTTTCAACATCGTTTTAACTAGTAACAGTTCAATCAATCATGTTTATCTAGATATTTCTCTCAAACAAAGCTTGTTTTCTCGGTCAATGGTGAATGTGACAAAAATGGGTGAAGGGAGGAACATAAAACAGTAAAAATAATTTAGGATATGTATATTCATCAGCAATATTCATAACTTATAAATTTAATTTATATTCACAATTGTACTACATTTAAAAGTTTTTACGTTTTCCACAGCGATTCCGACTCTTCTTATTTTCCTCCTCGATGAAGCAACTCTCACATCAACCGAAACGACACATACAGCAACTAAAAAATTAAATACAACAATCAGCTGGTATCAAAGGGGAACTCATCGATGGACACTGTGGAAATGTGGGCCGATTAAATTAATATTTTGTCCAATATTTAATGCGAAAATTTTCTGCCGTGAAAAGCGTACAATTCTGTTTTTGATTTTCTCCTTGGACGAAAAGCTGACACAGTAGAAGCCGAGCGGCTCCCCCAGAACCTAGAGTAAGGTCATCACTAGTTGGCACCGAAGGTAGTTTCTTGCGACCGGAAGCACTTACATCATCAATCTCTTCGTGCATTTGTGTTTCCGCTAAGAGCAAACGAAAATAATGCGTCCTTCAATTTTTTTTCCTGATACATTTTGAAGAATTGCGATTGTTTTCTCCCATCAAGAATCTAAAATTTAGAAAATTATCGTTAGTGAAGCAGTACAAAATAAAACTCCTTAAAAAAATCGTACTTTTTCACGAGCTCAATTTGGCTTTCATTTTCTCTTGTTGAGGATTCAGCAGCACTTCATTGTCGGATGTTTCTTAAAAGAACTCGTTGATTCACCGCTTGGAGTTATTTTTTTTTTCAATTAGAATTTTAAAGAAAAAGTAAGGCACACATATCACAAAAAAACAAAACCAAACTTTGAAAAACTTACGTTTGTTCTTGAATCGTGCGAGTCTGGTTTGGAAGAAATTGATTGATCATTAATGAATACAAATGTTTACGTTTTTTAAATATTTAGCCTGCTTTGAAAACGTGATAACATGAATCAACTTTAAATTGATGTTTAAAATCAGTTCAATATAAGCATTGCCCATGTTACAGAGGTAGCGTGTTCAGTTCTCACCACGAAGATCCAGGTTCAAATCTACTAGCATACACGTTGTTAAAGTAAGTATGAAATTCATTTAAAGTGGAGGTATGTAATTGTCCTACACAGATTTGAGAACATGGTAGGTAGATTCCAAATTAAGTTAAAAATACATGATAGCGTTATTTTTTTCCTTTTTTGTTTTATTGATGGTTTCCTGCAAAGGCTGAGTAGCCTTCTACTCAGCTTGGATTAAAGAACTTAAAAAAGTGGATAAGAACTTAAATTTTCAGCTGAATAGAATGTTATACAGCGCTCGAGCAGGGCTGAGTAAGCTTTTAAGAGACTGTTTTATGGAACTTTTGGTTACTTGGGCAGGTCATCAATGTATACTGATCGCCCATTCTTCGACACAATTTTTCAATAGTGCGAAAAGCTAGGCTTAGCTTATTTTGAATGAAACTCGAAGATTTTTCGAAAAATTTCGTGAACATTGCTATTTTTTTTGTTTTTTTTTTAATAAATATAAAACAACAAAGTCTGGACATTCAGTTTTATGAGGCTGAGTTCTAGGGACAAATTTTTTGATCATTGACCCCTCATACTATCCACAGAGTGGACGGAAAGAAACGAAGGCAAAATAGCTGATCTACGGAAATCCAAATGTAATATTCTATATTCTTATTATTATTGCGGTGAGTATAATGTTGGTAAGTATCGTCATTTCCTAATTGCTTAACAGCATTAAATGTATCAATGTTCCATATATACTTTCCCAAATGACATAGATTCATATTTAGGTCTTTCCATATTCAAAATATTATATGAAGCGTTTGGTAGGGATCTCCACGCTTCATTCTTTTCCTGTATCCTGTATCTTTCGCGGTTTTCATCACATGGTTTGCCTGGCCGTAGTAATATCTGCAATGCATAGGAATATGTAACAGATAATGCGCTGAAAAGAAAAATGAAAGACACAAGTCTTCCATTTTCCAGGATGCCTACACGTTTTGGCCATGTTGATGTAAGAAGAAGAAGAAGAAGAAATCTCCTTCATTTCAATTCAAAATTTCATTCTTAGCTAAAGCTTTCCCAATCTGTGTTTTTCCTGCAGCACTGTCTTTGTTTACCATAGCCGGAACAACCCGAAAATATTCTTTGCAAGAACCTTCCCAGAAAAAAGGCCAAATCAAAGCAAACAATCAGCAGCGTATTTTTCCACCGGAAGGCTAAATCAAAATAAGTAACCAACAAAAGCTGCCTTGAAAATTCTGCGCTTCCTAAGCCAACCGTCTTTTCCGCCGGACGACATAATCAAAGCAAACAATCCGTAACAGCAGCCTTTAAAATCTGCGATTCTAAAGCCAATCCGTCTTATTCCACCGGAAGGCCAGACCACAACAAACAAACAGCAGCAGTAGCCTTTAAAATCTGCGCTTTCTAATGCCGTTTTCGTTTTTCTCCACTAGCGTGGGGCCAAATTTTTTCTGAATGAACAAACAGAATCGTTACCCGGGACGATGCAAATATATGGTTGCTATACTCATCCTTATGCTTACCCCCAATACTGGCAACTTTTACGGGGTGCAACCGCCTGCTTGAGGTTCAAATCTCGGGCAAAACTAGTGGACTTCTGAATTAATAAACGAACATCATAACAGCAGTTAGGGCAAAACTCGTGGGTAACTAGGTTGCCACTGCCAATAAACGAAAACACTATAAGCCAATCCTTCATTTTCCACCAGAAGACCAAATCAAAACAAACAATCCTCAGCAGCACCCTTAAAAATCTGCGCTTTCTAAGCCAATCCGTTTTTTTTTTTTCACCGGAAGGTCAAATCGAAACAAACAATCAGCAGAAGCTGCCTTAAAAATTTGCGTTTTCTAAGTCAATCCGTCTTCCTCCACTGGAAGGCCAAATCACAACAAACAAACAGCAGCAGCAGCTTTTAAAATCTGCGCTTTCTAAGCCAAATCCATGTTTTTCCACCGGAAGGCCAAATCACAACAAACAATAATCAGCTGCATCCTCAAAAATCTGCGCTTCCTAACCAATCCTTCTTTCTCCACCGGAAGACCAAATCAATTCCTTTTTTTCCCACCGGAAAGCCAAATCAAAACAAATAGTCCACAGCATCAGCTTTAAAAATTGGCGCTTCCTAAGCCAATTCGGCTTTTCTAACAGAAAGCCAAATTAAACAACTAGTCCACAGTAGCAGGCTTTAAAATCTGCCCATCCTAAGTCAATCCGCCTTTTTCAACCGGAAGGCCAAATCAGCATATCTTTTATCTCATCTTTACAGAAACCAGCCATTTTCTTAAAAAAAAATTCCAAGTATAATAATGTTAAACATTACCACAAGCTGAAAAATATTTAATGTATTTGGCAATAAAAAAATCTTGGGCTCTGTGACTTTACCGAAAAAAATCTGTGACAATTTTATAAAATGCTTTCTTAATAAGTTAAGTAAATTAAAAATCATCATGCTAAAAATTGTTTTCTTAACAAGTTAAGTTAATTAAAAATTTATATTCTAAACATAAATAAATTTTAAATATTCTCAAAAGGCTGAGAAAATTTAGAAAATACTTTTAATTGTGTCACAGATTGTTGGGATTGTTGGAATTGTTTGGTATTGTACTTATTTATCCAATTATCTTCACAAAATTCATTAAGCTTTATTTATTTCCCCTTTGAGGTTTTTGGTCTCTGAACAAGATATAGACCAGAAGCTGCTCATCATTATCCTAGTTAACTTACCATTTTTCGGATATTTTTTAATAAAAAAATATTTTCTTTAGAATTCATAAAAAGTTTTTTTTTATTTTGAAAAGGCCTTAAATATTGGCTTGAAAAATTTAAATTCAATAAAACATTGTTTTTGCATCATTTCAAGTTTCTCACTGCAGAATTATGAAAAGACGATCTCAATTTTGAATTCCGATTTCAAAGTTTTAAATGTAATATGGGAAACAAGTTTCATAGTCTAGAATGTAAAGATTTAAGGATTTTTTAACAGCATATCAAAGTTAAAGATATAAAAAAATAAATAAATTTGTTCCTGTTCAATTTAAATTCACCCACTGTATTTTGTTAAGTTTAAACAAAGGAATTTTAAGTTCAAAATGCATATTTTGGAAATAAAATAAACAAAAGGATGATTTTTAAATATTTGATAGTAAAATCAAAAACATTCTTAAACCAATACAAATAAAAAACATTTCTTGATCATTTTCAAAGCGTAGTAAATTTCTTATTTACAATTTTGCAGTTTACATTTGTTGAAACTCGAATTTAAGAATTCTTTTTCAAAATATCTCAACTATAAATTCAAAACTCATAAATTTGAAGTTCAAAATGAAATTTTAATGTACATATGATTTTAGAAATCAAAGATAAGTTTCTTCATCCAGGGTAAAGCTAACCAAATTATTATTTGCCGAATATTCAGCTCACCAAACAGTAGCGCCTAATTTTTGGTCTAATATATGCAAATTTTTAAAGAAGTTTAAAATTATACAATGGAAGTTTGTTTGCAGTACCCATAAAAGTTTTGAGCAAAATATTGTAGAGAATTTCTTACTGCTTTGTAATGCATGGATTTCATTTCAGTGAAAAAAGTTACAGTTTTTTGTTCAAAATAACCTTGTACCTTCCTATTCTCTGAGTGTGGTAGTATTTATAAAAATATCGGAAAAATTAACTGTTCCGGTTAAATTTTGTGTAGTATTTGCTTGGAAAAAACTTCTTTATAAGTAAGCCAAATTTTAAAGATTTCTGCAAATACAAACTACGCTTGCTAAATCAAGACTTATTTTAAGGATTTATGCAAAGAAAGAGACTTAAAAATAAACAATAGAAAAATCTGAAACTGTGGAACTCAAATTACTATGAAACATTACTTTTTTGTTGTTTCCGAATCTGTAAACAACAGAATAAGAACAGAATCGTCTGTCAGCTTCCCCCAGTTTTGGTGACATTAAATTTTGGAATTTTTTGTTACTTGGAGTTTGTAATCAAACAGCATTTCGAGTTCAATTGTTTAATGTGAATATGAGTAGTCAAGCAAGTTAAGCTAAGCTAAGCTATTGCATTTTGGAATTTTAAACTACTGGGTTTTCAGTGAAATGATTTATTGATAGTTACTGAACTGACTAAAAAAAACTTATTTCAAATCTGATCCACTTGATAAAGGAATATGATTTTGCCCAGCTATTCTAGTTCCAGAGAAATAATGCATGACATAGAAGAAAATGCAATAGAAAACATGTAACTATTTTAATATCACTGAAGAACATTGAATATCGAGGATATTCAGGAATAACAACTCTGTTGAAGACACAACTCGTTTTGAGATATGCTTAAACAATATCTTAAATTCATTATGATTAAAATTTATTTTAATAAGATCCTGAAAATTTTCATATTTTACTAGACTATGATAAATTAACTAATGATTAAGAAAATTCCAGTCTTCTTCTTTAATCTTAGACATGTATTACCTTAAAAAGTTTTTAAAGGATTTTTACCCTTGTTCAAAAAGTTATCCCTTGAATATCTATATTTATGCTAGTAGCAAAAAAATCAACAAATTGCATATTTGGATTCCGCCCTCAAAGAAGTCAAAATAAGCTCGAGTCAATATAGACCCCTAGCGTACTTGAAAAACATCAGTTTCATTTTTTATAGAGATTTTTTGAGAAAGTAAGTATGTTCTATAAAAGTATTGATCAAATAACCGGAATTATTCTAAAAAATGTGTTCAAAACTCTATTCAGAAAGAAATTAAATGCAGCGAAGCAAAGACAAAAATGGAAAACTTTTTTAATTCTTTTCCCCCGAATGTTCACGGATAGCAGTCATTGAACTCTACCATGTTTAGCATCTGTAGATATTTCTTTACAATTCCAAATAATTAGCTCAATTGTCAATAGCAATAAGCAATTCAAAAAGAGATTGTTTTTTTTTACCTTCTTTTTTTTTATTCACAACCTGCTGGAGGTAATTAACTTTAATTTATTGATCTATTTTTAAAATGTTGAGAAACTGGAAAAAAATATCGAAAAAAATATATCTAAAATCATCGAAAGCGGTCAACATTTGTGGCAGACTACGTAGGATCAAACAGAAACGACAAAAATTTGAACGGGTATTTTGCGAACGGCTTCTTTAAACTCTTGACACCAATGAAAAATGAGAATTTTCTGCCATGTGTTTTCGAATAAGAGAAAAAAAAAGTAAAATCAATCAATTCTAAGGCAATAACTTTATTATTATGTATGTTTACATAGTGTAACAAAACAACAATAAATTAAATTTATTAACGTTTTTTCAAATGCTTTACTCAAAATACAAATATATTTTGAGTGAGGTAAAATAGTTTTAAAGGATTGGCTGAAAGATGAAGGCTAAGGATCTCCAGAAGGCCTGGCGAAATTTCAAAACCTCACAACTTTCAGAAAGCGTGATGAACTATTGATGAACTGACGACGTTCAAAAGGCCTGTCCTTATTCAGAACACTAGATGAAATTCGGCCATACTGATGGCCTAAAGACCTTACGAATTTTTATCAAGTCCTCATGGCTTCCTGAAGCACGAAGATCTTCCAAAAGCCTAAAGACCTTCTGGAGGCCTTTATTAGTTGGTAACCCAGGTGATGCCTTCTGAAGGTTTGATGACCTTCTGAAGGCTTAGCGAAGACCTTTTGAGTTGCCGACAACAGTTTGAAGATCTTACGGCGAGCTATGACGAACTTCATAAGCATAACGATCTACTAGAAGGCTACACATTCTTCAGAAGCCTGGATGACATTCTATAGTCCTGATAGCCTGACGATCTTCTAAAGGCCTTACGTTTTTGAAGATTTGAAGATTTTTTAAAGCCTGAACGAACTTCTGAAGGCCCGATGATCTCCTGAAGACATGGCGACAATCTCGAGGATAGACGACTTTTAAGGCAAAATATTCTTTTAGGCCCGACGTCCGTCTGAAGGCGTCGTGATCGTGACAATTTGAAAGTCTTTCTTGGTGGTTTCCTGAAGCCTGAATAACCTTCTAAAGGTCTAACGATTTTCTGAAGGCCTGAGGGCCATCTTAAAGTTATACGCCTTTTGGCAGACCTTCTGATGGCCGTCTGACTTTCTGAGAACCATCCAAAAGCTTGCCAACATTCTCAAGAGTGGATAACAGTTTCAATTGCTTCACGACCTTCCATAGGCTTGACAAATTTTGAAGGTTCAACGGCCATTTAGGCCTATAATCTTCCTGGCTTGACGACCTTCTCAAGGTCTGAGATCTGACACCTTTTCAAATACGCGTTCAAAATGTCGTCTTTCTGAAGGCCTCAGGACCATCTGAGGTGACTGGATAAGGCCGGATGACCTACATCTTCATAAAAAAAAACCTATGAACCTACGATGTACATCAACAAACTCTCATTACGAAGTTCTAGAAAATTCTTTACTGTTAAAAAATTCGATGGGTTTTTCGAGTAAATTTCCATTGGAATTTTTTTAATTTTTTTTATATTTTTGCTAAGTAGAGTATAGACGCTTTTAAAAGTGAAGTTTACTGGAAAATTATAACCACTAAACTGCCGTTGATAGCATAATTGTCACATGCTACATTCTGAAATTTTCTACTTTTTGGTGTATAGAGGACTCATTTTAAAATTTTTGATTGCCGTTTTTTGATAGAAACATCGAGATCACTAAAAAACATGTTCCTATTAAATATAGTTAAAATACTTATCACAACAAGGCGGTAGACACCAATGTACCTCACATGTCAAAATGTAACATATGACAGTTATGCTTCCAGCGGCAGTAAATTGAGTATAAAAAAAGGTAATTTTGAAGCTCAACTTAAAAAAAGTCCTTATTAAAGTCTAGTCTCCTTTATGGAGTCAATTCAGATAACAAGTTAGGAGTTAAATAGGAAACTATCTCCTATCTTGGATTTATAGGAGACACTTTGCTATTAAACACCGCAAGTTTCCAAAGGTGTCAAAATTGTTGTTATAAAGCACCGTGCCGTGCATAAATATGGTTTGTACATTCATTTTTTATTTGTGTTTCGTGCTTAACTCTTGAATTAATTACTTTCACCGAAAAAATCTATGTATCAAATATAAGTCTCTTTAAACATTTTTAAGTTTGCCACAAGGAATTCTGAATTCTATGTTTTTTTTTTCAATTTAGACGCAATTGGTTTTGAAGATGCGTAGATTTTTAATAACTTTCTTCATACAAATTTTTGACAGTTTGACTTGGAAATATAAATACTGAATAATTCTGAGTTTTGGATTTTTGGTAGAATCCCCGATAATGAAACCAAAACTGAATTTTGGTTTTCTTTTGTATTTTTCCCGGTTTTGTGGCTGAATTCCCATGATTTTTCTCGATTTTTCGTGTTCTGTGACCACCCTGCTATTTAATTTTAACCGCATTCTGATGAAAAGACAAATTTGCTGAAAAATTATAACGGATGCATGCGCAGACTAGAATGGTGAAAGCATGAACATTTGACAACTTTTTCTTAAAATAGTGGTTTTCCTCGAAGCCCCAAATAAATTTTAAGTGTGGCTCCAGAGAGTAAACGAAATTTCTTGATAGAATTTCCTTGATATAAAAACATTTTAATTACTCTCTGGAGCCACTACTTCATTGTGTCGAAGAGTTGCAACAATTTTAAGAGAAAACGAAATTTCCGTTTATAACTTCATTTATATAAAAATATTTGATTTACTCTCTGGAGCCACTCCTTCATTGTATCGAAGAGTTGCGACAATTATTATCAATATTTTAGAGCTATATCGAGAAAATATCGACACAAATGTAATAAAAACGTGCCTTAAAACCACTTACAACTCTGGTGTAATAAGTACTTCGAGTAGATTTTAAAATATAGTTGTTGGAATTGGATTGGATTGTTGTTTCAAGTGCTTACGATGAGATTTCCTAGCATTGAACGAGCAGTTTTACCACTAATACATATCGAAAAACTTCAATGACGTTACCTAATGCCCATTCCGTGAACTTTTCTTTATTGTCAAAGTACCGTAAAACGGGGTAACATTGATCACCGGGGTAACTTTGACCATCAATAAATTTTTCCACATTATCATCAATAACTTAGTCTATAGTTTGAATTTTTGAAAACTGTTTTCTACGATTGAAAGCCTATTAATTAAGTATCAAACACACAAAATTTGGTTTGTATTTGAAATTGTTTTCTGTTAGTAAAAATGAAATTTCTAAATCTTAAAATTACTATATTTTTCCAAGCTCGCAAAAAAACAGCTCTCCTGATGATACCAAAAAGTATTTAGAAGCAAACGGGTGGTTGAATGTGAAAGAACAACTTTTATTCTTTGTATATGTATAGTTAAAGTGCTTTTTTTATAGTCATTTAATGATAAATTTTTGATATTTAAAAATTAAGGACATTTTCCAGGAGTAAAAACTTATTGGACAAATGGATAGGAATCCTATCAAATGATTAACTTTTAAGAAAAAATGAAAATGGAAATAGTGGGAGGGCTTAGGGGAATGTGTGAAGGTAAAGTTTTATTTGTATTTTGAAACTTAAACAATTTAGCAATTATTATAAATTTTGCCCCTAGATGTATGCAGCATCATTGTTTTTTTCGATTATAAATGTTTTTAAAAGAAAACCTTAAAAAGCAAGGTGAAATTGTTAAATAAGAATTATTAAACAATTATGAAGGTGTTTTGTATCCTTTATGATCAAGAAAACTCGTTAAAACCGTCAAAATAGAGACTGATCAATGTAACCCCAAAGCATCAATTCCTGAACAGCGACGAAATCGATTTTTAAATCAAACTTAAACAAGTCCAATAAATTTCTGCAACCATGTTTTACGTTCATAGGAGTCCAGTACTGGTTTTAAAAATATTAAACATGCCACATACCTCTTAACAGGAAAAATAATCGAAAAATATTGAAAAAAGTGATCAATATTACCCCGGATTACGGTATCTATTTGTCCAACAAAAGATTATTTCTGAGTTTCCCAACATAGTTATAAGCTGAATAATCGGTTCAAATTCGACGAAGTGGATAACACACATTGCAAACCGTTTTGGTTAATTTAAGGCAAACTTCTTACCATACAAATTTATTTATAATAACTAACATCAACACACTTTAGTTCCGCATCTTACAAAAATTTAATTTAAGTTTAAATAAATTCATTGTTCAAAATCCATTTTTCAATGCTCTTTCTGAAAAAAACCTTTTAAATTCTTATAAAAAAATTAGACTTGTTATGTGACCCCTCTCCTTTTTCAAATCAATCTCAAATTTTGCCTGTGACTTTTGATAAGGACCTCTACATAAGTAAAGCACTATTGAAGCGTTTAAGTTAGATTTTCTAACGATTAAATTTAAGTAATGTCGTTGATCGTACCTTATTTATGAGGTATTCTTCATGTGTCTCGGTAAATCTATAGTGAAAGCGCTTAGAAGCATTTGGTTGTCTCAAGCTTTTCCATTTTTGTAAATTTACAAAAAAAATATCGTTGTTGTAAAATCATTATCATTATATCATGAAACAAGTGAACGTGCATTTGATATTGAGAACTTGTATTTTAAATGTACCCATGACAAAGGCAGCCGAACGTTTTATTCATATTTTAATACATTTTGTTGTTTTCTTGTTTTCCGTTAAATTTTAACCCGGCAGCTGAGAACGGCCAGAATAACGGTCCTTTTAAAGCCTAACCGGAAACCCCCTACTTCTGTTTATTCCTCACAAAATGCGAGGGAGGTGTGGAAAAGAGAGCTTTAAGCTCAAACACGCAAACATTTGCCAATCGCAAAGCATCATCAGAAAAATAGCATAAAGCCTATGCTGCGTGGGCAGTTTGTTGTGTATTTAAACCACCAGCAACAACAACAGCAACAACATCACAAACCGGAGCAATTAATGATAAATGCTATTACAGCCGGCTGTTTGGAGTACTGATCCAATTTCTGAAGCCGTCGGGGGGGAGAAAATTGCTTGGGAAAATTTCGTGTCCTGTTTGTTCGATTTTGCTTTCGGGATTTGATTTGCAAATTGCTCGGTAATGACAGCGCGTACCTGTGTAATTTGCATTTAATTGAAACAGAATTGCGATTGTGTCGTGGTGGGGATTTGATTTGATTTATTCCAAAATAAATGTTTATTGTAGTTATGTGTTTGCAGAGAAAAATGTTCAAATATCGGGATTTGTACTTTTCTGGAAGTGTTATCAAATAGATCATCCCTTAGATAGGTGTTTCAGCAAGCTTCTATGCTTTACTTTTGATAGATCAATGATTTATAAAATTTTTATATGGTAAAAATGGTCATTTTTCTTAGATAAAAATTACTCTTAACTTAAACGAATCTGTTTCATATTGAATCACTCGAAACGATTGTTCAAATGCTCTTCAAATGGCAAATGGTTGAAAGAATGGTTTTCTTAAGTATAATTTTACACTAAAACCTGTTCCGAAGCTATATTGTAGCAAGATAATGTTTTCTCCAGACTACTGACATCAGGCTGACTCACTTAAATCTTCAATTTGTCTCTTTTATTATTTGTGAGATCTTCAAGACTTGCATGCTTCAAATGCAAATAAAAGCGATCGTTAAAGTCAATTTAACTAGTAGTCGTCAAATAATCATAAAACTTACTGCCTTTCAGACCAATTGCTTCAAAACAAAATGCACCGAACTGCTTCTTACTGAGCCGCAGACGTAAAATTTATTGAACTTAAAATGATTGAAAGCTGTTGCAATTTGCCAGGGACTGCACTAAATTTGAGATGTACCCGTAGATGGCAAAGAAAGGCGATATGCACTAGTAGAACGTGCCAAATCCTAAA
This sequence comes from Uranotaenia lowii, assembly GCF_029784155.1. Classification (NCBI taxonomy): domain Eukaryota; kingdom Metazoa; phylum Arthropoda; class Insecta; order Diptera; family Culicidae; genus Uranotaenia; species Uranotaenia lowii. Next base: position 180,129,024 of record NC_073692.1, on the reverse strand, counting down.
AATTATACGAACGATTCTTCTTCAAACCACCACCTACTCGCAATAAATTTCCCCTGGCACTAGAATGGTGCCAAGTTTGAACGGGTGAAGATTTCCATCGTGATTAAATACGTACCAATCCGTTCGTTTGTTCTCCAAAATTTGAACAAGTGTTGAGCAATCTCCTTTTTGGTCAAACATAAATAGAGTGGATTCGCCGCACACATGTTTGTTCGGTAATTTGGTGGGGTATCGGTAAACATCGCAATCATCATCGCCATCATCAACCGCCATCAACCGCCATCATCATCATCAACACCACAGACAAATATCGTTCTGGAACGTAAAAGAATAACAAGGTAAATTAACCGATCTTGGTCGAATGTTTGTATCCTACAGCTCGTGTATGTTTGGCTGTATCAGCGTTGGTTATTTATGTTGTGAAACATACATACGTTTTAATTAGAATGCTGCGGTAAGGTGATTCAACATTTAACAAGATTTTTGGTTTAAGATTATTTAATCGAAAAATAGGACGAGTTTGGACAGTGGGCGGCAAAAAGTGAAAAACTTAACTTTTCACTTGTAAATAACACAAGATTTGATTTATATATCCCCAGTTTTTAAACTCATTATCTTGGACACTAAACGCACCACAGTCATCAGACTTTGAAAAATTGAAAAATTTACATGATGATGAAAAAAAAAATCCGTTTATTCTATCAAAAATATTTTTTTTAATTTAAAGTGAACCATATGATAGCTTGAATAGAAAGCTTTCATTTGAACCGTTCAAAATTTTTACACACTATTTTCAAAATTCACAAACTTTAAAGCCTTGTCAAAAAAAAAACCCCGCATTGTCCTATACTCTTTTTGCTTTAATTATTTTTTTTTTTTGGTTGGATTTTAACTTCTACAAGTCATTCATCCCTTGCTTTAACTATATAGTTTAAGGTCCTTAAAACACAATGTAGAGTTTCCAGGCACTTGTACAAAGCTGAAAATATCATGCAATTGGGTAATGTTCACCTATTTATGAGTATAAATTCAACGAAATTGTTGCTGGTTCATCAAACAAAATCTTTTCTCATGATTATTCAATCATTTCACGCATTTTTCTCTTGAGTTTTATGAAATGTTTTGATAAAATTCATCATTTAATTATCAATTAGTCTTTAAAATTAAATAAAAAGTATGGTCTAAAATAACACCGATCATTCTACATTATAAGTTGTTTTTAAACAATTTTTGTATGAATGAGTAATAAAAGTAATTTTGATACAAATTTTTCTAAATTTACATGAGTCCAAAACACCGAATAATACATTTTGCCACCTCATTGTATGGAAGTGTCCCATAGTGCGGTAGTAGTGCTGAGAGACTTAATTTTATTTAGCTGATCGAACTTATTACACTTGCAGCTTTCAGAAAGGGCTTTCAAGTTCATACGAAAATACATGTTAATGTTTTCAAGTCTCTGTATATACTTTTATTTGAAAATAAACTAAAATGCTTTAAATCGTTGAAATATATAACGAAAACTTAATTTTTAAGTGCTCTCTCTAAACACCACTTAGCCTAAAACGCATTGTTACTGTTATAAAAAGTGATAACGAGTTCTGTAAATTTAACACATTAATGCATGACTATCTTTAAATGAGAATAACAATTATTGATTCAGTGAAAAAAAAAATCATTCGAATTCGAATAACTTAACTGAACACATTTTCGGGGGTTCTGGTTAAATATTCCCATAACCAAAATTGTATATCTCTTTTCGTATTTCGGATTCTGTATCCAGTTTAGGATTCTTGTTTTTCAGTTTGAATAAATAATCATAAGAAATTAGAAATTAAAAGTTGCTTTGAAATCATAGTTCAAATTTGGTTTTGCATTTCATATCAAATTTGAATCATTTTTTTTCGAAAATCATATGCATTTTCAATATTTTGATAATAGTTTTCCGAGTATGAAAAAAAATTTCTTATTCAAATTCGAAGTTCTTAAACTAAATTCTTACACAAAATTCAAACAAGCTTCAAAATCATACATCATTTGAAATTCATATTTTAATTCATATTAACAATACAAATTAAAATTAAATAATTTAATTAATGAATTAAGATTAAATCAGAACTACAAAATTTTAATTACAGACTCATAAATGAGGAGTCTCAAACATACCTCATGAAATTCTGATCTGGAATAAAGTACCTATCTATCAGAATTAAGATTCAGAATGTAGATTAAAAATTCAAAAATCAATTTAGCTTGTTAATGAGTTTACAATCAACACAAAATGTTTTAGGAATTCAAGAGATCATGAAATTAAAAATTTGCTTGTCAATTCAATTTTCAAATTTCAAATGATAAATCAAAATAGGTTTGTACACACAATTCAGCTGAAAATCACAAATATAATGCAGAATATAAACTATTTTGCAAAGTTTTGTTATATGCAATAAAACTTTAATTTATTTAAAAAAAAATCATCTACAGGATTTTCTTTATGGAATTGATTTTTTATGAAAATTATTCGCTGTTAAAGAAATATGTACCTGAAATTCGCCAAAAAAATCTGCACAAAATTCTATATTTCTTCGATGTGAGTTTCGTGCCTTGTTGAGCAAAACTCACTCGTAGCGCACAAATCTAACATATAGTTTGTTCAAAGGAAATATACGTGCCTAAAATCTCATTTTGAAACCAAGTATTTTTCCGGATTTGGTGTGCTTTGTCAGCATAACATTTTTTTTCTCTTTTCTCTTTTCATTTCTCTTTTCATTAGTTGAAAACAATTCATGAAAAAAATTATAATTATCATATACGTCATACCTAAGTTTCCATAATATTTTCCAAATGTTTTCGGGTCGAGCAGCAAGTCCAGCAATTTTTAACCCAAAAACCTTACAAAATCCTGGTATTGGATTTTAAAATTTTCTGTTTAAAAACCGGGTAAAATCAGGGCAAATCTGACCAAAATTTATGCTTTTCTCATGAAAATTGAAGAGAAAAAGTCAGCGGTGTTCAGTTCAAATTTTACTTTTCCAAAAAATGTTTGCACGTGTATTTCGATGAAACAAGCTCAAAAAATCATTCATTTTGAAAAAAAAGTGTAGTTATGGTATTTTGTTTAGATTTTGGATAAATCTGGGCACCCGGGCTACGATATCTGGGAAACCGGGAAAAAGCAGGCAATCTTGAATACTTTTTCTTACCTATATTACTCCCGACAAATTGACAGCATTTGAATGACTTTAAATAACTCTGTTCTATTTTGATTTTCTTAACGTTTATCCTACTCTTTTGGAATTTTTTTCATCATTGTACTCTTTTTAGTATTGCGGTATATGGTAACCCTAGTTTAGTTACTAGTTTTCAATTTTATTTTTAAATCAGTATGTATCTTCGTATGAAATCGTAACTTTCGAAAATACGTCCTAAAATAATTCAAATGACAAGCTCAATTTTTAATGAACTCCTAAGTAACCAAAAAAAGAAAATTACTTTCATCGATGAGTAAAATCTTCGCATTTTCTCAGGAGTCTGTAATTTTAGCTAGAGGTAGATTTAAGAAATCCTTAAATTAAAATAAACTAATAATTTGCTCAAATCAAATTTACTAAACTCTTGAGCAAATTCAAAGATATCAGTCATCGAAGAAAATGAATAAAATTTCCGAAAGTTGAGGTAAGAGATCAAAATGTTGCGTTTCAAATCTTATTCTTGAAAACACGATTCAAATTTAAGATTTAAGTTTGAAAATTGACTGCAATATAAACTTTGTAAAACAGTAGACCGAGAAAATATTGAATTCCTTGCAGTTACGTGAAGATTGTATGTTTCTTTGTCAGCAAATAAATTCCATGAAAATTCAGTTCCATAATTAAAAATCTCGGCCCTATAATCAAAATAAGGATTGCAAAATGATCTCAAATTCTTCATTATATTTGAGTTTTTCAGCAATTATATTCAAATTAATAATCTTAATTTTAAATCTGCGATCTTCTGCGATTTCAATCTTGAGAGATTGATAAGATAAGACGGATGAGACATCTTTATATTTATATCTTGATTTTAATCCTCATTTATGAAATGATTCTGAACCTAGAGTTTGAATATCAATTCTGAATCAGCAATCAAAATTTGGATGTAGAAGCTGATTCCGAATTTCACATCGATTTCTGAACTTGAATTCCAGATCAGAATTATTAATATAGACACCGTTTGTTTTTGGCAACATTCGATTTTTGCACATGTCTCATAAGGTTGCCAGAATTTTTTCAGCACGTATCAGGGCCGGAAAATCCGGGCTTTTTTATCTAAAAACCTGGCAAAATCCGGACATTTCATTTCGAAATTGTCCATCAAAACCCGGGCAATATCCGGACAAATTTTGTCAAAACCTAGGAATTACTCATTAAAAACCAAAAAAAAAAAGTTTTAAAAAAAATTTACATCTAAATTTATTAGCAGATTTTAAAGCGTATTTTAGGCTTTTCAAAAACCTTTTATTAATATTTTTTAATGAAACTTGCTCAGAAAATTTTGTTTTGAAGGAATAAATAAACAAAATACAACACAATTTGTTTTTAAAAGATTGAGTTGAGAACAAGAATGAAAATAATCCCGGGCAAAATCCGAGATTAACTAGTAAAATCTTGGCAACCGGGCCGAACCGGACTTTTCCCCAAATTTTATATCAAATATCCGGACAAACCCGGATAAAACCGGAAAATCTGGCAACCCTAATGTACCAACATCGAACGATTTTTTGGAAGGACATTACCTTATATTTTTCGCTAGGACCAATTTGTATTACATTGGTCCTAGCGAAAAATATAAAGTAACTAGCTGATCCCATACGAACTCCGTTTCGCTTTCAACTTGGAGTATGTCATGAACAGTTTGTATGAAAGTCAATTACCAAGCATTTTCCAGATGCAGTTCCGAATTTGTCTTCTTACATCGATTGCCCGTCCCTGGAATATACCGTGTGCAAATTTTCATCCCAATCCGATGTATAATAACGACGATATTGCAAAAATATTGAAAGGTTTATATGGACGACCCCCTTTGCCGGCCCCGTACGTGAATTTCATACCTGAAATCCATTGCTCATCTCTCAGAACTCTCGTGTATCAATTTTCGTCTGAATCCGATGTATAATAGCGACAATATCGGATCAACAGTGAATATTTAATATGGATGACCCCATTGGCCGACCCCTGATTTTAGTTTGGATAGGTGAAATCAGTTGATTGTCCCTAATGACTCCTATGTGCAAATTTTCACCCCAATCCGATGTATATAAACGTCAATATCACAGTGTTACTGAAAATTTAATATGGACGATCCCTTTTGTCGGCCGCTTACACTGAATTTGATACCTCGAATCGATTACACGTCCTCAAAACTGTCGTGTGCCAGTTTTCATCTGAATACGATGTATAATAACGTCAATATCGCAAAAACAGTGAAAAGTTTATATGGACAACCCCTTTGGCTGAATATAACACCAGAAATTGATTGCTCGTCTTTCAAAACACTCATGTGCAAATTTCCAACACGATCCGACGAAAAGTAACGTCAATATCGCAAAAACAATATTTGTCTTCTATGGACGACCCCCTTCAGAAGGGGTCATCCGAAAATCTGAAAACATTTTTCATCCTTCCTGGTCCTAATTAGCATCCATGCCAAATTTCAGCTCTCTAGCTCTTAAGACAGCTGAGTCTATAGAAGACAAACAAACAAACAAACAAACATACAGAAATTGCTTTTTATATATGTCCTCCTAATAAAATACAAAAACAAACACTTTAATTTAGAGTGTACAAATGATAAAATACAACAACAACAACAACAACAACAAACATTTTTAAAAAATTATTAATAATAAATTTTAAGGACTCAAAAATGACAATAACGACGAAAATTTCATAAACTTAAAAAAAAAACAAATACAAACAAAGGACTAAAAATGACTCAAAATAATTAAAAAATGATGGAGAATGACAAAAAAAGCAAGTATGACAAAAACATTATAAACAAAACAGTAAAAGTGCAAAATGCACCAAAAACATAATAGCAAAAAAATTTAAAAAAAAATACTAAAAATTGTCAAAAAATTACTGAAAATTATGTCAATGATCTAGTTTACGCAGTAATCCGCGAAATTTTTGGACTTTCGTAAACTCAAAACGTAAAACGAGCTCTTTACCTACTTCCGTTTTCTACCATGATGCTGTTGGTAACTCCCCGGATACCTGTTGCAACTTATTTGCAGAGCATTTCCGATCGGTGTTTTCAGACACTGTTTCTTCCGAAACTGAGTGCAGCGAAGCCAATTATCATGTCCCAGTTGATGCTATCGAACTTAACACTTTTGTGATAAACCAAGAGCTAATTGTACACGCCGCGAGGAAGTTGAAAACCTCATTCGCTCCTGGACCTGATGGAATTCCAGCTGTAATGTATTGCCGCTGCATCGAAGCTCTTTCAATGCCTCTAGCACGAATTTACAACAGATCTTTTCAGCAACGGAAATTTCCTGAAAAATGGAAAAATTCGTTTATGTTTCCAGTGTTTAAAAATGGCGATCGAAGAGACGTAAAGCAGTATCGAGGTATAACCAGTTTGTCGGCAGGTTCTAAACTTTTCGAAATCATCGTGAGTGGCGCTCTATTGCGAGCTTCATCCCAATATATTGCGGCTGACCAGCACGGGTTTATGCCTGGTAGATCGGTGAGTACAAACTTTTTGCAATACACATCGTTTTGCCTGAACCAGATGGAGTGTAAAAACCAAGTAGATGCTGTTTACACCGACATCAAGGCTGCATTTGACAGGATTGATCACAGAATATTGCTTGCCAAACTATCTAAACTTGGTGTTCATGAGAACATGGTTGTTTGGTTGGAATCCTTCCTCACAGATCGGTGTATCAGAATTAAATTTGGTGATAGCATATCCTTTCCTTTCATAAATCGGTCTGGGGTGCCTCAGGGAAGCAATCTTGGGCCTCTGCTGTTTGTATTGTTTGTCAACGATCTGATAATCAGTTTGGATGATGGAACTAAGATTGCATATGCTGATGATTTGAAAATATATGTCCCAATAAGATGCACCGAGGATTGTGCCCAGCTCCAATCGCTGCTCGATCGGTTTAGTGAATGGTGTAGACTGAATAAGTTATCGGTTAGTATCCCTAAATGCTATGTAATAACCTTCCATCGAAAAAAATCACCCATTCTACACGACTATAGCATCGATCATCAGCATCTTAAAAGGGTATTGGAAGTTGACGATCTAGGTGTTACCCTTGATGCACAGCTCACGTTCAACAGCCATCGAACAACCGTTATAAATAAAGCCAATCGACAACTTGGTTTCATTTCAAAAATAGCACGAGAATTTACTGATCCGCTGTGCTTGAAGTCGCTCTACTATGCACTCGTCCGATCCATAATAGAACATGCTGCAATTGTCTGGGCCCCCTACCAGCTGTGTTGGATCTTACGAATTGAGCGCATCCAGAAGCGTTTTTTAACATTCGCCCTACGACATCTGCCATGGCACCATCCTGAGGATCTTCCCGCTTATCCTAATCGCTGCCAGCTTTTGGGTATTGAAACACTGGAACGCCGCTGAAGGATTCAACAAGCAACATTCGTCGCTAAAGTATTGAACGGTGAGGTCCAGTCACCACACTTGCTGGAAATGATATGCTTTAGTGCGCCATTAAGGACCTTACGATCTCACTCGTTACTATCAAATCGAGTCCACCGAACATCCTACGGCTATAATGAGCCATTCGCTTTTCCCGGACCTTCAACGGAGGCGAGGGGGGGGGGGGATGTTAAAATGATAGACTTAAAGTTACTCTAATAGTATCAGTCAGTACAGATTTTTGCATTAAACATACATTATAAATGAGCACAATTATGGGGTAAAAATTGTCTTGGTTACTAACGTTTCTCACTTACTATAATTTTCCACTTTTTTCTCAATATTTTTTTTTTAATTTATGTTGTCATGAATACAAAAAAATATGAAACCTATTTTGACTGCATCCAATATCATTCATATAGGGAATAAAACATCCATAACAGAGGAGCGTGCAGCATACGATGTACTTGAGAAACTTTCTGGTATTAACAAAATACCATGTATCAATTTTTCTAGATATTCAAGGAAATATGAATATGTTTCAAGGGCACTATGACAGTAAAAACATTCAGTTGAAAAGAAATTGAATAAAGCTTATTTTACCAGGTAAACTGTTAAATGGTGGCTCCATAGATGTCTGAAACAGAGTGGCTGAATATAACGAACCATCAGGCACTCAGTTAACCTAAATATATTATAAAACTTTAAAAAAAAATCCGTTTTTCAGCGAGGTTGTTTGTGGGATGTCCGTAAAGTTGGAAAACAGTTTTCATGGACCAAGTTAGTCAAATTCTTGACCAATTCATGAGATTTTTTCATTAACTGTAAAACAAGACTCTTCGTAGACTTTTTTTTCGAGAAAACATCTTAGTACCAGTTCTAGATGTGTTTTGAAGGTTGAAATCTTTGCAGGAATTTTTAAAACCGCTAAACAATCATCCAAACTTTTATCGAAATATTAAAAGAACAGCCACTAGTGATTTAATACTTGTTTTTTTTTTAAGAGAAAGTGAAAATTGAGGTGATAGATTATTTTAATACTATAAAAGGAAATTTGTCATTTTATGGCGACCGTCAAAAATTGAATTGACGAATTCTAACGGGATCAAATATCGACTTTTGATGTACCCAACACAAGAATCTCATAAATAGATACAAACTGTAAAAAAAAATATTTTTAAATTTTTGTTAAAATCTCCTTTTAAATCATGAATCGCCCTAGTCCAATTCCACAGGTGTACAAATCAACGCTTTTCTTTTTCCTCAAGTCTAAACAAACGTATGTGTGTGTGTTGACTGTGTTCCAACTCGTTGGTAATTAATCCCAAGGGCTACAAATGAGCATTTACTTTCTCGTCAATCAAATTTTATATGGCAAAACATTCTTGTAGGTGTTTTTAATTAGCAAACCTGATTCAAACTCGTATAGGTAGGTATTCAACATGTGTGCTGAGAAGACGTATGGAATGGGTTACATTTTCTTTCAATTACTTGACTATTGATCAAAAACATTCATTGCGGATTAAGTTAGCGATTGGTTGTTTATAGATTAATATGGGAACCCACTAGCTTCAAGTTTTAGCTTGTTTCAATTTAAAGTTAACAAAATGTTCATTATTCAATTGACCCTACATAATTTTCCCAGAGTGTTGTTTATAATATTTAACCGTAAAAGTAAGGAATTTCTGATGTTGTTGTCTTATAGTTCAAATATTAAAAAAAGACTTCAGTATCTTTTAATATAAAAAAAATCTTTTGAAAGTTTATTTCAAATGATTTACAACTCCGCCAGAATGCAGATGTATATAAGTTTGTAAATACATTATGGCCTGGATTTTTTTTCCTTCTTCTCTCAAACATCTAGTAATGCCTTAAGTGTTTAACAATTTAAGCATAGCATATTAAATTAAAATTTAAATTCTACATACCACATCGAACGCTCCTCAGATTTCCAAATCCACCGAAACCCGGGAGCGAAAACTCGTTCAATTATCGCGGTTTTTCCACTCCGTCCGATCGTTCGATTTTCTTTCCTCGCTCGGGGGCACAAAATAAAACAAAACCAACCGGTTGGCTGCCAGATTGTGTTGTGTGTAGTATTTTTTTGGTGATGTCATTAGAAAACATCTCGTTTTCCACCCACCAACCTGCCTAGCTTCATTCGTTTTCGCACAACATACCCTGCCCTGATGGGACCCCGTATTTTCAATGATGAGAAATCCGAAATTGGAAAAGTTTTCTTTGTGCTTCATTCTTTCTTTCGTGTGCCCCAAAACGAACATTCTATCTACTATACTCACTTTCGCCAATTTTCAATTCCAGTCAATTTGGGAGTGTTTTGGAAGCAATTAGACCGGGAGACGGTTGTTTGGTTTGCGATTTGGGTGCTCCTTCTGGAGTGTTTTTCGGTGTCGATGGATAATGTTTATTTTAGTGGCCAAAGTTATCATTATAAACGTATCTTAGCATAGCAACGATTGGGTGAAGGTCTCATAGGTGGGAAAAGTTAGAAATGGAACTGCCAATAAAATTTAAGCTGGAAGGATTTTCAAATATTTTCACTTTAACTTTTAACAATCTCTTTCAATGTATTTTTTTTTAATAATAATCACAAATTTTCTACTAAATTGAATATAATCTTTGGAACCACAAAAATAAGTTGCAAATATTAAATAAAATTCGTGATTGTACCTATTATCAACATTCTGGAACTGTCGTGAACCTGGACAAATTTACTATTTTTGTTTTGTTTTAATGAATAAAAAGAGATGTTGATTTGCAATGGATAACGTACAAGCAAACATTTATTTTGAACTTTGGTTTATAAAGCTATCTAAAATCTCAAAATATTCAATTTAACACAACTAACATCATACGTTCTTTAGACCTTATAAACACTACCTCAAATCTTAGTCCTCAAAACAGTACGCATTTATCAGGGCAGTTCTAAAAAAATATATGTTCAATCAAGGCTCAAAAATCACAATATTTGAGTTGAAACTCATATATCGATTTTAGTTGACTAAATTTACTTTAAATGGTAGCTTATCTTAGAGTATGGTATTTTGACATCTGCTTATATTAAAGCTGTTAAACGAGCAATATTAGGATAACACCATTAAAAATAAAGGCTTCAATCATGTTCCATTTTCTAAAAGACTGCTAGAGGTTTCGACTGCAAAACATGTTCCAAAGTTTTCATTTAGTCAGTTTTTTAATTGTGAATTTTGACGAAATTTTTACAGAAATTTAAAACCAAATTATCTTTGATATTTTTTCAGCATGAAGACGTTTTGCAGTGTCAGTGATGAAGCAAAATAGAAAACGTCCTTAGCGATGTAAGGAAATGTTATAATTTTTTGTGTTTATTTTTTTTTAATTATAGTTTTTTTAACATTGTCTGAACTATATTATTTATCCAATACAGACCCTGTTCACTTTTGGCAAAACGCCCGTAAATTCTATGTTGCCAGAATCGAACGGTTTTTATGTCACTTTTTTTATTTAAAACTAATCAAAATTGATATTAAACATAATATTAGCACAAACCTTTTAAATTTCGCTCAATTATATTTATTTTAAGCAGTGAAACAAGGAATCAATAATTTCTTTGCTGTTTAAAACTTATATTACTAGGCCAAGTTAAAAAATTCCATGCTAATATTACGTTTTACTTTAATTTTGATTAATTTGAAATGAATGAACGGGGTCTGTATCTGAATCCTTGATTGAAATGAAGATTATCTACAAATTTTAAATCAATTCGTGCTTTGGTGGTCTCAGTAAGCCGTGCCCGGGAGCGGTCGCGTTTTTATTTCCATTGTTTCCTTGCTTCCGAAAATTTATAAAAAACAGGAAATTTTAGCAAAAATCCAGTTATAACGTTTATCAAGTTTAATAGTGGTCCAATGTTTTGTAAATAGTGTTTGATGTAGAGAAAGTGGATTTTCGGCGTTCGAATCGGAGGAATAAGTGTTAAGTTTTTAAGACGCTACGGTAAAGGGGACTGGTGCTACGCCTCCCGGACCAACTTAGACTGAAATCCAGCTTCTCCGATAATCTAAGGACGGTGTAAAGATAAGTATTTTGCAAATTTATGCATTATTAGTCATTATTCATCATTCTCAAATGATGTTTTATAATAATTTGAAAAAAAAACATATTTTTGAGGTTTTGACACCGTAGATATTTGCAGGCAGGAAATATTTCGTTCCGAATTTCGGAAACATTTCAAAACTTGAATTGCATAGAAACTTTTATGCGATATGAGTCGAGTGTTTTCAACTAGTATATTGATGATTTCGTCCATCAATCGATAAGATTTTTTTTCATAAGACTGAACAAATTAAAACAACATCAAGATACACCATAGAATATAGTCTCAAGAATCATTAAACATCATTTGAGAAAGTATATAATTCTTTAAATCTATAGTCTGCATTTTTATTTTATTATTATTTAACGGTCTAAGGTGTTTATTGTAACAGCTATGTTTTTTGCTATGGCTATTAGACACACATCTATGAAATAATAACTCATTCTCATATTGATTGTTTAACAAGTTCAAAACCTATTTAAAAATAATTTTAAAGTAATGTAACGAAATAAATGAAATTTGATTAAATAATAATTTTAGAATGTCAATTGTCATAGACTTAAAATGAAGGTAAAATTAAATAAAATTGAAAGTAAACGGTGTTTACTAAACGCGCTTTCGCAATGAGATAACAATTGAAAATAATCGTCCTGCGTCTTTCCTACATTAAGGTAGGGATTGCTAAGCCGAAATACATTATAAAATAAAAAAAAAATGACTAATTCCTTCCATTATCCGTTGTTTCTTTAAGCATTTAAGCAAAATCAGGAAAAAAAACTAATAACTTTTATGTGATAGCGTTATCCCCCAAAAAGTAATCATATATGCAAAAAATTTTACAAATAAACGCTTTTTAATTGTTTAAATTAATTGATCTTTTCAGTATTTAATAGTCGACCAATTCAGAAATAACCAAATCATCAATTAAATAAGAGTAAAGCTTAGTAACATTTAGTAGTTTCTTAGTTTAGTAACATAGTTCAGTAACACCAATCACAGTTTGCAATAGATTTCAAAATTCGTTAAAGACGTTTTCAACTAGTTTATCTAATCCATAAATTTACTGATTTTAGGTGAGAAATAAATCTCATTGAAAATACTTCAAAATAAAGGCAGATTTTGTTTAGGTTTCAGTAGTGTAGTGACAATAGTTTTGATCACACTAGTCAAAAGTGTCTCCCAATCGAATCCTTGAACCCAAACCTCCAAACGAAAATTGTTTTGCTAGGATGCAGAGGTGACCTCGGTCCCAAGGCACAAAATTGGGCCTTTCCTACCTTTTCCAATCTATCCATTGACTACTAGAATGTGGCCGGCGCCGTTATTGACGTTCAAAGAGAGAGCATCAGGTTTGAGCATTTTGAATGTGTTGCCAATCCCAGGCTCCATTCATTTGACCTCTGAACAAAACTGATGGCCTCGGTCAATCACGGAGTAGCAACCATTGGCGATGTAGAACTCGTTCTACTGAGCCACGCCTGCGATCGTGGAATTCGAAATGTTTTTGTTTTTCATAATGATATTTTCTTAATTTAAAACATTTTAAAATAACTTAAACTTGCGTTGGTTAATTTAAATGAATGAAAAATGTTGATGAAGCATTTCGGATTCAATGATTAAAGGTGGATGTGAGTAGTCAATCAAGCTAAGCTAAGCTAAGCTAAATTTTAAATCAATTCGCGCTTTGCACAAAGGTTGTAATGTAAGTTTTCCGGTCATAAGAGTTTGAATTTACTTACATACATAAAGCACACTGCCTCTTTTCCTTTAATTCAATATCATTGAACTAAATTTGAAGTACATACTCCAGTCGTTTTTGGCAACATTCGATTTTGGCAACATCCGATTGTTGCTCATGTGTGTGAAATCAAACGTCTTCTAGAAAGAGTATTACCTTATAGTTTTCTCTATAAAAGGACCAATATAATTAAGACAAGCATCATAATTACGTCTTCACGTTTTTAAATAGGGATAAAATACAATTACAAATAAAAAATATATAAATTATACAGTATGTACTCAGAAATGAAATAAAAGATAAAAACTCATAGAACTTTAAAATCAATTCAAAAATAGATTAGAAATAATTAAAACAACAAAACTAAAATGAATTAAGGATGTTAAAAACAACATCTATGACAAGAAAACCAAACATTATGAACAACACAAGAAAAATGCTAAACGTATAAAAAACCTAAATTTAAAAAATACTGAAAATGGTTAAAAATTGACTAAAAACAACGTTAATGATAATATGTAACAATAGTTTTTTGTGGCAATAAATGAAAAAAAAAAGGTGAGAAAAAAACCGATCGATTTTGACAACATTCAATTTTGGAAACATGTACGGGGGGTATTGCCAAAATCGAACGGAGTCTGTATTATGAAAACTTTCAAAATGAGAAAACAACTTTTTCAGCCCATTTTCTATTCAAACTTTTTTTTGATACTCTTTTATACAACTTAAATCTGCAAACCTATTATTTTTCGTGGGAGAAAATGTTGTTTTGAGGTGATTTTTTTATTCTGTATACCAGTAAAAAAAAAGAGTTATGAGCTCATTAAGGAATCTTTTATTATAATTGTCTTTTAATAAATGAAAATTTAGACACTCATTGTTGAATTGAAAAAGATTTTATGAAACTTTCAATTATCTATTTCTTCGGAACTTCTTCATATCAGTGCGAGGTAATCACTACGAAATTTTAATGATTCTAATTTTGCAACTATACGTTCGAAAGACATATTTGAGATAATATTTTAATTATAATTGCTTTGAACTGAAAACTGGTTTTAAAACACTGAATTATTTTTTATTATTTTGTTATGTTTTTTTTAGAATAGTGAAACGAATTCTAAATTTATTTCTAATTATGAATTGTGATCCATCAATTTTATTTCCAAGAATATTTTCAAACCTTATTTGATCTGATACGAATGATTTGAAAATTTAATCACTTGTTTTTGAAAGCAACAAATTTGCATCAAAGAGAGTATGAAAAAAATTAAAAATTGTTATTTATTCCTTGAAGAGTACATTATCAACAATTTTTCGAAACGACGGTCAAAAAATAGAGGAAAATTAAGGTTTCGTTTATCATTTCACTTTCTCGATGACTGCGAGTAATTTCGAATGATGGAAAAAAACTATATAAGTTTTTTATTTGTTTTTTTTTAACAGTTCTCCGAAAATACAGGAATTTGACCAAGTCTCATTGAATTTTAGAACCAAAATTAATTTCAGATAATTTTGAAAACAAAACGTTTTGCAGTCATTAACACAGATGTCAGATAAATAAAAAATTTCAATATCAAAAAATTTAAAACGGCCTTTTGTGATGTCTGAAATAAAATAGTTTTATCAATTTCAATTTTATTTTTTTAAACATGATCAAATTCCAATGTATTAAACACTTTTTAAAACATGAGCTAAATAGATGTTCACTTGTGTAGGCAGTTGGATACTATTCTTTTATATAAAATCATAATTAACTTTTTTGTCAAATCGGAAACTGGTTCATAATTTTCCTTCGATTTAGAAAATATTTAAACCTACCAAAAACCCAATAGCATCATACGATAAAAATTGGCAACAATGATATTTTTTTTTTAAATTGATTGATTTGATTGGCTCAAAATATATGAAAGGCACATCAGAGCATCTTATTCTCCTTCAAAAAATGTTTCAATATAAACACTTATCCAAAAAAGTTAACGTTCCCCGAAGTGTTTTCATCAGTTTAATATTCGTTTGATCAAACCTCATTTTTGAATGAGTGAATTTTTTAATGATACTTTTTTAATGGTGCCCGGACATTAGGCTGAAGGCCGATAGGCTGAAAGATGAAAGGCCGAAGGTCGCTAGGCCGAACGGGATAAAAGGCTGACGGACGATCGGCCGAATAGGACAATAGGCCGAAAGGGACATTAAGCCGAAGGTTATTTGGTCGAATATTATTTGACCAAATGGTTTGGTCCTTAATTGTGTCAACAGTTTCGAGAACGGTATCACCCATTGTGACATTATACTTATGCACGTTACGGGGTCTTAATAAACTCATTGTACTTTTTAACGTTCACCAACATTCCATTCAAACCGCACCATCTCACAACAACGTCGAGATCATTCTGCAACATGATGCAGTCCAGCGGTGATGTAATTTATCGGAAAAGCTTTAGGTCGTCTGCATAAAATAGTTCTTGCGACGTCAACATGTCACCCAAAAAGTTAACGAACAGTATGAATATTAACGGTCCAAGATGACTGCCTTGGGGAACACCGGATGGTATCAAAAACTTCGAAAAGCAGAAAGAATTGACTCTAACTTAGGCCAAGCGGGAGTTCAAATACAAGGCAAGCCACTTAGTTATCTACTCTGGAAGTCCAAGGTGTCTAAATTTGTCTATTACCAGTGTGTTAGGAACGCGGTCCAAAGCTTTGGAAAAATCGACGTATACAGTTTGCACTTGCTGACGTTTATCGAGTTTTGGAACCACAAAATTTGTTAATGCCATTTGGTTTGAGGTGGTGGAATCCATGTTGAGCACCATCAATTAACTGAGCTATGGACGGAATTATATAGCATCCTACTCTAAAGATTCAAATACTTTCGCAAAACAGTTAAGGATTGAAATCGGACGGTAGTTTTCGATGGAAAGTACGCTGCCACTTTGATGCACATGTGTAATCGATGTTATTTTTCACTTTGTCATAATAATGTAGATATATCTATGTCATTAAGTAAAATCAAACGATTATTTTACATTATATAAATTTCATAAAACCGTTGGAATTTGAACCTCGGCACCAAGCCCTTGCAAGCTCTGCTTTCAAAGCGCTGCCTAAAGAATTTCATAAATGAACGTCTTTTTTGTTATGCACATGATGGGAAGGACGGTTTCCTAAAACACTCTATTTCCCTAAAGGCACACTCTAAGAGCTACACTGATGTAAGTGAGTGTCGAACATTTGTTCGGGAAGCATGAGCAGAGTGTGTGCGGTTTAGCGCTCACAAAAATGTGGAGCTCGAGGAGTGGAACCCAAACTCTTTGTGATCCTTGTGAAGCTTTGCTCTTGCACTTATGAGGGACACCTCAGGAGTCGTCAGAAGCCTGATGACAGGGACATATTAAAAATCCTTTTCAGAAGCCTATCGCTATTGCGGTCGCTATAACAGTTTTTTACGAACACCGGTGGCATATTTTCAGGTTTTAATACTTTCGAAAGTTCACTGCTATAAGGGTATTATAGACGTCAACATCAGAAAGTGTAGGAGTAGGTACAAGGATATTGTATGACGGTGTAGATTCAAGTGATACAGCTGAAGTGCGTCCATCCTTATTCCGGAAAACTGACTGGAAGAACTGAGCAAACAGGTTTGTGGAGTCGGTAAACGTATTTGTTGTCTTGCCGAAGAATGTCATATCAACTGGGATCCTGCAGTAGTTTTTTCGGTTACGGATATATGACCAAAAAGCAGCCGGTTTCATTTTAAGCTCGCTTTCACTGCGGTTTACGTACTAACGAAAGTAACTATTCTGAGCGTGTTCGTAGTTTTTTCAACATCTAATAGATCAAAGCTATCTTCGTTAGATCTTGATCGGAAGAAATGCCTTCTTGCTTTCCATAAGCGGTCACGTAATAGCCAGAGATGCGCATTCCACCATGGCTTGCGATTGTTAGATCCAGTTTTAGGAGCTATTTTTGGTAAAACTGTATCCAAGGTAGCATAAATTTGCTCGTAAAAATAGGGGACGCAGTCACTGACGTTTGAAATTGTTTGGATTGTTGTCCAGTCAACTGAAACGAGAGCGTTGATAAGGTCATCGTAGTTACAATTTTGGAAGTCGTACTGTTGTTATTTGATGTTATCCAGAAAACAGATTTTTTCAACCAGGACACCATCGGATTCGGTCGAAGCATTGTTCGGTATAAAGGCATCAAGATCTTTCTCATAAGTCCATGAGAGATTTGGTAAGTTATAAGGGTATATACGGGCGATAGTATTGGCGAAAAATTAGCCTCAGCCATAACCTTAAATTTTGATTTGCTGGTGGCCTCACCAGTGATGCTAGGTGCGTTACTAAAATCAGTATTTGCTTGTTTTAAACTAATTATATTTCTGAATTGATTAAATTATTTTACTATCAGCAGCTAAATGTTTGAATTCATTACGAAGCGTCCCTAAATGGATAAAGATAAGACATCTTTTGCTTATGAATATTCAAGGTGAATTCGAAGCATCTGAAATATATGTTCATGTACAGCTAGGTAAATTAAAAAAAGGGTAATGTCTAACTTCTAAATGAATGAAAAATCATTCACTGTTACTAACAAGTAAATTAATGAAAGCCCCGTCTATGTTGAATTTTAAAATAATCGCCTACATGCTCTGATTATTTGAAACATATCCACATTATTCGCTACATCATTTAAGTGTGCGAATTTCACATTCGAATTGAAATCTACGGGAAAGTTGCAAATTCTCCAACTCATGAAAAGATTTTTCAATAACAATGCAATTAAAAAAATAAAATCATTATCCAAATATCAATGAACTTGGCACCCTTGAACACCCAAATAAAATCAAAACACGAACACAGCTGTTCGCTTTTCCACAGGGTGAATTTGTCGATATTAGTACCGGGAAATCACGTTAATCGTGCGCCCTTCTCAAAAATCGATTCTGTTCTCCCATGGTTTGAGGTTAGGGCTGAGGCCTCTTGCTAAGGTGGTTTTCGTGTAGAACTGTCAATATATCCTAATAGTCCCCCGTGACGACCACAATATCACGATCAGAAGTCATATCAAAGATTTGATTGATTGATTCATAAACCACACCCAAAAATAAAACTTGACGATCAAGCGCAATATGTACAACTACTTGTTCAAGTCTGTTGCCGTTCTCTAAGGTGACAGACTTGCATTTCATTTCATTTTTAACGGCAATCAGGACACCACCACCACGATTCATATCACTGAATATCTGAATAACGGTCACAACGGAAAACGGTTAGTTTGGGGTTAATTCAGAACTGCTTCTATTCGAGTGAAACCAAGTTTCCGTAAGTAGGGTAAGTGTTCCTAATGTGGCATATGTACCTAATGTTAACATACTGTTCGATTTTGCCTGTTTTTGACGTTATTTTTCACTTATCACAATTATCAAAAAAATGATAATGTAAAGGATCATGTGAACTTTCATTTTACAAACAAATTAGCTTTCTTATTCACAAAATTTTTCGTCAAATCCGGATTGTTTCCAAGTATGTCCAAATTGAATGGAATTGTTAGCAAATTTCTTAAAAAACACCTGTTTAGAAATAGAAGATAAAAGCTGAATTTGTCAACCGATTTTTTTGAAATTTTTTGTCGGATTGTTTTTTATCATGATTTAAGTAATAAGTATGTTAGAACGATGTTTTGTTCGTATAAAAACTAAAAAAAAGCATATGTCCACAATTAGGAACACTATTTTCAATGTGTACCTAATTATGGACATAGTCAAAGTTTTCCAAACGATATCAAAGTCATAGAATGAATTTGAAATAAATTTGATTGAAAGAATTGTGTTTTAACATAATTTTCAACGATCTGTTAAAATAAACTGTTTTGAGCTAATAAAACAAAAATTTTTTACTTCAGTATATCTCAAAGCTTAAAATGTTGAAAAAATATTTTCGCCAGATTGTAAGGAACGCACCTTTCGCGACAGAGAAGGAAACCATCAAGTTACAGAGAGCTTCTTAAAGAGAACAGAATCGAAAGGAAAAATTTAAAAAAATCTCGATAAAATACGTTGTATACCGTCTTTTGGGGCATCATGCAACACTTTTCATTTTCAATTGCTTCTTAAACCCTAATGTCCACTGATAATCCTACCGTTTGTACATCAAAAGTTTTAAGGTTAATGGGACATCATATTAACGTAGTCAGAAAAATAATTGGTTTCACCAACTATTTTTAAATTTACATAACATGCGATTTTCACCCTACTAAGAAAAAGGGGTATCTAAGTTGCAAAAACCTTTGTTCTTAATGAAAAATCAAACAAAAACTTTTGAAATTTTTTTGACATATTTGTGATGTCGTTACGCATAAAGCGAGATCTGCAGTTATTTAAGATTTTGTTAGAATTAAAGTTTATATTTTTTCTTTTAAAAGAAAGCAGAATGGTGCTGATGCATTTAGGGATAAATAATACTACAAAAATTTTACATCATATTCTAGCATATGAAAACAAGATTTAAACTGTGAATCATTGATTTGCATGTCGATGCATTTTAGCCCAGACTGGTAAAGGAATTTTAAAAATATTTGTTTAAAAAAATTAAATGATTGTTCGAAAAATATTCATACATCAACAGTGTTGATGTAGGATAATAAGTTCCATATAAAGTTTGTAGGTAATATCACTAAGTCAATCCGTCTCTTTGTGTAAAGTTTTTTACGGCATTAAAAATGTAAAAATTTCGATGTTTCGAATTTTCTATGAGATTCAAAAACTTCATAAAACACTCTCACGATGTGAGAAACTATGGCATCATCGTTTTTCTTTTATCATTAAATGATAATTTTAATCAATTATATTAAAATAAAAGTTAAATAAGTGTTGTGGTACCCAAATGTTGCATCTAACAATGCTGTTGCATGATGCTCTGTTTAACTGAACTTATTTGTATCCATTACAATGAATTTTTTACTTTTTGAAATATAATAAATGTATCCATTGGAAAAGGTAAAGTTTGAATTTAAATGAGCTCAATATTCACTATTTTCTTCAAAACTAGCGTAAAGGAATATTGTGTAGGATTTAAATAGTTCTTATTTCATTATTCATATTCCAAAAACTTTGTTATATTTATAAAAAGGCGAGTTAAGATTTTTCTTTTTAAAGTATTAAAAAAACAGACCCATATGCAAAATCAGGAACAAAAAGTGTAATATTTGGGTATGCGGATACATTTTTCCTCATATGTTAACATTAGGAACACCCATATGTTAACATTAGGAACAATTAGTGCCATATTAGGAACATCGACACACTTTATAAAACATGATATTTTTCGTAAATTAAGGCTTGAAATGATTATTTCAAACCAAAACAGAGTTCAGAAAAAAATTTGGAATTTAGTTACCGAAAAATTGTATATCTTAGTATTAAAGATTCGGCGCAATAATATCAAATCTAAAAACCTCTGACAAAATATAGCGAAATTAGGCTCATTTACCCTACTACAATGTCGTAGTCACTTCTCTGCAGTGCTAGAAGAAGACTGTTTGTTTTTGTTCGGATACCACGGAAATTTTGATAGTAAATCCGCCGACCGTAGCCTAGAGGATAGCGTTCAAGTCTTCTAAGCCAGAGGTCATGAGATCGAGTCTTGGTTACGGCACACATAGTACTCTTTCTGAGGGTTGTTGGTGTTAGCATTAGTAAAATGCAGACCATTATATCCTTGAAAGATGTACGCTTTACTCTTGAGAAAAATTTAGATTTCTTCAAAGAAACATGAAGTTTCACTCAGATCCAATATGTTAAAAAAAATCGGACAGACAACGTTGTATGCGATGGTCGTTGTTTGAAACAGTTAGGCGTTACTAATAATCATACCCATTTTTCCGTACCCAAAAACCCTTCATTTCTTAGATAAGTTCTCGAGTTGAGATAAAAAAAAATATACAAGAGCCTCTTTCCTCCCTTCCTATCTTCTCGAAGAAGAAGGGAGGGGTCTCAAATAATCATCGAAATATTCCGTCAGAAAACCTTTATGCTTGAATAGTTTATGTTATGTGAAAAAAAATACAGGAGCCTCTCCATAGCTCCCCACTGGAAGGGTAATAGGATACCGAAGATTCAGGGAATCTGTTGTTGTAGAGCAGACTTTGGCCTTCAATAAACTCAAGACCGCCAAGTCCATAGGGAACAGGGCAGGTGAACTCACCGGCCACTCCGAGCCCGAAATCAACCCTTGATAAAATTTGGAGTTTTTTCCCTTCGTAAGTAAGAACGAAGTGTTGCTGAAAAACACTTACTGAAACTGAAATAGGAACATGTCCACGATTTGAGGACATACCGTCGAACTATCCATGATACGTAATTTGATTGATCTTCACCTCTCCGGGATGGGTTTTTTGGTTTCAATCATCTTAAATACATACCATGATGATCTTCCATCATATTGATGCGTGGTTATGAATCATCGAATTTTACTTACACAAATTCCATCCTCCTGTTTAGCCGTCAGTGTTTATATTCTAAACACTTATGAGGTGAAAAATTCAGCCAACTTTTTCATTCGGATTTCCAACTGTTTAGCACAAACACCACAGTCCGTTCCCATCGTTCTGATCTTTCAACGATGAATTATCTGTTTATAAAAGCGATTTAAAAAAAAGTCAAAACCCTCTCCATCATTCTCCGCCCATCTTCCTACCACCCTGCCAACCAAACTAAACTAGATGTATGCATTTCTCGCACCGTCATAAATCCAGCGAAAAACTGCTATTTGATATACCCCAACCAAAACCCAGCCACCAAACCACCCATCCACCCACGCACTCCCGAACGGCAACAAACATCAGCATCCACCAAACCCCATCTGCCAAATTGGGGTCGTATTGTGTGTGGAAAACTTTGATGATCATCATCGTCAACAGATTCTCGGGAAAATGATGTGAAAGGCGTGGAGGAAGGATTAGCGGATTTTGGGGTCGTTTTGGGGACTGGCAGGGGGTGCCGTGGTCGATTGTCGGTTTGCCTTCATAGATCAGTCCCGTCACCGGGATCGTTTCATCAGTGCTTCGGTCGGGGATCATCAGTTCGGTCTGGGGGAAAATCAGTCGGTGAGACTAAGTCGACGATTAACTAACCCAGCTGGTCTGGCTTATTCTAAGCGTTTCTCGCCTCCACCTCCACCCACCCACGCCTGAGTGATTCCACTTTTCGATGGACCAAATAGGTAAGTAGCTTGTAGGAAAGCAACGAATCCGGCCAATTGCGGGGATGTGTGCTTGCGGTTTTCCCAGAGTTTGTCTGTCCATGTGTGCCGTGCACTTGAAAAAGGGAAACCTCGACTTGTTGTTTGTTTTTTCCCAAAGGGGGTGCCTTTTGACGATTCCGCTCTCGTTTTTCGAATGGTCAGTGTTTGTGCCGATTTGCCCCACGCCGGAGGGATCGAATTTCGCGGCCAGAAACTCGCGGACGTTCTAAAACAATCAGCTAACTAGTTGCTCCTGATTTCGGAACCGCACCATTTATTTTGCAAACAGTGATCCGATATGGCGTGGAATTGCACTCAATCGATTCGGATTGCGCTTTAATGGGTCATTATTTAGTACAAACGGGTGTGAAAGTGATGTAGTAAAAATAGTTGCTGTTTGTGATGCTAACAACTTGATAAACTCACATGTTATGTCCTCTAAATAAAATAAAATATACACCGTATTCAAATTGAATGATGAGCTTGTGAGCAAAGAATGGTGAATAAATTGCAATTGAAAACAGATGTGGAACATTTCTGGAAATGCAGCTCTAATTCAGATGCGTAAACAAGCATGCCGCAATTGAAATTGACCTAATGCTTGCGGGAAGTGGAATTCTGATTCGAAAAAGCGATAAAACACCTGATCTGCAGCTGATGATTATGCTCTTCGAATCAGGCAGTGGATTGAAAAAATGATGGGGTGGATCGATGTGTAGAAAAAAAGATTTTCTGTAAAAGTTAATAAGTTTGCATACATGCTAATGAATCTATAGATTTTAGGTTTCTGTAAAGTCCAATTCCGATATTAGAATATTACTTATTGAAACATAATCAGGATAATCGATTATGAGGTCAGAGGAACTAGATACATAATTGTAACAGAAAATTCTATTTTTCAGCATTTACACGTATATTATTTCGTGAGATTTCTTTGGCTCAATTCCATTCAATCGCGTACTCGAATGCAATCCAAGTGTATTTTCATAGAAATTAAAATGATAACAACAAAACCTGCTCCTTTGTTATAGGCATATTTGAATTAGAAAAATCCAAATACCTAGTTGCTGAACATCCTTAATGCAAACAAGTGTTGATGAATGGTTATTTGGTTCAATCCTGAGTGAATATTGAATTACATCAACCGGAAATAAAAAAGGTTTCACTTTCCTGTTAAAAAATATTGTGAAAAAAGAAGAACATTTCTTGAACGAACGCGTGATAAATAAGAACAATCTCCAAATATGACAACGGAACGATGGGGGCCAACATCACAAAAACTATCATTCAGCATCAGGCCATGATGAGAATGATGGGTAAGTAATGCGTGATACAAGTAAAGCAACTGGTTTGGTTGCCTTTTGTCGATAAGTTTGATACATGAAATAAATAACCCGTCCCTAGAAACTCCTTTGGCCAATTTTCATTCTAAATAGTCCAATGCATAGAAACGTGAATATCGCAAAAAAGCGAACCGTTCACATGGACGACCCCTTTGGCCGCCTGTTACACAAAATTTTATACCTGAGATCGATTGTCCGTCCATGAAAACTTACGTGTGTTAATTTTTATCTCAATCCGATGGATGACCCAATCAATCAACAGTCGCGGTTTCACTTAAAGACGGAACTCCGAAGTTCACACTTGGCAGAAAAAATGTTTTACGGGAACTTCAGGTGATTCTTGTCACGTAAAAGTTACTCAGGAACTTCCATCACCTTTTGAAAGGTTAAATTATCGATAACGAAACTGCTAAGCGCTTTTAATGCAAATTCTTTCAAGAAGGTCGATAGCGTTTACTTAAGGAAGGGGGGGGGGGGGGTTGTAAGGTCTAACGGGTAAAAAAAACACAATTTTCACGATTTTTTTTTAGAGCTATCGTTCAAAAAAATGTATTCAATTTTTTTACATTATACAAAGCATTATTAAAAGAACATTAAGTAATTTTTTCGTAAAAAATATTCAAAAATGAGCCGGTGACGGAGCACTTTCGAGGATGCCTTTTAGAAAACAGGATTTGCGGTGGACACTGTATCTCAGCACAGAATCATCTGAAGTCAAAAAATCAGAGCAAAATATTTTTAATAGATGGTTTTCTGGACCCCAACGTTTTTATTGAACTTAAAAAATTTTTTATGAAATTTTTGTGGCTGTTTGAAGTAAAAACTACGATTTTTCACGAAAAAATCCGCCATTTTTTATCTGTAAAATCTCCCAAAAGTAAAAAAAAAAAGAAAAACGTTGGGGTCTGGTATTTTATATGTAGAAAATATGTTCCAATTTGAAAAGAATCGGTGAAGTAGTTTTCAAATGACGATGTCCACGGACTTTAAAAATGTGCTTTCGAGAAAAACGCGTTTGAAGTTTCTGCTCTTGCTTTATTGCAGTATTAGATAGGAGGAGATAAAGGCCTATAATTTCTACAGTTTTGCTTCAATTGACTTGAAAATGTGACACAACATTCTTGAAATGTTTTACAATAAGAAAATAAAAAAAAATCGATTTTTTGAAAGTGCTAGACCCTACCACCCCCCCCCCCCCCCCCCCCCCTCTTAACACTTTCTAACGCACCTTTAAGATACTTTTAGGTGTTATGAAGAACCTATAAGGGGTAATCTAAGCGACATGTAAAAAAAATCTGTCAACTTCTTGTCATGGTATTTGTTTTGTTTATGTCTGTACTGCTATTTACAAATGGAATTCAAGATTTTTTCGAATTTTTTTTATCAATGTTAAGATATTCGAATAAATTTTTGATGATTAGAATTTTTGTTATTATTTATACGGTGCACTGAAATTCCTTTAAACGAAATAAGGTAAAATCTATTGGTGGGTTGGCCAATCAAACATCTCAGATGACATTTAGTTTAAATACTAATAACTACAGTGGCAATGAACTATTGTTGGATTGGTCGGGAGGCTGGTGAGTTTCATTGCAACTCAATTCTCTAGGCGTAAGCAGCTTTTGTAATCAAAACAATATAATAAAAATCAATAAGATAGACCATGGTAGAACGGCAACCTAGCAATCTATCAATCGGATTTTTTTCGGCGCGTAGAAGTTTTTTGAAATTCTCTTACTTTAAGGTTGCCAGATTGCCCGGTTTTATCCGGGTTTGCCCGGATATTTAATACAAAATTTTGAATAAATCCGGTCTGGCCCGGTTGCCCAGATTTTACTGAAAATGCCCGGATTTTTTTCCGGATTTATTCACTTAATTTGGCAAATCAAACAAAAAAAACAACGAACGCCTCCAAAACGAAATTTTTTTTAGCAAAATTATCATGGGTTTGATGGTTTTGACGATTCAAAATCAGTCGATAAGTTTTTACAATTTTTTTTTTGTTTTTGTTGAGTAAATTCTGGATATTGAAAAAATTTGCCCGGATATTGCCAAAATTTATGGTAGTCCCTTTTAAAATCAAATGCCGGATTTTGCAAGGTTTTTATTAAAATTTGCCCGGTTTGTCCGGAGGGATGCGTGCTGAAAAAATTCAGGCAACCTTATCTTAGAAGCTGAATAGCATTCTCTTCAGCCACCTAAACATACTTCAAAGTAACTTTAAAAACTTAAATTTTCGAGCTGATAAGCATTCTCTTCAGACACAAACGAGAGCTGATTAAGCATATATGAAACTTTTTAAGGGAGTTCTGGTTGCTTGGAGATAACGTCAATATACCTAAAACAATATTTGTGTTGTATGGAAGACCCCCTTCAAAAGGGATCGCCTGAAAATCTATTAGCATTTTCCATCATTTCTGCTCATAATGAACTCCCATGCCAAATTTCAGCTCTCTTGGCCTTAAGACGACTAATCCTTAATTTTACAATTTCCTTTCTCTCCCACCCAGGCCCGTGCAACGGACCCGCCCATGGGGTGGGGGGTTGCTTCGAAATTTAAATTAAGTTAAAAGTCATAACAATTCCAAAAAAGCTCTATAAATAAGGGAATTGATTTCTATAACCATTTTCTTACAATTTTCTTAAATCCATGCTATTTCCGGTAAGACATAAATATTTTTTTCAAAATGATCTTTCTTATCTGAACTTAAATTTAGCATGAAAATGAAAATTTATAGCGCCGAACATAACAATATGTGCACAAAAATAAAATACACAAAATGTAACAGGAAATTTGAAAAGAAAATAAATTTGAAAAACCGTGATATAATATTGTTTAGCAAAAAGATTATAATTCTTCTTCTTAATTTTAATTTTTTTACTTGATTTTCAACTGAAGAGATAATTGTAAAAAATCCGCTGAAATATCTAAAATTTAAATAAAATACTCAATCGTGATTTGATATTTGGATTGAGGATACCCAAATTATTCCAATTTGGTATTTCCAAATTTACATTTCAACTCTTTGCACCTCGGAATTATGTGAATTTTGTGGCCTTGAGTGTGCTTTTTTTATTTAAGCGGACCACCACACTCCCCCACACCAAAAGGCTCAATTGAGCCCCATGACATAGACGCTACTGCTCACAGCATGTCTGGCAGAATAGATAATAAAAGTAAACGCGAGCAAATTGTAATCATGCTGAGAACACAAATATTGATAATGTCCTGCGAGGAAATGTATTATTTAACTAAATTGACTATAACTGGAGTGCTCATACATATTTTGGAATACCTAATATTGTAAACGAATTGTTAAAATTGTTTTGACAGGGTTTTGTGCCTGTTGGGGAAGAGGCTTGAGAGAAGCTTAACTCCAGCGGGCTTTCCCTGTCCGAGGAAAAAATAAATAATAAAAAATATGAATCTCAATGGAAGAGATTGATTATTCGATATTTACTATTACACTATATATTTGTTTCTAATTTTATCAAGTTATGTTCAATAATTTAATACAAACTACAAAATTTTTGAGAATAATAATATTAGATATAAACTGTACTCTAGTTTTGAACATGAAACGATTGGTTTTTTTTTTCAATATCAGTTGGTAAGGTGTTGAGCAAGACATTCTTTCTTGCCCTTATGATGTTGTGAAACGGCTTCGTTGCAAGAAATCTGAGTGGCGAGTGTTTTGAGTTCGCAGCCCCGTAGTAAAATGGAAGTTTTGAATACTTTCGATTGAGTGTAGATTATTCTAGACATTAGAGATGTACCGAATAGTGGTATTCGGCGAATGGCGAACGGCGAACTACGAATATTCGGTCGAATATCATATTGAGTTTTTTAATGAAAAATTCATGAAAGGAAAAACGATTATTTTAATGCATTCTATTTCTTCCATATTATTGCCCCTCATGTCTTTTAGTCGATTATATTCAACTAGATGATATTATCGGATGATGTATTACAAGATAGTTTTTAAGTAGGGGTCTGTCTGATTTTTAAAATGTCACCAATTACTGAAAAGACATCAGATGACTAGGGCGTTTATCACCAAAGAGATTGCGTTCCTGTGAAATCTGGTACAAAACATGTCAAAACAGGTGCCAAGCTATTTGAAATTGCTATTTGATTTTGCTTATTTGATTTAGGATTTAGCAAATAATCTGTATAAACCCGAGCGAAATTCGGGAAGTTTTAAATTATATCTGGACATCCCGGCCAAATCTGACTTATCTGGAATCTTTACTGAATTTATGAGCTAGCCTGAATAAACATATCTAGAAAATTTGGAATAAACTATAAACAAAGTATAAAGCGATACTTGTCAGCATTCTCCTGTACGATCTACAGTGAAAGATACGCGGATACACCTTAGATGTTTTGCTGAAACCATCAGTTTTTAATGATTGTGTAGCTTTTACAAAATTACTTTTGGATAATTTTTAAATCATCCAGAATCATTTGAAAAATTTTACAAGTCTGTAGTAGATATTCGGCCTATTCAGCCGAATACTTAGCTCAACTATTCGGTGAGCCGAATATTCGGCTTAACGGTTTTTCGGTGGTATTCGGCCGAACGAATATTCGGTACATCTCTAATAGACATACAGAGTTTGTCCGGAAAGTAATAGGACTGATTGTTTTCCGCCGCGACTGTACTTTGGAGCGTGTGCGCGTCGACTGGATTAGGTAGAGGGCGTTCCTAGCTAACGAATGAGCGACTGTTCGGTTGTCTCCTAGCAACTGGAGAATCGTGAAAGCCATTTTTGCGCGACTTGTTTCTGTTAGTGATGCAAGCCGAAAATACAGCGCTCGTTAGACCAGAGGTTTACGATTAAATTCTGTGTGAAACTCGGAGACGTTTGAAATGATCAAACTGGCTTATCCAGATGTTGTTTTAGCAAGAAGTGGTGTATTTCGCTGGAACCGAGCCTTTTTGAAGGCCGGGACGAGGTCTGCGATGAAGACCGTGTTGAAAGACCTTTAGCACATTGTCGATGTTTGTCGAAGTCGAAGGTCTTCCAAAACGGTCTTCATCGCAGACCTCGTCCCGGCCTTCCAAAAAGGCTTGGTTCCAGCGAAATACACCACTTCTTGCTGAAGCAACATCTTGATAAGCCAGTTTGATTATTTCAAACGTCCCCGAGTTTCACACAGAATTTAATCGGAAACACATCTTACCTGTCGCACAGTTTTATTAGATTCGAAACCAAAAATTTTCTTGCCGATATCGGGAATCGAACCCAGTACGCCTGGCATACCAAAACCAGACTCGCACCAGCCTATCCGCTAGACCACATCGGCGCTCATTAATTGATAAACTCATTGTATATATTACAAAATAGATCTTGAGTTTCCGATCGTGTATTATGATGTGTCTATGTTGGTGTTTTAAGTTTAGCATGTATTTAACAACAACAACAAAAATGTTTAATGGATGTATACTATTGAAAGTATGAGTGAATGGGCGCTTGGTCGGGTACTTTTCGAACTTCACGTGCGAAAAAATTGATCTTATTCTATAAATGAGTTTTGACGATGATAGTCACGCACGAAAAAAAAAAGTTAAAAAAATCACCACAATATATAACAATTTGCAAATCACAGAGTTCATATAATGAAAGAATGTTATGCGTTCTCAAAGAGTAGGTATAGCTGAAGGGTAGGGAATAACAAGGGGAGCTTTAAGATGATTTTCAAGCATCTATTCTGAAGCGTTTGAAGTTTCTGTAGGTGGCACAAGGAGGTTTTCGCCCATATCATAATGGGGCAGTTCAATTGAGAGTGAATAAACACAAAATAAAACTTAAAGAGAACATGTTGTGGAACAAAATTTCTCAGTGAGGAGTATTTTTTTGCGGGCAGAAATAGCAATAAAAATTTTGAAAGCTATGCATCCAGTCCAGAATCAGCGCAACAAGTTTAAATTTTGTTTGAAAATGAGATGAAAGTTGCTAAAATAATAACTTTGGATAAGAAATATTCTTTAATTCTTGCAATACAATTCGTGTAAACAAAGCACGAATCTTGCTTGTACCCCAGAAAAGATATTCGATGTTATACAAAAATTTTGTTTCAACGTAATATTTTTTTTTAAATTTTAGTTTTTGACCGATTATTTCAAAGCTGTATAACCGTAGGTTGGAAAAAAAATCTCAAAGAACTGCTTTGCATGGGCAGATAATTTATTGATTCATATAATCTTTGCGCAAAAATTTCATGAAATTAAAAAAAGCTCATGAAATGCTTAGCTGATTGTCATATTTGCAAAAAATAAAGCTTAAAAAAGGCAAAATCAAAAATAAAAAACCAACTTCATTTTATTTGAGTTTTCTGGATGATTTAATATGCAATCCACACAAATTTCTATACAAAATTGAAACGCGTTGCGCTAATTCAGGAATCAACCAAATCTGCTCAAATTTTACACTAATGCTTGGTGTTCCAAAAGGCATAAAAAAATAATAGCAAAAAGTCATTTTTTGCAGCGGTCTAATGCTCATATAGCGGTTCATTTCGAGTTCCGTTTGAATTATATCAGGTTTTGAAGTATCTGTTTGTTTGGCACCATTTCTACCAAGCCAAATGTATTTGGCTCCAATTCAGTCTTGATAGCCGCGCTAGTTTCCATGGATAAGGCCGTCGATTCATTCCTTATTGTGACGTTAAGTGTCAACTGTCATTGAAGGGTCTATTGACGAAGAGGCAGAGGCAAGTTTTCCAAAAAATATTTTTTTATTGAAAACTAGCTGACCCGGTAAACTTTGTTTTACCTCCTAAAGTATAAATCGTATTAAATGTTTAATTTCATCTACACGTCTTTAACTGCATCGGGCTCGCGAATAGATTCTTATGAAAATCGTAACAAATAAAGTTGAATTTGTATTGGGACCACCTTCCATAAAAATTGAGATCCTTCAAACAATTATACAAACTATCTCTGACCCAAAAAACCCTCGGATACCAAATTTCACTTCATTCCGACCGACCATTCATACGTGATGTTGTTACAAAGAAAATGCCTCCATTTTTATTATTGAAAATTTTCTCTTTAATGACTGTATCTTTTAACAAAACTTTAATCAGGGAAGACTTTTCATTGAGTTTGTTGAAAGATATTAACCGAACAGCGTTTAAAATGTACTCAGTTATAAGGTTATAGCCAAAAGTGCTAAATGTTTTGCGTGCGAGTTCTTGTGTATTCTCTCCATTTTTGTATGGTACATCACGAATCATGAGGTTTTTCGAAACAGTCTTCCAGTTAAATCGGTTGAGGTTTATATTCAATTTATTGTTATATGATTTTGATCGCCGTAATTTTGTATGATCATAATTTTAATGGCGGCGAAATGAAAACTAGAGAGAATTTATTTTATAGAAATTTGAAAGAAAGGTGGATAGACAGGCATTAGGAGAAAGCTTGATAGGTGTTGAAATTTTAGGCTAGAGGGCATGTTCATGAAAAGCTCCCATGAATTGCTCCCGCCTTTGCTCTACACCAAGGTCTTTTGATACACTAGGTTCTCCGACTTTCACAGTAAGTAGGCGTGGAGTGAGCGGGGCTGTCAATGAGTTTGTTTATTTTTTGCTCAGTTTTTCGGTGGTTTGTTGGTAAACAAACTTCATTAGTCCCGCATAGTTGCATAGCCTACATAGCCAAAATGACTGAATCGGGAACTCGATATTCGGTAACACCTCCTGAATATATACACACCTTGCTCTACACTAGCTAACTATACATGAGAAATTCAGAAAGAGAATTCCCATGTAGCTATAGCGAGCCCAGTGGTTTGAGAGCGTGTTTTACGCACACTTCAAACGAGCAAAAACGTAACAACCCATGGGCCTACTGAGCTTTCCTTATGCGAGAACAGTTCTAGCGACGTGGCCATTTTTTCAGATTCGCTGCGAATAGTTGCTACTTGTCGATTTTTTCGCATTTTACATTTTATCTATTCCGCCTTCTTACTTTTTGGCCAAGTGTCAATTTTTGAACCGTATTTTCCTGTTGTATTTTTTTCTTTTTGCCAATGATTGTTTGTTATATGATTTTAATCGCCGGATAACACGCCGTAGTTTTGTATAATTATAATTTTAATGGCATGTGCGGTGGAATGAAAACTAAAGAGAATTTATTTTATAGAAATTTAAAAGAAAGGTGGATAGTGTGCGTAAAAACACGCTCTCAAACCACTGGGCTCGCTATACATAGGAATTCTCTTTATGAGTTTCTCATGTATAGTTAGCTAATGTAGAGCAAAGGCGGGGGCAATTCATGGGAGCTTTTCATCAACATGCCCTCTAGCCTTAAATTTCAACACCTATCAAGCTTTCTCCTATTGGCGCACTAATGCCTGTCTATCCACCTTTCTTTCAAATTTCTATAAAATAAATTCCCTCTAGCTTTCATTCCGCCGCACATGCCATTAAAATTATAATCATATCCAATTTATGGACCTGATTAGTAAGATTTGGAAGCTTAGACTTTAGATCAGTAACTTCTTTTTCAAGAGCATCGTTTCGAAACTTTATGGACATGGAATTTCATGGACAAATATTCCTGCGAAGCCTTCATCGCAGTACTGAGTAAACGAAAGTTACTGAGTTCGGTAATTTTTTTACCGTAATCCTAACATGTGTAAATCGTTAAACTATTCGGTATTTTTTTTTTCGGTAAAAAATAAACGAAAATCGGTAAATGAAGAATCGATTTACCGATGTTCGTTTATTTTTTACCGAAAAAATTACCAAACAGTTTAACGATTTACACATGTTAGGATTTCGGTAAAAATATTACCGAACTCGGTAATTTTCATTTACTGTGTACTAACTGATTACATATCTGTTTTATTTGAAATCAATTCATGTGAAACCACATTATGAACGGTCGTTTCAATTTTAGCATGGATATTTTCTATAATGGTTTCATGATCTTTCCGTAAACTCATTATTTTGGCGTAAATACATGCACAATTGGCATCGCAAAAGAAAATGTTTGAAATTGAGCATATTAAGAAACACATAATAAAATTTAGGCTGAAATTGGTTCCTTTTAAAAGTATTTTTTATCAGCATTAGATTTGTTATGAAATAGACGTTTTTTTTATAATCAAAGTGATGAGTAATAATGTAATGGATACAAAATTGTACATATAGGTATATGTTTCCTACCTGTTGAATATCGTGAGTAGTATGCAATTGTCACATTGGTACCAACTTGTTGATGTGCTAAATTAGTATTCGATGCAATAAAAACTCATTCATCGAATACTTATTTAGCACATCAATAGCTAAAATCGACTTCGAAGCCGCATACGACACGATCGACCGTAACGAGCTATGGAAAATCATGGACGAGAACGGCTTTTCCGGGAAGCTGATTAGACTGATCAAGGCGACGATGGATGGAACGCAGTGCGGATTTCGGGTGAATTGCCGAGTTCATTCGAATCTCGCAGGGGGCTTCGACAAGGTGATGGTCTATCCTGCATGATGTTCAACGTGGCGCTAGAAGGTGTTATTCGACGAGCGGTGGGCGAAATGCGGGGCACGATTTTCAACAGATCCAGTCAACTTATCTGCTTTGCCGATGACATTGATATAGTCGGCAGATCATCTGCGGCGGTGGAGGAGATCTACCGCAAACTGAAACGCGAAGCAGGAAGGATTGGGTTGATGATTTATACGTCCAAGACGAAGTACATGCTGGCCTGCGGATCCGAGACCGACCGAACCCGCCTGTCCAGTAATAACAAGGTCACGATCGACGCCGACGAGCTAGAGATAGTCGAAGACTTTGTCTATCTCGGCTCACTGGTGACCGCAGACAATGACACCAGCCGTGAGATCCGGAGGCGAATTATCAGCGGAAGTCATGCCTACTATGGACTCCACAAGCAACTGCGGTCGAGAAGACTTAGCCCTCGCACGAAGTGTAACCTGTATACGACGCTTATTAGACCGGTTGTTCTCTACGGGCACGAGACATGGATATTGCTCGAGGAGGACCTGCGTACACTCGGAGTATTCGAGCGACGAGTGTTAAGAACCATCTTTGGCGGTGTACAGGAGAACGGAATGTGGAGGCGAAGGATGAACCACGAGCTCGCGCGACTCTACGGCGAACCTAGTATCCAGAAGGTGGTGAAAGCTGGCCGGATACGCTGGGCAGGACATGTTGCGAGAATGCCGGATGACTGTCCTGCAAAACAGGTGTTCGCCACGAATCCGGTAGGAACAAGACGAGCGGGGGCGCAACGAGCGAGGTGGTTAGACCAAGTGGAGCGTGATCTGGCGAACGTGGGGTGCCCGAGAAATTGGAGAACGGTTGCCATGGACCGAGTGAATTTTAGGAATTATGTTCGTCAAGTCATGTCGTAAGACGGAATACTATGTAAATAAAATAATTAATAGCTAAAATGATTGTTTTTAAATTTTAACTTGTTTAGTTACACTTCTCAATAAAAACCCATTGTTAATGAGCTCGTGAGCTGGATAAAGTGTCGTAAAACTAAATGTCTTAGACCCGAGTAATTTAAGACTGAATTCAGCAGGAAGTGTTAGTTAACACTTATTTATAAAAACTAGCGTTTCATACAAGCTATAGAAGTGACGCAAAGTTCCCAACGGTCCTCTATTTTTTCTTCGGCCTTCTTCCTTATTTATCATTTTTACTTTGAATTATTCACCAGTAAGTAGGTATTCTCTTCAATCATAAATTGATTGAACACTTATTTTTAAAAACATTTGGGACTGACAACTTTACTTGGTAAAAAATCTCCATGTGAAGAGGGGGGTAACTCCCCCGTTCGAACGGCATTGCTCCTACCTAAATATCTTTTTAAGGATATTATTGATAAATTTATCAATCGTTCCTACTTAGAAAGTATTTAAAGTAGATTTCTTCATGATTGCCTCATTTGTCAAATAATATTTAGTAGTAATTGTGTAAACCCTATCATCTCCATCGTGCCTCTCGTTTCGTTGATAGGATGCAAAAAGCACTGTTAGATTTTCGCTGTCAGAAAATTTTTTCGGCTCCAATCTCACCCATCAAGCGTTGACATCAGGTGATGGATTATATGCGCGTCTCGGGAAAAATGTGCTCATCCACATGATGCCGTTCTTCGTTTGCTGTTGTTGGGTTGGAAGCTGATGCAGCAAAATCACCTCAACCATTTCGTTTCGGATGCTCACCGGCCGGAGCACCGGAACAGGTGGAAAGGCAGATGAGCAGCAGAATGGCGCAGAGCAGCGGATGAGTCGTAAAATCATCATCACTCGAGAATATATTGCAGAAAGCGCGCTAGCTACTGCAATTTGTTGGATGCTCGCATGCTCCAGCAACGCCGTTTGGGAGATTTCAGCACCTTTAGAGTTTTTGTTGTTGATGTTGCTCATTTTTTCTCATTTCCCGCTAAACGGGGATGCTTTACACGGTTCATATCTTTCAGTTTAGAGCATAAAATATTTAGACCCATGTTTACAGCTATTTTTATTACTTAATGAATTATCTGAGGCTGTTGGGTGCTGAGGTGTGTGTATAACTTTTCATCTGTGATGAAGAAACTTCTAATATATTATTCATTCACTACAGTTTACCATAAGTCGAAATGTCAAAATGTATTAACGTATGTTCTTTACTTATAAGCTAGAGAATTCAATTTTTCACCAAATGTGGAAAAGTAATTTCGATTTGTAATGAATTTGATCCTGCACCTATGAAAATTTGGGCCTAAAAATAAATCTATTTTAGAAAGTGTTGCAATGCAGTGGGTCAGCTTGTGTTTCATACAAGCTATAGAGACCGAAAATACCCCACGGTCCTCTATTTTTTCATCGGCCCCCTTCCTTATTTCTCAATACTTATTATTTTAACTTTCAATTTTTCACCAGTCTCTTCAATCATAAATTGATTGAGCATTTTCCTATATTCATTTTTCTTATTTAATTTTTGGCATTTCGGCGAGTTGTGAAAATTCAAGGTAGAATATTTTAGAAAGAACATGAAAGTATCATAGGTGGAAAGATCAAAGCTAGAGCGCTTTGGGTAGAAGAAATTGAATAGTTGGTGAAAATGTGAGCAGGGCTTTTGTTTTGTGAACAGCTTTTGAACTAGGGTAAATGATCTTGAGCGGAACTAAATGGCTCAATTCGACGCAACTCCGAACAGTTGATCAAGCGGTGTGGCTTTGGGTTATATCCGAACAAAAAAAAATTCAGTTCAGCAGATAGATCTTGGTTTCTGCTTTGTAAAGATGATTATTAGAAAATTTCAGAGTAAATTCTAATAACTCTAGAGCTGTTTTACTGAAGTAAGAATTCTGATCTTGAGCGGAACCACGCTGATCTTGAGCGGAACTAAAATATGATCTTGAGCGGAACCATTTTCTTCTGTCAACATCTTTTAAAGCTCTTATTCCCAAAACATGTGTAACTGTGAAAACTTCAATTGAATTTCATCTTTAAAGATTTTAAAGTTCAAAAATTAATGTTTTTACGTAAAAAAAGAAATTTAGCGTTCCAAAGTTGTTCTCAACATATCCGTTCAAATTTGTTTCTTGCTTTAAAAAAGTTCAATTTTGACTCTGATTCACTGTATCTTATTTTGAAAGAATCGATTCTCTTTATTCAAATTTTAGTTTTTTTTATCTCAAAAACTAAATTCGTTAGTATAATTGATTAATTATGTGAATGTGCATGTTTAGGGTAAATTGCCCATAACAACTTTTGAAGGTAACGACAAAGTCAGTAATACAAAAGAAGATGCCTTAAATTACAGATGTTGCAAAAAAAAACAGTACATTGCTCTAAATCAATGTTTAAGAGAAAAAATCTGATTTTTGTGATTTCTCCTTTGTGATATTCTTTATTACTTTAATTTCCTCGAAATTCATGATAAATTGGGTCTTTTTTATATTTTAGTTGGGAAAAATCAGTTTACGTTGAAAATCTTTTCATACTTTTCTAATTCAACCAATTCTAATTCAGAAACCTAAATTTTAAATTGACCCAAAAATTATAATTATGGAAATCCGTTCGAAATTAAAAAATTCTATGAAATCTGTATAAATTTCAAAATTTCGTGCTCTGTGACACAGATGCTGTGATAAAAGTTTTCTCAAAATTTTGTGAAATTACAGATTTTTCTGTGATTTCTGCTATCTTGCTCTAAACAACTCATTCATAGAATAAAGATTATAATAATAATTCCAATTTCTCATGAATCACGGTAAAATTTATTTATAATAAACATTTATGGGAACATTAATTATTAAGCTCAATTGATAAAACAATAATTTCTCAAGCCGATTTCCAGTTCGAACACAAGGGAATCGGATAGGTTTTCAATACCAGGGCACCAATTGAATCGTGGAGTATTGTTATATAGCTATTTAAACTCGGTATGCTTTGCTACATTTTATAAAACTGAAGGAATGTGTGTAAAAAACCATTTGCATTTTTTGTTCATTAGGTAGTATATCGTTGTCAATTGGAATTTGAACATCATAAACAACCTCTTTAAATGAAAGCTATGTACTTCTTAAAGTACGAATAGTAATGGCAATGAAGATTGATTCTTATTCTGAAATAATGACTTAACTTTATTGGCTTCATTAGTTCTCGAATTATGTCAAAAAATATGTATGAAAGTCTTCCTCCTCCCTCTGAAAGTAAGAATCAAATTCCCATTTCTTGTACCCCAAAAAATTAAACTTTTTGTGTGCCTAGTTTGGTACGCTGTGACACCAATCAATTAAATTTTGTCCTATGCGAACTTAATTTTACATATTTTCTTTCCTTAAGCTGATATAAAAAGAAAGATACAAAGGTGCTGCATACATGCAGGGGTAAAAACCGCGTGGTAGACATTAGGCATAAGGCAGCGCATCTAGTGGTTTATTTCGGAAGTTCCACTCAAGATCATATTTTACTTTTAAAAACTACGCCATTAATTGATATTTTGATGGAAAACTTGTTACAAAAACCCAAATAATGCTTTTTTATGAGTTTTTCTACCATTTTATTCATTAAGAATCAGTTTATAACGGTCGAGAGTGACATAAATTAACGTTCAAAGTCAGCGTGGATTGATGAAAATTGCAGCAGAAATGCGTATGTTTTTAAATCTTCTAATAACATTATTTCATTTAATAAATTTTAGCAAAAATGTCAATGCTTGTATGAAAAGACCTTGAAAAAGTGTTTTTTCAACATTTTTTTTTTTTTGTAGATCTTTATTTGAAACGGCTCGTACCTTCAGGTTTTAAGGAGCCAGACTCCTTTTTTTGTTTTTACAATTGTTTGCTTATCGTAACACTTTTTGTTTGAAGAAAAAGAAGATAGAAAGGGAAATATAAAAATAAAAAGAATTATAGACGGAGATCGATAGCTTTTAGAAAAAGGTAAATTTCGAACATGTAGTCCAAGTCTAGCACAGCTAGCACGTCTCTCACTGGAACGTTAGGTGGTTTTCCTCGGGCCCGAAGGGAGTCTAATAAATTCGTTCTGGCGACAAGATGGACCTCACACGACCAGACAATATGCTCGATGTCATGGTAACCTTGGCCGCAACTACACAAATTGCTGCCAGCAATGTCAAAACGATAGAGTACCGCGTCTAAGGAATAATGATTGGACATGAGACGAGAAAATATACGAATAAAATCCCGACTCAGGTTCAATCTATTAAACCAGGGTTTAAGGCTTACCTTTGGGATAATCGAGTGGAGCCACCGACCATCCTCATCCTCGTCCCATTTGCGCTGCCAGTTGACAAGAGAGTTTCTTCGAACCAAGAAGTAAAATTCGTTGAAGACGATTTCACGGTGATACGTGTCGCCTTCTAACGCCCCCACTTTTGCCAGAGAGTCTGCCCTCTCATTGCCCATTATCGAACTATGTGAGGGGACCCAAACAAAGGTGATGGCAATGCAACGTCTTGATAAAGAACTCAGAATATCCCGTATCTTCTCGAGGAAATACGGTGAGTACTTTCCCGGTCCTATTGAACGGATTGCTTCAACGGAGCTGAGACTGTCCGTTATAATATAGTAGTGTCCTGCTGGCCGTGAAGCGACGCTATCCAACGCCCAATAAATGGCTGCTAACTCTGCAATGTATACAGAGCATGGAGAATGGAGGCTATATGAGGCGCTAGCTATTTCGTTAAAAACACCAAATCCGGTTGATTCCTCTATTAGAGACCCGTCGGTAAAGTACATTTTGTCAGCATCGACGTGTCTATATTTAGCATCGAAAATTCTTGGAATCAAAAGTGGACGATGGAAATCAGGGATTCCACGAATTTCTTGCTGCATAGACAAATCAAACTGGACAGAAGAGTTGTCGTAGTCTGGGATGATAACACGAGTTGGAGAGTACGAAGAAGGATTTACCTGCATGGACATGAAGACATGGTATATAGACATAAATCTGGTTTGAAAATTTTTCTCAAGTAGCCTTTCAAAATTTACAGTCACCAATGGGTTCATGACTTCACACCTGATGAGGAACCGGAGTGATAATAAATTGAATCGATCTTTAAGTGGGAGTATGCCTGCCAAAACTTCAAGACTCATGTTATGCGTTGAGGGCATACAGCCCAAAGCGATGCGAAGACAACGATATTGGATACGCTCGAGTTTGATGAGGTGAGTTTTGGCAGCTGACTGGAAACAGAAGCTACCATACTCCATCACTGAGAGAATAGTTGTTCGATACAATTTTAAAAGGTCTTCTGGATGGGCTCCCCACCAGGTGCCAGTGATTGATCGGAGGAAATTGATTCTCTGTTGGCATTTTCCTTTGAGATACTCAATGTGGGCTCTCCAGGTACACTTGGAATCAGTGCTGCAAATTTTCTTAAAGCACAAATGATACTGACTGTGATTTTCTATCAGTGTAAAAAGCTTCAACTGAAATGAACGGAATTGAAAAGTCAACAAATATAAAAGCTTCTGATCGGCTCGGTCATCCTCGTGCCTACAGAAAGCTATTTGAGTGTGTCTATCAGTCAGTAGAAAGCTCACTCGTAAACCCGAACTAACTTGTTTCACTCGAAAGCTATGAAAGCGTCTTTCGCTTAGGCATTTCTGTCGCTCACTGTTTTTGATCAGTGACTGCAGCTTAAGCATTCAATCAGTGTCAGCGAAAGTTGCTGATAATTTCAGTAAGCATTTGTTTTTGCCATTTTTGCAAATTATGAATTGGGATTCAAAAAGAAAACGCGAATTGAAAATCGTTGAGACTATACGATTATTTGAAGGGGGGACAAGAGGATGGATGAATATAAAATTCATGAGAATTGAATTTATGGTAATTAATAATGACAAAAATATGACAAAATGTGGTTAAAAAATGACAAAATTATTACACAATGTTTTTTTTTGTTTATTTGTGACACTTTACCAACGCTTTGGCATTCGTGTCAATCCCATTGCACAATGTGATAAATATGTTGAAAACATGATAAAATTTTGACAAAAGTATGAGAAAAATCTGACAATTATGACTAAAATTTGACAATAAAATGACATCAATCAAACAATTATGTCATAAATATGACAAAAAATTAACAATAAAATGACAAAACATAACAAAAATAAGACACATAT
Source organism: Uranotaenia lowii (assembly GCF_029784155.1). NCBI lineage: Eukaryota > Metazoa > Arthropoda > Insecta > Diptera > Culicidae > Uranotaenia > Uranotaenia lowii. The sequence continues at coordinate 180,088,326 of NC_073692.1, read as the reverse complement.
CCGACAAATGAGACAAACATTTGACAAATGTGATAATAATATGAAAAATAACACAAAAATGAAACAAATCATTTACAATACAATGACAAAACATGACAACAAAATTACAAAATTATGACAAAGTCTGACAAATATGACATAAATTTAACAATAAGATGATTAAACTTCGAGAAACCTTTGTCAAAAACATGTCTTATGTGATGAAAATAAGAGAACATTATGATATAAATCTTATTATTAAAACAAAATTATCACAAAAAAATGACAACAAAATGATATATGTGGTTAAAAAATGACAACAATTTGGAAGATACCACATTTGTAATATTTAATCATTTTGTCAAATTTTCTGATAGTTTGACGACATAGTCGTATTCTTGTTCTTTTGATATCAAATTTTCAAATATATAAATTTGTCTGATTTTATCACAATTTCATGTCATGATTTTGTCAATTTATTATCATATTTTTACCACGCTTGTCATAATTTTGTTATATTTGTCATATTTTTGTCAATTGTTAACGACATTTGTCATTTTTTATGCCATGATTTTGTCTTTTTGTCATATTTTTGTTCAAATATTGTCATATTTTAATCAGATTTAACATATTTTCCACAGAGTTGTGTTAGTAAATATTTTTCCATTGTATTGTAAATTTTAGTCCTATTTGTAAAATTTTTTTTGTCATAATTTTGTCATACTTTGACCACATTTGTCATGTTTTGTCATTTTATTGTCATAATTTTGCCGCCCCCACCCCCCTCCCCCCCCAGATTCGTCTACACGCTCCCTCGCCAGCGTTCGTCTCGCCAACCCGAACACTCATTTCTAAACCTTCCCACTTCTTCACACCATTTGAAAAAAAGTATTTTTTATCAGAATCCTTCAAAAACAGCGATCTCAGCAGTAATTCTGAAATTTGCGCATATTTAGCGAGTCGAACAATCTTTGTCACCATTCAACTAAACTTAATGATAATAGAAGGAAGCTTTTTTCACTTTCAGCAATGTTTGCTTGAAACTGAAAATGAAGATTGGATAATCTCATGAACCTGCAAAGAGCCTGAATGTATACTAAGCACCGATGTTGCCGATTGGTGAATGAGTGTGCAGAGAGCTTTCAAGACTGAGCTTTCTGTTCATTCTCGTATGAATCTAGTTGGAATTGAACTGACCGATACACTGCAATAAAGTCAGCTGTTAATTTCTCACTGACACTGAAAATTTGCAGCACTGCTTGGAATCAAACCAAACCCCAAGATACTTAAAACACCTCGATTGAGTGATCGGTCTGCCTAGGAGTTGAAGCTTAGGTTGAGCAGGTCTACGTTTCTTAGTGAAAACAACCATCTCCGTTTTCTGTGGAGAAAACTCAATCCCAAGCCCCAAAGCCCAGGTTGATAATCTGTCTAAAGTATCTTGTAAAGGTCTGTGCAGATGAAACTCAGTAGATCCTGTGACAGACACTACGCTATCATCTGCAAGTTGTCTTAGAGTGCAGCCTTCAGAGAGACAACTGTCGATGTCACTTACGTAAAAGTTGTACAAAAGTGGACTCAAACATGAACCTTGCGGGAGGCCCATGAAAGAGGTTCTTCTAACTGCAATATCTCCGTGAGCAAAGTTCAAATGTTTCTCACAGAGCAAGCTGTATAAGATGTTGTTCAAAAGAGGAGGCAGACCCCGGGAGTGCAACTTGTCTGACAACACCTCTATTGAGACTGCATCAAAAGCTCCCTTTATGTCTAGAAACACTGAAGCCATTTGCTCACGTTTTGCGTACGCCAATTGTATCTCTGAAGACAGTAAAGCAAGACAATCGTTTGTCCCTTTGCCCCTTCGAAACCCAAATTGAGTATCTGAAAGGAGACCGTTTGTTTCCATCCATTTATCCAATCGGAACAAAATCATTTTCTCCATCAACTTCCGAATGCAAGACAACATCGCTATTGGACGGTACGAATTGAAATCGGATGCAGGTTTCCCAGGCTTTTGTATAGCAATAACTCTCACTTGTCTCCAATCTTCGGGAACAATGTTATGCTCCAAGAATTGATTAAATAAATTCAGCAAGCGAAATTTCGCGGCATCTGGAAGGTTTTTCAACAAGCTGAATTTTATTTTATCAACTCCCGGAGCTGAATTGTTACTAGAAAGGAGAGCAAGAGAGAATTCTATCATCGAAAAGCTGGAATCCAAATCACATCTATTCGGAGGCACACTTCGGATGATTTTTTGCACAGGTGTGGAATCTGGACAGATTTTCCGAGCAAAATTGAAAATCCATTTATGCGAATGTTCTTCACTTTCGTTCGTGTGAGAACGATTACGCATGCTTCGTGCCACATTCCACAAAGTGCTTAAAGATGTTTCCCGCGATAACCCTCCCACAAAATTACGCCAATGCGCACGTTTTTTCCCCTTGATCAGGTTTTTAAATTGCTGCTCAAGAGAAAAATACGTGTTGAAGTTATCCAGGGTTCCATGTTTCCTAAAAACTTTAAAAGCGTTCGATTTGTCGACGTAAAGTTTGGTACATTGACTGTCCCACCATGGATTGGGAGGCCTTCGACGAACAGATGAACCTGGGATGGGTTTCGTTTGAGCACCAACTGCACAATCAAAAATCAAAGAAAGTTATATTCCTCCAACGGAGATAAAACCTCCATGGCAGTGATAGCTGAAATAATTGTGTCCGAATACTTTTTCCAGTCGATGTGTCTTGTGAGATCATATGCCATATTTGTTGAATTTGAAATGACCCCATTGGTGATTGTAATTTTGATAGGTAAGTGGTCACTACCATTGGGATCAGGGATTACCTTCCACTGGCAATCCAATGATAGTGAATTTGAGCAGAGTGAGAGGTCAATTGAACTTGGTCTTGCAGGAGGTTTAGGTACCCGTGTTTTTTCACCCGTGTTCAAAATAGTTAAATTGAAACTGTTACAAATGTCATAAATAAGAGTAGAACGACTATCGTCAATTTGCTCCCCCCAGACAGTTCCATGAGAATTAAAGTCACCCAGGATCAACCTTGGCTCAGGGAGCACTGAGCATAGGTCCTCTAGGTGACTTCGATTCACTGTAACTCTCTGAGGCCAGTACAAACTCACAATGCATAAGTCCTTACCCCTTATAGTTGTATGACATGCAACAGCTTCAATTCCTCCTGACAAAGGGAGGTGGATTCTATAAAAGGAGTAGCGCTTGTTGATTCCCAAAAGCACTCCTCCATATGAATCGTTGCGATCTAAACGAATAATGTTAAAATCGTGGAATGGAATATCTGATTGAGAAGAAAGCCATGTTTCGGAAAGGGCAAAAATATCGCAACTAGTTTCATGAAGAAGAAATTTGAACGTATCCAGTTTAGGGATTAAACTACGGCAATTCCACTGTAGAACAGTGATATCTCCGACCTCTCGGCGAAAATTAGCCATCGAGAGAGATAAAAACTGAAAGAAGGGGCCAAGTTTGCATCAATTGCTTCAAAAGTGACTTTACTACGGGGAGCATTGTAGTAACAATGCCTCTTATGGAATCGGATATGTTAAAAAACGTGAAAACTCCATTAAGAATGTCAGACAATTTAAAGAGTCCTGGTTGTGAAGATTTTTCTGACAAAACCACATTATTTATTGGAGCTCTCTCTGAAGATGATGTCCCCGCTGGTAGAGGATTATTTTGAGACGAAAAAGTCGTGCGGAATCCAGGGGGTTGTTTTTCTTTTTTTGTAGCAACCGTTTTTTTAGTGACGTTTATCGGGGGGCTGATTGTTGGTATTTTATTGGGTACTTTGGAGGATTTAGTAGCTGTTTTCGCACGTTTCCGGGAGTTAGCTACGAAAACAAAGGGTGTCTCCTCATCTGTAGTGTCCTCATTGTCAACTGGCAGAGACGCAAAAATGTTACCTGACAATGGATGATTCGGGGGAGAAGCGCTCTTTAAAATGGCGGCGTAAGAACGATTTGATCGCTCTTTCAAAGAGCGCCTCTCCTTATCCCATCGACTCTGAAATGCCTCGCACTCAGAGATATCATGAGGTGAGCCCCCACAATAGATACATTTCTGTTCTACTGCTGAGCACGCTCCATCCTCATGAATATCTCCGCAACGAGGGCAGCGTGCCTTGTTGCAGCAATGGGACTCAGTGTGTCCCAATTTAGTGCACCTTTTGCAACTCATTGGGCGAGGCACAAAGAGTCGCACAGGAAGCCTCAACTTTCCGTCAATCAAAACGAAGTGAGGGAGGGCGGTTCCCGCAAAGGTCACGCGGAATGAGGCTGAAGGCGAGTACACTTTAGTTCCGTCTACGACGCTGGCAGTTTTGAGTTGTCGGCAATCCAGGATTTCAACCGAGGTTGAATCGAGGCTCTTAAACTTACCAACGCCGTTGGATTTAACGTAGTCTGCCTCCAGACTCATTTCCGTAATCACGCCCTCAATCTCCACGTTTCGAGACGGAATAAAAACTTGGTATTCTAGATTAATGAAATTGCTGGCAACAATTTCATTGGCAGCCTTTCGGTCAGCCACTACTACGCGCAACTTGTCTGGTCGCACCTTAGTAATGCTGGTCACGGAGGACCACCTCGCCAGATCTTTGGTGATCTGTACCACATTGAGCCGTTTGCCATCTTTTTTGGGCCGGATGAAGACCACCCAAGGACCAGAAAAAGTTATACCATCCGTGTAGGTTCGGAGCCGGGTTTTCTTATCCTCAATAATGGGTGATGAAGAACTCTCTATCATGCGAGAATGGTCTGCATTTGAGGGACCAGCTTCATCTGAATCCTCCAAATGCACCTCATTCTCGAAGATGTCATCTTCATCATCCACAATTGCTGATTGAAACCTCCCGCCCTCGCTCATATTTAAAACGGGGACACGAATGCCTTCCGTTTTTCAATATGAACAAGGCTCACGATGCCCGAAAAATTCAAAAAAGGGAAAAAATAGATAAAGTAAAAAGAAAAAGTGAAAAAAGAAAGAAAAACTCACAAGTGTTTTGGCAATTTATGTCCGTAGGTAATTGATTAGCTCCAACCAGGTGGTCCTCTTCCAAAGTAATATGGCGACGTCTGAGAGCACGACCAATCGAATTCTGGGCCAACTTGTATTCCTCGGTTGCAGCAAACAGCGTCGGATCCCTCGAGTATGTGCCCCGGCGGTTTCCAAACCCGGATCTTTAGGGCAAACAGGAAGACGTCCTCGGATAGGGATGATAGCCTTGGGAGATGGCGACGGTAAAGCAAGTTGCTGTAGATCTGTCCACTTCTCAATGTTTCCAATTATTTTCGCTGAACAGTCCGGCAATTGACGACCGAATAAGCAGAAAATTTTCACTCCGCGTGGGAAACTTCAATCAAGATTTATAATTCGACTTTCAAAATTTTGTTTTGAGAGCTCTTGAAATTTTTCGGCAGAAAAAATACAACCGTCAACGACGGCCATAGCCTACCAAGTGATTTTCAACATTTTGATAATATTCATAAACAATCATTGCGCAGATCTTAAGAAAAGTAAATGGTTCCGCTCAAGATCAGATTTCGACTAGTTCCGCTCAAGATCATTTACCCTACTTGCGTGATTCTTTGCCGCGCGCCGTTTCAATGTTGATAGGAAGCGATGAAGAAACCCATCGCATTCCTACCCACATTTTTTTGTCCGACCGGGCAAAAAATCACCCAAGCAGCGCTCACATGTGCTGTTCTATTGCTAAGCCTCATGTGTTCGACCCGTCCGTGTTTCAATGTGGGTAGGAATGCGATGGGTTTCTTCATCGCTTCCTATCAACATTGAAACGGCGCGCGGCAAAGAATCACGCAAGTAGTTCAAAAGCTGTTCACAAAACAAAAGCCCTGCTCACATTTTCACCAACTAATTCAATTTCTTCTACCCAAAGCGCTCTAGCTTTGATCTTTCCACCTATAATACTTTCATGTTCTTTCTAAAATATTCTACCTTGAATTTTCACAACTCGCCGAAATGCCAAAAATTAAATAAGAATATATCCCGGCGGCGATTAAAATAAGATAACTATATTCATTTTTGATTTTTGAACGATTTTCACTTCTTATGCTTATCCCTTATGAGCATCAGCATTTTAAAAGCGATCCTTTACAGTTTGATACATGATGAATGATGATGATTATGATGTCGATGATTAATACCGCAAGCTCTGCGCACTGCCACCCCCACTTTCTAATGAAATATTTACACTGTATTTTCCTTTTTCTTTCTCTTCCCTTACGAATCTCACCGAAACCCAGCAGATCCGGAAGCGGAAGATTTGCCCATCCCCCAGCGCTACTATCCGGACTCCCTGGTGGAAATCACCCGGACCGCCCGCTTCTCCGAGGAGGAGATCAAACGGATATACCGCGGCTTCAAGGCGGAATGCCCGACCGGAATCGTGAAGGAGGACACCTTCAAGGGCATCTATTCGCAATTTTTCCCGCTCGGTGGTAAGGACAGTCAGTGTAATGGGGGCTTGCATGGCGAAAGAGTTCGAATAGAAATCAACCTTTAGATGTGGCTTTAGCTGTAGTTGAGTACTACGTGTGGTATTTTGAGTATAGTGCTGTGAATAGTTGCTGTCCGTAGATCTGTGTAGTTTTAAAAAGGAGCACCTTTCAAGCTGTATTATACATATTATTGATATCCTCCTATCACTTAGCGAAATTAAATCGACTCACTCACGATTATTTTTCACTTTATCACTCAAAGAATAAGTTACAGGGTAAAGTTTGTAATATAGAATGTGGATTTTTTTTTATTCTGTTGTCATTTTTATTTTCATGTAGGTAAACGATATTTTGTGTAAATGTGATTTTCAATGGTGATAAAAAAATCTGAAATTTTATTTATGATTGTAGTTGTAATACCTGAGAAGGTAAAGATTGAAATTGAAATATCCCAAGGCTTAAATCAATATCGATATCGATTTTTCAAAAGGGCGTATGCACCAAATGTAAACAAATCGATTTATTAGATGGGTAGGCAAAGTTCATTCGAAGACCTACATTTTGAACCTACTCACTTGTCAGGTAGATTTATGTGTTCGAGTATTGAAAAAACTAAATAATATTTTTGCTGAGCGCATATAGAGCTGTCAAACTTTAAACGCTATTTTCTCGAAACATCGATGTTTGCGCATTCACCCTTTACTAAAATCGATACAGATATGATTTTGTTAGATATAATTAAACTTAAAATTTTCCAAAGACCTCTAGTTTATTTATCAACTTTCTGAATACCCACATACATATATTAGAATATTTTCATTAAAACGCGAAACTTCCATCATATTTATTATTTCTGTGAAAACAGAACCCGGCATTATTGGACCGGCGCATTGCACATTGGGGTTTGAGGCGGCAAAAAGTCAAAAACTGAACTTTATCGGATCGCTTTTTTTATTTTTACTAGTAATTAAGTTAATATTTGACTAAGATATCCCCAGTTTTTAACTGATTATTTTGGATTCTGAACGTACCACAGACATCAGACTTTGAAAAATTGAATAATTTATATGATTTAGAAAAATAGTTAAACTACGTATACTGCAATGGAAAACATTTTTTCATAAATTTTAAGTACACCATATGGAAGCCAATATTATAAGCTTTCATTTGAACCGTTCAAAATTTTTACACACTAAATTGATCTATGATGAAAAATAGAAAATAAACAAATTTCTCAAAAGTCGAAAACTTTTCAAAGAAGCCCCACATTGCTATGGGGCAATCTTTTCACTTTCAAGGTCTAATTTTAGATAATAAAAATACAAAGAAAGAGTTTTCAGGCACCTTAAAGTACCGTTTTCAGAGTAATAGTCAAATAAAACTGAAAATATCATTCAAATGGGTAATTTTACTCATGTTTAAGTTAAACTTCAACAAAGTTGTAGCTGGTTGGTTAAAAAAAAAATCTTTTCTTTTCACACATTATTTCTATTCAGTTCCATGGATTAATTTTATTATCCGACGTTGAATGGTTAATAAACCGAATAAACGAGTTTAAAAAAAAAATCAAAAGTAGGATCGAAAATAACACCAAGTTGTTTTTGAAAAACTTGTGTATGAATTTATCTAAAATTTGTTAAAATAGTGATTTTCGTACAAAATTTATTTTCAAAATTTACAAAAGAGTTCAAAACACCAAATAATACTTTTTGCCTCTCATCGTATGGAACTTTTATTTCCATTTTTGTAATTGACAGATTGCAACAATTTTTGAAACGATGGAAGGTTTTGAAATGTTGGGTCATTGTGGTTGATAAATTTATAAATTTAAGTTGATACATCACCCCCCCCCCCCCCCCCCCCCCCCCCCCCCCCCCCATTCTGCTGCATCTAGCAAATCCAATATATTTAGGAATGGAATGAATCCGTGCTGCGATTCCAATTTCAACTTTTTTGCATTTTAAATCTAATAATTTTTATCTCAATTTTCTGTCAAAGATAGATCAAACAGCTATAACCAGGGGACTGAGATAAACGGAGAATGGAACTATCTATGATCACACAAATTTTGCTGGCAATGATTGAATTTGTGGTAATTTGTTGCAATTTGTTAGAGAGAATTAGAAGGTTTTAGTTTAAATGAGAGAAACCGGTGCTAAGAGAGAGTGAAAATTGTGCTAATTGTTGTAAATTGTTGCAATTTTTCAAGCAGTTGTGGGATTTTGATCATTACCATTCCAAATGCAAAGATTTTTTTCTCCATTGCAATCCCTCGGCTAAAACAGTTTGCCTTAGTTTGGGTTTATATCTCTCATTTGTAGAAAACATAGGTTTGCGTTAATGTTTGCGAAATAGTTTAGCTGTGAAGCTTTATATATTGATCTAATGTTTCGGTAATTTTCTTCTTTCTACAATAAATCCAAAGAAATTTTTTTTAATTGAGCAATTTTTCAACTTGTTCTTTCATTTTTCGCTTAAAAACTTTGGAGTATCGTTCTATCAATAATAACACCTTTCAATTTCAGTGTAACAATCAGCGGTAAGCGTAAACTCGCTTCGGAAAGAATCATTCGGCTGATTTTTTCCGAGTTTAACTTGTTGTGTGCAGGTTGATTTTATCTTCGTTCCAATCATTACATGATTGCACACAAAACAAAGAAAACATTGATGTTTTCCATGCCTCGCAGGCCTCGCAGGAATAAAATCACACCAACGAAACAACAGAACGAAGCTTACCGCACACGAATGCACACGAGCGATCTTTGCCCGACGGACCGATTGAACATTGCCTCGCACCCTTCTCTCGCTCGTTCCCCGTTCCCTTGTATCTATCACTTTTAGCCACGCCCCCATGCGTTGTCCGATTGATGTGTTCGGCTGCCGAACGAAAACGATTTGAATTTTGAATTCGCAGAACTGTACGTTCGCTTCGCTGATGTTTCCCCTGTTTGCTGTTTACTCCTGCCGAGTTTACCCGAAGTTTACTACCTGATGCTTTCCGAGCAGCGTTACCACATATACAGATTTTTCTGTAAACATACAGATTTTTTCGAAATTTTCAAACCAAGAATCTGTATATACAGATTACAGATAATTGGAAATTTATACAGATTTTATACAGATTTTCAGAAATAATTTTATTTAACGATATTTTGATTCAAATTTATAGAAATCGACAATAATCTTCTTAATGATCCAGCGTTCAAGCCATCTTAAATTGTCACAGCCACAAATTTCAAAAATCTTCCAGATCAGGGATCGGGACTATAAAAATACAGAGTGTATAACGACAAACTAGAGTTTGAAAACAGATTAAATCCTATGTTTGAGAATCTTTCACTAAAATTAGACATTACATTACACGAATAGTAACTTACAATGCTATGTTAAATGTTTTTGGCTTACAGCCCTGGACATTTTTGTAGCAGTATATTGTGAATATACATACAAAACTATGTAAAGAAATTGGCTTATTACAGAGACTGACATTATTTTTTTTTATCCCAACTGATTGTTAAACCCAAGGACACATTTCGCAGTTATTCGTACAAATAGCAATTTTCGTGTAGAAAAATGACAGAATTAACAATGATTTAACAGTCCGCAGTCCGTAAAAATCATAAGCGCAATCCAATTTTGTGCATTATGCGTTATACATACGTCATCATATTGCAGCATTAGTATCCGGAAACGATATTTCAGATACAGATTTCAATACAGATTTTTGAGATTTGATACAGATAAAAAAGATTTTTTGCCACGAAAATACAGATTTAAATGTGGGATCGCTGTTTCCGAGTTGAACTATCGATAGCATCATTGCAGTTTGAGTTTAACGAAATAAAATCTTTCTGCGAAGAAGGGCTGCGATTTTAACATCTCTGGTAACAATAGGACAAGCCACAATTCTAATATATAAAGATAGGTTGGACTTAGGATTGGTTGATCTTGGATCAATCTTTTCGAGATTGATCTTTTGGACTCAAATTTCCAATTTTTTGGATCGATTCTTTAGCCTTGGAAAAATCATTTTAATCGGTTTATTTTCTAACCCATTTTCATTTTTTTGCAGATCATGCAGAAATTTGATACCTGCACCATCCGAAAGACTGGTTTTCATTATTAGTGTTGATTAAGGTGCATGAACTTGGTTCGGATCAAACGCAATTTTAGGACACTTAAGCAGTAGACGCTTTCGATCAAGAATCTAACAACGCATTGAACTTTGTTTTATGCAAAATTTGACATTTTTCATGCCACTAACATATTCGAGACCGACTTAAAAATAGCGTTTATTACATCTATACTCTTGAGGAAAACCTAAATTGTTATCGCATGATCAAGTAATCGATAGTTCCAAAGAACGATCACTTGAAAGCTTACTCAGCCGTGAATTTTACTTAGCCCAAAATTTCAGTTCTTATCGAAAATTTAAAATTTCATAGTCGGTAGATGGCTGTTCAACTTTTAAATGAGACAACAATAAAAATTATTTTTTATAGAGTTCATTTTAAATCTACATTCTCATTATAACATTCCCCAAATTCTAACAAGTACAATTTGAGTTTTCAGTGGAGGTTTTCCTCCAAGGAAAACTTCTGAACAACTTGTACTGCGTGGATTTCTTGTGGAGCCCTAAAATCAAGCGAAAAGCCTTTCTTGGAGGCCAACCGATTTACAAACAGTAGCGTATGCGACTCGGACATCTTGGCTTTGGAGCGATACAGAAGATGACCCGCGATAATATTGTTGAGGGTATTCCAGCAAAAATGGAAACCCAAGCTGTGTGCGAGAGTTGTCTGACAGGGAAGTAAGCGACCAACAAATTCCACAACGCTGTGCAAGTTGTGGCGAAGTTGTGCAAGCTGCGATGCGACAATGGACGTGAATACATCACCAACGAATTTCAAAGACATTGTTCTGAGAATGAGTTCGAATGGTATTTATGGTCCCGTATACTCCGCAGCAGAACGACGTCAGCAAACGAGCCAACCAAATATTGATGGAGTGATCCATGGTAGCGGATTGTCAAAGACGATGTGGGGCGAAGCTATTTTGTGTGCTGCGTATCTCACAAATCGATCACCAACTAGAGGTCTTGTGGACAACAAGACACCTTTGGAGATGTGGTTCGGTCGGCGGCCGAGACTGAGAAATCTTCATATTTTCGGGTGCACAGCCTACGCGTAGATCTTGAAGGAAAATCGGCAGAAGCTTAATTTTAAGTCTAAGCGACTCGTTTTCGTGGGCTACGCGAACAATGGGTACAGCATTTGGAATGAATCGAGCAGATGCATCGAGATTCACCTTAACGTGATCTTCGAAGAAGTCAGCGTGAAGAACGAGTTGATTCATTACCTTCGTCTATCCAGAACCTTGCTGAGAGCCCACCTGAACTCAGCTTGAACTCACATTTGAGCGGTTGCCAATATGCCAGATCGACAATCAACATACGAGCAGCTAGACGATGCTCATGCACCTGAAAACAGCCGATGTGCCAACAGCAGAAAACACATCTGAGCGGTTCACACTGTGGTTAACAGTGTGGTTGTTAACGACCACGGCTAGAGCGACTACGAGAGCAGCGTGGAATTCCCGGACGATAACGATGATGACCAAGATACCGTCACCCCTGAACCAGCCCTGAGACGAAGTCAGCGAACAAGAGGAACTACACAGCGCTACGTGGCTAACGTAGCCGCTGTTGTTGATAAGGAGCTACCTCAGAACATCACTGAGCTGAAGCACTGAGACGATTGGGATTCATGAAACGTCGTTATCGACGAGGAGATGACCGCCCTGAAGGAGAACACGACTTGGGAAGCGGTTAGCTTGCCTCCGGGTCACAGTCCAAGTGGATGTTCACCGTGAAGGACGATGGTCGCCACAAGGCTCAATTTGTCGTAAAAGGATGTTCCCAAAGACCAGGATTGGACTACTGGGAAACCTATGCACCGATGGAGAGTGTCCGGACCGTTTTGACGTTGACGATCAAACTCGACATGGTCGTTCATCAGACTCGAAAACAACTGAGCCGATCAATTTGAATTTGGTTAATGAGAGTTTTTGGGGTCCAAAAAAAGTCCTTATTTCCAATATTATGATTAAAAAAAGCTTCATTGCTTAAAAATCCCTATGTGGATAGGCTAAATGCCAACTTCGCCATTATAAAACCGTTTATTTGCCCTCATTATAGCATCCTGGTTAGAACATTTTCTGATCATTGTAAACTCAAATCTCCTGAATTTTGTAGTTGTGAATCAAAAATGTGTGATTCTTTTTAGCTCATATATGCCTGTTTCTCGTTTGCTAGAAAGCTTTTATGTACTCTCGCCTTTCCTGTTATAAGTGTATCTAATTTTAAGAATTTAAACTAAAATAACAATCTGTCATTTTTCACCCAATGTGGTTAAAAGCTTCAATGCTTCAAAACTCTACGTGGATCGGCTTTATGCCCTAAATATTTATTTATTTTCTAATCCTTTTATGGTTTTCAGGTTTCTCGGGTATATGATGAAATCTGTAAAAAAGGCTAGGCACAATTTTCCCGTTTGTTTGGATAACGTGCCGCTATCAAGCCTACCCCTTTTCTGATACCTGATACCTACCCCAACTAAATGGCTCTTATATAAAATTACCGTAAAGTATGGCAAAATCTATACCATTTTTAGACATTTTTCATCAGATTTTCAACAAAAACAAATTTTTCACTTCATTACAGTATTACTGTATTTTTTGAAAATTTTAAAAACTTTCGGCCCCTTTCCACTGTTGAACTTATTAAGCCAACGGGACCGAATTTGACATAGGAGGGTATTTGAATACCAGAAAGCTTAATTTGATGGTTTGAGACCCCTCCCCCTTCTATTGGGAAGATAGGAAGAATGGAGGGATTTTTTTTACCTTTTTTCATAACTCAATAACTAAACAAGCAATTCTATGTTAGTTAGAGGCCCCTATCAGCTTCCAGCGGAAAGATAGGAGGTGAGGATGGGTCTCTCATAAAATGTTTTTCATATCTTAAAATTAATCGAGAAAATGGAACCAAATTTGGCGTTAAAGAATATTTATTAAATGCCATATTTTGAAAGCTCTTTCCTTTGCGACACATATTACAAAAAACCGCTTTGAAGGACCCACAATTCACGATGCCGGCCTGTTCATTCAGACGTCCGATTTATCGGGGGCCTTAAAGTGTTTATGTTATGCATCATCACCTCCCCTCTCATTGCTTCACGTCTCAGTGGAATTACAAACTTTTTTCCACTTCTCTTGGCAATACCAAGAGTGAGGGCTCTTGTGCTTTGGTATGTAACATTTGACTGAGCTGGATGATGTCCTGGACATGAGGGCACCAGCACGACGACAGGATAATGCTGCCACGCCATCCATTGGCACTTGCTGGTGAGTGAGCTCGTAGTTTCAGATTAATACGAACCACTGAACCAAAAGGTTTTCAGTATGTGGGAGCAAGCACCAAACGGTGCTTGGGAATAATTATTTGAATGAAAATAAAATGTGTAAATCTAAAAACCTTCATAACATATTACGCTGTATACAATAAGAAATATTCGAACTCTTTGCAGTGTTACCAGTTTTCATCGAAAAAATTATACTTTTAAAGTGAGAAATACTTTTCAGAGAATGAACTCCTCCTACAACCATCGTGCTGTTTGTGTTGATTCGAGTGACTTCAGCAGATCTCCCTGGTGTCCATCAACGTAGCAAATTTATACGTTTGAGCAGAATCGGACCATAAAGCCGGCTGATGTGCACATGTACTCCCGATGGCGGCACTCGTCCAAGGCAGAACATCCGCCAGCCCAAGACATACAAATACACACGGTCCTGTCGAGGATGTGTGTCATTTTGTGTGAAAAATTAAATTGATTGAACAGCAGCTGAAAGATACTTTCAAAAGGGTGGATCACCCATTTCAATATGAAACAAATGGTAATTTCCACTATTTTATAGAGCAGAAGATTTTTCAAGTCCTATCTCCATTGAAACTGATTCCTCCATTTTGGAAAATAGATCCATGAAATCTGTCGCAATGACTGTTTTGCTCTTCAGGTCGAAAACACTTGGAAAGCACAACGGTCATTCGATATGTTTTTGTTTTTTTTATATACATACTAGCAAACCCGGTAAACTTCGTTTTACCCTGTTAAATTTGGCGTCCATTTTCCATTTTTTCTTCGCTGATTAACTTTTAAAATTTATGAAATATTGAGTTGTTAATCGTTTCGCTTTTGTGAACATGTTCTAGTTTTTTTTTAAATTTCCCTCATTTCCGTTTACTCGAATTGTTCCGCTTAATTCTATCGAAATAAAACCTAACAATTTTAATTCAGTTCTACGGGTCTTTTCTTCAATAAACAAATAAATAACCTTCAATAAATCTTACATGCAACTTTCATGAAAACTTTTTTATTAACTCTTCTTTCATTCAGATTTTTTGTATATCAACGAATGGTCAGGTTTCAAGTTCTTGTCGCAAAATGGTTTTATTGTTTCAGTTCGATGTTATCCTCCAACTTGCAAGCCTATTGCAGAAAAAAAATCACTTTTTGTAACTTTTTCCATAAATAATTGTATGTGTTTAATACAGGCATGTCAAACTCGTTTAAGTGTGCGGGCCGCATTGAAAATATTTCATTTCCTAAAATAATATTATTTCCTCTCTTAGCAAAAAAAAATCTTTTTAATATTTTGTGGCAGGAAAGCCAGTGTACTTCTGTGTAGTAGGGAATTTTGTGATAACTTAAGACGGGGCTACGCGGGCCGCATTGACCAAGGCTGCGGGCCGCATGCGGTCCGCGAACCCCCAGTTTGACATACCTGGTTTAATATGTATGTTTCATTTATTGTATACCATTTCGTTGATTTATTCCACTTTTTTCGAAATAACATTAAGGTTTAAATCGAAATCAAAAGATCCTCATTTATTGTATTTTATTGCATATGAAACTTTATGAAAATAAAATGTTGAATATTGGGATAATTTTCTGAGTGTTTGGGATCTGGCAGTGCTTTTAGCTCCCAATTAGTTTTGGGGCAGCTTTTCGTTTACCATCCTCACCCCTCGAAGTAGTTTGAATTAATATACATATTTTTACCAAAATCATGTTCAAAAAGTTTTTCTAGATACCGAACTTATAGATATGACACATTTCAACTTGATGTGTTCCCAAACAGCATTTGCCATGGCATTAAATCTGGCGATCTTGTATACTGCAATCTACTTTTTTTATATTGATTAATGCAAAAAAAAGCAAATTACATTCCTATGAACTTTAACCCAATGAATCAAGGAAACGATAGGTATTAAAAATAGAAAAAAATATGTTTTTAATTGAAGATCGAAATGATGTTCTGATTTCAAAATTTTCTGAACATTTTTGGTGGGGGTCTGCGATTTGATTTAAGACTATGTAATATTTTCAAGATTCAATAACATTTAATTCAAAAGCAGATTTTAAAAAAACTAAATAGTTCGAAAAGAAATAATCTGTTCAGGCTACGATGGTTTCATGAGTTCATATCATCTTCTGGAAAATTTCATACTGATATAACTCAAAACCTTAAAAAAAGTGTTTTTTTTTTTTGAAAATCGAAACTCTCAATAGAGGAAAACCGGGTATGAAAACAATGAACCTGTAAACAGTTTTTCGGCAAATAATTAAAAAAAAAAGTTGAGTTTGTTTAGTCAGATTGTTTATTTGGGCCCAACCATTTATAAATGAAGAAATAATGTATACATTTTATGTAAATTTTGAACGTTTGCATTCGCTCTAGTGTACCTTTTAACTGGAAGTTCTTCTTAGATGATTGATAACTTACACATATGGTTGCAAAAAATTCTTTGCATTCGGCCTTTAAATAAACATCAATCCTAATCCTTCTCAAAGGACAGGCTCTTGTTCAGTACATGTGTCTGTTCATTTTCAACGGATTTTGTTGTTGTTCTGTAAATTTAAAGGCGCGTGATTTATCTTCAGTTAAGCACATTTGTACATGTTCGAAAAATGTTTCTAGGCGTATTGGATTATTCAATCAAAGCAGTATCAAATTCATGTTTTTTAGATAACCATTGCTGATTCAATTAACGTGAAATCAAAACAGTTTTAATATATAAAACCGTTTTAATGGTTTTGATTTGATCGGTAAATTATCAATCTGGGTCACATCTAGGCTTCATTTATTCATTTGTGCTGTACAAATCAGCTAGGAATCAAGAAGAAAAAAACACATCTAGGCTTCATATCGCCGCCACGTGCGTTGAAAGTATGCTTGGTTGAGAAATAGGCGCCCAAATCTTCCCACTAACCAGTATGCTATGCCCTGGTTACTATCCTCTCACGACGTTTGTTCGCGACGCCTCGACCATAGAGACGAATAACAAACCACCCGCCCGGCGCCCAAAGTAATGAAAATCTCGAAAAAATGGATGTCATGACTTTTATTTGATTCAAAAAACTACAAATTTAATTATTACGGACAATTGAGGTGACTTTTTGTTAATTTTATTCGATATAAACCGATTCGCATGGCTACAGAATATTCGAAAAATAATTTCATTCAAATCGTTTTGGTCATTTCGGAGGAGTAGTACTACAAACACCGTTACAAGAGAATTTTATATAATAGATAGAGGAACACTTTGACAGGGTAGGTTTGGCCCATAACGAACGAGGGTTAAAAGCTTTCGTCGGATCGGTTATTGAACAATTTATTGCTGTGAAATTTGAGCTCGCCCCCACCTTCCCTTTTGCCAGATTGCGATTGCTCGGACATTTGCTTCGCCATAAATCTTTGCTAACGTTTGCCGTTCTGTCACCAATAACGATTGAGATTAGTATCCTATTTCCAATCACAATAAACATTGGGAAATATCTGCAATCTTTGAAGTTTTTGGGCGTGATTTTCAGGACAAGCTTGTCTTCAGTGAAACCATATTTATAGAAAACTGAATGTGAGGTCTTTGATATGTGTCTTGTTTGCAACAATTTTTATTCATTCTTTTTTATTTTCAGAATTATGAAACTTAAACTTACAAAAAGATAGCACAAGGCAACAAAAATCACATTTTCGCAGGTGCAAAAAAATGTTTTTGAATATTTTGGGGCGCTGATTTCAAAATTTAAATTATTTTATTTTACAGTCAGCTCTAGACTTTTTTGTACCTTAATGCATCGTTATTGTTTTAGAGACCAATTAATTTATTTTAGAATGAAGAAAATATATGCAAATGGAACCGAATTAAATTTCTTTTAAAATGAATATTGTTTAGTCAATAACAAGTTTAAGGTGTTTGTGTTGTCATCGATTACTTTTATGACGTAAATTCGAGCTATAATTGATCATTTCTGACTTCTTTATGCACTAACTCAGTTTTCTGACTTCCATATAAATACACTTGTTGAAACCGGAGGTTTTAGTGGTGGAATAGAGTTCCCTTTATTCATGTTTCGTCAGTCTAGTCATTAAATAACTACACAATTAATTAGCTATTGCTATTGTCTCACTCCCACCTATCATCTTCCCTAACCGGGAAAGTATTGATTTCGGAATGAGTACTTTGATACTCTTACCCAGAATATCTGGCAACACTATTGTGTTACCACGGACCCAATTTGAGTAGTCTCGCTTGGCCGTGTGATGATGTAAACATTTGTACCGTATCATCATCACTTGTCATCAACAATCATTGATCTATTGTTCTCGATTGCGATTTGTACATAGCAAGAGGAACCAAAACAAACAAAGTGTTGGTTCTGCTCGTGGCAGCAGAAGTCTGCTGCTGTTCCGGACGCCGGAGGACTGCTGCACTTGAAGCTGGCCTCGTCCTCGGTAACGCCTTCGTGAACGCTGGCTGATCCTCAGTAAACATGTGTCTCAAAGAAAGCTGACCGCTTCACGTCCGGATGCTTCATCCGCTGATGGGTCCGCGCCTCCTACAGATACTGGATGCAAGGGATGTTGTCCTCCATTTACGTGAAAAGAGTGCTAACCACACCCAATTCACCAAGGAAGTTTGTTAACCACAAACTTCCTTTGACTACATGGCAAACTGCTCCTATCTCAGCTTCGGTAAACGACAGGCTGACCGTCTGCTGACGTTTCGTAGACCACGAAATACGATTTCCGAAGATCATGAAACGTAGCCTGATACAGATCTTTGATCATCGGAGTCGTTGGCATAATCCAACGCCTTATCGGTCGTACCTCGTAGGTTTCAGGCCTTGCCAATGCCTATCCGCTGGGCTGACCTGTTATTTGCTCAGTGCGCTAACCGCAGCACAGATATCTGGTCTCGAAAATGTCGCCAGATTTTGTAGACAACCGATCAATTATTTGAACGGTTGTTCGATGATAACCTTACCATCTTTCAGCTTCGTCCAGCGAACGTTTGTGTCAAGCGGTGTGCTTACGGGTCTACAATCGACCATACCGAATCGTTGCAGAACCTTCTCGACGTATCCTGATTGCGAAATCTCGATTTCGTTATTTGGGAAATCTCGCTTCCCAGCTAACGTGAAATCGTAATAGAAATGATCATCCAAATCGACTATCAAAACATTTTCAATAACCGTCGTAAACACATGGGTATTGAGTGATTTTTTATCATTCATTTACCACAAGCTTCGCTCGAAAAAAGTTGAATCGGATAGCAGTTTAATCAACTCGTGAATATGTCTCCAAGAAGTTGAGAATATGCTTATTCAACATTTACTTTAAGCTATCTAAAAGTGAAGTGACTAACGATAAATAGGCGGTCCTTCAATTAACACTCTATCCGGTCTCTCGCTTTCTTCCTTCGACGGATTCGTTAAAAGAAAATCTCACATATAGATCTATAACGTGGATCATATCAACTGATGAGTTGGCATCGTGGTAAAATATCGGACAGCGAACTCGGAGGACTGGAGTTCAAACCTCGGTCGAAGAAATTGTTTTTCGTTTTATTCAAATTACTTAGAATCGTTCATTTTGCATTTTGTGGGGAAATCGAATTGTCGGAATCTTGTTATTGTAAATATATCGTCTCCAATTTTGTAGCTATATGCTATTTTGGTAAGTTGAATACAATCTTTTCATCTGGTATAATTGTTAGAATAATTCTGTTGTTCCTGCGATATACCTTCTTAAATGTATGCTAGGTATTTGTGACCCTTACCGCCTATTGCACTTTTTATGAAAGCAGAAGATACTTGCTCATCCCATTACTCACTTTCGGCATCAACATTTCGAAACATTAAAACACCTCCAATGACGGATTATCAAAGTATCACATCTCACATTGCCAAACCGAGCGCCGCGGCTAAAAAGCATTTTGTATGTGGGGAAAAAATAAGACAACTTTGTTATTCTGATTAAGATCAAAGACTCAAGCTACAATTAAGTGCTCTTCAACTAAAGTTTTCTAGTGGCCTGTGGCTGTCGGGCGAAGGTCAAATCGAATGTCATGTCCAGGATTTCCCGATTACCCTGCCACACTCCTGACCCGATGCTTCCACCCCTCATTTAGGCATCCACCACTTCCGGAAACTGCCAAAACGGAAAGAAAACAAAACGGCAGCGATGAGAGATTGAATCTACAAGAAGAAGAAGAGGAAGCGACTCGAAATGGTTGCGGCTTGGTGAGGTTATGGCCAGCATTAAATCATTCGGATAAGCATCGAGCTGCACGCAATCAATAATTATACAACAACAAGCCCACGAGGAACTGCCCTCAAAAAGTTTTTGTAACTTGGGTCTGTTTTTGTTGAAGCAAGCACCTTACGAAGTGGTTAATGTGTGCGCTCAACACGTGGAGAACTAAACTTCGGATACTAGTATTCAATAGAAGACGACCATCTGTTGCTTAAATTTTCCAACAAACTAAAAAAAAGATTGAAATGTATTAAAAGCACCAAAAAAAGGAAGTAACGATTTTATGTTTTTCACGAATTAACTAAGCTACGCAGAAACGTCTTATCGAAATACCCGCAGCGATAGAAGGCCAACAGTTCCACAGCCTTTCTACCCCAAAATTGGGTACCCGCTTTATGCCTCCAAGGTAAAATTAGCGCTCCATTCCGAACTAAATGGCTCGCGGGGGACTGTTTAGAACAAATGGCGCTAAGGTCGCCAATAAAGGCCCCACAAAATGGGCAACGACACCACGCGCGCCGCCGGCTACAAATCGAAATAGAGCGGGTTGATTGTCGGGAGGAATAAAATCCAACCAACCAACTACTTTTCCAGTACGAGACCGTTTCCTACCTGACTCTTTCACTTGCTAGGGTGTGCAAAAAATTTTAGAAATTTGATTGTTTTGAAAATAAAAGAAAATATTGTTAGAGTTTAGTATGTTAAAAAAATAGTTAAAAATGCAACGCTTGTACATTTTTCTGTACTTAAAGGGTGTATTTTGTATTGAAGTATAACCAAAACACTTTTTCAATGTGGTTCTGTTGAAATTTCCCTCCTTTTGCTTTAATGAACAGCCGCTAAATAGCTGAAAAATGTTAAATCTGAATTGCGGAGTACATTGAGGCATTTCATCCTGAACCTATATTAGTTAGAATTAAATAAATAGGGGAGATGAGGGCATAACGAGCACCCAGGGCATAACGAGCACCCAGGGCATAATGAGCACTCCTTTTTTCTACATAAGTACGTATTTTCTTAAACAAATTTTCATAAGGACTTGTTTCGTACTACCCATAGTATTAATTTTTCACCAAAAAAGAAATATCCTTTTCATCTTTACAGAAATATTAAATAACAACCAGCTAGGTTCTCAAGTGACGAAAATATTATAATTTTTGAGCACCACCAAATAAGTTTTTATGACCTTTAAATCATCTTGATCTGAAATGTACGCACTGCAACATGATCTACACATTGTTTCACAATTTTCAACATCCTAAAATTTTTGATTTTTCACTTTAATAAATTTTAAAACGCGTTTTTACTTTAATTTGTTCACTAGAGGCGAACAGAGCACTATCAATGAAGGCATAATGAACATTTTCTGCCGGGGAATCTAGCAGCGAATTCAACTCGATGAAGTCAACTGAATAATAGAGCTACTGCTTGGCTTGTTTCGTCTGTCGATTTGGCCTATTGGTAAGGTGTCGGAAAGGTAATCAATAGACTCGAGTTCGATTCCTGTTCGAGGGAATTTTTTTTGCACATACCATTCATGATTGATTTTTTTTATTGTTACATTATACGGCTAATAGCACCAAAGCATCATCCGTCAAACAAAACACCAGCAACATAATGTATGAGCATGTGTTAATTCTTTGAATTCTACAAACAGACCTAGTTTTGTTATTGCTTTTTTGATGATTCTACGCCTCACCGTTTAGTGCAATCATGATCATGAATGATAAATGAAAAAAAATCACCTCGACCAGGAATCGAATTCGGGCCTACTGATTATCTCTCCGACATCTTACCAATAAACCAAATCGTCAGACGATTCAAGTCAAGCTGTAGCTCTATTATACTCAGTTGATTTCATCGAGTCGAATTTGCTGCTAGAATCCCCGGCAAAAAACGCTCATTATGCCTTCATTAATGGTGCTCATACTGCCTCGAGGGGTTTCTCATTATGCCTCTTCAGTGACTGGTTTTCAGCTTTTGGCAAAATTTTTTAAAATGCATTTTTAAACGTTTTTATCTACTTTTTCAAGTTTCATCCCAGAGGTGCAAATGAACGTTCAGAGCAAACGTCGTCGAGAAAAAGTCGCAAGCTGATTATTTCTTGAAAAGGTTAAGATCAGCTACGACGCCTAACTTGTGGTTGAAAAAAATGAACGCATCGCAACGACGCTGTGGCACGATTGGTTCAAATGACTGCATCTCTTAAGTTCATTCCGATGCTTTGCGAACAGTTCGCCTACTGATTTTAAGGCGACGTCAACCGAAGGATCCGTTCGTTTGAATTTATCGGGGATAAGTACAAACGACCTTATCGAGATAGGGTCGTTTGAACATTCAATTGAATGTTCACTTTTGAACGTTCAATTGTATGTTCGTCTGATGCGTTCGGCAGCCTAAGGCAAGACGCTGAGCCGTGTTAGGATGGGATGGATTATCGATATGGTGCATTGCTTGCGTGTGGTGTTCGGACGTCGCTCGACGATTGAGGGTGTCGGGTGTCTTGTAGCGCGCGGATGACTAGGTAAAGAGAATGAGGCGCAGTTACAGTTTACTTTAAAAGTCCAATGAATAAAATGCAAACCGCCCAACTACGGTTGGGCTTGTAAGAGATTGTTTAATCTTTTTCAATCCAATTTGCGGATATTGGCTGTTTGCTTTAGTTCTGAACCTTAAACTAAAGCAAACCATCATTATCCGCGAAATTTAATTTCAGGTTCAGTATGCATGAAAATCTGTTTTCAGATTTCAGATTCCCATTTCAGATTCAGATTTCAGATTCAGATTTCAGATTCAGATTTCAGATTCAGATTTCAGATTCAGATTTCAGATTCAGATTTCAGATTCAGATTTCAGATTCAGATTTCAGATTCAGATTTCAGATTCAGATTTCAGATTTTTTTTTTTTTTTTTTTTTTTTTTTTTTTTTTTTTTTTTTTTTTTTTTTTTTTTTTTTTTTCCATTTTATTATAATTTTATTATATTTTTTTGTGTAGTACAATAATTGGTACTTTTTTTAAATACATATATACAAGTATGTGTAAAGAAATTTTTCCTGAACTGATCAAAATTACAAAATAAATTTGAATGCTCAAAAACCTGAACCTATCTAACTAGACTATCAGCTATCTCCTGCTTTCTGTCGTGTCTGATCTACTCTAAGTTGCTCGTCATTTTCATCTGCTTTGCCTTGATCTTACTTCTTGTAAGGCGATCTATTGATTCACAAAGCTGAGTACTAGGTACGTTGACAACACCTTCGTTAGTATCCGAATCTGTAGTAGAGTTTTCGGAATCCGGTTGACCTTTCGTTTTTCCACTACTCTTCTTCCCTTGGTTCCGCTCACGCTTGTTTTTTGTTGAAATGTATTCCGCCTGATTCGGGTCGACGTTCACTTCGGCTCCTACTCGGCCAATTTCTTCGGGAGATTCATCTTCGCTATTTATTGTTATGACGCTGCTTCCGTTTTTCGCCGTCTTCTCCTGATCAAGAATGTTTTCACAGGTCGTCTTTTCATTTTGGCCTTCAAATGTTGGCTGCACTGTGGTACGCTGAAGGAGAGAAACCTGGAGCGTACTCTCACCACTGGTAGATGTGTTTGGCTTTGGATCCGCAGTTGGCTTGAACCATTTTGAGCCGTTCGCAAGAACAGCACTATACAAACTTGAGTTTCCTGCTTGTTGTAGTCTTTCATTGGTTGTCTTTTTCTGAGGGCAGTTGGCCTTGAGATGTTCCACACTACCGCACAAAAAACATCTATTAATGATCCCTTCATAATAAACACGTGCTCTTAGATTCCGTACGCACAAGTTGGCTGGTATTTCGATTTCTTCCTTTATCTCCAAATGCACTCCACGCACTGAATTCCAAATAGGGAATCCCGTCTCTTCAGCATACTTTTCTCGGACCATTCTGATAACTTTTCCGTAATTTCCCATGATTGAAGCGATTTCGTGATCCTCAACTTCCGGCGGTAAGTTGAACAACCGAACGTACCTCACAATAGCATCAGCCGAAGATAAAGTCACCTGTACACTTCTTTTATTCTCATACTCGAAATCCATGGTCTGGGGTAGTTCCTTGAGAGTTTTGTGCATGTCTTCCTCTTTTTTAAACTTGATAATCACAGATTGATCTAATTTGTCTTTGTACATTGACAAAAGTTTATCAGATGTTAGACACATTTTGGAAGTCATAAAACCGAAAACTTCAATTTCTGTCGGTTCCTGAGATCCGCGAACGAATCGGATCCTCACAGAATTAGTTCTAAGCTTATTGTCCACCATATTGAATCAATACACTATCACACTTGCTTTTATAACCAAAAGCAAACTGATTTTGCACACGAGATAACCTTGAATCTTTGTTACTTAAAACACGTCTGACCAGTACAACGCTCAGTAGCAAACTGAGATTCAGATTTCAGATTCAGATTTCAGATTCAGATTTCAGATTCAGATTTCAGATTCAGATTTCAGATTCAGATTTCAGATTCAGATTTCAGATTCAGATTTCAGATTCAGATTTCAGATTCAGATTTCAGATTCAGATTTCAGATTCAGATTTCAGATTCAGATTTCAGATTCAGATTTCAGATTCAGATTTCAGATTCAGATTTCAGATTCAGATTTCAGATTCAGATTTCAGATTCAGATTTCAGATTCAGATTTCAGATTCAGATTTCAGATTCAGATTTCAGATTCAGATTTCAGATTCAGATTTCAGATTCAGATTTCAGATTCAGATTTCAGATTCAGATTTCAGATTCAGATTTCAGATTCAGATTTCAGATTCAGATTTCAGATTCAGATTTCAGATTCAGATTTCAGATTCAGATTT
Source organism: Uranotaenia lowii (assembly GCF_029784155.1). Classification (NCBI taxonomy): domain Eukaryota; kingdom Metazoa; phylum Arthropoda; class Insecta; order Diptera; family Culicidae; genus Uranotaenia; species Uranotaenia lowii. Next base: position 180,063,359 of record NC_073692.1, on the reverse strand, counting down.
CAGATTCAGATTTCAGATTCAGATTTCAGATTCAGATTTCAGATTCAGATTTCAGATTCAGATTTCAGATTCAGATTCAGATTTCAGATTCAGATTTCAGATTTCAGATTCAGATTTCAGATTCAGATTTCAGATTCAGATTTCAGATTCAGATTTCAGATTCAGGTTTCAGATTCAGATTTCAGATTCAGATTTCAGATTCAGATTTCAGATTCAGATTTCAGATTCAGATTTCAGATTCAGATTTCAGATTCAGATTTCAGATTCAGATTTCAGATTCAGATTTCAGATTCAGATTTCAGATTCAGATTTCAGATTCAGATTTCAGATTCAGATTTCAGATTCAGATTTCAGATTCAGATTTCAGATTCAGATTTCAGATTCAGATTTCAGATTCAGATTTCAGATTCAGATTTCAGATTCAGATTTCAGATTCAGATTTCAGATTCAGATTTCAGATTCAGATTTCAGATTCAGATTTCAGATTCAGATTTCAGATTCAGATTTCAGATTCAGATTTCAGATTCAGATTTCAGATTCAGATTTCAGATTCAGATTTCAGATTCAGATTTCAGATTCAGATTTCAGATTCAGATTTCAGATTCAGATTTCAGATTCAGATTTCAGATTCAGATTTCAGATTCAGATTTCAGATTCAGATTTCAGATTCAGATTTCAGATTCAGATTTCAGGTTCAGATTTCAGATTCAGATTTCAGATTCAGATTTCAGATTGAGATTTTACAGATTTCAGAATCATATTTTGATTTAGATTTCAAATTTCAGATCCTGATTCAAATATCGGATTCAGGTTTCATATTAAGTATTCAGTTTTAGAATTAAGGTTAAGATTTTGGGTTTAGATTTCAGATTCATATTTGAGGTCCTGCTTACTGAAAATTACTTTTTGTTTGGAGCCGATGGGGTATAAGTGCAGACCCCTTTGCCACCAACCCAAACGTCATTTCCTGTACGAAGTGTTCATTCCATCGGGACGGAATAAAAAGGATTTAATTGGCATTTGAAAAGTAAATCATGTTTGAAATATACTACCAACAGTTAATCATTTCATTGCATTTCCTGATAGTTCTTGTGAACAAAATATTATCATATTTTTCATTAATATTAATATTGTATTAATATTATTCTTTATCATATTGTGTACGCCACGAATTTGGGACTCAATATATTTAAGCTCAATGTGTATAAGTATGAGATGATTGGGTTAACGTTGAAGCGCTAGTCGTAAATGTACTGTTAAACATCAACTCATAATGAGCTGAAGGCCATTTCCAATCTGAAATCTGAATCTGAAATCTGAATCTGAAATCTGAATCTGAAATCTGAATCTGAAATCTGAATCTGAAATCTGAATCTGAAATCTGAATCTGAAATCTGAATCTGAAATCTGAATCTGAAATCTGAATCTGAAATCTGAATCTGAAATCTGAATCTGAAATCTGAATCTGAAATCTGAATCTGAAATCTGAATCTGAAATCTGAATCTGAAATCTGAATCTGAAATCTGAATCTGAAATCTGAATCTGAAATCTGAATCTGAAATCTGAATCTGAAATCTGAATCTGAAATCTGAATCTGACATCTGAATCTGAAATCTGAATCTGAAATCTGAATCTGAAATCTGAATCTGAAATCTGAATCTGAAATCTGAATCTGAAATCTGAATCTGAAATCTGAATCTGAAATCTGAATCTGAAATCTGAATCTGAAATCTGAATCTGAAATCTGAATCTGAAATCTGAATCTGAAATCTGAATCTGAATCTGAAATCTGAATCTGAAATCTGAATCTGAATCTGAAATCTGAATCTGAATCTGAAATCTGAATCTGAAATCTGAATCTGAAATCTGAATCTGAAATCTGAATCTGAAATCTGAATCTGAAATCTGAATCTGAAATCTGAATCTGAAACCTGAATCTGAAATCTGAATCTGAAATCTGAATCTGAAATCTGAATCTGAAATCTGAATCTGAAATCTGAATCTGAAATCTGAATCTGAAATCTGAATCTGAAATCTGAATCTGAAATCTGAATCTGAAATCTGAATCTGAAATCTGAATCTGAAATCTGAATCTGAAATCTGAATCTGAAATCTGAATCTGAAATCTGAATCTGAAATCTGAATCTGAAATCTGAATCTGAAATCTGAATCTGAAATCTGAATCTGACATCTGAATCTGAAATCTGAATCTGAAATCTGAATCTGAAATCTGAATCTGAAATCTGAATCTGAAATCTGAATCTGAAATCTGAATCTGAAATCTGAATCTGAAATCTGAATCTGAAATCTGAATCTGAAACCTGAATCTGAAATCTGAATCTGAAATCTGAATCTGAAATCTGAATCTGAAATCTGAATCTGAAATCTGAATCTGAAATCTGAATCTGAAATCTGAATCTGAAATCTGAATCTGAAATCTGAATCTGAAATCTGAATCTGAAATCTGAATCTGAAATCTGAATCTGAAATCTGAATCTGAAATCTGAATCTGAAATCTGAATCTGAAATCTGAATCTGAAATCTGAATCTGAAATCTGAATCTGAAATCTGAATCTGAAATCTGAATCTGAAATCTGAATCTGAAACCTGAATCTGAAATCTGAATCTGAAATCTGAATCTGAAATCTGAATCTGAAATCTGAATCTGAAATCTGAATCTGAAATCTGAATCTGAAATCTGAATCTGAAATCTGAATCTGAAATCTGAATCTGAAATCTGAATCTGAAATCTGAATCTGAAATCTGAATCTGAAATCTGAATCTGAAATCTGAATCTGAAATCTGAATCTGAAATCTGAATCTGAAATCTGAATCTGAAATCTGAATCTGAAATCTGAATCTGAAATCTGAATCTGAAATCTGAATCTGAAATCTGAATCTGAAATCTGAATCTGACATCTGAATCTGAAATCTGAATCTGAAATCTGAATCTGAAATCTGAATCTGAAATCTGAATCTGAAATCTGAATCTGAAATCTGAATCTGAAATCTGAATCTGAAATCTGAATCTGAAATCTGAATCTGAAACCTGAATCTGAAATCTGAATCTGAAATCTGAATCTGAAATCTGAATCTGAAATCTGAATCTGAAATCTGAATCTGAAATCTGAATCTGAAATCTGAATCTGAAATCTGAATCTGAAATCTGAATCTGAAATCTGAATCTGAAATCTGAATCTGAAATCTGAATCTGAAATCTGAATCTGAAATCTGAATCTGAAATCTGAATCTGAAATCTGAATCTGAAATCTGAATCTGAAATCTGAATCTGAAATCTGAATCTGAAATCTGAATCTGAAATCTGAATCTGAAATCTGAATCTGAAATCTGAATCTGAAATCTGAATCTGAAATCTGAATCTGAAATCTGAATCTGAAATCTGAATCTGAAATCTGAATCTGAAATCTGAATCTGAAATCTGAATCTGAAATCTGAATCTGAAATCTGAATCTGAAATCTGAATCTGAAATCTGAATCTGAAATCTGAATCTGAAATCTGAATCTGAAATGGAAATCTGAAATCTGAAAACAGATTTTCATGCATACTGAACCTGAAATTAAATTTCGCGGATAATGATGGTTTGCTTTAGTTTAAGGTTCAGAACTAAAGCAAACAGCCAATATCCGCAAATTGGATTGAAAAAGATTAAACAATCTCTTACAAGCCCAACCGTAGTTGGACGGTTTTCATTTTATTCAGTAAAATTGGACTTTTAAAGTAAACTGTAACTGCGCCTCATTCTCTTTACCTAGTCATCCGCGCGCTACAAGACACCCGACACCCTCAATCGTCGAGCGACGTCCGAACACCACACGCAAGCAATGCACCATATCGATAATCCATCCCATCCTAACACGGCTCGGCGTCTTGCCTTAGGCTGCCGAACGCATCAGACGAACATACAATTGAACGTTCAAAAGTGAACATTCAATTGAATGTTCAAACGACCCTATCTCGATAAGGTCGTTTGTACTTATCCCCGATAAATTCAAACGAACGGATCCTTCGGTTGACGTCGCCTTAAAATCAGTAGGCGAACTGTTCGCAAAGCATCGGAATGAACTTAAGAGATGCAGTCATTTGAACCAATCGTGCCACAGCGTCGTTGCGATGCGTTCATTTACAATCAAAAGTCGGCGTGCTATGTTCGCAAGCCGACGCTTCCGAAGATGAAGTTAGTTTGATGTGGTCGGGAAAAAGTCAAACGTTGCTTACAAAATGATGCGATGCTTTGCACCTCTGTTTCATCCAATTAGGCAATAGACTATTTGAGTGTCTGAACACGAAACAATGATGTAATTCAAATATTACAGCTGTTCTCTATGGTTAAATAAGCGTTTTCCTTAAGGTGGCCATTATGCCCCCATCTCCCCTACATTTTTTTCTCAAACCAAGTCCGAGTAGCTTCGGTGTAAAGTTGCAATTTTTGTGTAAAGTTGCAACTTTTTTCTGATTTCAAAGCACTTGAGGTTCAAAGTTTCAACTCTATTCCAAAAGAATTTGAGATTTTTTTCAGATTGTTTAATTGAGACGTATGTAGGTATGTGGGTTTTAATTTGAAATTTTGTAAGGAAAATGCTATAAAAAATCGAATAAAGTCGTTTTATTAACAGAACCCATTCGTGCTAAACCGTTCGATTTTGTGCAATATCCTAACTAAAATAACAATGCCGAAAATGAACGGGATCTGTACCAAGGTGGCCGAAATCACAGAAACATCTGTAATGTCACAGAATGGTGAGCAAATTTTCATCACAGAATTTGTGTCACAGAACACAGAATTTTGGGAATATTCACAGAATTCTCAGATTTTTTAATTTTAGTACGTGTTTCCAAAATGTTAATTTTTGATGTCAAAATAAATTTCAGATTTCCCAGTTCAGTTAGGAAAAATATGATAAGATTAGAAAGGTTAATTTACTTTGATCGAGTACATCGTAAAAAAGACCAAATTTTTCAATGAAACGTAAGGGAATAGCGTCACAGACAACCATCGCCGAATTTTTGAGTACAATCACAGAATGTCAGATTTTATTTCGCCAAAACACATTTTTTTTTCGGCAACCTTGGTATGTAGGGTAACGGACCAATTTTGGACCGCTTTGGGAAGTGGCTAGGCTATTTTCTGAAATTAAAAAGTACATGTTACAATTTTTAACTGCTTTATCCGTTCATTACAAAGATCAAGGCTTTTTCTATCGAAACATATCGTTGTTTGTTGCAATGTAACAAGATTTAAGCCCAAAAACTCGTTTCTTCGATAATTACTGCGGTAGGTATTTTGGACCACCAGGTTTCTATTTTGGACCACCCTTTGGACCTATTTTGGACCACCCTTGAACTAAATAAGTTTTTTTTTTCTAAATTTAGCTATATTGACGCTAGTGATTGATGCGCAATTATACAAATAATTCAGTTAATCTTTTTCTTTCTTATTCTTGTAGTCAAGTTTTTTTTGTTCATGTTAATTCTTTCCTGAACTAACTTTCTTAAATTTTTCCCCAGCCCCTATTTAGGCAAACTTGTTTGAATATTTCCTACTCCAACAATCTATATTTTTCTTCAACTTCTTCTGCTTTAAAAGAGAGTAAAAACAGAAAAACTCTCCCGTGATATAGTGTGTTTTAAATGTTTTGAAAATTTCGACCGCACACTGCAATCTCAACGAAATTTATTCTGTAGTGTTGAATACTGGCCAGTAAGCTTATTTTAAAGATCAATGCTTAGAAAGCAAATCTCCTTCCGGCGGTCCAACGAAAAGTTAAGAAAGTCTGACATCTTCAACTACGCGACATCAATTGATGGATTTTGACTTCCAGAAGTTTAGTGGATTTGGTGAAGCTTCAGTTCTGTAAAATACATAGATTCAAAAAAGATAAAAATGTGCGAGAATTATGCAATCTTTTAAACCATCTAAAAGCCAGTTTTTTTCGCTGAAAATTTCACAAAAGTTCAGTTTTATCTTCGAAACAACTTTGGTTATACGAAAAAAAATTATCGTGATCGTAATTTCTTCAACAAGTATATTTTCAAAAATTGCATAACCACAGGGGCTGAAAAACAGGATTTTTAGTATTTTTCGATTGAAATATTTACACATTTAAACCATTTTTTCCTAACTTTTGAATCATGTTTAATCTATCTCATAGCTATAATTGAATATATTATCTGTTAAAATTGCTCTAATAATAACTGAGATATTTCAAATCTTACAAATGTTAAACTTAATTTGGTAAACATTTATTTTCTGATTTGTTGTCGTTTTTTTACAACCCCTACTTTAGAAGGGGTTTATGTTTCGTCTCGTCTACCTAACCAAGTTTTTAATTTCTCGAAAATCAACCCTGTATGGTTGTAACTTTTAGACAAAACTTGCAATAATGTTTCATGAAGCATCACAAATATTAAATTAATAAAAATTGGAGAATTTCCAGTTTTTTTTCATGTTTTGAAGCTTCTTTAAGCTGTAGCTTTTGCAAACTACCTATCTATCAAACAGTTGCCATTAATGTAGATTGTAAGATTAACGTTGTTTGAAGCATAGTGCTTGAAAAGTTAGTTAAAACAATGATTGGCTTGGTTTTATGCCGATTGAAGTGAACTTCGTCTAAAGGCGGGTTTGGACTTTAGCGAGTTGATTGAATAAAATAATGATAAAATCTCAAAAAATTATTTATTATAAGCGATTGAAATAGTGTGCATATTTTTTTCATATAACGTACAACATACAACGTTTTATTACGTTCATGAACATTTAACAGCCGGTTTAATACTCAGGTTATGTTGGGTTGGTCCAAAATAAGTCCTTGAGGAATTAAGTAGGACCTATTTTCGACATGGGTCAAATTACTACGAAAACAAGTTTTTTTGGTCCTTCGAGCTTGCAAACTTGTTTTCCAGTGTTTTATCATAGCTGTGAACATGTTTGATGTTGTTAAATTCATCACAGATAGGCAGAAAACTTCTTGGAAGTTGACTCTAATAATGGCACGTCCTCCTGAAATGGACTTGATTTGGAACAACAGCGAAAAATCAAAACTTTATTTTCAATTTTCTATCCCTTATCAGCATATTTAAATAGAATCTTAGATATGATTGGAATCATAAGAAGTAGCTTCAACTATATTTGTTCAAAGGTTTCATGTTTAACATGATTTATGAGAGGAAAATTGGAAAAAAGCTGCAAGGTGGTCCAAAATATGTACCTGGTCCAAAATAAGTCCGTTACCCTACTTACTCATCAAATCAATACATACCATACCTTTGGCGGGGTTGTTAATTGTTTTTAACGAAAAAGTCAAGCATGTTAGACAAGCAACATTATAACATTCTTTTCTTCTTGTCTGTCCGACTGTAGCCTGAGAATTTTTGAATAAGCTTCATGAATTGAAATTTCATTTAAACATTGAGTATTTAATTTAAAATCAAAAACAGCCCTCTTTTCTTATTTTTTAAATTAAAACCTGAGCATCTTGATCTGATTGAAACAATTAAAACAAATTTCATATTTATTTGTACGTAATCGCATGAAGCTGTGCCATCTTCTCCAACATTGACAAACTGCCATTTCTCTCTCAGTTGATATTTTTTAATGAAATTTTCACACAATCTAGTTCAACTATCCAACTAACGATATACTAAATTTGAGGTCTTCACAATGGCTGGAAACAAAGATACAGTTATTTCCTCAAAAATGGAAAATTTGGAATTGCCTCACTAATTTTGCTGTATCTGTGACAATTTTCATTGAAAAATCTTGAAATTTAGTCCAAAGATGTAAAAATTTTTGAAATAATACCAGATCAAGTTTCATCCAAATCGATTAACGCATTCAAAAATGTAGCCTGGTAAAAATGAGATTCATTATCGCCCAACAGACAATTTCATTCATTTTTGGACGGATGTTTGTATGGAAAACATCGTTAAATGCAATCAAATTATCTTCCGGTTGATGGTAAATTTTCAATCATCATATGCTATTCCAAGGAAAGTAAGATTCCATTATGTTTAATATTATAGTCTCTTGGAAAAAAAACTACTAGCTGAGAACCACATTTGGTTTGGTAGAATTTAAATAAGATTAGACTAAGCTAAGCAAATCGTCCACATTTTGCCCAAGTTTTTGCAGTTTATTTGCACGTTATGTATTTGCGTCTAAATTTTTGAGCTTATTTTATCAAAATTAACGTGAACAAATTTTGAAAGCTTAAAATGTAATTTAAAATTGACAGATGTACTTTGATAAACGAATGTCAATTTTTTTCTTCATGATTTTTATTTATCTAATACTTTGATATTGGCGAATATTGAAGAAAATGTCCCGGATTTGCACGGCCCGGATACATGTGGAAAAATATTTGGAAAGCTTAGATAATCTAAGTTAGGTTAGATATATTCCGGATTTTGAGGTTCCAAATTTGCCCAATAAACATTTAAATTCGATGTTTGTGATAAGAATTCGGATTTTGTGTTGGATCACTATTGGAAAAAAAAACCTGATCGAACTTTGGATTTCCATTTTAAACTTCTAAAATAATACAAATTTTCAGTAAATTAGAAAAAATAGGATAACAGCTTGCATGCAACAACATGCAATCAACACTATACAAAACCGAAAAAATAAGTAATTTTAAGATAAAATAATTTGAGAAAAAACCTCGAATACAAAAACTGATACAATCACCATTCTCTACAATTTTACTTTCGCTCTTATAAGTGTTTGAATTTTAAAAGAATTTGACAATTTTTTTCAATAAAATACCTTCAATTTTATTTATTCCTTCCTTCGGGATATTCGGAAAAATCGAATAGGGGGGAAGTGGGGGGAGGAGGGGGGTAGGTTGTCAAAAAAGTATTTGATATTTGTTCCAGCCTAATCGAAACTCATCATTTTTTTTTGAAATATGAAAAGAAAATTTGTAACATTTCAAATCACTTGTAAGATTAGTAATTTTTATTTTTAATTCTTATGAAAAGTTTATAACGGTGATCCAGATTTGAAAAGTCTGAATCAGTTTCATCATTCGCAATTTTCATTCAGATCCCAAGTTAAATTTCGAATAAATTACTGAACAAAGAATTCACCTTGAAAGCCAAAAATTCAGAATTTAAATAAGAAACTTGTGGTTGAAATTCTGATCCAAATTTCTTTTTTTGGCTCATAATTAGTAAGAATTATTATCTGGAACTTGATCAAAATTCATTTTCGAATTCGGAATACTGATTTCGAACTCAGGTTCAAAACGCTGTACTCAGATTCTTAAGATAAGTTAACCACCGTTAATTAATTTTGTAAATTTATTTTTCGGCATATCGGTGAAAAGTAGTTATGAAATTGATAAAGATGGATAGAGAAGTGAGAAGAAAATTTACAGATGTTGAAAAGAGCGAAAGAGCATTTTTGCGAGGAAACTTATTAACGTACACCATACTTTACCCTGCAACATTTCATTATTTAGGAGAAGTAGTACCGGGATAGAGGTGGCACTACCTTAACCTATACAATGAAATCTGGTTGGTCCGAAGTCTACATGTGGTGAACACGTATACTCCGGACGGGCCCGTTCACCACATGTAGACTTCGGACCAACCAGATTTCATTGTATAGGTTAAGGTAGTGCCACCTCTATCCCGGTACTACTTCTCCTAAATAATGAAATGTTGCAGGGTAAAGTATGGTGTACGTTAATAAGTTTCCTCGCAAAAATGCTCTTTCGCTCTTTTCAACATCTGTAAATTTTCTTCTCACTTCTCTATCCATCTTTATCAATTTCATAACTACTTTTCACCGTTATGCCGAAAAGTACTCAGATTCGGAATCAAAATTAAAAATTCAGATTCAGTTCGGATGAAGGAATTCAAAGTACAGTTGATTGCAGTTTCATAACTTTGATTCTTGATTCGAAATTGAAATTTTATACTCAAATTTGTTTATTTATTTCGTCAACCGTAACGTAGACTAGTTTGATACATGTGCATTTCCTTAAGAATAGGTTTAAGCAGTGTCTGCTTTACAATTTTTCTTAAAAGTTTAGATTTCTTCGATTAAAATATTGTTTGAGTTTTTGCCGAGACATTGTAAAGTCAATGGTTTCGCAGTGTTGATTGAAAGAGGCCATCATGCGATTTATTGGCCTGTTTTTCGCGTAGTTTATGCGATAGTGATTAATGAAAAAAAATTGATTTCGGAGTTGCCGAGAGGGTTAATAAAAGAGTAATTTTGATAGAATTTCATTTGAGTCTATACGCTGCGAAACGATATCGTTTCGCGGCGTTCTTTTAGTGTTTGTATGTCAATGAGCATGCAGCGCGCTTTATATGATGGAAGTGGAAATGATGTCCCACCTTATTTACGAAGGACATTTAGTAGAAATTGCTTTTGTACTGATTTTATTCACTCTTCGTGTGAAATTGAATATGGGGACCGAACAACGCTGCAATATTCCAGTAAAGACCTTACACAGGCAATATATAGTGTTTTTATTGTGCATGGGTCTTGAAAATTAAAGCAAAAGCGCTCAATAAAGCCCATTATTTGCACTATGGATGATTGCAAATTTGCTCCGAGTTCTCACCGACAATCAGAATCAGTTAGAAGCACATACAAACAGAAATCACATGTTTATAATAAAATTTTGATTTTTGAGATACCTAGATTTTATTTCTCCTGATTTCATAGTATTCTAATAATAAAATAAATCATTAATAAAAGTTTTTGTGGCCAAAAAAAACGTTTTTCCATAATGGCAGGATGCCAAATCCGGCCAAAACACCACAGATAAGTAATCTTTCTTCAGGAAAGGCAGCAAACGCTTTTGAAGACACTCTTTTACGTAAATTTCCTGGTTGACGATCCAGGTTGCAACGAAAATTTCACTTTACAAGCCTCAGGTACAGATAGTTTCTTAAACGAGACATTTCTTGGCAAACTTTGATAGTTTAATATGCTTGAAAACGTCTTCCACCTTTCCTCTTCCGGTTGCTGTATAAAACTCTTGTCCCGGAAGCTGTTTGAGTCTGCCTTGGCGTGGGTTTCGTCGTCCATTACCGCGCAATCGCAATCAAACTTTGTCAACAATGTCGTTTACCGCTTCCGAGATCTTGTTTTTGCTGTAAGGATTTTCTTATCGTTGCGATTTGGAGTAACTACCTTCTTAAAAGTCGTTAATTTGGATCGGTTTTAAGCTTCATGCACGGTTGTATTTAGACGATATTCCCAACTTATTGGCGACATCTCTCACGGAGCGATAGGAGTTTCGCTTGAAAGTGCTAGCCACTCTTCTGTTCATTACTGCGGCTCCTGAATTTCGATTTCCTCCAGATCCTGGTTCCTAGTTGTCGAAAAACGTTCCCCGAACACTTTTATTACTTTGGTAACGGTTGATTTCTCCACATTCAACGATTTTGCTATTCCTGCGTACGTGTAGTTTGTTATCTTTTTAAGTTGATATTTTTCGGTGATTTTCGAATAAAATCATAACAATTTCTTAACGTTTCGGCCTACTGGACCATTTCGGCCATCTTCAGAAAACTGTATTTAAATATGAAAAGGCATGTACACCAAGGTTTTTTTTTTACGCTGTATGAATTCCGTCGTTCACGTGTAGGACTTGGAATATTTTCGCTCAAAAAACGTGTTTATTCGCGAGAGCCGTGTAAAAGAATCGTATCCAAGGCAAAAAAAATCCTATTAATGTAAAACAATTCAAACTTGAGTAATAATGTAGAAACTAATTTTTTTTTCACTATTCTTTATGTGTGCATTGTTCCAGCAAAAATTTTCGTCACCAAACCAATCCCCCTTTCCCATGAGTCATTTTTTAGTGCTTCACTTAGAGTCCATTGCCACCAAACGAAATGAGGATTTCAGTATGTAGGACGGGCTTGTGACATAGCTCAGTTGGCAAGTCTGTTGTTTCCTGAGCCGATGTCCGCGAGTTCGAGCCCAAGAGTAAACATCGAACACAGTTGTACCGGATAGTTTTTCAATAACGATCCGCCAACTGCAACGTTGATAAAGTCGCGAATGCCATAAAGATGGTAAAACGACTATAATCGAAACAAAAAAAAAAAGTATGTAGGATATATAGGTTTCATTCGAAAAGAATAAGACATTAGAAAATAGTGGAATAATAATATGATTTGAATAGCAAATGATGTTTTACGGTTAAGGATTCGTTTTAGATACTTAACTGATTATTTTAAGTTAAATATGTCACTTATACCCCAATAAATCCAAGGGCCTAATTTAAAAAATAATGATTTGTTCATTTTCCAGAGCTAGGATCCATGCATGCTTAGAATATTGTATATGGTTGATATTCATTTATTAAAATTTTCCTTAATTTTGTATCTGTTAGGCCAGGAAGAAAGTTTAAAAAGGTTTGGTTGGTAAATCGTATGTTTGGATTGGTCATAGATCGCATAGATGCACCCTAGTGTACCTAAGAAGCTGGTTTGATTTCCAGAAACAACGAATTCGTTCTCCATACACGGCCGCATGAATCGGCTTTCCAATCCCTAGACTCATAAGAAAATCGTGAATTTCGACCGTTCTACGGCCATGTCAACTGGAAAACAACTTTCCTTCTCCAATCGGTGACGAAGAAAGTCTTCCCAAGTTTTCCTCGTAACTTGCCACACATCGTAAACTATAAATCACAGCCCGAAAAATGCCATCACACTCCACCTACGACAAAAAAGTGGGCGGAAGGAAGGGCTGGAAAGTACCTTTTATTTCGGTTTATCGTCTAACTCTTGTCGGATACGTAAATATTTCGTGACAATGGGGTATATGGAATGGCTTTCTTTTTCGGTAGGGCTACGGAGGGGGGGCAGCAAATAGAAATATAAACTACACCCACTCGAACAGTAAAAGAGAGAGAGAGAGAGAGAGAGAGAGAGGGAAAAGAGTACACGGCTGCCGAAAAACAAAAAGGAAATCAATTCGTTTCAACTTGGACCTTCCCCAGTTGGCATCGATAAAAAAGAAAAGCGTTTTTGGTCCCGAGGAAAAAAGCACCTCGACCACATTCGGTGGGTCAGTTACGTAGTTGCTTTTTTTCTTCATTCAACTTTTTTGCTTTATTGCAGCAGTTGTTTGGAGTTGTCGCCGAGATTTGATTTGTGGTTTTGCTGATTGTTTTCGTGTATGTAAACCTTGGGTCGACGTGCTTTTGGTCGGGAGTTCGTCAACTGCGGGTCACTTCGTCTTAAAGGGAATGTGCCAATCGTGAAGGTACAAAAAAAATTCTGGCAATAGAAATATGTTTTCAGGATGAAGTAGGTAGTTGCATGTTTTGGTTTGGAAGTGGATTGGAAAAAAATATGTTTCGAATTTATTGACTCCTTTTATTATTTATATTGATTTCTGAAAAAAAAAAAAACAGAGAAAAGTTTTATATATTTGGATGGAATCCTTCAAGAGAAAGATGCAAGTGAGCATATTTTTTCAATAAGCATAATTGTTTTTAAAAATTTGGAAAATGTAGTTGAAGCTTTATAAAGCCATTTTTTACATTATTCTTTTATTTTCTTAGCTGTTTTTCGATCAGCACTTTTCAGTGCTAGTATTATTTTCATTTTCTTTTATTCATATTGTTCTCTTTTCTTTCCAGCATGGAGTAGTCATTGACCGGCTCAAGAGCCGGAAGAAAACGGATTGCCGAACCTAATTCATGTCCATCGCCCGAAAAAGTTGAAATTTCCAATTCATTCTATGTCCCTCATAACATCGGTGATGAGGAAGTATTCATATTTAATTCTGATAAGAGTACTAAGAAACCTTCTTCTTCTTATACTCTTAAAAACAAAAAGGTTTAACCAATTACGGTCACGATTTCAGACTTCAATGCCTTTCGGAAAGAAATCATCACTTCCGTCAAGGATGTGAAGATTTCTTTTCAAATATTTAAGTCTAAGGGGAACTGCTCATATATTGGCGGAATCTTTTATTGATTTTCAAAATTTTTAAAATTATTTGAAAAATAAAAAAACAATCAATTTTTTACTTACGACACTAAAAGTGATCGTCCTTTTAAAGTTGTACTTCGTGGTCTCACCGGCGATCTGACACCAGATGAAATCACAACCGAATTGAATTCTTTGTTAGGTTTTTCTCCGATTCAAGTAATTCAAATGATGAAAAGAACCAACACAAATAGTACCAGTAGTGTTGGTTTTGCTCCTGAGCTTTATTTGATCCATTTTTAAAAAAGGATCAGGTTAATAATTTGCAAATTCTTGAAAAGGCTCGTCTTATGTTTCATTGTAGAGTCAAATTTGAACCTTTTCGAAAATCTTCCACAAATTTTCTTCTAAACATAACCAAATGTCGCCGTTGTCAAGCTTTTTGTTACGGCACTAGAAATTGTAGAATGAATGCCAGATGCATGCTTTGCGGCTCATTCGATCATGAAAAATCTAAATGCCTTTTTGGTGATAATAAACCACAAACAGAATTTTTCAAGTGTGCGAATTGTACGGGTAATCATTCCTCCAATTCCATAGACTGTTCCGTTAGGGTAAAAACTATTGCTTCAAGGACAAATCTCAAAGTTGTCAGAAAAGTTTCTTCTTCTCCTTCCTATTTTTCGTCTTTACACGTCAGACCGGCAAACAATCTGCCTATTCGCGGTCAGTTTCGACTTTCTTTAGAATCACTTCTTGGTAATGCTCGAAGTGATTTTAATGTTACCTGTGCTGATTCAGCGCCACATACTCGTTGTTTAACGTTCTCAGAGGTGGTTGAAAATGGGTTGCCTGTTTCGGGTATAACTAATGGGAAAAAACCAAGTCTCAACGTACATGCAAAAGCTTGGGAGAGTCCCAGAAACTCAAATACCTTTTCTTCTCCTTCATTTTCTGGTCCTAACAATGTTGTTGATTGGGGTGAAATTACTGAGGAAAAATTGAAATTTAATGGAAATGATGCAACTTATGTTGAAAGCAAATTCAATGTTTTATGCTTTCCAAACTTCTTTTAATTATGCTAACAAAATAATTATTACGAGTCTCTCATGGATCCAAATGGAAGTAAAAATATTATGAATTGGAACGCTAGACCTTTGCTGGCTTACCAAGATGAATTCTTTTTTATTTTTGAAAACCCAAACATACAAATTGCTGCCATCACTGAAACATTTTTAAAGCCGGACAATAACTTGAAAAGCAATGCTTTCTTTAAAGTTTTGCGAAATGATCGACTTGATTGACAAGATGGGGGTGTAGCTATTGTCATCAATAGTCGTATCAAATTTAGACTTCTTCCTTGTTTCAATACAAAAGTTTTAAAAACAATTGGAATTGAATTAGAAACGTCTATGGGGAAAATTATAATTATTACTGCATATTTGCCTTTTCAATGTAGCGGTGAACAGAAAAAAAAATGTTAAAGGGAGATTTACGAAAACTCATCAGAAATAAATCTATTTTTTTATTATTGCTCTGCAGGTTAAATCCTTCCACAATTGATTTGATTCTAACGGATTTGGGCGAGCATTGTAGTCAATTAGTCGATTCAGACCACCGTCCAGTAACTTTCTCTTTATCCCAAAGTCTCATTGAAAACCCTTTAAAATCAACTTATAACTTTCAAAAAGCTGACCGGGAGCGTTATAGGAATTTTAATGAACGTAATTTAAATGTGAACGTTCCACTGAATTCAATAGAAGATATTGATTTGTCTGTAGAAAATTTGACAACTTCGATAGTCTATGCTAAAGCCGCTTCAATACCCACAGTTAAACATAAATTTAATCAACCTTTGATCGATGATGATCTTCAGTTTTTGATACAACTGAAAATCATTCGTCAACGCCAATAACAAGGAACTAGAGCTCTTTATTTTTAAATATTTATTTATTGAGACCTTCAAAAAGAGATCGAAAGTCGTTTAAATTTTATTCGTAACGAAATTTTTGCAAAATCAATAGAGGACATAAATCCCTACTACAAAGTCCAATTGATGCTCAGATTTCCCTTGAATTTGGTGATATTCTTTCTAAGCAAAATGTATTTGAAAGTTCTTGTGAGACAAATATTTTCAAAAAAAAAAAAATGAAAGCTCCGGGGAAAGATGGGATTTTCTATATTCTTATTAGAAAAGTTGCCTGAAAGCACTTTAAATTGTTGAGCTAAAATCTTCAAAAAATGTTTTCACTTGACTTATTTTCCAAATAAACGGAAAAATGCCAAAGTAACTCTAATTTTGAAACCTGAAAAAAGTGTTTCAGAGCTTTCAAGTTATCGACCAATCAGTTTGCTTCCTTCTTTAAGTAAACTATTTGAGAGAGTTATTTTGAATAGAATGATGATCCACATTCATCAGAATTCTATTTTCCCTGATGAACAATTTGGTTTTCGTCATGGACATTCTACTTCACATCAACTTTTGAGTGTAACTAACATAATTAACGCTAGCAAATCTGAAGGTTATTCAACTGGTGTTGCTCTTCTTGATATAGAAAAAGCTTTTGACAGTGTTTGGCACAAAGGTTTAGTAGCTAAATTAGCTCGATTTAATTTTCCTGTATATCTCACCAAAATTTTTCAAAATTATTTGACTTGCCGAACCTTACAAGTAAGCTATCAAAATTCATGCTCTGAAAGGACACCCATTAGAGCTGGTGTCCCTCAGGGTAGTATACTTGGACCAATTTTATACAATATTTTTACTTCTGATCTTCCTGATGTACCAGAAGGAAAAGGTAGAAAATTATTTGCTGATGATACTTTGCTTTCAGCCAAAGGTCGGAATTTACGGGTGGTACGCAGTAGATTGCAACAAAAATTAAATTCTTTTTTGAATTACGATGTGGAAAATTTCTCCTAACGCTTCCAAAACTCAACTTATTTTATCTCCCCATATACCAAGAGCTCAATTTTTAAAACCTAATGAAAATCATTCCATAACAATTAATGGGATTTCATTGGAATGGTCTGATCACGTGAAGTACTTGGGAGTCACACTTGATCGGAATCTTACTTTTAAAAATCACATTGAAGCTATTCAATCTAAATGTAATAAATACACTAAATCCCTTTATTCTCTCATCAACAGGAAATCCAGACTTTGCCTAATGAATAAGTTGCTCATCTACAAACAGGTGTTTCGACCAGCTATAATGTATGCAGTTCCGAATTGGTCTAGCTGCTGCGCGACGAGGAAGAAAGTCATCCAGAGGATTCAGAACAAGGTTCTGAAAATGATTTTGCGGCTTCCACCCTGGCGCAGCACCGAAGATCTTCATCGGATTGCGGGCATTGAATCGATCGAAGAGATGGAAAACAAAATCATCTCTAACTTCAGAGGAAAACGATGCAGTCTTCCATCGTAGAGATTCGTTCTCTTTACAATTAAGTTAGGTTTTAGGATTTAGGCTTAAGTTTAAACATTTTTTTTGCTCTACAGGATATTCTCCTATATAACAAATACTTTATTGCTATACCAAATTCGAGTCAAATAAACAATGTTTATTTAATTAAATTTTTTTTTGGGATTTTAAACCTATAGGTTTATTCATCCCCAGTTAATTAAATTAATTTAAATAATCAAAGAGTTGAACTGATCATAATTGATCTGAACACTTAATTAACTGTAATAATATAACTTCCATGTAATGATTTAAAGGCTAATAAAAAAAAATTCCTTATTTGAATAAATTTGAATAAATTTGAATGAATGAGATTGTGATCATTAGTCGATTTTAAGAAATTTCGAAAGACTTTTTAATCAAAATAAAAATACGGTATAAGTTTTGAAATTTCGAGGATTTTATTATTTCGCAGCGCAATTGTTACCCAGGGCGTTAAAGGCTGCAGTTCCGGGGGTGTTCTGCAACAGGGTAATAATTTGGGTTTCCGCCGGAGCAATTGTTTGGTAGAAAACAGTCATAGCATTGATCAATAACTGAGGGGACTTGACTTTGAAAGCTGCCTTCAGATCGGTGTTCAGTTTTTTTACCGCAACAGTCGAGCTTTTGAAGGCAGCCTTGGTTTGAGCCCTGGTAACTGTACCGCTGAGAACCTGCGTCAAGTCAACTCCGTTATTCGACAAAATGATGGAAAAAATTTCGTGTTCTGCTTCCAAGTTTTGCAAAATGGTCAACATTGTTGGTGCTCGCAGCAGCTGGACGGTGGCAAATTTAGCTTGTACTGTCTTGGCAACATTTCACACGGCTACTCCTAACTTTTTTAGACTTACAGGAAGGGTTAATTGTCCGGTTGAGGGATAGTTGACTGTCCAGCCTGAGGGATGGAAGAGGTGTGAGTTTATTCCGTTCTTTTAATCTTAAGACAATTCAATAGCTTACCACAAGCAGGAATACGCACAACACAAAGCACAGAGCAGCGAGTTTCATCTTTTCAACGTGGACTTAAAGTCTGCTAACTGATCCGAAATGTACTTTGTCTATCTAGATTAGGATGCATTTATACTTCCTAAAACATTGCAGTTTTCAAAAGGTTTGTTGTTGCCAAATTCGAAAAACGGTTGAGTTTGTTGAATCAGATGGTTTCAACCCGTGGTACTTCTGACGATCAAAAAATTTCAATATGATACTCTAATAATAGAACACTTTCATACCTTTTAATTTTTTGTTTACTTTGTGATCAAATAAACACATTCTTCAAACAACCCGTTCCGGTAAAACGCAAGACATATTTTCTTTTCATCGTGCTTCTAAAGGGTGAGACGGTCAAAATTTGGTCAAGGGAAAAAGCGTGTAAATCGGTGAAATCGTTTATTTAGAAAATCAAATTAAATTTCTTTTTCAAGTTTAATTAGTATAAAATTCAGGAAAAATATTCAGTTAGGCTTCCGCATTTCCAAATCCGAATTGCCGGACCTTACGCTTAACCCCTGCCATCAGATTTTGTACAGCCACCTTGTCCACCTTCTACGACGCAGAAAGCCAGTTTGCCTTGAACTGCTGCTCGTCCTTAGCAGTTTTTCTGGTCTTCTTTAGGTTCCGATTGACAATATCCCAGTATTTCTCAATTGGGCGGAGCTCTGGCGTGTTGGGAGGGTTCTTGTCCTTGGGAACCACCTACACGTTGTTGGCGGCGTACCACTCCATGGCCTTTTTACCATAATGGCAAGATGCCAAATCCGGCCAAAACAGTACGGAACTACCGTGTTTCTTCAGGAAAGGCAGCAGACGTTTATTCAAACACTCTTTCGCGTAAATTTCTTGGTTGACAGTCCCGGAAGCTATGAAAATGCTGCTTTTCAAGCCACAGGTACCTGGCAGGCTTGCCAAACCAGATATTTCTTCGCGAACTTTGACAGTTTCATGTGCTTGAAAATATCTGCTACCTTTCCCCTTCTTTTTGCCGTATGAAACTCCTGTCCCGGAAGCTGCTTGTAGTCGGCTTTGACGTAGGTTTCGTCGTCCATTACCACGCAGTCAAACTTCGTCAGCATCGTCGTGTACAGCTTCCGAGATCGCGCTTTGGCCGTCGTATTTTGTTTATCATCGCGATTTGGAGTCACTACCTTCTTGTAAGTGTATAGTCTTGCTTGTTTTTTGGCTCGATGCACGGCTGTAGACGGTACACCCAACTTATTTGCGGCATCTCGGAGAGAGAGGTTAGGGTTTCGCTTGAAACTACCGGCAACTCTCTTTGTCGTCTCAGTGGCTTCCGGTTTTCGATTTTCCCCCGATCCAGACTTCCTGGCTGTCGACAAACGTTCCCCAAACACTTTAATTACATTTGTAACGGTTGATTTGGCAACTTTTAGCGATTTTGCCAGCTTTGCGTGCGAGTAGCTCGGATTTTCGCGATGCGCGAGCAAAATTTTGATACGCTGCTCATCTTCCTTGGGCGGCATTTTGACAACTGAAGAGTGAATTCCAAAATCGAAATAGGAGCAACATTCTACACACACACACATCTTCAAAATGAGGGGTGTTCAGGTTTTTTAAATGCAAAATTGAAAGAAATACGTCATGTTGATATTGACCAAATTTTGATCGTTTCACCCTTTAGGTATCAGAAATTTTGTCAATTGCACAAGTTCATTAGCCTCGAAAGCAACGCATCTGTAAAACAGTTAAACCTACCCCTTATGCATCCAAAGTTTTAAGGATGATGGGACATCAAATTGGCGTAGTTAGAAAAATTATCGGTTTCTTTAGTTATTTTTTAGTTTCTAAAAACATACGATTTTCTCCCTCCTTAAAAAATGGGGTAACTTGCAACGAACTTTGTTTTTAATGGAAAATCTAATGAACACGTATGAAAGTTTATAGTTTTTATTATATTTGCGATGCATTAAAGATCATCACGCATGAAAACACCAATTGCAGTAATTTTTTGGTCTGTAAAGACCAATTTTCACATTTTTTTTTCTGAAACTAAGGATGCTGCATACATGTAGGGTAGGGTGTCCCAAAATTGCATAACTTCTGGGAATCTGGGGGCTCACCCTCCAAATGGTAGATTAGGATGTGCAGAACAAACTTTTGTATGGGGCCGACTAAAAAAAATCATGTTTAGAGGTTCCGCAAGCGCGATCTTTAAAAAAAGTCCACTGTCAAAAGATTTGATTTTAAAAAAATTCTGAGTCCAAAAATGTTCATAAAATTTATATATTTTATATTTTGTTAATTTTGTTTGAGTTAAAAACTACACGTAAAAAATACAAAGTGAACCAAATTTGTATTAAAATTTAAAACTAGCAAGCTATTTTCGAGAAAAAAAAATTTTTTGGTCCAAAAATTTTGAATTCAAATGACCAAAATGTGTAACAAGCGTAGAATATTTTTGATACCAATGCCATCAAAAGATGCGGATTTTTGTGCACTTAAACTTTGCTGAACAAAACATGTGGTTTGTATCAACGTGTGAACAGCTATTCACGATTTAATGCTTAACAAAAATCACAATTTAGTATATTTTTTATTTAATTTATCAAATTTGTCTTAATAAATACCTACTTTAAAATCAAAATACTTGCAAAAAAAGACTTTGATGGTTTAAAGATGTCATCAGAAGGCCATATGCCGAATTTGAGCAGAATCGGACAACAGAAAGGGGTTGCACTGAATCTCAAGTGTGAAAGGGATTCTGAGACATTGTGTTCTGAAGAAGCATAAAAACTGGTTTTTCATCCAATATTTTTTTCCTTTACGAATCGATTGCTTAGTTATGTTATTTTTATTAAAATTTCAATCAAAACTAACATTTCACCTGAAGACTGCAACTCGATTGGACTTAAAACAAAAAAGTTATGGCTGTTCCAAGATTGTATTTTTGTGGCAAATTGTCGTTTAACACACAATGAGTACTTTTTACTCATTGCGTTCTACAGGACAATTTGTAACCAAAATACAATCTTTGAACAGCCATAACTTTTTTGTTTTAAGTCCAATCGAGTTGCAGTCTTCAAGTGAAATGTTAGTCTTAATTGAAATTTTTATAAAACCTTCATAATCAAGCAATCGATTGGTAAAGACAAAAATGTATGATGAGAAACCAGTTTTTTATGCTTCTTTAGAACACTATGTCTCAGAATCCCTTTCACACTTGAGATTCAGTGCAACCCCTTCCTGTTGTCCGATTCTGCTCAAATTCGGCATATGGCCTTCTGATGACATCTTTAAACCATCAAAGTCTTTTTTTGCAAGTATTTTGATTTTAAAGTAGGTATTTATTAAGACAAATTTGATAAATTAAATAAAAAATATACTAAATTGTGATTTTTGTTAAGCATTAAATCGTGAATAGCTGTTCACACGTTGATACAAACCACATGTTTTGTTCAGCAAAGTTTAAGTGCACAAAAATCCGCATCTTTTGATGGCATTGGTATCAAAAATATTCTACGCTTGTTACACATTTTGGTCATTTGAATTCAAAATTTTTGGACCAAAAAATTTTTTTTTCTTGAAAATAGCTTGCTAGTTTTAAATTTTAATACAAATTTGGTTCACTTTGTATTTTTTACGTGTAGTTTTTAACTCAAACAAAATTAACAAAATATAAAATATATAAATTTTATGAACATTTTTGGACTCAGAATTTTTTTAAAATCAAATCTTTTGACAGTGGACTTTTTTTAAAGATCGCGCTTGCGGAACCTCTAAACATGATTTTTTTTAGTCGGCCCCATACAAAAGTTTGTTCTGCACATCCTAATCTACCATTTGAAGGGTGAGCCCCCAGATTCCCAGAAGTTATGCAATTTTGGGACACCCTAATGTAGGGGTCAAATGATACTACGAAAAATTCTACAAGTTGAAATCATAAAAACCAATGTTTGAATGAATGAAATTTCAATGTTTACAAACGCGTGATGAAAAACATTCATATTCCAGCACATGGAAACGAGATTCACAAGGTGTTTCTTTGATTTGCATTTTGTTGCATTTTTCCTCAGACACCTAACTGAATTATAAAAATATTTATTTAAAAAAATTGAGTGATTGTTCGAAAAATATTTTTACACCAACAGTGTTGGTAAGCATGAGGAAACCAGTAAAAAGTTTGTAGGTAATATTATCAAGCGAATCTATCATACTGGGTAAAGTTTTCACGGCATCGAAAAATGTTAAAATTCGTACATTTATTGCTCGATTTTTCTAATTTTATATAACAATAGAAAACTTTCAAAAAAACTAGTTTAAGATGCGAGAAATTATGTCATCATCATTTTGTAATCATTGAAAAATAACTTTATTACAATACATTAAATTAAAAATTGATTCAGTGTGGTGTTATATATATGTTGCATCCAACCCCGCTGTTGCGTGATGCCCCGTTTGACGGTATATGACGGATTTTGCCCAATTGTCACAGATCGTAAACATCTCATACCTAACCTTAATTCGAAAGAACATTCACGTGTAGTTTGATTTTTTTAAAATACATGTGTACCTATTTTTCTTTTCTTATTTTTTTAGGAAAAAAAATAAACAAATTACCGAGCGTTTTTTCAAATTAGGCAAGGTTGTGGATATTCTTTTCACGGCGTAAAATAGCTAAAATCGGAAACAACAATTTTCGAATAAACTCAAAAGATAAAACGAATTTTAATGCCGCATTCGCTTGTTATTAATTTCTTACGTATATTTTTTACTTTGATTTTGAACAAATTCAATTTTTACGAAAGTTTTTTTCTTCATTGAAATACATACATCTGTGTAAATTAATAGAATTCTCATCAATAGTTTTCGCCTTTGCGTCAACGTGATTCAGCATTATTTTGTGGGAGGAAGAAGCGGCTAAAAACCGATAACTGATAATATTATCGAAAAGGAAATATTGTGCAAAAAATTATTTCAGACCTTTTAATCGCAGATCCAGCATACCACAAAAAGGAACTATTGCTGACTTGAATTATTACTAATAGACTCAAACTCAAATGCTCTGTTATAATGCGTGATTTTCTACCGATTCCATAGGAGGAAATTTAAATCGGTTTGAAACGTTTATGATAAAGATTGTGTTAATGAAAATAAAACAATGTATTAAAAAATCGAAGAAACTTGTGTTTGTAAATAAACATTGATTCAATCAATCCAGGGTTTGATGATGGGAATGGGCTTTTTTCAACGAACACACACCTGTAAGATCTCAGTGAAACTTCATGTTTCTTTGAAGAGATCTAATTTACTAAACTCTACATCTTTCAAAGATAGTTATAATTGCTAGCATCTTACAAATACTGGAACCACCAGCCCACAGAAAGAGTACTGTATACACCATGACCCGAATTTCGATCTCATGACTTCTGGCTTAAAAGTTTTGAATGCTATCTTCTAGGACACGGTCAGCGACCGGGTTTGGTAAATATGATTGGTTTAAAACAGAGCAAATAGCTCTTCTTTTGATCAGGTAGCAGATGATTTTATAGCAAAAAAAATTAATCTGGCCCATGCAGCAATTCTTGTGGTAAATTTTTACAAGAACTAAAGGAAAGGGTTCCAAAATGCACCTAGCGGATTTAATGCGCCTACGGCCGCGGCGTTTTGGCGAAATGACTAACAAGACAACATATCTAATGATTGCATTTGGAGAGTGGTACGCTTTGAACATAACGCAAAAAGAATTTTGTGAATTTACCAACTCAAAAAATATAAAAACTCATATAAGTTTTTGCTACCTTGTGATGTAATATTTTGAATTTTAAAAATTATACGTAAAGAAGCTCAAAACAAAACTGGGGTGGTTTTTTATTCTTATTCAAATGAACTTAAGTAAAACAAATTTAAGCTGTTAAGTGGAATAAGAGAGAGTTTTCTTATGCCCTCATCATGTTTGTAAAATGCCTCTTTCCTTAAATAACAGGTTAAATTAGGGTTACCATATCCTGCAACGTTAAAAACAGTACGTTGAGATCATATTTCAAAATATTTAGGAAAATTGGAAACTCATGATAATTTGAGTTATGGGTGGCCAAGCGATGGCCCGCGACTGTCTTTTTTTGGCCCGCGAACCTTTTTCAGAAATGATTTTTTTTCTTATACATCATTTAAAAAAAACCGACTAAATGAAGCAAAAGAGAAACATTTTTATGTTTCCTTAATTTTACAACATTTTACAAATTGTTTGTACTCTGCAATCACGTATTATGCAATAAATATTTGTTATTAAATTATTTCAAAACAGTGGTATTGAAAGTGGCCTCCACTATTCTGGGAGTGTCTTCAAGCAGAAACTAGTATAAATTTGAGGAGTTTGGAAGGCGTCAAGGAGATGCTCATAAAATACAAAAAGAACTCTAATTACTCACTACACTTAAATTATAACACTAGTTTACAAAATTTTCAAAAAATCGTGAACTTCATCGACCGACAAAAACTTTTAATGTGAAATCGGGCGTTTATCCGGAAATAAAATTCAAAAAAAAATCTCAGTAGAACAGTTTTTGAGTTATGCTCCAAATATGAAATTTCGAACCCATAAAAGGACTTGTATTAAATTCAAATATCTCGGATTGCTAAACATTAATACAAATTTTTAAATAAAAGTGGTTAATAAATAAGCTATCGAGCATTTGAACTTCAATTTGAAAAATTGTTTGAAAATTGGAGAAGTTATGTTTATTTTAATTTTTTTAACAGGAGTATTTGTATTTTTGCATAATTTAACGAACCGCGGTGTACTGATCTAAATACAGGAAGAATTTAATATGATAAATCTCACTTGATCCAAGCTAAAATTAATCATTAACTTACCAGAAGATCACATGCCGAATTCCAGTAAGATCTGATCAGGGCCGAATTCAGCTTTCGCACACACCCAAAAAAACTGGCCAAAACTCGAAATTTAAATTTCATTGGTTACTTTTATGTCAATGTTTATTTGATTCATGAATAAATTTAGCACCATGTACTGGTCAGTTTTTTGACATCTGATTTGTTTATAAATTGTTACAGATGTTGAAACTTTAGTATTTTTATGAGATAGAATTTTTCTACAAATCGTTGAATCAGCGCGACTACGTCATGTCAATGAATAAAACTTTCTTAAGTGACTAAAAATAAAAATTTGAAACGGAAAACTTCAATGGAGGGATATTTTATAATTTTAAGTATAATAGACAAAATTCGATGACTATAGAGACAGTACGCAGTGCTTTAAAAATTATTCTATTAATTTTTTTTAAACGTTGATTTTTTTTTACAAATTAGTGTTTTTGTTTATGTTCCCAGCAAGTCCCGCCAAAATGTTTGATATTATTGGAAAATTGATAACTTCAATAATCATGTGCAAACTCGCGCAAACTCACGCATTTTACAAATTTTCAAGTTTGAAGTTTAAAAATATTGATGGTTTTTTCCCACAAAAAAGTCACCTAGGGCTTCGTTTATTTTAAATTAAAGCTCAGTAAAATTTATGTTCTTTTTCGAATATTTTCAAATGTTATTTAACATTAAAAAACAAATAAAAAAATCAGATTTTTTTGAATTTTACAACTCTTATAACCTGAATTATCTATCATGTCATAAAAATGTTAGAAAATTTCTAATAGAAAAATATGAAAAATTATGAAAACGGTGAAAAGTATATTAAATGATCTAAAAAACGTTTGATAAGTCAAAATAAACTTTTTTATTGATTTCAAAACTAAAAAATACTTTTTGCCAACTTTTTCTTTTACGTACTCCTGTGTGCGTCGGGGGTCGTTATCCCAGTTATCCCAGAGAATACAAACATTTTAAACGTAGTTAAAGATCTGGAGATGAGTTCAGTATAATGTCTTAAAATAGCCATGTTGTCTGCGTAGAAAATAGTTTTTGGAATCTTCATAAAAAATGTAAATTTATCACGTGCAAACATTGCGGAAGAGTTAAGAAATTTCTCCAAAATGAAAACCCTGAAAAATGCAATTTTTTTTCAATACCCTATTTGAAACATAGCATACAATATAAAAAAACCTAATAATTAAATTCAAATCCCATAGAGATACAAATAAAATAATTTAGGAATTCACAACTAAGAATTCAATTCAGTGTCTCGAATCTTAATCAAGTTTTGACTCAACTTTTGAGAAATAAAATTTGAATGAAATTGATAAAAAAAAGAAATTCAAAGTTACAATCAGAACCAAAGCTGGAATTGCACCAAATATAAATTTCAATTTTATATCTTTGAAACACAAAAAACCTTTTCATGAGATGTTTATGAATATTATTCTCATCAGATTAAAAAAAAAGTTATCAAACTGTTATTCTAAATGTGTCAATAGTTTCATTCGATGCCCTCAAAGCCAAAGAGGTACAGGTGTAAAAAAGATCGATTGAAAAAAAAATTTGAATAGAGATTTAATATTTTAAACACAAATCCTGAGTTCTCAAAATTCGGAAAATCATAAAACTAAGCTTCAGTAATTGAAGAAACAACACAACACAATGAATTGAATCTGGAAAAAGAAAAGATTTAAAACATAGAAATATCCATGTTAAGAAAATCAATGATATTAGTAACTCAACTATGAGATCGTTTTTATTATAATTTGAGAATGATCATTTGGAAAATGATATGCTGAATTCAGAATATATACTTCAGTAGATGATACAATTTTAGTGAAATCAGTTGAAAATGTTTCAATATGAATTTCAAGTCTAAGACAGAAATTGGGATGGAAATTCAATAAAGCAACTCTGTATTGTCGATTGGTCTAATTTAAGCAACTACAGTTTTTGAAGATTTCAATTTCAAAAAAAGGTAGGGAAAATGTTTTAGAATTTATAAACCAACGAAAATATCGATAATAGTGATTGAAAAGTGAAAAGTAATAATAATAGCCAGTCTTAACTTGGATACGGCCCGGGTATAATTCTGAAATGTTAATCATAAATCTTATCTGTTCTTTCTAAGCACAGTGAGCTAGTTTTGGCGAACCAGCTGCTATTTTAGTGCAGTAACAATCAATTGGAAAGTTAACGTAATAATAAACGTTATTATTGTGCAAGACGTTTGTGTGTAATGAAAATGTGGAGTTGTTTTTGTTTATTTTGCCTGTTTTGTACAGAATGACATTTAAATGACAAAATATGAAGAGCCAAAATGCCCTTAACTGCTAACTCAAGGGGGGCCCTTAACTTATATAAGAGAAAAACTATTCTACTTAGATATTATTTCACGTGGGCCCCTTTAGTTGTTTAATTTAAAGTTTTCATTCCGATTTTTAAGTTTTGATTTATTTTCAGAGATTTGTATAAATTGAAGTAGTATGATTAAGGTAATGTTAAAACTGACCATAGGGAGGGTTTTCTTGAGTCTCAGATTTGATTAGGAAGCATGAAAAGTGTTAAAAACGAGCCAAAAGCAACACCTTTCATACTTCCTAATCTAATCTATCCATCTATAATTTTCATTACTTTCATTTGATATTCGTCCTATTAGAACGTATAATTCACCGAAATGTCATGAATCATTCAACTAAAAACAATAAATGCATTTTGAATTGATATATTTCTGTATCTCGTCTCAATGTAAGAACACAAACTTTGTAAATTAGAAGAACGAAATTCGATTATTCGATCAAACATCTTTAAGCCAAAAAAAGAGTACTTTCAGTTAAATTTCACAAAAAGAAGAGTACATAAATTTATCGATCGAAAAAGAGTACATGTACTCTTTAAAGAGAACGTATGGTAACCCTAGGTTAAATAGAATAAATGTATGATTTTTACAATTGAAACTTCGAATCTAAGCGCTTATTAACATCTTATGAGGGAATTGAAGATCTCAAAACAGATTTAATGAAAATTTTCTTATGGATGAACTGTCTCCATAATATGGGAACCCTAATTTTGGTTCTATTTTGTATGATTATAAAAGGCATTGATTTGTATAAAATTCAGCTTTGACGTATGAAGCCCAGCAAACATTTAAGAAGGTATTTCGCAGAAACTACAGAATTATTCAAACAATTATACCAAATGAACAGATTGTACTAAACCTACCAAAATAGCATATAGCTACATAAGTGTAGGCGATATTTCTACAGCGACAAGACGACAAGATTCCAACGATTCGATTTCCCCACAAATAGCAAAATAAACGATTCTAAGTCACTTCCATCTGTACCGTTGAGCCGTCAACACGTACGCCGGAGCATCGTATCGTTGCTGTGTACCTGCAGGAACATTTTTACATTATTTATTTTTTCCTTACCTGTTTTTCAATCAGCACTTTTCAGTGCTAAAATTATTTTCATTTTCTTTTATTCATATTTTCTCTTTTCTTTCCAGCATGGGGAAGTCTTCGGCCGGCTCAAGGGCCGGAAGAAAACGGATTGCTGAACCTAATCCAGGGCCATCTGCCAAAAAAGTTGAAATTTCCAATTCATTCGATGTCCTTCATAACATCGGTGATGAGGAAATATTCATATTTAATTCTGATAAGAGTACTAAGAAACCTTCTTCTTCTTCTTATACTCTTAAAAACGAAAAGATTCCACCATTAACGGTCACGATTCCTGACTTCAATGCCTTTCGAAAAGAAATCGTCACTTCCGTCAAGGATGTGAAGATTTCTTTTCAGATCGGTCGAAGGGGAACTGCTCGTATATTGGCGGAATCTTTTAATGATTTTCAAAAAATTTTAAATTATTTGAATAATAAAAAACACCAATTTTTTACGTACGACACTAGAAGTGATCGTCCTTTTAAAGTTGTACTTCGTGGTCTCACCGGCGATCAGACACCGGATGAGATCACAACTGAATTAAATTCTTTGTTAGGTTTTTCTCCGATTCAAGTAATTCAAATGAGGAAAAGAACCAACACGAATAATATCAGTAGTGTTGGTTTTGCTCCTGAGCTTTATTTGATCCATTTTAAAAAGGATCAAGTTAATAATTTGCAAATTCTTGAAAAGGCTCGTCTTATGTTTCATTGTCGAGTCAAATTCGAACCTTTTCGAAAATCTTCAACCAATTTCCTCCAAAATATTACGCAATGTCGTCGTTGTCAAGCTTTTTGTCACGGCACTAAAAATTGTAGAATGAATGCCAGATGCATGCTTTGCGGCTCATTCGATCATGAAAAATCTAAATGCCTTTATGGTGGTGATAAACCAAAAACAGAATTTTTCAAGTGTGCAAATTGCGCAGGTAATCATTCCTCGAATTCGCTAGACTGTCCCATCAGGGCAAAAATTATTGCTTCTAGGAAAAATCCCAAAGTTTCCAGAAAAGTTTCTTCTCCTCCTTCCTCTTTTTCGTCTTCACACGTCGGGCCGGCAAACAACCTGCCTGTTCGCATTCAGCCTCGGTCTACATTGGAATCACGGCTGGGTTATACCCGAAGTGATTTTAATGTTACCTGTGTTGAATCTGCGCCCCAGACTCGTTGTTTATCGTTCTCAGAGGTGGTTGAAAATGGGTTGCCCTCTCCAGGCATAACTAATAAAAATGGGAAAAAACCAAGTCTCAACGTTCATGCGAAGGCTTGGGAAAATCCCCGAAATTCAAATACTTGTTCTTCTCCTTCATTTTCTGATCCTAACAATTTTGTTGATTTGGGTGAGATTACTGAGGAAAAATTAAAATTTTTGCATCAAAATTTAATGGAAATGATGCAACTTATGTTGAAAGCAAATTCAATGTTTGAAGCTTTCCAAACTTCTTTTAATTATGCTAACAAAATTATTATGACTTTACGATTCCCTCATGGATCCAAATAGATGTGTAAATATTATGAATTGGAACGCTAGATCTTTGCTGGCTAACCAAGATGAGTTCTTTTTATTTTTGAAAACTCAAAACATACATATTGCTGCCATCACTGAAACTTTTTTAAAGCCAGACAATAACTTGAAAAGCAATGCTTTCTTTAAAATTTTGCGAAATGATCGACTTGATCGACAAGGTGGGGGTGTAGCTATTGTCGTCAATAGTCGTCTCAAATTTATACTTCTTCCTTCTTTTAATACAAAAGTCTTAGAAACAATTGGAATTGAATTAGAAACTTCTATGGGGAAAATTATAATTATTGCCGCATATTTGCCTTTTCAATGTAGCGGTGAACAGAAAAAATTTTTGAAGGGAGATTTACAAAAACTTACCAGAAATAAATCTCATTTTTTTATTATTGGTGACTTTAATGCAAAACACCGATCTTGGAATAATATTTCATCAAATTCAAATGGGAATATTTTATTTAATGACTGCTCTGCAGGTTATTACACTGTTGAATATCCTAATGGGCATACTTGTTTCTCTTCGATTAGAAATCCTTCAACAATTGATTTGGTTCTAACGGATTTAGGCTAGCATTGTAGTCAATTAGTTACTCATGCGGACCTCGATTCAGACCACCTTCCAGTAACTTTTTCTTTATCCCAAAGTCCCATAGAAAACCCTTTAAAATCAACTTTTAACTTTCAAAAAGCTGACTGGGAGCGATATAGGAATTTTATTGAACGTAATTTAGATGTAAACGTTCCATTGAATTCAATTGAAGATATTGATTTGGCTGTAGAAAATTTGACAACTTCAATAGTCAATGCTAAAGCCGCTTCAATACCCAAAGTTAAACATAAATTTAATCAACCTTTAATTGATGATGATCTTCAGTTTTTGATACGACTGAAAAACATTCGTCGACGCCAATATCAACGTACTAGGGATCCTTATTTGAAATTTATTTATTGCGACCTTCAAAAAGAGATCAAACGTCGTTTAAATTTCATTCGTAATGAATATTTTGCCAAAGCAGTAGAGGACATAAAACCCTACTCAAAGCCATTTTGGAAATTAACTAAAATTCTGAAAAAGCCCCAGAAGCCAATTCCTACTTTGAAAGACGGGGATAAACTTCTTTTAACGAATGCAGAAAAAGCTCAAAAATTAGCCCAACAATTTGAGTCTGCTCATGATTTTAATTTAAACGTTGTAAGTCCAATTGATGCTCAAATATCCCTTGAATTTGATGATATTCTTTCTAAACAAAATGTATTTGAAAGTTCTTGTGAGACAAATATTGATGAACTTAAATTGATTTGCAAAAAAATTAAAAATATGAAAGCCCCAGGGGAAGATGGGATTTTCTATATTCTTATTAAAAAGTTGCCTGAAAGCACTTTAAATTTTTTAGTTAAAATCTTCAATAAATGTTTTCTCTTGGCTTATTTTCCAAATAAATGGAAAAATGCCAAAGTAACTCCAATTTTAAAACCTGGAAAAAGTGCTTCAGAGCCTTCAAGTTATCGACCAATTAGTTTGCTTCCTTCTTTAAGTAAACTATTTGAGAGAGTTATTTTGAATAGAATGATGATTCACATTAATCAGAATTCTATTTTCCCTGATGAACAATTTGGTTTTCGTCATGGACATTCTACTACACATCAACTTTTGAGTGTAACTAATATGATTAACGCTAGCAAATCTGAAGGTTATTCGACTGGTGTTGCTCTTCTTGATATTGAAAAAGCTTTTGACAGTGTTTGGCACAAAGGTTTAGTAGCTAAATTAGCTCGATTTGATTTTCCTGTATATCTCACCAAAATTATTCAAAATTATTTGACTAGCCGAACCTTACAAGTAAGCTATCAAAATTCATGCTCTGAAAGGACACCCATTAGAGCTGGTGTCCCTCAGGGTAGTATACTTGGGCCAATCTTATACAATATTTTTACTTCTGATCTTCCTGATGTACCAGAAGGAAAAGGTAGAAGATTATTTGCTGATGATACTTTGCTTTCAGCCAAAGGTCGAAATTTACGGGTGGTACGCAGTAGATTGCAACAAAATTTAAATTCCTTTTTGAATTACTTGAAAATGTGGAAAATTTCTCCTAACGCTTCCAAAACTCAACTTATTTTATTTCCCCATAAGCCAAGAGCTCAATTTTTAAAACCTAATGAAAATCATTCCATAACTTTTAATGGGGTTTCATTAGAATGGTCTGATCACGTGAAGTACTTGGGACTCACACTTGATCGGAATCTTACTTTTAAAAATCACATTGAAGATATTCAATCTAAATGTAATAAATACACTAAATCTCTTTATTCTCTCATCAACAGGAAATCCAAGTTGTGTCTGCGAAATAAGTTACTTATCTACAAACAAGTGTTTCGGCCAGCGATAATGTATGCAGTTCCGATTTGGTCTAGCTGCTGCGCGACGAGGAAGAAAGCCATCCAGAGGATTCAGAACAAGGTTCTGAAAATGATTTTGCGGCTTCCACCTTGGCACAGCACCGAAGATCTTCATCGGATTGCGGGCATTGAATCGATCGAAGAGATGGCCAACAAAATAATCTCCAACTTCAGAGGAAAATCGATGCAGTCTTCCATCGCAGAGATTCGTTCTCTTTATAATTAGTTTAATTTTAGGATAGTGTTTAGTTTTAAGTTAAAAATATTTTTGCCATTACAGGATGTTCTCCTACATTAAATACTTAATTGCGCTAAGCAAATTTAATTCTTATAAATAAATTTTTAATATCTAGTTAACTATAGGGCTCTGAACAGTTCATTATTGAGCTGAACACCTAATTTAATGTAATAATGTAATATAAATGTAATGATGAATTGATACAAATAAAGACATATTTAAAAAAAAAAAACGATTCTAAGTATGTAATTTGAAGAATAAAACGAAAAAAAAATTCCTCGACCGCGATTTGAACTCCAGTCCTCCAAGTTCGCTGTCCGATATCTTACCACAACGCCAACTCATCAGTTGATATGATCCACGCTATAGCTCTATACCACAGTGGTTGAAAACTCGAAAAACGTGATCATTGCCTTTTTGAAGGCCTAATTGTCAAAATAGCTTTATGGTATGTTCTACAATGTTTCATCATTTTAAAATTAGCATATTTTATTGTAAAATTTTTCGTGATCCATTCACCTATAAGTGAGATAATTATTCTAATTTTTGTATTAATTTTGTGGCATTTTGAGATTTTCTTTTTTATAAACCGGTCAAAGGAAGAAAAGAAGAGACCGGATATAAGGACCGCCTATTTATCGTAAATTAAATCACTTTTAGATAGCTCAAATCGTTAACGTCGAATTAGTATTTTCTCAACTTTTTAGAGACATATTTACGAGTTGACTAAACTGTTTTCCGATTCAACTTTTTTTGGGCAAAGTTTGTCGTAAATGAATCAGGGAAAATCACTCTATAACAACGTGTTTACGATGGTTATGAAAAATGTCTTAATAGTCGATTTGGATCATCATTTCTATTACGATTTCATGTTTGCTGGGATATAACATAAAAGTCACAAAGATGGTAATTTGATAAGTAATTCTTTGCTGGTTAAATGTCACTAATAAAACTTGAAAATAATAACCAAGAGTAAAGAGTTTATGTATGCTCTAGCTAAGAGTCGATCTCATGATCATTGGCATAAAATACTTAAATTCTAACTAAAACTAAAGAAATCATCAATCTTTTGAGCTTTCAAAGTATTCATACCATTGAGTGTTAGTTGCCATATTTTGTGACAATTTAATGCTGGGTTTTATAATTCTCAGTGAATTATGATAAAATTTCATCAAACATATTACAAAATTAAGGGCGATAAAAAACTCTTTTATAAATCTACCCACTGGTCACTCAACCCAGAGACAAAGTTTCGTTTCCAATTACAAACGTCAACGGTTCCAAAGCTTTCCTGCTCAATAAGCTGCAGGGAATTTTTCAAGTAAATCCCCGTTCATCTGGCACTGAATGATCCCATTAATAATTCATTCGTACCACCAAACTAAAACCAATGGCCGGCCATTAGATTCTCTTTACGGATGGTGAAACATTTGCTTCATCAATATTACCTGGTTCATCGGCTCGTAGCAATGCAGCAATGGGATATGTGTGCCTCCGGATGTCGACGGTGGTACGAGGAGACGTGGCCATTTAGTTCATGGGCTCATTTACGACCATACGGAGAACATCGACTGACCATCACAAACTCCCACCCACCCGGAGAAAGAGAGAACCATTTGGGACATTCATCACGTGCCATTCATTGGAACCATAATCACTCATCCACGGGAATCCCTAATTTCCGGTCCAGACCACCGGGATCATCACTGACCGACGTACTCCGGCGGACTTAAGGGGAAACTTTAGCCAAAATTGAAATCAGCTTTTGTGGTTGATCCGTAAATTTTATTTTTACGACGTCGTCGTCTCTCTTGAGAACAGACGTAGCAATAAAGAAAAAAAATCTGGTAATTTTATTTCCTACGAGAAACTCTGAGATATCCACACTAAAAATGCCATCCAGTTCCCCCTTAACTATACCGACACTAAATCCGAACCGCACTGGAAGCACATCCAATGGCTAACTTTCCGTTTATTTCTTTTTTCCTTCTTCTATTCTTGCTCCTGTTCGTTGGCATCGTTCGTTTACGTTTTCTTCAATCCTGATTCGACCTCCACCGGATGTTAACTCACCAAACTCAACCAAACAAACTGGGACCAACAACCTCACCGATCGATGGGACCGGATGTGGCCGGCTCAAATCAAACCCCGCCCGGTTTTGGACAACAATAACAAAACAGCAAGCAGCGGTCAATACGCCCATTACGTATTCAATTCCATCGATCTGGACCGGAATGGCTCATTAAGTTTCGAGGTAGGTGTTTTAGTAAAAAAAAGGAAGCTAAAAATCGTTCGTTCATAATAAAGGGTGTGAATGTTTTTGAATAAACGAGCGATGTTGAGTGTACCTTTAAACGTTCAAAAGTATCGTCAATATACAACACATTGCAAAGAACTTAGTTAAGGCTTAGGCCAAATTTAAATTAGGTTATTTCACTTGAAGCAAATCACATAATTGATTATACACCCATTCGATATATTTTTATTAAAAGAAACTTTATGGTGTTTTTACAATAATTTAAAAAAAAAACTAAATCTGTCTAGAAGCGAATTTCTTATCTTTTCGATGACAAAAAGAATGCGCTTTTAATTTAAATTAATATGGTTTACAATCCGTTTACTCCACATTTAGCTTAGCTTAGCTCAGCTTAGCTTAGCTTAGCTTGATTGACTACTCACATCCACCATTAATCATTTAACCTGAAATGCCAATTTTTAAGCTTCTTAATGTCTTTTTGAAATAATTTTCAGTATTTGAATTTCAAATTCCACAACCACAGGCGTGGTTCAGTAGAACAAGTTCCACGTCACCAATGGTTGCTATTCCGTAATTGACCGAGGCCATCAATTTTGTTCATAGGTCAAAAGAATGGAAGCTAGGATTTGCTGCACATTCACAATGCTCAAAACTGATGCTCTCTCTCTTTTGACATCAATAAAGGTGCCGACCACGTCCTAGTAGTCAATAGATAGATTTGGAAAAAAAGAAAGGGATAAAAGAACAGTATAGCGCATTAGGACCGAGGTCACCTCTGCATCCTAGCAAAAAAGTTTTAGGTTGGCGGATTGGGAGAAACGATATGATTAGGAGACACTTTTGACTAGTGTAACGATCTCATTAGCTACGCTTTACAATTCTCTGATCGTTTACTCCACATTTCTTCAAAAACAGACGATCTTCGTCGTTCAGTTCGGAACCAGTGATGCCACATTTAAATCGGTATTTAAAAACCCAAAAAAATCTTTAAGTGGTATGGATGGAAATCCTTAAAACTGGTATGGAAATCGGTATGTAAGGTACATTTTGGAAAATTCTTATATTTTGAATTTCCTAACATATTTTTCTTTATATAGAAGCTAGCAATAAAAAGTTAGTCAGAGAACTCTTTAAATGATCATTTTTATTTTTTAAACTAGCTGACTAATGCCGTAATTTTTTTTACCCTGGTTGGCCACCAAATAAAACAAGTACCGTAATCCGGGGTAAGATTGA
Source organism: Uranotaenia lowii (assembly GCF_029784155.1). Lineage (NCBI taxonomy): Eukaryota > Metazoa > Arthropoda > Insecta > Diptera > Culicidae > Uranotaenia > Uranotaenia lowii. The sequence continues at coordinate 180,027,045 of NC_073692.1, read as the reverse complement.
TCACTTTTTTCAATATGTTTCGATTTTTTTGCTGTTAAGGGGAATGTGGCATGTTTCATATTTTTAATACCAGTACTGAACTCTTATTAACGTAAAAAAAAGTTGCAGAAATTTTTAAGACTCCTTTAAATATGATTTAGAAATCGATTTCGTCTCTGTTCAGAGTTTCATGCTTTGGGATAACATTGATCAGTCTCTGTTTTGACGGTTTCATCGAGTCTTCTTGATCATAAATACAAAACACCTTCATAATATTTACGAATGCTAGTTCTAAATTTTACCTTGCTTTTCAACGTTTACTTTTAAAAACATTTATTATCGAAAAAAGAACAATATTGCTGCATACATTTAGGGGCAAAAATAATAACAATAGCTAAATAGTTTTAGCTTCAAACACAAAGGTAACTTCACACATTCTCCTAGGCCCTCCCACTATTTCCATTTCCATTTTTTCTTCAAAGTTGATAGGGTTCCTATCCATTTTTCCAATACGGGCGTACTCTTGGAAAATGTCCTTATTTTTTAACTATAAATAAATTATCATTAAATAACTATAAAAAAGGACTATAACTAAACACAAACAATGAAAAAAAAATGTTCTTCCACATTCAACAACCCGTTTGCTTTTGAATGCTTTTTGGTATTATCAGGAGAGCTGTTTGTTTGCAATCTTTGGAAAAAAAATATTTTCAGATTTTGAAATTACATTTTTACTAACAGAAAAAAAAATTCAAATACAAACCAATTTTGTGCCTATTTGATACTCAATTGTTGGTCAAAGTTACCCCGTTTTACGGCACGCTATAAGTGTGTTTAAATACATTGTTCCGGATCGTCCCAACAAATTCGATCTTTTGGATGCTTTAATAGCTCAATGAACTGTTTGTTATTGCACTTGAGGGCGCAATTAAGGCAGCCCAATAAAGCTCTTCAGTTCACTTGAGGTGATATTATTCAATTGCAGGTGATTCTTCGGATGATACAACCAAATGTCACATATTTACTTGAATGAAGGCTTTGATGGTTACAAATTGGCTGACAAAGAGAATCAACTGCCCAATTCCCTTGAGTGAATTGTATGTACTCATTAATGAACTTGAAAGTTGCAAAGTTATTTATATGTACGTCGTATGGGACTTAAGTCATAAAGGGCACAAAAGTGCTGAAAACGTGATTTACTTAGTCACAAAAAGTGCATTGAGGTGCTTTCTTCCTGGCTGATTGACTGCCTGGTTGGGTGGGTGCGCCTGCAGTTATGCTACGAAATCATATCACAACTTCAAGTTTTAGTTTCATGTAGATCATCGTCCAGGCGTGGCCTTGTGGTATCGTGTTCGATTCTCACCATGAAGGTCGGGGTTCGATCCCCAAGCCGGGAAGCTTTCTTTTTTTCAATAAGTAATTTGATACTTGAATGGCCATTGTGATGCGCTATATGTAGGAAATGAAGGAAAGAAGGAATTGAGTAGCAAATCTCGACAAACAGTAATTTGTCAAGTACAGAATCCGGCGCGTGGTATCATGGCGGCACCATGTTCAGAACATATTTAATAATCAAGAGAAGGTGATATGAAGCGATGCCAAGGGTGTAATTGATAGAGGAGAAGTTTTTGCTCATTTTATTCATTTTTTTTGGAAGCTGTAAAAGGCTGCTGGAAGCTGATGTCTTAAATAAACAGGGGTGAAATTATGAATCCTATTCGATTCGAGATACTCGTTTAGAGTTTTACTCGAATCAAATTAGAATCGGTATTACGTATCTGGTTCGAGTTCTAAATTTTAACGTACTAGATTTCGAGTTAACCGGATAGTAGATCATCTCGAAACGTTCCATTCGAATCGAGCTTGTTCAAGATCGGTAATGCCAAAGTCGGTCGAATCGAACGAAACTCGATTGTTTCGAGTTCCATAATCCCGCCTCAGGTTTTCAATATTTGAAAACTATCTGTTTTTGCTGATGTAGAGCAAATAGTAGAAATGAAAACTAAGTAGAGAATCCGAAATTAATATTTTTCTCCAGTTCTCATAACTGAATGAAAATTAAGTTTGAAAGTTATCGTTTGGTAAGAAAAATAAGGGCATGACGAGCATCAGGGTTACACGTGGCTTAAGCAAATAAATTAAGTAAAAACTTGAGACTTCAATAGATGTTTTTTTAAAAGTGGGATGTAAAATTAATAAGAAGCCATAGAATCAGATCAACCTAAAGAAATTTTTTTAATTTAGTAATCACTTACAAAACCGATGGCTTATTGACGTGCGAGGTAAAAATGGACCCTTAGTTAGTGTTCTTCGTTTGATTGATGGTTTTTTTACTTAAAATCTTCATTTCTGCTTCTAGTTCTAGATTTGGGTGCAGGCGATAAGCGAAAGAAAAGATTGCAAGAAGTTGAGAGAGTTGTAGCATCAATTTCAAATCAAATTCAAATCCCAAATGTTGTACCTGATATTCAATATATTCGAATGTTCATTTTTTACACAGGTGTTCAATTTTACCGTTGGCTTCTTAGCGATAGTATCGGTTAGATATTAAATATTTATCAATCAATTTCATATTTTTATTAACATCGACGGGTCTTAGAATTTGTAGAATAGATATCCCAGAGAGGCAGGTTTTAACCGGGCGTGCCCAAATATTTAGGGAAAATATCGAGACGAGTCCGTATCGGCCCGGATGCCCGGATTTTATTTAAAACTGCCCGGTTTGCGTCCCATTTTTTCACATAATTTTCTATATTTACCAAAGAACTCAAATAAGGTAATGATAAATTTTGATTTTCTAGTCCGAAAGCTAATTTTTAAGAATTATTTTCCTCAAAATTAATAAGCAAGATTTTTAGAAGCATTGCAAACAATTTGGCGAAAAAATAAAGTTTCAAGTAATTTTCTCCTATCTTTTTATTGATTTTTTCGGTTTTTTTTTTAAATCGCTCGGAATTGCCAGGCCCGGTAACTTGCTGAAAATTGCTTAGTATATGCTTATGTAGAAAGGGGAAAAGTATTTGTGCGGAACTCAGGCCCTTATCCTTGCAGTGTCTCAAAATGTAGCCAGCTAAAATTTGCAAAAAAAAACTTGTGAAAAATTAGTGAATATAAGTGGCCCAGTGGGGTGTCTAATTACAAAATAGGGTGAACTGTGTATTTTTATCGAGATTAACGTTTACAACCATATAATGTACGTGATCCTTTTTTTCAATTGAATTTTTGCAGTTTTTTTTTTATTTTTCAATACCTCTTTGCGGATAAAATACGAGATATCTCGTTTAACGCTTGCCACAAATACGCTACATATAGAATCATAACTCAAATGTAGAAATTCCATCATGAAACTATATTTTAAATAAAACTAAATAAAACATTAAACTTTCGGTAACTCATAGATACTAAGTTTGAAGAATTTCAACAGTAGATTCTGAGATATAGAATACCGAATATCGGTATTTCAAGGCTTTGATTTCTTCGCGTTCCTTCATGTGTTAAGAGTGGGAGAGTTCTGAAATATGAGCTTTCCGTAAACAAAGTGTCTACTTTCTGTGACAAACTAAGTTGATATTTTTTCCGACTTTTGTCCGCGTCATCTCCCATAGTGCAGTATAGTGCCATGTTTTGTTGATTTTTCTGTGTTTTCTCTGCTACTTTGATCAAGAGATTTGACAGCTCTGACCTGCCTACACTGCCGCTCATAGCAAGTCCGTCCCATTTGCGTTTTTGTTGAAATGAGAAAAATGGCATTAAAAATCGTAAAAAAGTCTTTCGGTAATTTGGCACTTGTATGCGTTTTTAATCAAAGTAATCAACATAATCTGTCTCTGCTACGGCTAATGAAAGATTTCTGCTTTCTAAGGATTATTTTTTGGTTTTGATTCTTTTGAAAATCATTTGCTGGACCTTTATGGCTGTGGGACCGACTTGCGATGATTTATGCCATATGGGACCGACTTGCGATCATTCGTTCAATGGGACAAATTTTCTTGAGGTTTTTTTCAATGTTCATCAGAACAAAGTAGGGTAGAAGCACTAGTTATTGAACAGGTACCAGATATTGAACACTAGTAAAACATTTACCGATTAAAACAATAATATACAGTAGAAAAATGAATCAAAATTTGTTACCAGTTGAGTCAGTTACCCTATGCCACTCACGAAGAGTACTCATTTGGTTAGGAAAACGCCTAGATGTTATGTGTTTTATGTAGCATCTGTTTTATGTCACATGTCCCGTATAGTAGAGTATTCAATAATAAAGATTAATAAAATTCCTAAATAAAAACTATTAAAATTGTATAATGAATCATTAGATTAGATAGGGAATTCCTAACGGTCACATCAAATTTAAAAACACATTCCACAAAACACTTACCACAAAATATACACAAAACTGGAATAAAGGGATATAGGCTAGAGAGAGACAGCACGCTAAAGGGAAAACGATAAAGAGACAATCACTATTGAAAAAGTTAAAAAGGGAACTGCGGAAATTGGCTACCGGGAAATACAGGGTCTTTTCCATTCTGACTTCCGTACAAGCCACATCGGACAGTGGAAAAGATCCCTGTGCAAATTGTTATAAGAGATCAGGTAATCGATCTTATTCCCGGTAGCGCGCCAATTTGCTAATTCCTTTTGGTTCTAGGACCCATTATTATTACTAGGCGAAAATTGCCCAGGTCCGTCGCAAGGCAGCATCATCGATATCGTCGCCCAATACGCCCGACCGCCATCGTCAACCGGCAGCCAATCCCGGAAGTAGCCGAGATCGACATTCACTTGTGCTTTCCGGAGGTTGACCGGCGAGTGAAAGGGTGTGCGACAATTGCCAGCGACTAGCGATATCCGCTCGGCGAGCAGCAGCCAGCGCTCAGCCGAAACGAGCCCTGTTAAGGTTTCTCGAGGTCCATAACCGCAAATTTGGCACCTACATTGATCCCGTGCACCACGTGCAAACCCAGAACCCGAGGTATCCCGCAGCAGAATTCCAGTTGGCCGGCCACCCACACACTACACTACACACAGCTCCAAATTGTAAGGTAGGACAATAAATGATTTAATTACAAAGACCGGTGTTTTGGATTTTCGACCAGCGTCACAACCTTGTCATAGCCGACCCGAGGTTCTTCGCAACCTCTGCTCCGCTGAGCCAACCAAAAGAGGCCGCATGAGGCACACCCTCACCAGAATCCCCGTGGCTTGACCAGGGATTCGAGGGCTATTGTAGCAGGCCCTTCTGGTCAGCTAATAATAAATTCGTTGTGCCACTGTTGAAGCATTTTATACCTATGTTCAAACTTTTATCAAGAATCTCGGACTCTTAAAGCCACAATCCCCGAAACTTGAATATGTGTTCAAATTTTGGCTTGATTTTTCGACTGGATGAAGAAAACTGCCTATTTTTGATTGGGGGAAAAATTGGATAAAAGACAAATAAACGTCTAAGATAAAGAGTGTTTAAAACTAAGTCTTTTTGAATTATTTCTGGAAGGGTGACAGCCTTTATTATCCTTATTTTCTTAAAATTTAACAAATTAAAGTGTTCAATCATTGGATCACAGAAAACGCCAATGTTTCAATTATTGAACGTTCAATCTTGCAGTACTCGTTTCGAAAAGAGATGCATGTACCAGTTATTGAACAAACATCGGTTGGTGTTTGTAAATGTAAACAAATTGTTTCTTGGTTGCTAGCTCAACCAAATCGCCTCTGCAAGGCATACTATCAAGCGAAATACCCCTGAATATATGCAATGATATTAAATGTTTACGTGTTCAATAATTAGAACATTGCCTGTTCAATATTTGAATCATTGTGTTTAATCATTGGGACAAAAGTAATTTTGAATAAAAAGGCTTAAATAATAATTTCAAAACATGTTTCCACGAAAAAAATATATCGATTCGAAGCAGAGAAATAAGCTTAAGCTACGCTATCAAAATTTTATCAGACGAACCTTTCGTTATTTTTTATTGGCCACAAATGTGTTGAATCCCAAAGATGCTGTTCAATATATAGTGTTCTTACCCTACTGAAAACAAAGTTTTCTCTTCAAACTACAGATAAAATTAAAGTGTTTCCAGCGATAAACTGAAAAATGATGAAAACGCAAATGGGACGAACTTGCTATGAGCGGCAGTACAGCTAGGGTAACACTTTTACCTTGGGACCTGTACGGGAACACCCTGCATGAAGTGGGCCGGGAATATTACAGAAATTTCGACGTTTGAGTAAAAATCATAAAAAGCTGTATGAAATCGATATGTGTTGCCGGTAATCGATATATACCGATCCTTGGTAAAAAAATTTCCCAAAAATCGGTATGAATACCGGAAAATCTGTATGTGTGGCATCGCTGTTCAGGACTATCAGGTAGGTAGAAGAACTCTTGCTCTCTTGGCTCTCTCTGTCAACCTGATTTTTCAGGATTTGCCTGATTTTTGGAGGCCCAACCTGATAATTGGATAAGACTTTGTTTTTATCTGTTTATTTTTTTTTTTTTTTTTTTGAGTAAGCCTGATTTTTTCTGATTTTTGTGAATACGATGAAGATGGGAAGCACAGAACTGCATTAACGACATTGGTGGAGGTCAAAATGTGGATTGACGACCAAAAAAAGTCCTCATTTCGACCGAAATTTCCGTTAAACCATATATCCTGATTTATAATTCTCATGTCCCTGAATTTTGAAAAAATAAACTGGCAACCCTGCTCTCAACACAATATGGACACGAAGATCCCTTTTGGAAATCTCTCTTTACTTGATCGAAAACGATTGTACGTCCAGAGTACGCGTGTTTAAAAGGAGCTGATCCACTATGAAGAGTTCTGAGAGTCCGCCATACATTACACGTACCGTAATCCGGGTTAATATTGATCACTTTTTTCAATATTTTTCGATTATTTTTTCTGTTAAGGGAAATGTGGTATGTTTCATATTTTTAAAACCAGTACTGGACTTCTATGAACGTAAAACATGGATGAAGACATTTATAAGACTACTATAAATTTGATTTAAAAATCGATTTCGTCTCTGTTTTAACGTTTTCCTTTAACACTAGAAAGACCGCACCAGTCAAAATGACTGGTTGGACACTTTGTTTGTTGAATATCTTTTGCATACTTCGCTTTAAAAATTCGCAAAAAATACGACTTTTCATGAATTTTGAATCTCTACAAAACTGTGTATTTTTTATTTCACTAGCTCTTTTAGTAAGCGAGAAAAATTTCGCCATGGACACTCTGACCGTGACCAGTCAAAATGACTGGTAAAATTCACAACCCTATAACTCAAACAAGATAAAAAATTTTCGCTTGCTTTTGGTTTCATTTGCAAGCTACATTCAAGACAATGAGTCCTAGTTGATTTATGGTGGGCAGAAGTGTGTCATTCGTTATGAAATTATTGATTTTCGATGCGAAGTCGTGAAGATTTGAAGAAAAAGTTATCGGATTGGCCGCTGTGTGACGCTTCAAGCACTTGACTCCCAATTTTTTTAGTCTGTTTTGTTGCTCAACTATAATCGAACTATCTGTCATAATTTGGCGAAATTTCATCAAGATTTGTAAAAGTTATGTTAGATTTAATACATGTCCATTCGAGTAATCGAGTAGTTTTAGGTGATAAATATGTTTTATACTAAACTAGAATGAGTAAAATTATTATAAATTGAGTACTTATTTATTCAAATTTGAAGACGTCAGCTATGAAACTGAATTATTAAAATGATATTTCAACATGGGTGCACGATATATTCTTATATGTTGGTTATCCACCATGGGTGCACGGATTCACCGCAGTTTCTGCCCAAGTATGTATTCACTTGCATTCTTAGAATATTAGGCTCGACAAATTTCCAAAGCAAGTTCACTTACAGGTATTCCTGATTGAACATTCTTATTATAAGAGGAAATACATCTTACCTGTCGGCAACTTTTGGGGTTTGAACCCAAGAATTTTCTTGCCGATACAAGGAATCGAACCCAGTACGCCTGGCATACCTATACCAGACCCGCGCCAGCCTATCTAATAGACCACATCGGATGCGGATATTTCAACATGGGTGCACGGAATGGCTGCAAATTCACCGTTGTAAATTATATAGAGAGAAATAGTTTTCAACTTGCTTCAGAACACATCATATTTTTGAGTTAGACATGAAAGGTATTTGAAATACAATATTTGTCAATTTAAATACTTTTAAAGAAAAACAAATCAACGTGTACATTTGACAATGTTGAATCATTATTTTAATTTTCACTGTTTTCCGTCGCACGACATAATTTAATGCATATAATCCCTAAAACTCACTCAGTCCATGGTAACCGTTTTCTAATTTCTTGGATGTTGATCAGATCTTATCAGATAAATGTACGATTGCAAAAACCTGTTTTGCAATAAAAAAATAAATAAATTTACTATTTCAAGATAAAATTGTAATATATCTTTTCCAGGAATGAAAAAACGGAACTTTAAATAAAAATCGTTATTTAAATCATTATGTCTGAACATGACAGACATGGTTTCGACTTTGGTTTGGTTAAGATTTGTGAAAAAGGTTTTTCAAAAATTTGCAAAAAGTTCAATATTTGATTAAAACGCGGTGAATCCGTGCACTTATAGTGAAAAACCATGTATATAACACAAATTTTTATTTGAATCTATAAAAGTCTTTATTCTTTACCTTTAGCATGCAAAAAAATTGATTTTGGATGAATAGCGGTGAATCCGTGCACCCATGGTAAATTGCTATATTTATAGAAAAAATATGCTTCAAAACCTACAATATCAGGTATAATTTATAGGCAACGTGTTGAAAAATTTCAGAGCGATGGATGCTAGAAAATATCTACTAAAACAAAATTAAAGTGAAACCGTGCACCCATGGTCAATATCCATAGCCGCCTAACATGATTTTGTAATTAGATTGATAATGTGTTTTAATTTTTTGGTTATTATTTGAAATATTCATTTTATGACATACACGCATTCGTCAACTATGCCAAAATCAGGTGATTCCGTGCTTCCATGGTGAAAAAATATTTCCATTTTATAACAAAAATGATATCGAGTAAATAACAAAACAATTTCAAAAGAAAAAAGTTTAAAATATTATGATAGAAAAAATTTCCCCTTTACCAGTCATTTTGACTGGTCACGGTCCGAATAGGTATATTCAATTTACCGGTCCTTCTAGTGTTAAAAACATTTATAATCGAAAAAAGAACTGTTTTGGTGCATACATTTAGGGGCAAAAATTATATAATTGCTAAATAGTTTGAGCTACAAAAAACAAATGAAATTTTACCTTCACACATTCCTGTAGACCCTCCCACTATTTCCATTTTCATTTTTTCATCAAAGTTTACCATTTGATAGGGTTCCTACCCATTTGTCCAATACGGGCTTACTCCTGGAAAAGGTCCATAATTTTTTAATATAAAATTTTTTTCACTAAATGACAATAAAAATAGCACTATAAACACACATATACAAAGAAAAAAAGTTGTTCTTCCACTTTCAACAACCCGTTTGCATCTAAATGTTTTTTGGTATCATCAGGAGAATGTTTGTTTTTGAGCCTTAGAAAACATAGATATTCTAGGATTTTGAAATTGAATTAATAATAATAGAAAAAAAACCCGAATACAAACCAAATTTTGCTTATTTGATACTCAATAAATAGGCTTTCAAATGTAGAAAACAGTTTTCAAAAATTCAAACTATTGACTGGGTTATTGTTGATAATGTGCAAAAATGTGTTGTTGGTCAAAATTACCCCGGTGATTTTTACGGTACTCTATCTATTGCGTCTACACGCAAAATAATGTGCAATTCGTGGTTCCTGGAAATCACGTACAATTTACATTTGTTTTGAGTAAGTTTAATAAGATAAAAACCACGGAAAATGGCTACGGCTGATGGAAATAAAACAATTCCGTATTGGTCGATTGCTAATGGTGGCTCCAGAGATATCATATTACCGGCCGCTTTAAGTCAGATTGCTATGAAAACCTGTCCCTCTTTTTCGTGCAAGAAACAATAAAAATTAATAAAATAAATCGAGCATGTGTGTTAGGTAGTCTAGCTCGGTACATAGAATTCATTGATAGCTGTACAGATAGGATCATCGATATAAATGAATTAGAATTTTACTTGAACATGGAATTTTGATATTGTACATACGTTAATTAAAAGCTAGACAATAAATACAAATGACAAAAAAAAATTGTACAACTCCCAAATTTGGCCTCCCAAATTTCTCACATATCTAATAGCAAAGCTTGCAGCCAATGTTTTGCAACATTTTCATCAACTTATTAAAGGTATATATTCAATTCTCGCACACATTTACACCGTCATCGTTTTGGAATATGTTCCAGTTGAATCTGTTTTCGCAATTCGATACTAGTCACTTCATTAAAAACTGGATACAGGAAGAAACAGAGAAGTTTGTAGATATAAAGTTCCTTAGGATCTCAGTTAATATTGGAATTTTTAAATTATTTGAAGACGATCAGAATCGTCCAGATTACGTGATAATTGTGAATAGGAAAGCGTTAAAATTAAGATATTCTTCATCTGTTAGATGGGGTCGGACATTCAATCGAAGTATGTTCGGCCGAATAGTACAAAAGACCAAATGGGAAGTTTGACCGAAGGTTATTTGGCCGAATGGATGTTAGGGCGAATGGTCATCAGGCGGAATAATCATTAGGTCGGAGGGTCACCAGGCCAATGGTTGAATGTATCGTTCCTATCGTTCATTCAGCCTTACGATCATTTGGCCTACTGACCATTCGGCCTTACAAACATTCGGCATATCTTTCATTTCGGCCTGATAAACATTCGGCCTAATGACCACTCGGCCTTACGACCATTCGGCCTAACATTCTTTCGTCATTGTGTCCTATCAGCCTAATAGCCTTCGGCTGGATAACCGTGGGACGAATAACCCATTCGGCCTAACATCCATCGGCCGAATGACCTTCGGCGGAATGGCTTTCGGCCGAATGAACCAATCTCCTACTTCTATAAAATCTATAAATCTCTACAGAACAGATGTTCATATTATATCAGGTATATGATGGGGGAATGCCAAAGCTTATCAGTAATTTCTTTTCTTCGCAGGAATTCGTTGCCAACCTGTCGATCCTGCTCCGTGGTACGGTGGACGAGAAGCTTCAATGGACCTTCTCGCTGTACGACATCAACGGTGACGGCTGCATCACCAAGGAAGAAATGAAGGAAATCGTTACCGCTATCTACGAACTGATGGGCAAAGTTCCCGAAGGTTGCGACGAGGAGCAAGCCATCAAGGAAAAGGTGGAGCGATTATTTGAGGTAGGTCTTAAACATCAAATTTGATCTCTCAGAAAATTCCCGGGGGAGATCGATGTACTCTTAGGTTTTTTATAAAAATGTTATTTTCAAAGCTCATCTCAATCTGTTCAGAAACTCAGTTCATCCCTCATATTTTTAAAGCATTAATCTAATGGAATGCTCCATTCCCGTAATTTGTGCTCCAGGGACTACCAGAATGCGATAGGCATTCGGGTTTATTATACCATAAGTAATTTGTTTCGGACAGCCTCCTTCAAACAGAGACCGTAATAATCGACAAATTATGTTAGCACATAAAATGTTGATGACCCAAGCTGTCCATCCGTTTTGATAACGTTAAGAAGGACGAAAAAATCGCGCCTGAATATGGTTGGGATGAATTTCCTATGTATCCGTTTGACCTTCACACCAATTCCATCGATGATGGCAGAAAAATCGATTTGTTTTTCCATAATTTCATTGATTTCAGTTTTCCATTCGGGTTTGTCTCGTAATCTTGATGAATAATTCATCGATGGCGGGAAGAGTGAACAAAAAAAAAACTTCCCACTGATCAGATTACAGCCATCATTCATCATTGCGAGTTTGTGTAATAAGCTCATCAAGGATGTCGTTAGAAATCGGCTCCATAAAAGCAACGAACGTCGATAGCAGTGTGTCAAGAATGATGGCTATCATTAAAACTCGGTGAATACAGTCACATAGTGCGGTAAAAAATGTGAAAGAATAATATAATGGCAGCTCCGCGTCTTACACACAAACAATATTTTTATCATCCGAAGAGAAAAGTTTTCTTGAAAGCTGCTTCTTCGTCCGCTTGAGTCGAATATTTGTGAAGCGCTCTAAGGGAGACGTGGAGCCAATATTCATCGTCTGGTCGATTTATTTTATCATCACGCTTTAAGCTAACCGACCGGCGACCAGCGAATGCTTTCTGAGTGCTCGCACGAACCAACTACCACCGTCTGAAGAAAGTGGTTCTTCTTGATTCTAAGCTTTGCAAGCGGCTCTCAAATTTCTGAAAAATTGTTATTAATTAGAAAGCAACAAATTAAAAATGTTGGGAACCAGAACGAGAGCAAGACTCTCATAAGGAGTAGAAGGCAAAGTGATTTTTTTGAAATCATTATAAATAAATTGATTAGGAACATTTTCAGTTTAAGATGATACATTTTTCAATTTTATATTTATAGTATTCCGTCTCACGACATAACTTGATTACCTAAATTCCTAAAATTAAATCTGTCCATAACAACCGTTCTCTTATATATCGGACATCCCACATTCGCCAGATCACGCTCCACATGGTCTAACCACCTCGCTCGTCTTGTTCCTACCGAATTCGTAGGGAACATATTTTCTGCAGAGCATTCGTCCGGCATTCTCGCAACATGCCCTGTCCAGCGTATTTGGCCAGCCTTTATCACCTTCTAGATGCTGAGTTTCATTTTTCGCCTCCACTCTTCGTTCTCCAACACGCCGTCAAAGATGGTTCTTAACACTCGTCGCTCGAATACTCCGAGTGTAAAGGGTGATACGGTCAAAATTTGGTCAAGGGAAAACGCGTGTAAATCGATGAAATCGTTTATTTAAAAAATCAAATTAAGTTCTTTTTCAAGTTTAATTAGTATAAAATTCAGGAAAAATATTCAGTTAGGCTTCCGCTTTTCCAAATCCGAATTTCCGGGCCTTACGCTTAACCCCTGCCATCAGATTTTGTACTGCCACCTTGTCCACCTTCTTCGCCGCAGAAATCCAGTTTGCTTTGAACTGCTGCTCGTGCTTAGCAGTTTTTTGGTCTTCTTTAGGTTCCGCTTGACAATAGCCCAGTATTTCTCAATTGGGCAGAGCTCTGGCGTGTTGGTAGGGTTCTTGTCCTTGGGAACCACCTGCACGTTGTTGGCGGCGTATCACTTCATGGCCTTTTTACCGTAATGGCAAGATGCCAAATCCGGTACGGAACAACCGTGTTTCTTCAGGAAAGGCAGCAGACGTTTATTCAAACACACTTTCACGTAAATTTCTAGGTTCACAGTCCCGAAAGCTATGAAAATGCTGCTTTTCAAGCCACAAGTACAGATGGCTTGCGAACCAGAAACCAGATATTTCTTCGCAAACTTTGACAGTTTCATGTGCTTGAAAATATTTGCTACCTTTTCCCTTCCTTTTGCCGTATAAAACTCCTGTCCCGGAAGCTGCTTGTAGTCGGCTTTGACGTAGGTTTCGTCGTCCATTACCACGCAGTAAAATTTCGTCAGCATCGTCGTGTACAACCTCCGGGATCGCGCTTTGGCCGTCGTATTTTGTTTATCGCGATTTGGAGTCAGTACCTTCTTGTAAGTCGATAGTCCGGTTCGTTTTTTGTCTCGATGCACGGTTGTAGACGATACACCCAGCTTATTTGCGGCATCTCGGAGAGAGAGGTTAGGGTTTCGCATGAAACTACCGGCAACTCTCTTTGTCGTCTCAACGGCTTCCGGTTTTCGATTTCCTCCCGATCCAGACTTCCTGGCTGTCGACAAACGCTCCCCAAACACTCTAATTACATTTGTAACGGTTGAGTTGGCAACTTTTAGCGATTTTGCCAGCTTTGCGTGCGAGTAGCTCGGATTTTCGCGATACGCGAGCAAATTTTGATACGCTGCTCTTCTTCCTTGGACGGCATTTTGACAACTGCAGAGTGAATTCCAAAATCGCAATAGGAGCAACATTCTACACACACACACACACACACACACACCTCCAAAATGAGGGGTGTTCAGGTTTTTTAAATGCAAAATTGAAAGAAATACGTCAAGTTGATATTGACCAAATTTTGACCGTATCACCCTTTACGCAGGTCCTCCTCGAGCAATATACATAAATGTCTCGTGCCTGTAAAAAAACAACCGGTCTAATGAACGTGGTGTATAGGTTACGCTTCATGCGATGGCTAAGTCTTCTCGACCACAGTTGCTTGTGGAGTCCATGGTAGGCACGACTTCGGCTGATCATTCGCCACCGGATCTCACGGTTTGTGTCATTGGCTGCGGATACCAGGGAGCCGAGATAGACAAAGTCTTCGACGATCTCCATCTAGTCGCCGTCTTTTTTTTATTAGTTGATCACCCAGGTGGTAAATCCTTTTTACGGATTTCAATCAAAGGCGCAGCGAGCCACCGCGTTCCCCAAGTTTGCTACTCTGGGTCCATGGGTGCAATTGGTGACTCATGATACTATGTACCCCTACACCATGAAGTCCACCTGGGGCCTCTGGCCATATTTCCCATCCGGACCTGCAACAAAGGCTATACCCATGATGGGAAGACCATACTCGCGCTAAACGCTCCACGGCAATACTCGTTCATACGTTCTACACCAGCAATCGTCATCCACTCTGCTCATCCTCTTGACACAATTTGAGACGTCTCTACCTGCCTCTCCTCGTGTCTTGAGGACCCTCTTTCAATCCGTCTCTTGACCCAATTCGAGACGAGAACAAATCGCCTCTCCTCGGGTCTGGAGATATCCACACATCCAACTATTTCTCCGTCTCGACTCTTCGAGACTCATCCTGACGCCTATCCACTGGGCGCCACATGTTACGGCACAAGGCTCCTCTGTCCGTCGTGAGTCTATCGTATCCGCGATTTGGGGCCAGGAACCTCCCCAAAAGGCAGATCGATCAAAACCCGCTCGAACATTTGGTCGTCCCGCATATCGGGGTCGCGACCACTCGATACACGTTACGACCCCTCTCTCTTGCAACTGAGTCCTGGTACCAAGGTACACAGTCGCACCACGTTTGTGCCACACTCGACACGCAGCTCGTCGGCGTGCTGGCTTTTTTTATGAGTTGTTAACCCAGGTGGTAAATCCTTTTTACGGATTGCATTCCAAGGCGCGGCGAGCCTCCGCGTCCCCCCAGTTTGCTATTCTGGGTCCATGGGTGCAATTGGACGACTCATGATACTATACCTCCTACGCCATAGAGCCCACCTGGGGCCACTGACCCTTGTTCCCACCTCGAACTGTTTGACACACTTTGCTTCAATAGTGGGTGGTCAATTCGCGCTAGTGCGCTCCAAGGCAATACTCGTTTCCGAATCCTCTGTCAGCAATACCTCATTCTAACACAACTCGGTGCGCAACCCCTCCTCTGACGAGTTAGGACCCGAAATTTCATCGTGTGAATGAGGTCCCCACGCAGCGCAACTACTAACTTTGTGAATCCAGTCCAGGAAGTCACCACTCAGCGCAACTACTCCATCTTCAAGTCAGGCGCTTGACTCACCCGAAACGCAGATCGAGCTATAGACCGCCCTCATCAGGTCACACTCGCGGTTCAGGCGCATCAATTCCCGAAACGCCTGTCGAACCCTGACACCTCCGGCAAACTGTGCCTCTCAGACACTGACGTGTAAAACACGTCCCTAAGTGATCGGCCCACCATTGGCCACCACTTTGCGCATCTACTCGTTTTGCGAATCAGGTCTATACCCACCGAAGCGCAAAACGAGTTGGCGATCACTCTCCCTCCGGTCACATCCGCATATCAGGGCCATGACCCCCCGAACGCGTGTTGGACTCTCACCCTCACACCCGAGCACTGGTACCTAAGTACCCGGGTGCACCACTTCTTTCGCGCGGGTTTGACAGACCCGTCGACAGCCTCTAGTGGGTTTAGTGTAGTTCTCTTGGCCGTACATGCAATACGCCGGACTTGCAGACACGTTTCCACTCTGCACCACGGGGAGGTGGAACTACGTCGCAGAGCCCTCTATCGTGATCTTGTTACACAAATGAACTTGTTATCACTGGACAAGCGAGTACGACCGGTCTCGGACGCATTCATTAACCCGATTCTTCCTGCTTCGCGTTTCAGTTTGCGGTAGATCTCCTCCACCGCCGCAGATGATCTGCCGACTATATCAATGTCGTCGGTAAAGAAGATAAGTTGACTGGATCTGTTGAATATCGTGCCCCATATTTCGTTCACCGCTTGTAAAATAACACCTTCTATCGCCACGTTGAACATCATGCAAGATAGAACATCTCCTTGTCGGAGCCCTCTGTGCGATTCGAATGAACTCGATAATTTGCCAGGAATCCGCACACAGCATTTCGTTCCATCCATCGTCACCTTAATCAGTGTCAGCAACCCGGAGAAGCCGTTCTCGTCCTTGATTTTCCATAGCTCGTCACGGTCGATCGTGTCATATGCGGCTTTGAAGTCGATGAATAGGTGGTGTCTAGGGACTTGGTGTTCACGGAATTTTTGAAGGATTACCCGTAGTGTGAAGATCTGATCTGTCGTAGACCTTTCCTCCATGAAGCTGGTGACATCCCACGAATCTTTTTGCTTGTGGCGTTAGGCGGCGGAGTAGGTAAAAGACCTCCACTGTCAAGATTCTCGTCAACAGACCGGATTTCGGCGGCTAGGCTTCGCCGCCACAAGTTTCTGGGTCTGCCTCTTCTTCGATGCTCATCTGGGTTCCATTCAAGCACCTCTCTGCAAATCTCGTTCTCATCTTTTCGCAGCGTGAGCCCAATCCATCTCCACTTACGTTCCCGAATCTCAATTTCTAGCGCTCTTTGATGACACCGGCGATGTAGTTCCTCATTTGAGATCTAGTTGCCAGGCCACCAAGCGCGGCTGATATTCCGCAGGCAGTATTATGCATACAGAAAAATTCCAAAATATGAGCGCTTATAATCATAGCAGCTTTGCCTACTAGCGACACGTCGCATACGTCGCGACGTTGAAAATAATATCGACGCACCGCAAGTTTCCTAGGAGACCTGGAGCATGCGATTGTTGCCCTAAGGAAAATGCATAGTAAATAACATAAACAATGTTCGAGTACTACATCGAAATCGCCTACTGGATTGAAAAAAGAAAAACAAACCTGCGAATGACAGAAATCTCGCTAGTAAAAAAGCATCGCTAGTCCTACTGTCGCTATTCGGTTTGGTGCTATACACATAATAGTTTTCGCCGCGTCACCGCATATATGCACCAAGTTTCGCACCCGTACATCCATACGGATTTGACGTTTGAGTTAAAGATACGAATTTTTGTTCGTATAGATATCTGACATGAGCGCCAGATGTTCCAGAGACTCGCAAACGCAAATCGGGCGCAATTCTGATCCGGGTATCAATGTATTTTCTGGTTCCACTCCCTCAACCTGTTGCTCAGCTACAATGAAACTGGTGGGATTTCCTGTGTTGATCTCCATTGACTTGGTCTTTCCGACATTGACTTTGCGACCTGCTGCCTTGGAGCTTTCGGTAAGGTCGTCGAGTTTGCTCGGCATATCCGGTTGTGTTTGGGCGAGCAAAACAATATCGTCAGCCAGGTCAAGTTCGTTTAGTTGCTCCATTGTTGAGTAGCGGTGATAAGATACATCCCTATCTCACTCCAGCAGACACCGGGATTGGATCGGACAAGACACCGTCGTGCAAAACTTTGCACGACAATTTGTCGTACTGTGCTTCGATGAGATTGACTAGTTTCTCTGGGACCCCTCGTCGGCTTAGAGCAGCCCAGATGTTTTTATGGTTCAGTCGGTCAAATGCTTTTTCGAAATCAACGAACACCAGCAGAAGAGAGTCCTGGAATTCTTTGATTTGTTCCAGTATTATTCGTAGCGTCGTGATGTGGTCCACACATGATCGTCCGGATCGGGACCCAGCTTTTTGCCGTTGGAGTTTAGCGTCGATTTTCTCCTGAATCCTGTTCAGGATCACTTTGCAGAGTACTTTGAGAGTTGTACAGATCAAAGTTATGCCTCGCCAGTTACCGCACTCGGTCAGGTCTCCTTTTTCGGGACCTTTACAAGGATACCTTGCATCCAGTCGGCCGGGAATGTTGCAGTATCCCAAAGGTCGAAAAGACGGTGCAACATTTGTGCTGACAAGGTAGGGTCGGCTTTCAGCATTTCAGCAGGAATGCAATCGGTTCCAGGCGCTTCATTGGATTTCATGTCTATGATTGCCGCTTCTATTTTTTCTCCCTTTCGGCTAGGGAGTTTGTCCAGGCTCTCTTGTCTTGTCTACAAGCTCGTTTAACTGCCTTTTCCAGTTCCACATATCGTAAGCGGGCGGCTGCTTTGGCTGACCCGGCACAGGCCTGCTCAATTCGATTGTTCTTCGAATGTTCCGTCTGTCGGCAGTTCCGAGGCTCGGAATTCAAGCTTTTAACGTATGCCCTTTTCACCTCTGGATTCTCCAACCGGCGGACGACGTATCTCCTCTCGCCGCTGGACATGCGCGACTCTCAAACGTATCTAACCAAGGACGAGCTGATGGTCAGATACAATGTCTGCGCTTCGTTTGTTGCGGACATCAAGAAGGCTCCTTCTCCATTTTCGACTGATGCAGATGTGGCCAATTTGATTTTCTATTCGGCCATCACGGGATACCCAAGTGACCTTATGTGCTGGTCGATGAGGGAAGAATGATCCACCGATCACCATGTTGTTGTTGCCACAAAATTCTACAAACAGCTCTCCGTTTCGCTCAGCTGTCCTAGGCCATGACGCCCCATGATGCGCTCAAGGTCCTGATTGTCGGAGCCAATCTTTGCGTTGAAGTCGCCCAAATGGATTTTAACGTCACTCTTTGAAATTTTCTCAACCACACTGTTCAGTTGACTGTTCTTTATCCTGCAATCGGCAACGTCAGTTGACGCATAACACTGAACCATTGTAAGGTTTCTAGCCGGTGTTCTTAATCTAGCTACGATTATTCTTTCGTTTATCGGTTCCCATCTTATGAGGGCCGCATGGGCCTGCGGGCTTAATAGGGAACCAACTCCTAGTTTCCGAGTAGCGTGTTCTTCTTGTATGCCAGAGTAAAGCAGTACTTGCCAGGACTGTGTCTCGTGTTCTCCAGCGTTAGGCCAACGGACTTCGCTCAGTCCCAGAATTTCAAGCTTGAGGCGGCTAGCTTCTCTAGCAATTTGAGCTAGCATACCTTGTTAGACAAGGTTTAAAACGTTCCAAGTTCCAAGTTCCAATTCGTGTCCGTGTTTTCATGCTAAAAGTCGTCGCCAAAGTTCCAGGTGGGTCATTTCTTTCGGATTCCGTAACAATTTAATTAATTGGGAGCAGTAGGTTTTTAGCCTAAAGTCCTTATCCCGCGATGGGGCTGCCATCTTGGACTTAGCTGGCGGGAGCCGCATTTCATTAATTCAGCCGCTCGCTGCGAGACAGATACGCTGTTTGAGCCGCCCCTGACCTGGAGAACAAACGCGTGCGGCCACCTTCTCGGTCTGCATGCGACCAAAGCATCCACCGGGGTTGGGTACCCGATCTTCGTTTAGGTTACTTGATCCCAGCCGGCACCACGGGGAGGTTGAGATAGGAGTGGTCACAACTTGTGAATAAGAGGTGATATGACCACTATGGGACCTCGTGTTGAACATTATTCACCATTTGTCCCAAATACGACAAAAAATGTCAACGCTTACTTCAATTAAATTTAAACAACAGTACGCAGCCAAAATTTGGTTGAACAGTACAAGATTTTTGAAATGACGGTTTTTTATATAGTGTATTTATAATTATCGGAACAGTCCATAATGGCCTGTGACAGAATTATCTTCGGGTTTTTGCCTCTAATGCTCGTTAGGCCTAGTGACTTTGGACCTAATGGTTCGATCGCTTCCAGACAGTCATTTAAAATTGTCTATATAGTGACAAGTTGATTTTTTTTTTAATTAGACTTCATTCATCCTTTTTTTATCTTATATTTTCAAACTAAAAATTACTCGATTCGCATTGAGAAACACTTTTTCTGTCAATGAATACTGGTACTCGTTTTCTTAAGACCGAAACCTGCATCCTTACCATCCCTAATAGTCATATCCCAGTTTTATCTTTGCCTCATTCTCACCCACTCTCTCTTTTTCTTATCTCATCTTTTGCAGAAAATGGATCGCAATTGCGATGGAAAAATTACGCTGGATGAATTTATCGAATGCTGCACCACCGACGAAAGCATCCGACGTTCTCTGGCCGTTTTTGATACCATTTTCTAAGTGTACCTATAGCATATAACATCTAAAAATGGGGGAAGCCGAAAGAAACTGACAGCAGAAAAGTGTGGTCATCGTTGCGGAAAAATGGACGTAAAAAGATCTCCGTTCTCGGACTGTTGCATTTTCGGTGAAGAAGGACCTAGTATAAGAACAAAAAAAAAGTGAACTTCAAGAATAATCCGAGACTGCGATATGGTGATGTGTACTTTGCTGATTTTTTGTTCACTTGATGGAAAAACGAAGAAAAAAAGATTATGGTACGCTGCAGTGAAACTGATAAAGTCCTGTATCATCTCAAACTTCCTAGGAGAATCTACTAAGTATTTGGTAGGAGTCCAGCCACGTCGTACCAATTTCACTCAGCACCAACACCAGTTACATTTATAACTATCTACTATTTAGAGACTACACACCCAGTAGAAGAAGGGAAATCTAAAGCAGCAGCAGCATCCTTTGCATATCCATCGTTGAAAATTCTATGAAGGTACCCACGTCTCATGCGCTGCACTAACTTTAAGAAAAACTTCTTGGAAAGCAGATGCTCAACGATGCTCGTCCTACACCTAAGAAACGGGAAGGATTCCTAACGTTTGCGTAGTGCTCTATCGAACGAATGAATGTCGTTGAATTTATGAAAAGTAAACAGTAGCGCTTCAAGTATGTTGAACACAAATCCAACACCTAACACAGCTGTGTAGTAAGATGCATATGAGTCCCATTTGTAATGAAATTACAACCGCAGGTTGGGGGGGATGCATTTGAAGTTGTTTTAATTTAAGTTTTTTTTACGTACCGTTTAATAAAAGTTGAATGTTATAATAAATTTAATCGGATAAAATGCCTTTAAGACATCTTTGCGTAAACGAGAGCAATCCGCAAAAAACAACCATCAAAACGTTGCAGCTAGGGTTTTCAGTTTGTTTGTGGAGAAACTTCAATCATAGCTAAAAGATTAATCTAAACATTTTGGAAGCTTTTCTGCTTCCACGCCTTTCGATCACTTCCTGCTGATGATGCTTTCCAAAACAACTTGCCAATAAGTTTCGAGGGATCTGGTGATATGCTGTGGTTTATTTTCCATTTTTATTTTATTTAAAAACATTTAATTTGAGATTTCAAATACTTTTTTTAAAGATCGCTTGTTTTGACTTACAAAAAATAATCATCCACCTATCTTGTTTTCTTCACGTAAGGACGTTAGGAATTAAATAAAATATTAAAGCTCAGTTGGCAAGTCAGTTGCCTTCTGCCTTCTGCAGGCAAATAGAAATTCGCTGCAGCATTATTGCAGTATTATTTACTTTTCGACAGAAAAATGTGTAATTTTTGAAAAGATAAAAATTCGTGCCGGAACCAAACAAAATCAACAAAGCTGTTGTTTCATAGATGAGGCATGATTGCTCAGTTTGGTGAAACTTGTCCAATGCAAAACTCTCTCAACGACTTACAAAAAAGGTTTTAAGAATTGTCATTCTGATGAAACAATATTTGATGTCTGCTCACTGGTCGGTGATTCAATCAGATCAATTTGACATTTGAGCGCTTTTTTTTTGTTTTTTCTTCTGATTTCTACCCCTGGATCGAACAGAGAATTTGCATTGAAAATTTAATAAACATTGTGTCGATAGTTTTATATACTCAAAATCGTGGTTATGACCTGAAAATAAACATCATATTTTATATTTGGTATTTTAGTTTTGATCCAAATCAAATTCTGATACAAACACCATAGATTGATTTTTCGGCGAGAATAAAAACGACATTACTTTCCAGTTGGTTCAAACGATAATTGTATAATTTTCCATTTTACAAGAACTAATAATCTTACTTCATCTAGCGCTTCTCGTACTGTTATTCGCTGTCTCTTGTTTGTTTTTGATGTAATGTTTACATTGATCTGTCATTTTCTTGATCTTTGGTTAAATTGGGTTTGAATGATGATTTGAAATGATTTTCCTTTTTCTGTTTGTTAACAACGGCGTTTTCGCCCCTAATTTTAATCCATTACATTTCTGCAAAGATTCTGGTGTTGTACTTCGGGACTTTTACTAAAATTTTGGTATTTTTTAAATCAAAACATGACCATACTCGAAACTCTGTTGTACAAATCCGGTTACTCCTATTTTTGTTGTTTTAACATCGTTTTAATGTTGTTAGATTTTTTTTTTTTTGAAGAATTGACTTGTTTCTCGAATGTAGGATTTTTCACATCCTCCCCATTTTATGTTACAAACCACATTTTCAATTTTATCTTTTCAATTTTTTTTCTGAATATGAATTGTTCTCAATAAGAAATTCGAGATCTGGACTCTTAAATCCCAGTTCTGAGTTCATGTTCATAAACATGAATTACAAAATCTGAACTTCAGAACTGAATTACAAACTGGAATACTCATTCTTGATTAATCTTTATTCTTAAAAAGAACACTCAACCGAAATCCTGAATTTTAATTTTTACTAACAAATTTTGAATCTGAATAACATATCAGAACAGAATTACTTATAAACATTAACTTCGTAAAGAGAAGCTGAATCAGAAATCTGAATAACGAATCTCTCTCTTAAATATTTTAATGCATTCTTCATGATAAGATAATTGAAAAATAAGATTTGAAGATTTTTTTTTTAAATTTATGAAATTATTTTCTTGGCTAAATTTCACTGATTAAGCCGATAAAATAATTTCATAAATTGGCTTAGACGTTTAAAGACCTAGAGAGCTAAAATTTGAGGGCTCATTAGAACCAGGAATGATGAAAAAGTTGTGTGATTTTCGGATGTCCCCTTTTGGAGAGAATCGTCCATACAAGACAAGCATTGTTTTTGCGACATTGACGTTATTAGGATACATTGGATGGAGTTGAAAATTTGTACATGAGTGTTTTGAAACATATTTTTCTTATTTTTTCTACATTTTCAGAAAAAAGTACTCTCTACTAATAACAAAAGCATTGAAAACCAGTGAGTATGAAAGAAAAATGTATAATTTTTTGGTTTAACCCGTGGAAGAACTTAAATCTGTTTTAGTCGACAACATCAATTCAAAATTGTTAAAATTATATTTAAATTTAAATAATTTTCAGTAATGATCCCAAAAATAGTAAAAAATTCTGAACTCAGTTTCGATGCGATCTGGAAGTCAATTTTTGGTTATTTATGTTGACAATCAAAATCGCTGAGTTACTCAACTTAGAGCCACTAGATGGTGCTGTTTTTTGTCCAATTTTAACGATTTTAAAATGGCCTACTATTTAAATTCTTACACACGGATTTGATACATTTTTATTCGGACCCGTTGTCTTGTTTATTGTGGTCATGCATCTGATTGTATTGTATATTCAGAGAAAAATTGGATTAACGCAACGGTAGTTAGACCCGAAATTTGATAACAGTAAATTGACAGCTCTGCTGATAGCTTGCCTTTTCGTCTGTGTAGCCGAGCAATACTAAAGCAAACCTTCATATGAAATGAATATCGTTTTTCTAAGATGCACTGAATTATTATTTCAATGAATGAGATGACTTTTTTGATAGTTTTGTAAATTATAAGATATCGATCAGAGTTGGTTACTTAACCCTTTAATGCATGACTTTTTTAAATGAGAATAGCAGCTATTGTCTCATTGAAAAAGTAATATTTTAATTCGAATAACACAACTAAGCAGGTTTGAAGTCGTTATTTTGAGTTTTATAAAAGCTATGGCCCATCAAAGTTGAAAAATATTTTTTGAAATTTCTAGTTCATTTCTATACAATTTTGCAAATTTCTTCCAAACCTTGGTTATTGGGTGCAGGGAAGTGTTTATAATTGATTGATATTAAAAAATTTGATAAAATTGGCAAATCTGAAGAAAAAACACCGTTTCTCCGAAAACTACTTTTTTCAAAAAAAATAAATAAATTTGATTTTTGCAATTTTTTCGCATACTTAGGTTTATATCTTACACATACATTAGAATATCGTAATAAAAATAGCATAGACTAATTCCTTTAATCTCTAAAATATTTTTTGTGAAAACATCATTCAAAAATATTCGAGCGTTTTCGAGATATATGGAATTTGATTAGTGTTGTTTTAAAACAACACTATGCATTAAAGGGTTAAACATCTATGACATGTAACAATACTTAGTAATCTTTAAGCACTGATCACACTGACATGACACTTAGAACAAAAATTCAACCATTTTTTGTCTAATTTTTTGTTGTCCGATTTTGCTGGTTCGCTATACCGACGGCAGGTGGCGAACCTGAAAAATTTGACAAAAAATGCCCTGTAGGAAAAACGGTCCTGTTTACGCCGATTTGATCGTAGAAATTGCGTGTTTTATTTTTAAAGTTGGGTGGCATTTCCTAACTGGGATAGCATTTCTTCAAATCGATCGATGCGCACTCTGGAATCGACATTGCGTACTGTTGGAAAAATTATCCAGAAAACGAAATTTAGTGTCCAGTCAGTATGGTCAGTGCTTTAAGGTTGCATGCCAGTCGTTTTCTGGGATTTTCATCTGCAAGGATTATTCATCTCTCAAAATTTTTCAATCGTTATTTTTGGTTGCAAATGCTGAAACGTATCTGCAAGTAATCATCACACAGGATATAAATTTAATCCAATTCTAAACATATTGAAATTAACTTTGGTAAATAGGCAACAAAAAGAAAACTGGTAAAATTAATTTCAAATAATTTGTTAAATGAACAGCTTTTTCAAATTATCATCAAACTAAACACCGGAATAAGTATTTGACGATATGTTACAAACACAAGAATTTGTCAAAAAAATTCAAAGTTTGAAAGGAAAAACTGGCATTTGGTATACATCAATTCTTCGATAATATGTGTAGAAATACGGAGAAAAACAATTCGAAAATGACTCTGCAGATTTTAAAAACCAAATATACAAGAGTGCTATAGAAAAACAATGCTTAAATCAAAACGTTCGTTGAATTAAAACCACGTGCAGTTTAAATATTCATTTTAAATGGGTTGAAATATTGCTGAAATGTCATTATTGATTCTGAATGTTGTTGATGTTTATCTCAGTTAAAAAATGCTTGAATTCAATTGCATGAAATATCAATTGCTGGAAACCAGCAATCTCAATTGCGGGAAATCAGTATTTTTTTATAAAACAACTGGAATTTCTTGGATTTCAAATCAGATTTTCAATTTAAACCCATGATAGTCATATTTATTAAAAGAAATTTGTTGGTTTATTTTTCTTGAGCGACATTTATTTAAATTTTTATAAAAAAAATCTACCAGAGGGTTGGAAATATTTTATCTCTTCGAAAAAAAATAAGCATACCTTTGGTTTAAATGCTTCATCTCTGGAAAATGGAGTCAAACACTTTGCGCGCGCAACAAAAAATAATGAGCCAAAACAAAAAAAAAATCAAGTTTGACAGATCGATTGCTGGTTTTTCAGCAACGATCGAAGATCAAATGCTGGAAAAATCAGCAAGACGGCGAATGTTTGCTGGTTTCCAGCAAAAATTTGGATTGATTTCAGGAGTTGAATTTTGACACGAACACGGAAATTCGAGAATTCCCGTTTTTTTCGCCCGTGGCACATAGAAACATAACTCAAATGTTATAAATCTTGCGTATAAAAAAATTCTCGAATTGTGAAAGAAATTTTGCAGTATAAAAACATTACATAACAGAACAGATACAAAATGGGACTTATCAAAAACCACAGCTCCGTTTTTTGTTGTCAGGAAACGTGTAACGTTAATTTGTATTATTGTTATTCTATGATTAATTTGTTACGCAAGCTTCAGAAATTTGCCTAAATCAATTGATTTGAAAACAAATTTTAAAATGTTTTTTAGTTTGTTTTTTTTTAAAGTACCTACATTTTAAATTGTTTATATCTGGGTTCGGTTGAGGTTAAATGAATCCATAAATAATTTCATAAACAATTTTGTGCAGCAACAAAGCGATGATCCAACGGTTAGTGAGATTAGAGAAAAGAAAACTCAATCCATTAGAATAATTTTAAAACTATTTGAAAAATATTTAATCCAGGGTAAAATTGATTAATATTGGAAGATGAACATTTTAAAATTCAAGCTGATTGAGATTCATTTACTTTGAACATTTATTATGTTATATAGTTCTATAAAACAATGTGTACCAAAAAAAATCCCATTATAAAAGAAAGTTTTGTATTTCGGTAATAAATAATATAAATCTTTTACAATTGATGTTTTTCGATGTTTTTATAGAGGAAAATTAGACTGCTTTTTAACGTTTTCGGCATACTTGTGTTCGACCATCATCAGAAAGTAAAACGCTGTTGCCGCGTGTTTCCTAAAAGACGGTCGCTCGATAGTACAGAAGTGTCGAACGACGGCCAGTTAGGAAACACACGACAACAGAGTTTTTTTCTGATCATGTCCGATTGTAAGTATGTCGAAAACATAAAAAACAGCATAATTTTCCTCTATGAAATCACCAAGAATCAGCAATCGAAAAAGATCATAAGCTAGTGCGGTGATGAAAATCAAATAAGGGGTAGTAAATAATGAAGCGCAGGGAAAAAGGTTTCGAAACTAAGATCTTTACACTTATAACAAGTGTCTCCTGATAATATGCATTTTCTCCTTATCTACATCGACATTATTTTTCTAGGATGCAGAAGGAACTTGGGTCATAAAGCATACATTTGTTATCTGACATCACTTTCTCTTTTTTCCTCTCTATCTATTGACTAAATAGAAGAACGTGGCCGGCACCGTTATTGATGTATAAAGAGAGAGCATCAGTTTTTGACATTGTGAATGTGATGTCAATCCCAGACAATTTTTAAAAATAACTTCAGACTTTGTTTTCAAATGTTTATGTAAATGGAATAGATGTTGAACTCAAAAATTTCTTTACAAAAACAGTTTAAATTAGAACAGTAACATGCGGTTTTGGCTTTATCAGTGGTTTAAAAAAGGTGTTGAAAATAAATTTTGGTGGGTAGCGAAAAAAAATATTTATACTTTGTTTTGAAGCTGTCATCCAAACCGCGAAAAAATGTCTTCGATTCATAAAAAATAATGACTACATATTTTAAGATTTGAATCACAACCCTTCGAATTTAGAGTAGGAAACGCAACCACGAAGCCACGCTCGATTATCGAATAGCAACATTCATAAATCTTAATTTACTGATTTTTCGCATGCTTCCTTTGGCTCCGCGAAATGAATTTGATAAAGCAAGCGAGTCGAGTCCCAAAGCCAAATGCCCATCACAGAGGGTGCATAGAAGTTCCAAAATCCAAGCTGAATAACGGTTCATTTAAAATCATCAAGACTTTAAATTTAGTAAAATTACATGGAACGAACTGTTACAGTTAGCCAATTTTGATTTGAGAATACTACCATTAAAGTCGTTAGGCGCCTTTTAGCTACTTGGGATTGTCATTGTAAAATTCAAATCACTTTCAAAAGAAATTCAACTTTATTTAAACCGAAACCATCTGCTGCTGTTGTACAGCAGCAGCATCACAAATTCAAAACAGCTCAAAATCTTAGGAAGGTAGGAACGTCTTCTATCTAACTAGCAGCCCTCGAGCCAACATAGCATTGCTCGTACTCACTGCACATTGACAGACAGGAGCTTTGCAGTTGTTTTACATGTCGTTTAACATATGCAAAATGTTAAATGTCTTTTCCCCGTAGGGGTTTTTGGATTGCAGTAGTGTGTGTACGATTATCGCATGCAGAAACCCTTCCAGCTACACTCAAAAGTTTGTTGTCGGTTGGAATTCAAAAACTTTTGACAACTGTTCTTACTTATTGATATATCACGGTACAATTACAAAGTTAGTAGCGACATCTTGTGTTCAACACAGAAAACTGAATGAATAAACAATTCAAATTTGGTATAAATTTTAAGTAAAAAATTTAATCTTGTTATTCAAATTATTGTTATTGTAAGCATCTTTGAGTGTAATCAAACGACGTGTTTGGAACGACAATTTTCATTATGAGTTATGGTCGGGGGGAAAGGCAGAAGAAAATCACACAATGCACACATAATTGAAGCGAGTAAATTGCTCGACCCATTTCCAAGGATATGGATGAATGAAAGGCAACTGATCGATTAAATAGTAATTATTTTTTAAATTGCTTCACAGTTGACGTCTGAGTCTGACTGAGAAGGTGGAATCACTTATTGCTTTTATAAAGATTTTTTTAAGAATTTTATCTATGATTTCGTTGAACCTTTTTTTTACTTTTTAGAAAGATAGTTATAATTTATTTTAAATATTTTATATCACCAGATCCACAAGTTTTGAAAAAAAATTTAAACTACATTATGCCCAATAAATCGGAGGCCTCAAAGAAGCAAAGAAAAAAAAATCAAACAGCAATATCTATCGGATCAATCAATATTTTCAAGATAGCTTTACGAATGGGATATTCCAACCAAAACACATTTTCTTTTGCACCTTATTTAAAGATGAAAATACTGTTGAATTGACAAAGTTGATACTTTTTTCCTATTTTTCATCGAGTTCGGCAAATCTGAATCTAGATTATGAATTCTGAATTTTGCATTCTGAATTTAAATTCTAATTCTGAATTTTAAATTTAAATTCTGAATCCAAATTCTGAATTCGAATGCTGAATATGAATTTTGAATCCCAATTCTGAATCTTCCTTCCAAAGCTTTTTGAAAAATAAAAAGAAAATTGTTATAGTATTCACTTTTTTCCTACTGACTTATTTTCACGATTCTCACTTAATAAAAAAAAATCTAGATTGTAGCAAATAACAAAAGTGATATAAGTGTGGTAAATGGCATTTGATGTTTGATATGATATAATAATAACCTGAATGTTTCGAGAACACCGCATTTTTTGTTTTAGATGGAGAATTTATATTTTATATTGATGAGATTTTTTTGTTATTACAATAATATGGAGTCATTATTTAAAAAATAACTGTCCTACTCCAAAATATATGCATATTAAATCGGGTGTAAGCCAACAACTGTTGATAAACTTCCAATTTAGCCATTTTAAAAACTGTTGCACGTTCAGATGCTTTTCCATTGCTTACAAACAAAAATTATAAAAATGTTAAACTTAAGACCCAATCGTGTTTATCTGCAATTGTTCGACAGATGTCCTATCAATTTGGAAATATCTTATCTTAACGATGTAAATCAATTCAACACAAATCTATCTCAAACCATTCGCTGTTGTTTCCCAACACAGAACTTTATCAAATATCATTGTTCCCAACAACTGTAGCCTAGAGTACACAAATTAATATTTAAAATAAATAAATCCTGCAAATTTTTTAGCAGAACAACGGAAACGGTTTAGAAGAAAAAAAAAACAATTTTATGAAATGGTACTTTATTTAACCGGAAATAAAAGTTCAATGAATCGATCCAAAATACGAACCTGAAACTCCAGTGATAGAAACTCTCAAACAGTACAGTCCACACTGAGAAAAATTAGAGTTTAAAATCTAGTAAACGAGCACATTTAAAATGGATCGTAGTATTTTCCTAAAAATTCCTCTACTACTAGATTAATAAAGTCCTCTTCAAAATGGAAACACTTACATCCAGATTGTCACAAGATGATATTTTTTTGCGAAATGTTATTTATTTTTGTCAAGAAATATTTTCTACGAACCAATGAACAAAAAAATAACCTTAAAATAACCTACAATTTTGTCAAACTAATCTAAAACCGAGTTTTATATTGGTCAAAGCCCAATTTTACTGTTCCACAAAAAGTACACTTTACAAACATAAATATATAATTGTTGATTCGATGTTAAACCAAGTCTTGTCCCGGTCCAACAACGGTACCATTTCTGAAAGTTACCTTTTGCAATAATCTTACCTTTAAATGTTGTTGTTACCTCCTTCAAAGGATTTATTACTAAAGTCAGTCATCCAAACAAAACTATCAAAGAAAAAAAATATCAGCAGAACAACAAAACGATACCAAAACAACTGTTGTATATTACCACTCCTATAAATCGATGGGTATGACACAAGCACCTGAAGGAGCAAATTAACCCGATAAATGTTGATAGAGATAGCAAAAAAAACAGTGAGATGTTCCCCAGCAAGATTGGATATTTTACAAGAAAAGGATGAAAAACGATTGATTTCAAGAAAGCGAATAATAATAAAAACACGGAAAATAAACTTATGAAACAACCTTTCAGCCGAAACAAAAAAAAAAGAACAACCAAAACATAATATTTGTAGTTTTGATGGAACCGAGCGTATGTGTTTGCTGTTTTTAAGTTATTTTGGTGTTTTACAAATAAATGGTAAGAGCAACAAAGAAAAAAATATTACAGAAAAAAAAATCTAAATTTTGAAGGTGCAATCGAAGAACCGATCAAAGCAAATCAAATCCAAACAAGTCAAACCGCGAACCGGGTGATGTTGCAACAAACTTGAAACAACCAAATATTGCATTTCATAAATGATCAATAAAGCGACATATTCTATTGTACGTATATCGGCCCTTTTTGATTTAATGGTGTTATATCACATTTCATATTAACCATTTTCATCGCCTCATTCTGGTTCATGGTTATATGTCTTTGTAATATATTGTAATATAGTACGCACCTGCATTCTTAGCAGAAAAATTTGAAAAAAAAAATGAAAATGAGCTTTGAATTTAGCATCGTTGTATATAGGACGCACCCTTATTTTTGGCTTAAACGTTTTGGTAAAAAACTGTATCCTTTTCTAGACAACGTCGATTTGGGGTTCAGCGGAAAATTTCCGTCAGAAAATTTATAAATTGGCACAAAAACCATTAGCAGGCTTGGTTCCACAGAAAAAAACAAAAAATGGTGTTGATTTTTCAGTACAAATTATTAAATTTTCCCATATAAACCTAAAAGTTAAAATTTACTCATGCAAACGTTACTTAACAATTCTGCAAAAATATCATGGATGATTTTTGGACCAAAACGAAGCTTTTAAACGGGCCATAGACTACACAAATGGCCTGTACAAATTCGATGATTCCACGACGATTGTTTGATCTATGCTCGCCCACACACTATACAAACATTTTTCACGCGAACACAAACGATTGCTGGCGAAAAAAGCAACTGCAACAAAAAAAAACATCTCCACCCTGGCTGGGAGGATGGTTTGTACAAAATATTTCGATCCCGACCGATTTTAATTCAACCGTTTGGGCGCTCATTCAAGCAGTGCCATACACTATGCAAATCGTGTTCACAGCGAAAAAATTTCATCGAATTTCATCGCATTTGTACAAATGTTGTGTAGTCTTTAACCCGCTTTAAGACCCCAAGGTTTTAGAAATTCAAAATTGACCTCGAATCGACTCAGTCTAGTGTCCTATACGCCGTTAAATTTTTTGAAAACATTTCTTGGGACGGAAATCCTTATTATGGTTGTACAAAGAATTCCAGGAGGAATTGGTATTGAATGTTCTGAATACAGAACTTGTAAGGTGCAGAAGGGTCTTTCTTGTATCTTTTATGTGACTTTTCAAACATATCTGCCATTTTTTGAGATATGAATTTAGGGATTTAATCCCCCCCATGGAGTTTTTTTCCAAGTAAAATTTTCAGTAGAAGAAATGAATTTACCGGAAATCCCTTGATCCCAAAAGGTGTTTAAAAATGAGTGTTGACAAATTTGTCAAGAATTCGGATCGCCTCCGGCGGAATTTCATCTTAAATCATTCTCTAGGCCAAAGACATTTCGTTTTACGGATCTATATGACGTTCACGAGTTGAAACGAATCAATTGTAGACGTAGATTTCAATTTGCAATTCAGTTAACACCTTTTGTATTGAAACTCAAATCTTTACACACAAAAACTCTAAATAACTAGTGTTAAAAATGGGTTTTTACCGAGAAGTGTAACTACACAGTAAATTTTTGCCTCGATTTCCAGCAAAAAAAATGCTGGAAACGTTCAGCAATCAAATTTTTTGCTGGAAACCAGCAATCGCTTTTTTGATTGCTGGATTTTTCAGCATTCGGTTGTGTTCTTGTCATTTTTGCTGAAAACCCAGCAATCGGATTTCAAATTGCTGGACTTTCCATCAATTGATCTAGTTTGCTGGAAAATTAACAATCGAGTTGTCAAGTTGGAGTCTGTTTGTTTTTGTACGCTAAAAAAGGTGATAATTTATTTCATGAACTTTGAATAGATCAATACAATTATTCTTATTTTCCTCTATATAATATAGCAACCATGGTCTGCAGACATCAAGTCAAGGGTGAGTTTTTATTGGATAGGTAAATATTTCATGAAAGATACTTATCAAAACTCTATTTCAGGTGACGGATGATCAACACAACACAATGCTGCCACCACAGAGCAGTGCTGGTGCTGGTATATTAAAAAAAATATAGTTTTGGAAATACATACATAATTGAAAAAATGGAAGAAAATAATTCTTATTTATTGCTCATCGTAGGCACAGCCAGTATTCAATACCTACTTAATTTCGAATTTAAATATAAATTTGATACCAAATACAGCCGCATGTTTTGAAAGAAATAGCTGGTGTCCAGCAATCTGGATTGCTGATTTCCAGCAATTTGAATTGCTGGAATCCAGCATTAATGTTTGCTGATTTTTTCAGCAATTCAAATTGCTGGAAATTTTGCTGGAAAGTCAGCGGGACAAAAACCAGCAAAATTTTGCTGGTTTCCAGCAACAAAAAATTGCTGTGTAACATTTGAAACCAACCATTTGAACTTCAACATTCATTCATAGAATATTAATTTTACACATCACAAATTGGTAGCCATGTGAAAGGTGTTGAACACGCACGATAGTCAAAATCCTAGTATCGATGACTTTATAACTAACCACTTTAATTGTTAGTTAAAAAAAGGTAAATGTCATTCCAAATTCTATGTTGATATGAAAAATTCCTCAACAAACCAATTTCAGCCTCAATTGTATTTTTTGTTTCTCATTCTTTTGAATCCTAAACTCCATATCCTAAAAGTTTTTGACATATTACTCTAGGCCTCAAATTTCACATTTTTCCTAGATATAAAGAATTTAAGAGATGATTTTGAATAATTTGGGTGCCCAAATCCAAATATGCAATTAGGTTTTTGTCTAACAGCTTTGTTTTTGAAATCACTTTTGAAAATAGGTGAAAATCATTTAAAAAATTTTTTTTAACTTTTTTGACAAATCTTTGAAACATAAAAAAAATGAAAAAAAGGCTTCAAATCAACTATCCACTTCCCCCTAGATGGCAACTAATTTTGGTTTCTGCGAAAAAAAACTTCAGTCTTCAGTCTTCTACTTGTTCACATTACTCCATTTAAATCAAACTTAATTTAAAATATTTTTAAGCGAAATACAAATGCAGGTTTCAACAAATTGGTAAAATTAAATAGGGTCTTTTTTATTTGAAATTTTCTTACTAGAGTCGGACATGCTTGTATGTTAATGACATATTCTAAGTTTATAAAAACTGTCAAATTTAGCTTTTATAGATCGTGCATCATAATCATCATCATTATTACCCTAAATAAACTAAATATAATAAACAAATAAGGAATCAGTTTTTTATTCAATTTCATGAAGATTTGTTAGAGCATCATTTATCAATGATTGATTTCACTTAAAACTTTATCCTTATAAACTCCATATCAGCACCAACACGTGAAAAGGGTCTATGTTCATTTATGACGTTTCGAGAAAAACGCGTTTGAAAATTTTGTAAACTTTTTTAAATCGCTAATTAAATTTCACGAGGAATCTTGCAAATCTATTTGGTCAAAACGGTGCGTAGGATCATTCTAAATATGTTTCTATAGAATGGAGTATGAAATTCGTCTAAATGTTTGATACACCCTTTGCTTTGTACTGTATGTCTCATATGTGTGAGCGAGATGGAGATAAAATTTACCCTATTTTTGACAAAGGCTTATGGTTCTCGCTATAGGAGTGAGTGAATAGCTTTCCCTTTTAATGTTTTGCATCTAGACCGTTTGCTTTGTTGTGGAGTAAAGGGTGTATAAAACAATCTGTGTGAGAATAATGTCATTTTATGGCTCTAATTTTTTCAGATCCTTTGCTCAAACTGCTTACGAAAACTGAAAAACTAAAAACGGTTTTTGTGTTAAATAGAGCTTATATTGGGCTATTTGAATCCACTGAAAACGGGGTTTGTTTACTTTGATATCATCGATATTAGAAACGTTTGTTTTTCAACGTCTTATTTTGTTTGAATATAAAATTCAATTAAAGTTACTGAGTTTTATATTTTTTTTATTTTAAATAGAAATAATTGAAAAATGTTCTTCATTGTTTTTCAAGTCTGAATTTTGTGCTCTGAAAACATAAAAAGCCTTATAATCTATTTTTTTTTTAAAGATAAACCTAGTTTCTATCTTTCGTCCTTTCTAGGACCCAGTATTTCAAATATTGGCTTTAAAATAATCAGAGCTTAAAATTTCAAACTAGAAAACTTGCACTTGAAAATTTATAAAGGTTTTACTTTTTTTATTACTTTAAATAATCTGTTTTTAATCGTTAATGATTTTTTTTAATTAAGGAAAAGATTCGAAGTTTTTTGAAGCAGCAACTTTAAAGCTTAATTTTAACGAACAACATTTATTAAATAAGTATTTGCTTTGTACCTTGAATATTTACAACCAAACTTCAAATTTGATATTTTTACTTTTATAAGTTTCTTATTGATTTTTAGAGGAATCACCCATTTCCCAACCTGTACTTTGCAATAAAGCTTTCAATGATGAACTGAACATGTTGTTTTATAAATATATGAAGTAATAATTGTATTTCGGTCGGTATTTTAGATGTTTTGATTGGTTGCGTTTTTATCTACTTACTGATTTTCGCACCCATTGTTGCCATCCAGGTTGGTATTTGTGTTTGTTTATTTTCTGATAGCGACTACCGGCTACGTTGCTACCGGGTTGCTACATAAACGAATCCTGTAACAACCTACTGCTCGAATGCTATTTCTCGAATCAATTTAGAGACTGTTGGTGCGATGATGGGTTGAGAGATATGTTGCTGAATGTACTCGATTCGAGGTTTAGCAACCATTGGTGGGCTTAGTCTAAACTATTTCAGTCTTTTAGGTTGATAACTGGAAATAAAAAAAAAATGATCTTTATCTCTAGTTTTCATCACTGGTACTCTTGAAATAAAATTGATATTCTTCTTTGTACCAAACTAAATTTAATCATCAAGTAGATAGGTATTCTCTCAAGTTCACAATGGATTTTTTCCTTATCAAGATTTCACAAAAATGGTGATTAAATATTTCTTCAAATTTAAAATATTACAGCAGAATTTTTCAATCAAGCCTTCGATTGAAAATGAAGGAAAGGAATGTTAACTAAGACGATTTATAAACAAAAATTATTATAGTTTTGCTGAACAATTTTGAATCATTATTAATCTCTTAACTTTTCTTAAATTTAATTTAAGAATTCAGATTTTGTTTCTTTTTTAATCTGGATAAAATTGATGAATTTTATTTCTATTATTCTTATGCCCAAAGCTTTTATTCAAAATTTTTAATCGCATCCGTTTTCTGTGTTTTCTGAAATATTGATGTTACATTTGTAAACTTGGTTGCTTCGTATTTATTTTTAAGCAAATGGCAAGTTCAGAATAAGGAACATTATTTTCAATAATTTATTGATGATTTGCCGGAGAGAGCAATGATTCATAACTTAGAAAATCTTGAATATGAATTTTGAATTTTCAACCCCCCTCCCCCCCCCCCTTCCTCATGAGCGGGTCCTTCGCACGGGCCTGGTTTGATGTCATAATAATCTCGTTGAATTGGATTGTATTGTCATAATAAAATCATGCAATGTATTCAAATACGATAAAGAATATGCATAGGCCGCACATTGTAGGTGCAGATATACGGACTGTCGTAATAAAATCATGCAATGCATTTAAATACGATAAAGCATATGCAGGGGCCGCATATTGTAGATGCAGATATACGAAAATGAGTTTAAATAACATTCCATACGATATAATCTGTAAAATAAAATACGACTTCTGATTGTCTGGGTATTTTAACCTATCAAAAGGCGATGGAAGTTCCTGTGTAACTTTTACGTGACATGAGTCATCTG
The DNA here is from genome assembly GCF_029784155.1 of Uranotaenia lowii. Taxonomy (NCBI): domain Eukaryota; kingdom Metazoa; phylum Arthropoda; class Insecta; order Diptera; family Culicidae; genus Uranotaenia; species Uranotaenia lowii. The sequence goes on along the minus strand of NC_073692.1, from coordinate 179,990,563 downwards.
AAGCTCCCGTAAACATTTTCTTAAGCCAAATGTGAACTTCGGAATTCCATCTTCAAGTAAAAACGCGACTGTTGGTTGCTTGGGCTACCATACTAGATCATCTACTCGTCGCAGGTTTTTACTGAATTGGGAACTTAGAATTAAGGAATTGTGCTTTATTTATAAATGGTCTACATCGAAGTTAAAAAAATGGTTGATATTACAAATCAAATTTGCAAAACTTTAAAATTCAGTTCGAAATCTTCCATGAAAATGTTGAAGTGAGTGCAGTTTAAGCTCCTTATCATAATAAAGCAATCAAAACACATTTATTTTTTACAAAACCACAATCATTTTTTGACTTTTTAATAAGTCGTTACATGTTTCAAGTGAGGATGGTATATACACAAAAAAAATTTAGTGGTTATCCCAAAAACGTTGTCATGATAATTTTACCATTTCAGCGCTATAGTATTTTCGACCACGAAAAGTATAACATCAATTTGTAAAAGTGCGCATGAATCATTATTGAAATTACTATGTACCTGGTTATTTTCGATAACTCTCAATGTTTGTTATCGAAAATGCTATGGTCATGATAATTTCATCATAATTTCTAGTACAACATGCATCCGCATAGTAATTTAGACATTGTGGCACCAATTCATATCAACAAAATACTACGCATATGGTACTTTTGAAAACAAAACATATATTGACTCAAAAACATAAGTGCGTATGATAATTTTACCATGGACCATGGTAAACATTCTTGTTGTTTGTACTAATGAAGGATCATTAATCATCACACCCGTGAGTAAACAAACAAATTTTGAGCTGCTTTCATGTTTCATAACTTTGAAAATCTTTCCAGATCATCGGAAGAACACACTAACATTGACCGACGTGTGTCGGAAGTGTGAATTTTAATCTTTTAATAATGTAATAATGGAAATAAACATACATAAATACATACAAAGTAATTTTTAGAGATGTACCGAATAGTGGTATTCGGCGAACGGCCGAATATTCGGTCGAATATTCTGTTTAGTTTTCCATAGAAATACAAAAGCAATAATTTTATTTTTCTTCTTTTTCTTCCATCTTAATGTCCCTCATGTTTTAAAGTCGATTATTTTCAATCAGATACATCATTATACATAAAACTTTTTTAATAGAGGTCGCTATGATTTTCAAAATATCACCATTAGCTTAACGGACATCAAATAACTTTTCTAGAAGGTTTATCACCAAAGAGGTTGGGTTCCTGTGAAATCTGGGACAAAACATGTCAAAACAGGTGAAAAGCTATTTGAAACAGTGTATTTGATATCGAATTAAATGTATGTCGAATTTCATCAGATGTCTCCCAAAATAGTTGCCAAGAAGAACGGTGATCTTTAACCTTAAGCATACTATACTTTCTACCACACGTATCCAAACGGTAGAGTCTGGACGATTTTTTTTAAACTTGGAAATTACTTGAAATTTAAACTTTTCATTGAACAGCAACAGTGTTTAAAAATCGTATCAAAGGATTGGATAAAAATAGATGTTTATTTTAAAATTTACTCTAAAAATCGTTTTGTAACGCAAAATTTAAAAATTTTAAATAGAAATTGGAGTTTTTTAATTGATTCCGAATAGGGGAGATGAGGGCATAACGAGCACCCGAGGCATAATGAGAACTACGCTTTTCTACGAAAGTGCGTATTTTTTTAAATAAATTTTCATGAGGATTTGTTTCGTACTTCCTATAGTATTAATTTTTCACAAAAAAAGGAATCTCCTTATCATCTTTACAGAGATATTTAAAAAAACTAGCTTTGTTCTCAAGTTACGAAAATATTATAATTTTTGAGCACCACGAAATAAGCTCTTATGATCTTAAAATAACCTTGATCTATAATGTACGCACTGCAACATGATGTACACATTGTTTCTCAATTTTTACCATCAAAAAATTTTTGATTTTTCACTTTTATCAGTTTTCAAACACGTTTTTACTTAAATTTGTTGACTAGGGGCATATAGAGCACCATATTATCGAGGCATAATGAGCATTTTCTGCCGTAGAATCTAGCAGCGAATTAAAATTGATTTATAGCGCCTCACCTTGACTAGTTTTCATCCGACAATTTAGCCTATTGGTAAGGTGTCGGAGAGGTAATCAAAAGACTAGAGCTAGATTTCTGTTCGAGGTGATTTTTTTCCATTCACAATTCATGATCGATTTTTTTATTGTTACATTATACGGCTAGTAGCATCATCCTCCGAACAAAGCACTTAATGTATGAGCGTGCGTGAATTGTTTGTATTCTACAAACAGACCTAGAATATTTTGTTATTGCTTTGTTTGATGAATCTACGACTCACCTGACTTCATCGAATTGAATTCACTGCTAGATTCCCGGGTAAAAACGCACATCTTGCTCTGATTAATGGTGCTCATACTGCCTCAGGGGGGGTTCTCATTATGCCTCCACAGTGGCTGGTTTTCAGCTTTTGGCAAAATTTTTCAAAATGCATTTTTTAACGTTTTCATCTAGTGTTTCACGTTTCAGCCCGTTAGGGAATAGGCTTTTCAAGTGTCTGAACACGAAACAATAATGTAGCCTCCATATTATAGCTATTTTCTATGGTTAAATAACCGTTTTCCTTAAGGTGGCCATTATGCCCCCATCTCCCCTAAACCCTTGTAAAATCCGTAATGTTTTTAAAAAATTTGATTATCAAGGTCAGATTTGACTTTTCTCGAATTCTTCAATGGATTAATGGGCAAACCTGGATGCACCAAGAAAATTTCGAATAACAATAATCAAAATATAAAGCTATCTACAGTGAAAAATACACGGATATATCTAAGATGATTTACTGAAACCATAAGTTTTTGATGAGTTTGGAGCTTTTTCAACATTAATTTTGCATATTCTATAATTTATTAAACGTCAGTTGAAAATTTTTTAAAATTCTGTAATTGTATAAATTTGAAAAATAAAATATTTGAAAAAAAAATATTCGGCCTATTCGGCCGAATACCTAACTCAACTATTCGGTGAGCCGAATATTCGGCTTAACGGTTTTTTGGCAGTATTCGGCGCCGAATATTCGGCCAACCGAATATTCGGTACATCTCTAGTAATTTTATTATTTAAATCAAGCTCCTCGCTCCTCCTAATCTTTATCATAACACATACTAGTTTCATCATGAAACCTATCAATTTTACTAGGCACGAAGTAAAACAATGCATCATTTCATTGACAATTTTACTTAAAACGCAGTCGAATTTACTATGCGCAGCCAAATGATGCACATGGTAAAATAGCTATGTGTAAGGTATTATAAACAACAAAACATATTTGACTCAAAAATATGGTTGCCAGTTGTTCATTTAAACCACGGATTTAGTAGTTTTACTATGCTTTTTTTGTGTGTATGTAGTTAAACGGTTGGATAAAATCCAAAAGAAAACTAAATAACTACCAGCTAGTTCTTTTTTAAGTTTTTTCTTTCATTTTTGCACGTTTTAGCTTCAAGACGACATTGCATTCATTCAAAAAATAAGAAAAAAAAGTTAAACAATCTCCAAAGGACTAAAAAATTCATAACATATGGAAATGACATTATCAAAAAGAAGTTGGAATTTAATATCGTTCTAGAACGTGTTTTTCTTTGAAATTTCTGCCATTTTCATATAAATTTACGAAACCATCGTTTTTGTGATTTTACAAAAAAAAAATCATATATGGCTCATGACACTACCTTACTTAAATATTCCTTGACTTAGAACTACTGCAGTTAATTTCATGTGATAGCTTCAACTGTCTTATTTATGTTTGAAACTCAATCTTTTTATACATTCAAAAAGCGAGCAAAAAGAACGTTACAAACCACAAAGTAAAAAAATCAGGAGTTTCTGAAAATCTCGAGATGAAACCGTTTCGAACTAACATGAAATTTCGGCAGTTAGTTTTCCTATATGCTGTTTTTTTCTGTCCCGCCTGAGATAATTCTGTAATTTCAGCTGTTGGAAAAATCGGACAACCGACACCCCAGAAAAAAAGTTAAGGTATGGATATGCAATCATTTTTTTTTAGATCAATTGTCGGTAGGTATTTAACGCAGAATGAATAACATAGTGTATTAGCACAGTCATATTTTATAGTTTTTTTTTTGTAGAAATAAATAAAATATTAAAGTTTTTTGTTGAAACAAAAAAGTAACATTCCTTATAGAGATTGTTGAAAACATCTTGTATTGGCTTCGATTTCATTCCTTTACTCGAAAAAATATTACCTAAAATTTATTTATCAACTCACACGTTCAAATTAAAATTTACTTTTTTTTTATACCGAACTGATTTGACGCATTTCTAGAGATTTACAAAAATCTGATAAAATTTAAAGTACCATCAAGTCACCATTCACCGCCCAGACACCATTTACCGCCCAAAATCACACTTTTGTCCAAAAATAAGACCTGTGTTCTGTGTCGGCATCATTGTTCGACCATTTCATTGAAAAAACATCACTTAATTATGAATTAAAGTTTATCACCGGTACTTTTTATACGGTTTTTTCTTATTGAGTTTTTTCGGTGAGTGAAACAACTTTTTTAAATTTTACGTAACGTTTCGGGTTACTTTTCTTCACCCATCATCAGACGTCTAAAAATATTTACTTTTATTAAAAACTTTAAACTTTTAAAATTAAATTACATTTATCAAAATTACAATACTTCACATCACTTACAAAAAATAAAGCAGCACAATATTATTCTGTTCTGTTAAATGTAATTTAATTTTAAAAGTTTAAAGTTTTTAATAAATAGTTTTTAGACGTCTGATGATGGGTGAAGAAAAGTAACCCGAAACGTTACGTAAAATTTAAAAAAGTTGTTTCACTCACCGAAAAAACTCAATAAGAAAAAACCGTATCACTTAATTATGCTAACTATAGCCAAGAATACAATGTTTGGTTTTTGGTTTCCGGTCAAATTGTTGAATTCGACGCCTGTTAGCGAACTAAGCATTACTGTCCTTCTAGGGCAAAGAGGATTTTTATTTACTAGATAGTACCTATTTGACCTAAAATCGACTTGAAATGATAGTTTTATTTTCGTAGAACAGATTTGCATCGGAAAATTTTCGATTCTTTCAATAGTTGTTGTTTCTTGAAGCGTTTAGTGATGGGCGGTAATTGGTGTATAAAAAAAAGTGTGGGTTCCTAATGACCGGTCACGCACAATTTCTTTTTTTTAACGCAAGTATTGTGTCAAATGTGTAAATTGTAAGAAGCATTTAGTTGGATTATGTTAGAAAATGATGTTTTATCGCTGAAAGCAACCGGTTACTTGAGGCTGTTTGCCAGGAATCATCATTTTGTCAGTCAATGCACTTTGTTAAAATTTGTACAAAATTTGCGGGAAAAATTTCTCAAAATGTATTCTCTCAAGTTCCAAAATATGGTTTTGACAGCTCGCTACATGGAAAATACTAAAAAGAACAGTTTCCGTGTTGTTAGATAGTTTTTCCTTGAGAAAACATTATCGATACCCGAAAAAGTTAAGTGGGCGGTAATAGAGCCAGTGGAACACCCCTAAGTTTAGTTAATTATTATAAAAAGCGTACATTTTTCGCATTCCACTAAATTTTTTAATGAAACTAGAGCAGTTTTGAGATGTATTGCAAAAGAAAGCGAATAAAAATCTGCCGTCGTTTTTTTTGTTATACATGTTTGAAGTTGAAAAACCGCTTAACTGGGCGGATGATGGTAGAAGTGATTATTACAAAATTAAGAACGCAATATGTTGTTCACAGAAAAAAATACAAAGGTCTCATATAAGATGAGTAAAATTACTCATGAAACCCACAACAAAGATATATCGTCGTACGATGTTAAGAAGCTTAAACAAATTCTCAAATCTGGTTACACTTATTTTATGTTTCGTTAAATCATGTAACATAGGACGAGTCTTTTTAATCGTTATAAAGCACATTTAAACTGTAATTATTCCGCTCAGGATAATAACTTAAAGAATAACAGGAAAATTGTTCGGATGTCACGAAATTCGAGTAGTAATTTGGGATGACATTTATACGGGTGTCCTACAAGAACTTGAAAATAAGCGAGTTTGGCTCCTTGAAACTTAATTGTATGAGCCGTTTCAAATAAAGAATTATAAAAAAAAAGAACTCGAAAGAATCCCCTGAAAATCGAACCATCTTCTCCTGTATCACATTAGACACATAAAATCCGAATGATTCCTGATATTTGATACAAATATAATAAAATTCAACGAATTTATCATTCTTAAAAAATCAAAATCAGCTAAGATCCTCAAAAAGTTAGTTATGCTTAAGCAACAAGTAGCAAAAAGTGGAATTTTTTTACACTGCCGTTCCAAGCAAGATTGTCCCATGTGGAAAAATGTGCAAACGAAAAAATCGCGATTGAAATATCAGCTATGTTTCCAATTTTCCTCTCAAACTAAAAATTCACCGACAGTTTTTCCGTAGTGAACAGTTCAAGTTAATCATTTTACAATTTTTTCTGCCAAAAAAATTACAATTCCTACAAAAAAAAAGCAAATTAGAGTATAAAATGCTCGCTGTAACAGAAACACTTTTGCGTAGAAACAGAATGCATACCGATGCTAGTTGTACGAAAAACTGTCACACGGCTACAATTTTTTTTTTTTCATTTTAAAAGCTCGTATAGTTTATTTTTTTTCCCAAAAACTCAAGTTAAACCGTCATTTGAGAAATACGTTCCTCTTTGTTTATTAAAAATGTATTGTTGAGCATGGATCCTGTAAGTAGTGCCTAGCGAAATGTGTTTTGTGAAAATTTCTCTTTATGAAGCACTCAAGGCTACTTGCTCCTCCTACGCCCTCTATTTTAGTGTTCTTTTCAGTGAATAACATTAAATTCAACAGTTTAAACACATCTTAAGAGAATTTTCTGATAAATTTCGCATTTTTCATAGAATTTTCTCTAGTGTGACATTCTTGCGTAGAACTATCAACATAGAACTATCAAATCAAGTTTTGCAACGAATAACATACAAAATTGTAAGCAATTTAGAAAAATTCCTATTTAATTAACCCACAAGAAGCGCATCTTAACTTCACACGACCACGAACGACTGTTTTGAATTTCAAAAAGCCCTCTACCAACATTTATTAGAACTATCGAAGATAAGTGAGAACAGGCGTGCCCCTTTATGACAATCCCCCTTTTGAACAAGTTTTCTCACTAGACCCTCAGTTCACTTTTTGATGGTGTGTGAAATTTATAGGTGAGAGAGAATACCATTTTTCTCACATGCGGCTGTATGAGAAAACCCGTGCAAGATCCTTTTCCCGATACCTGTATCCGAGAAATAACATAATTTTATTCCCTCTTGAGTTCAAATTTCTTTTCGAATTATGCTTTTACCTGTTTGAAAAAATGTAGAATGTAAGAAGTATTTTATTCTGTCTGCTCACGCACAGTATTATTCAACAAATTATGCTTGTAAATATTTACAAACAATAACGGTTCTTAGTCCAGGCCTTTGGCGAATGGATTATGATCGCTATTTTCATTCGGCTCCACACGAGGTGAGGTGGTCAGTGAGCATTTCTTCTCACCGTTCGCTCCGTCCTCATCAATCGGTCGTCGCAGAGCAAGCAAGCGGAGCGTGTATGTCAAGTGCGAAGGATTGCGGTTCGGTGCGTAAAAGTGTGTTTCGAAAAGTCAGAATGCGCGGAAGCTAAACGTAGCCCGACAACAAGCGGTGTTTTCGTCGCGTTTCGTGATTTCCCAGTGCATGTGAAGGAACCAGCGAGGTGTCCTGATTGCGTGACGACGCAAGTGAAGCAATTTTTCGCCTGTGGCAGTTGGCCTTTCTGGTGTAGCGAGCTGACGAAAAAAAAGTAGGAATATGGTGTGATCTCAAAAGGAAGAAGCAGAATCGCTGCCAAAGTGCGTATCCGATTGCGTTTCTTCGTTCGGTCTTCCTTTTTTTCTCGTGTGTTGGTTCTCCTCGGTCGTTCGCTTTCACATGATTCTGCTGTCCGTGCAGCGGCTATCGGTGGGAGGGTGTGTGTGAGAAGAACGAAGATAGTCGTATCTGCTGTGCCGCTCGCTTCCGTGTGGGGCGAATAGAAGCCACGAGCATATGGAAGAGGTGTTGTGCTAGGGGGTGTGTGTGTGTGTGACTTGCCAACACATGTTTGGCACGAGAGTAGTGAAGTGAGCTGCTTTGATAATCGATTCACTAGTGATTGGACGTGAGTAGTGAGAGAATCTCATTCATATGCAAATGTCAGGTTGCATGTTAAATGAAGGATTTCAGCAGTGTTGGAAGTTGATGTGTTAGAATCAGTGCAAGGTAAGTTAACATTTAATTTTATGTATGAAATTAAGTCCAATATCCTTATTAAGATAAATCAGTGACATTCATTCTTCATTCTAAATACATTCAAAATAAGGTAAGTTTTCAAGTTTACGGGTTTAATCGTTCTGTAGAAATCATTTTTTAAGAGTTTCAGTCTTTATTTAGCACTAGGTATTTTTTTAAATATTATATGAAGCCTATTCAAAATCCAACCAAGGCATGGTTACTTACATTTTGGTGTAATTCAATCAAAATTTACTATTTTCGTTATAAAAGTGTTTTCGGCACGCCAAAGTAAAATGTTTTTCCCAGTTTTTTCTCAAAACTTATCAATTAACTTTCGAAAAAAGCTTATCGATATTTGAAAAAAAAAATTAAAATTACAATCCCAGCAACATTGCCTTGGATTTGTGAATGATGAGAGCTCAGAATGGTGAGATATGAATGTTTATGGAGACTTGTCTTTCTTTCGTCAGTTTTTATTTGCTTCTTTCAAAAAACTTGACACTTCATGGGCTGTGTATTAGTGAGAAACATGAAAGTGTGAGTTCATGAGTGTTTCCTTGCACTAATACCACCAGAATAGATTCTCCTCAAATGTTTAGCACTTGTCAATGTTTTTTAACTCTCCATAATACATTGAGGACCAAATTCTAAAATAGTTGCAAAGCTACACTTCAACATTTTCGTTTGTAAACATGTACCCTGTATTTTAAAAGTTAATTTAAAACCCATTTTTTTTGTGTTCTGTTTTACTGAAATTCCCTCTTCTTAAGGAAATTTTGATAGAATTTCGTTTTTGTTGTTTCTCCATTAATTAGTTTCCCTGCATATTAGGCTGGAACAAATATCAATTTCTTCTTTTGTCACACCCTATCTCCCTCCCCCCCCCCCCCCCCCCTTCGAAGTTTCCAAAAAACCCGGAGGAGGAAATGAATGATGTTTGAAGTATTTTATGTAAATTTATGTAAAAAATTTTAAATATCCAAAAGATTACAAGACCAAAAAACAAATTTTAGAAGTTTGGAATTATTTATACTTGTGTAAAAATTTATAAATTTGAAATTCAGCTTGCAGCTGAAAAGTGCACGTTGCCACTGTAAATCTTGTTTCTGATAATAATTTCAAGAGCATTTTTCGAGAAAGATACTATTTTCTTAACAAATTTAATTTTTTTTAAACTTTACACATGCTAGTTTTATTTTCAACAACCTTTCTGCTAAATTTTAGAGAAGTTCATGGTTTTTTTTTTGTTTCGATTATAGTCGTTTTACCATCTTTATGGCATTCGAGACTTTTGAGAAGTTTATGGCGTTTTCCTTCCAGAGTAGTTCAAAACTAGAGTCAAAATTCCAACCAATGAGGCATCAGAATAATTGTTGTGTTAGTGTGCAATCCTCCATAATTCTCTCGAATTTGACATGTAGTTCAAGTTTGTTTGGGGCCCAAAAAGTCGTGGGTCCCAATTTTGGTGGTTTTCAAATTTAACGACAAAGGACAGGAATACCATGGTCTACGATACGATACGATAAATAGGTTTACGATGGTCAATGCAATTTTATTTTAAATTAATCTTTTCTTCTGTCATCGGGACGATTTTGTCCTGTATTTTCAACAGCTGAAATTACAGGACCATCTCAGGACAGAAAAACCGCTCAGGAAAACAACTATGAAACTCGCCTGAGGGATTGAAACGGTTTTCTCCAGTAATTTGCAGGGAAGTTTTATATGCTCCTTTGAGCAAGTGATGGGTTCTTCCTGAGATGTTAGGAGTTTCTGAACAGATTCTCCTCGTTTCCCCCCTTTTTAGGGTGGCCACTTATTCGGGAATCGCGGGAAAAAGTCGGGATTCTAAATCCGTTGGGAAAATGCAGGAAAAAGTAGGAAATTCCTCCAAGAATTTGGGAATGCTTGGTTAGCTGTTCTGTGCATAAATTTCAGTGCCTTTGAATGTTCCAGAAATTCTGAAAAATTATGATTTTTTAACTCATTCCATGTTTTAGCATTAGTAAGATGCTAGACAGTATACTCTTGAAAGATGTACGCTTTAGTGTTAACACTGAAAGTCCCAACCTCAATCAATCGAATATTCACAACGAAAAAAACCAAAAACATAGAAAAGGGAGATGCGAACTTTACTTTTATTTGTATATAATCCAAATATTTTAGAATTTCAATCATAATAAATTCAATTTTTCGTTTTTGTGCAATATTGTTTTTATGTATTTTTTTTAATAATCCCTTTCTTTAAAGGATCTGATAAAAATTTTTTGAAAGATTTTTTTTGTACGGGATTATTGTATTCTTGAATATATGGCCTCTTTAGCAATGTTAAGGAGTTTCAAAAGGAAACTTGTAAATTGGCCTGAACATTCATTCATGAATCGGCAACATCGGTTGTCAGTATACATTCAGGCTCTTTGCAGGTTCATGAGGTGAGCCTAACATCATTTTCAGTTTAGGGCAAATAAAGCTGAGTGTCAAAAAAGCTTCATTAAGTCCAGTTGAATAGCGATAAGGACCGACGAATCTACTCGCAAGACTTGGGGAAAATGTGTAAACATCAAGTCTGTATAAAACCGTCCACACTTACCCCAGGTAGGGATTGAAAAAAAAAAATTTAGTTTTTTGTAAATAAACTCTTTTATCTTCATTTTTAACCGCCGTTTTTTTCTAACTTGCTGTTTCGAATGGGAGGATTGTTTCAATGTAGAGTTTTTCGTCAAGAACTTGCTAGTTTACGAGAAATTTGCTATTGAAAAAGATGCACATCAACTCGACATCGCAGTTGAAAATAGAAAATTCCTAAAAAGTCGCTGTAAACATCCGTTATTGTCGGAATCGTATCTTTTTCACAGTTATTGGATAGATTACAAGTAAATTGAACATTCTGCATTAAAAGTTTGAAAAAATAAGCCACCGTATTGTTTAAATAGCCATCGTGCGGTGTACCTTAAAAATTTTTTTAAATTTAAAATTTGACAAAATTATGACAAAAGTATAACAAATGTGGTAAGAAAATTGACGAAAGTATGACAAATGTCACAGAACTATGATGAAATATTGGCAATAACAAAAATATTACAATAAAATGACAAAACATGGCAAAAATAATGGCATGAAATTGACAGTAAAATAACAAATCACGACAAAAACATTACAAGTGGAAAAACATGACAGAATTATCAGAATTGTGACCAAAATCTAACAAAATTATGACAAGAATTTGAAAATAAAATGGCAAAAATCCCATAAAATATGATAAAATGATAAAAATTTGTCAAATCTGGTATCTGTCAAACTGTTGTCGTACTTTTACCACATTTTTGTCACATTTATGTCATAATTTTGTGTTGTTTTTATCACATTTGTCATTTTTTTGACAAAGGTTCATCGGATTTTTTGTTAAATTTACGTCATATTTTTGTTAAATTTATGTCATATTTTTGTCATGGTTATGGCATATTTTTAGCATATTTGTCAGATTTTCGTCATAATTTTCTAATTTTTTTTTTGCCATGTTTTGGCGTTGCATTGTCAATTGTTTGTCATACTTATGTCATAATTTTGCCATATTTTGTGATATTTGTCATATTTGTCTTGTTTTGTCATTTTATAGTAATTTTGTTTTTCATATTTATGACACAATTTTTTCCAAATGTAAATTTTTTCAGATTGTTGTCATTTTATTGTCAAATTTGTCAGATTTTTTTACATTGCAAGCCCTTGGAGCCAAAGGGGTAAAAGTGCATGAAAGCTTATTTCGAGAAAGCAGGCTTTTAAGTTGTGTTTGGTAATTTTCCATATTATTTCAATTTTTTTATTTGCTTTGGAACGTATAAGCATGTAAATTAAAATCTGAAAATCTGTTAAAAACATCAAATATAGTTTGAAATATGGAGAATCGTTTGGCATTATTAACTCAAAATCGACCATTTTGTCACATATACCTCTTTGGCTCTGAAGGCCTCATATGGGGATTTTTTTTTATTATCTGACAATTTGCGCCAGGGGGTCTTCAGATTTTCCCGAAAATTGAAAATGGGGTTTATTTTTACGTTTTAAAAACTCATGTATTTTTTTAGATTTCAAACTTTTTTATTTTTCGAGTTAGATTCCGTTAGATTTTTTTATAAATAAAATAAAACAATATTTCAAAGCTACATAACTCTGTTATTTTTCAACGGAAATAATAAAGTTGCAAATGGATTGGAATTTTAGCAGCTTTTTAAATAAAATATTTAAAAAGCTTGAAGTAATGACCTTTAACATGAAAAATTGAAAATAAGCTTTAAATTATGTCTAAAAGTGCCGTCTGCATCATCGAATGTTCTGTAAATAATACCATTGTACAGCCCAATTTATGGTGCAACTTTCATCTGGAGACACCAAAGTGGGCCAATGTCTCCTTAAAGAGTTAGGAAAGAAATAATGATGATAAATATCGTTTTTGCATCGAAAACAAACAATGGTCGTGCAACTGCACTCACATATGCAGGTAGCGCGCCCTTATAACAAAAGTACTTATCAAAGCAGGTAAAAAACACTACTTTTTCGTGCTTTGTAGAGTGTTTGCAGCAAAACTGACTTTATCTTATAATCAATTATCTAAATATCATATCGTTAATGTGAAAGGAATGTTGCTTTTACATCCTGGTCATCACTGAGTACATTAGATTTTCGATCAAAGATCATTGTAAAGCATACTCATTGCCAATAATAAAAGTTTTCGGTTCCTGTTTTTGGAACACAAAAAAGTGGTTAAAAATCACATCAAATTAAAACATGCTTCCTATATCAATGATTCTTATTTCGTATTCGTTTTCTCCATTTGCTCAGTGTAGAACTCTACCATACAAAAACGAACATATCTCGTTCACACTTTCATCCACAACACTGACATAATCTTCAGTGTTCCACTGTCCATTATCAGATCAAATCTGGGGCACCACCAATGCAAAACTGAGCTCATCAACGATAAAAAACTGGTAGTGACCTGGTGCATAACTGGACATAAACGAATACGTTATTAATGATTGCTTGAAACTTGAAGTCAGTTATGCTGTAAACACTCTACAAAGCACAAAAAAAAATAGTGTTTTTTAACTGCATTGATAAGTACTTTTGTTCCCGTGTTGTTTGAAAGGCGCGCTTCCTGTATACGTGAGTGCAGTTATTCGACCATTGTTTGTTTTCGTTGCAAAAAACGAGATTCATCATCATTATTTCTCTCATAACTCTTTAAGGAGACGTTGGCCCACTTTGGTGTCTTCAGATGAAAATTGGGATGTACAATGGTATTATTTACAGAATGTTCGAAAGAATAATCGAACGGAATTCAAATTTAACTCAAAAAATAAAAATTTTAGAAATCTGAAAAAATTCACGTGAATTTGAGTCTTAAAAATGAACCCAATTTTCAATGTTGGGGAAGATCTGAAGACCCCCCGGCGCAAACCCGTCAGAAAATTAAAAAAAAATCCCCATATTATAGATATATTTTGTCATGCTTTCATCGCATTTATCATAATTTTGTCATTTTTTTATCTATATTTTTGTCAGATTTTGTCATTTTATTGTCAAATTTTTGTCACCACCTTTGTCATAATTTTGTCTTATTTGTCAGATTGTTGTCATATTTTCACCACATTTTTCAAATTTTTGTTTTTATCAATTTCCATAATTTCATCCTTTCATTTCAGTTTGAGCTTTTTACACTGAAAGAAACTCACAGTCAATATCATCCATGCTTTTAGAAAATTTGCAGCGCTGGTTAGGAGCATAGGTCTAACGTAGCTTCATTGTCATCGGCTACCAAGATGATTTTCCGTGCCACAAAACCCTTTCCCCAAACACTCAGCGTGGAGATTTGTGTAGGGATGTGGGGGGGATGGCGCTAATCATATCACATGTGCTGCACTTCCCTCCTTCCTATCGACTATATGGACTTGGCCGGCGTCGTTATTGGTTCCTATGCTAAAGTGAGATTCTCGAAAATTAACAGTGAGATTTTGGTGCTATGTTTTATGTCACTGTAATTTAAAAAATGCCAAGAAATTCATTTTATTCAGCTCTCAGCTGATCTATTTTAATACAAAATTTAAAAAACTTTGTAGATAAAAATAATACACCGCTGATAAATCTACAATTTGGCTTGGCCCTTGTAACAACAACTTCAACAACAGTCTACAAAGTTTGACTTAAATAAATAAATTAATCAATTGGATAAAAGAGGAGCTAAATATAGCCATACAGATAAATTTCCTTAATTTGTTGTTTTAGTTTTAGTTCAAAATCGACACGTTTGCATCCCCCTCAGTACCCCATTGGCCAGTGAGAAGGTGGTGGGTGAACCAAAACGGCAGAAGAGAACACTCGGTTTGTCCATGCTGCTTCACGGCACCTACACACCTTAGACACTTGCTTCTCCATTGAATGGGGGGCAGCTCACATTTTACCAACACAACCACAGCGGCAGCTTTGTTTAGTGTGTCTGGTATGTCTCTTTCAACTCGTCAGTAGCTCCACCATGAACGAAATGTAGAGCAGAATCAGTAGGTTTCGAAGAGTCCCCCCGAATGAGCAGCAGATGTTTGGGGCTCCACGCGTCGTCGTCGTCGTTGTGTTATAATGTGTTGTAGAGTGTCGTCAAGCGCTACCCTTCAATAAAGTCTAGAGCCTAGAGAGGGGAGAAATATAAAGAGTTTGACCTTTTCGATATTGCTGGACAATTTTACGGGAATCGTTTCGGTCTTTTTTCGGGAGAATTTTCTGCTAGTTTTGATCGGGAAGGTTTGTTCAAAATGTAGGGACTTGAGGGATCTTGGAAGTCGTCCGGACGGCCGTTTTTTCGTTGGAATTTTCGGTGTGTGTGACCTGGAGGTTGAAAATTCATCTCTGAAAGTGGAAGATCTGCTTCGGCTACTTTGTGTTCAAGGCCTTTCGACAAGTTACATTGTGTGGTGCAAAAGACGAACGAAACGCGAAACAGCGAAAAAAGGTTGATTCCGAAATCAAACCTTGTGATTCTGAGGAAGTCATCGAAGACAACATCTAAGGTAATGCCACGAAAAGATCCAGTTCATTGATCGAATTTCTATCATTCAAACGCAACACAAGAAAACGAGCTGAAAAATCGAAGGTTCATTCTCTTCCTGTCCGGAAGAAAAGTGAAAGCATTTCCCTTTTTCCCCCATCTGAAAGCAGGAGAGTGGGAAACGTACCAAAAGTGATTGTCCTCACTCTCTTCCCGATAAATTTTCATCACCCAAAGTGGATGACCTGCACTTTCCATTTTTACCGGTTGGCTTTCCAGTGGATAAGTCCAAGCACCAATTGTGATCCATGCCCTGAATGATGCCATTCGACCATATGGAACCGAGGTAAAAACTCGGAAACCCGAAAAAACCGGAAACAAAAGTCCCGGAATTCCTGTACAAGGGAAAAGGATGTCGGTTTGCATTCTCCGGGCAACCCGTCAGTCATAAATTTTGCCAAGTAGAGTTCCTGAAAACAAAGACCTGGCCGAAGCATGCGCACCAGGGACCATTTTGCGGATTCGCTCCGGCTTGTTGTTGCCGTTTCAGTTTTTCCTGGATACACACATATCTATCCAAAACACACGTTAACGGAAATCGCTTTAAAGAACACCCTGCTGACTGGCTAGCCCGTTGATGCTGCTGTTTCCGTGTGTGTTGGAGCTGGATATGATGTTTTGCAAGAGAAATCTAAACTCACTTGCTAGTGAGTTTCCGTTTTGGCATTTTATGTTTTAGGGCCGCCCGCTCGGGGAGGGACCCATGTCAGCACACACCATATGTTGTTGGATTCTCACTTGTTTACTCTCCGTTTTATTATCTTTTTTTTTTGGTGCGTTGCCTCGACCGGCTTCATTCAAAGTGATGCTACCTAGCTAGTAGAGATACGACTTTTCCCGACCTGGAGGACATCAACCTCTCGGTAGGGTTTTTTTTTCTTCCGAAGCGAAAAATATAAATATCAAAGGTCTTCAAAAATGTCTTTGAAAATTGGGTTCAACTTAGCGTACATATATGATTAGACGTAGATCTTCCTAACGATAATTGTATTTTTTTTAGAAAAATAAGACTGTCGATTCATATCTCGTTTCTCTGGAGCATCTCTAGAGAAATTTTGAGATAAAAAAAGTAAAACGGAGTTTTGGTCTCAATCATTTCTGTGTATTCTTTTACCGGACTGAAGAGATATTTAAAATTTCTGTGATTCTGTGTATATTAATTTCGAACTTATATTGTGCTTTCTATTCTAAGCACAGAACTGATCTTATAATTTTGAATAAATGTTAAAATTCTGTGTGTTAATTGAAAAACAATCGCTATATGAAGGGAGAAGTTTCCTAAAAGCGCATATCGGATAATATGCGCATACTACCGATTTACGAAATGGCTGATAAATCAACATATCTAATCAATCGAAATTGAGGGTAAACCGCTTTTGACACATGAAACAATTTTATTGATGAACAAAGTCAAAAAACTAAAAAAATCAAACAAGGTTTTGAATCCCTTTGTTATAAAATGAGGCCCTTGAAGCCAAAAAGGTATAAGTGCGTACAAGGTGATTTCGAGAAAAAAGTACTAGAAGTTCTTTGTGTTCCAATCAATTCCATAGATATTTTTATGAACTTTTTTTCATGAGAATGATCTTCTTAAATGAAAACAATGCATTTAACATCATTTCCCAGAAACAACGATTATTTGACGTTAATTGAGGCGACACATATTTTTTGATTTTGGCATTTATACCTTTTTGGCGACAAACACATGCACTTATACTCCTTGCCACCAACAAATTTCCACATTGAGGTGTTTTTTTTTTTGTTTCGATTATAGTCGTTTTACCATCTTTATGGCATTCGCGACTTTATCAACGTTGCAGTTGGTGGATCGTTATTGAAAAACTTATCCGGTACAACTGTGTTCGATGTTTACTCTTGGGCTCGAACTCGCGGACATCGGCTCAGGAGACAACAAACTTGCCAACTGAGCTATATCTCAAGCCTTAACTTGAGGTGTTTTGATCTTATTAATATGGGTGAGAAAACATAAATACTTATTTCTATAGGAGTCAATTAATTTTTATATACTTTTTTTGCTGTTTTGATGGGAAATGTACTCTGGTACAATAAGTTAAGAGATTTTATGTCTAAAGATCGACCTGGTCTTGTCAACTTCTAGTCGATCTCTGCAAACAAAAATTTGTCATAAGGATAATTTTCATAATAATTCGTGTAAATTATTTTTCCACTAAATTTCAATCGATGCATGTTTTGTGCCCCATTTCCTGATCAATTGGGTATTGGAAAGGTAAGGTCACTATGACTTGATTTTTAACAGTGAACTTTAAAGGCGCTTCATCATTAATTCAATTGATTTGAACTATTTAATACATTTTTAATAGTTTTTCAAGATTTTGTGCAACCATAAGCCTTAAATCCGTGTCACACTCCATATTATAGTCACCAAAAATCAGGAATTTGTGATCCACTCATTGGTGGTTAAAAAAATAATTAAAATTAACAAAAAAACACTACTTTCCGGTAATCATGTTAGGGTTGGAGGCTGGAGGAAAAGGAACATCACTTAGAGGGACTTTTCAATGTTCTACAGTTTTGCCAAAAAAGTACAAACATTGATTAAATGAATCTTTACATATTTTATAAAATTATCTAAAAAACAAGAGAAATTAATTAACCAATCACAATGGGAAAAAAGTGTCTAAACCACAAAGAAATTCAATATCTTCCCTCCTGAACAAAAAAAATCTATGAAAAAATACTTTTCTTTAGTGCAAATGTCCGGAGAATCGAGTGGACGTAGTTTCAGATGCCGCACGAGCTTCCGAACGGAATTATGGTGCCTTTTTAACCCCTAATTCCCCTATATTTGGTAAACAATCCAGGAAAAACTAATTTAGACTTTTGAAAAAGAATCTTGTGCATTTTTTTCTGAAGAATCGAATAGAAGCTGTTTGAGCTATCGCACGCTTCGGAAAATGAAGTTATGACTGGTTTTACCCTCAATTCTCCTATTTTTTCAATTCCTAGAAAAAAAAGAATGCTCGGACTTGAAAATTTCTAACAAAATGGGACGCATCTTGTGTGATTTTTTTCCGAGGAATCCAACGAAGCCTATTTGTGCCACCGCACGCATTGGAAACAGGAGTTATGGCTGTTTACTATCAATTTCCCAACACTTCCCATCATGGTTCAAACAGCCTCCATTGGATTCATCGGCAAAATCGCATATGATAAGTCTCATTTGGTGCAAAATTTTCAAGACCGAACATTCTTTTTCCGACTATTTGAAAAATGTAAGGGAATTGAGGGTAAAACAGCCATAACTCCTGTTTCCAATGCGTGCGGTGGCTCAAATAGGCTTCGTTGGATTCCTAGAAAAAAATCACATATGATACGTCTCATTTGGCTAAAAACCTTCAAGTATATATGCTTTTTCTGAACTATTAGAGAAATTTTGGAAAATTGAGGGTAAAACAGCCATAACTCCAGTTTTCAATCCGTGCGGTGGCTCAAATAGGCTTCGTTAAATTCCTGGAAAAAAATCACATAAGATGCGTCCCAATTTGTTCAAAATTTTCAAGTTAGAACATGCTTTTTTCTGAAATAATTGAAAAATGTAGGGGGATTGAGGGTGAAAACAGCCATTACTTCATTTTCCGAAGCGTGCGGTGACTCAAACAGTTTAAATGAAATTCCTCGTAAAGAATCACACAAGATACGTCCCATTTGGTTCAAAATTTGCTCGCCCGAACATGCGTTTCCTTAACAATTGGAGAACTTTTGGGGATTTGAGGGAAAACCAGCCATCACTCCATTTTCCAAGCGTGTGGCGGCTCAAACAGCCTTTATTGGATTCCTCAAAAAAAATCAGACAAGATTAGTCCTATTTCGTTCAAAATTTGGAAGTCGGAACATGCTTTTTCCTTAATAATTGATATAGGAGAATTGAAGGTAAAACTGCCAAACTCCATTTTTCGAAGCGTGCGGTGGCTTAAACAGCATCGATTGGATTTCTTAGAAAAAATTGCACAAGATAGGTCTATTTTCGTTCAAAATTTTTAAGTTTAAATTAGTGTTTTTCTGGATTGTTTTCAAAATATAGGGGAATTAGAGGTTAAAAAGTTACTATAACTCCGTTCGTAAGCTTGTGCGGCGTCTGAAACTACATCCAATGGATTCTCTGGACATTTTCACTTCAGGAAAGTACTGTTTCATGGATTTGTTTGGTGTAGGAGGAAATATATTGAATTTCTTCGGGTTTATACACTTTTGTCCCCATTGTGCGATGAGGGTCCCAGAAATTTTTACCCGTTAGAGTTCCTGAAGTGTCACTCCTGACTACAATCACTTCTCTTTTGTTTCTCAACCGATAATTATAATATATAGTTTTTGAAACCTTGTAATGTAACTCAAATATGTATCTCAGACAATAATCAGCTAAAACACTTCAGTTTGCCGTTATTCTAAGTCAACGAAAAAAAATCCGAAAAGTATGCTTAGGAAAAAGCGAAAAAAGGATACAGAATCCTTAAAAAAATCATTTAGTGTCTAAGAAAGCGGAAGTTAGAAGCTATTCGCACAATTTTTTTTTTAAATGTTTTAAGATCTTGACCATAAAAATGGAAAAAAAATATAAACACCGTGCTTTTCAATCAATGAACCGTCGAAATGGTTTAAGTCACAGCAGCAGCAGATAAATTTTGAAAAAGGGATTGAAAAGTTGACATGTTTTGGCACCTTTTCGCATCTTCAGATTGTCAATATACAAAACACAGAAATTGCAAATTGACAAAAGCTTGAAAAAAAGCTACTTTTGAAAATCTTCAAAAATTTTGTGTTTAGTTTCTACAGGCTTTTTTTCAAAGCATGTTTTTTGTTTTTTTTCTTTAACTTTGTTTGAATAACGAAAAACTGAAGTGTTGTAGCTGATTATTGTCTGAGAAACATTTCAAACATATTTGAGATAAATGACGAGGTTTTCAAATCTATAAATTTTGTATAAATCGGTTGAGAAACAAGAAAGATATAGCAATTTAAAGCGAAGAGTGTCAAATTGACACTCTAGATCAGTGACTCAAGGTTTATATAATTTATTATTTATAAAGTATGTATATGCTAAATTATTAAAAAAAATTAGAAAAGACAGCACAATTCGCATCTAAAAAGACGAATCCAAAAACGACGTCATCGAACACGACGATAACAACCAACATCACGACGACAAGGGAAATGATAGACGCCAGATGCTAGAAGCGATTCAAATTTGACTCAAATCAAGTAAATCAGCCGTTCCCGAAAGCTTGCAGTGATACAAATCGTTAGTGCAAAAGTGCAATGATATTGTAATGGAATGTTGTAAAGATTTTTTTGACTAATTTAAATTTTTGTATTCTATTATAGTTTTCTGAGGATGGCTTAAAGTAGTAGCCCGAAACGTAAAAAGAGTCTTTGCTGTTTGATTTCAAATTCACAGAAAAGTCAATAAGCATCAGCGGTGATCGAAGCTCTTTAACAAAACTTGCTTAAGGAGTGTATTCGAAAAAAATGCAACACTTTATTTTGTGAATAACTTTTGAATGTATTGATGCAAATTGATGAAATTTTCAGTGAAGCTACCTATTAACGTAATGTGTACGTTTTAAAAATTTGGTGAAAATCTGTCAAGTGGTTTTTGAGATAGAGTCCAATACTGAAGTTCATCTACCAATTTTTTTGGGCAGGATCGATTAAAATCTAGAAAAGTCCCAGTTGGAGACCCAAAAACAGCTGGAAATCAACTTTTCGACCGATATTCACATGGTAAATCGTTTAAGAAGTCCTAGAGGACTCAATAGTGAGCTGAACTTTGAATAAAAGTGAAGATATCTGAATCCATGAAGTGAGAAGAATGTGAGAGGGTTTTTCAAGCTCAATCCGAATAAATGAATAGAAGAACTGATAAAAATTTAAAAAATTCTTATTGGTTCATTTAGACGGGCGTATAAATAGGCCTGCCTTCATTTTTAAAAGATAAATAAGCTGCCCACTGGTAAAATAAACAAAATGCGGTATTCAAATCGTGCGCAAAATAGTTGAACTGCTTGCGTTGAGATATTTTGAAAAATTTCGTAATGAACAGTAAAACGAACTCTTTAGCGATCACCTGGCAGGTTTCCAACCAGAAACTCGCAAACAAGTCTCGCCTGTATTTCCCAGAAATAAATTAGAAGAAAAAATTGACAACGGCTTCAATCGAAAACGCTCACTGAAGAAGGTAGTAAGTTGCTATCGAAATACCGGTATATGAATTTTTCATTTACCGTGGTTGAATTAAAAGAAATCTTTCGATTGCTTTGATTCAGGAGAGTAACCCTTTTTTTCTTGATGATAATTTCCATGATTCTCTCATTTTCTCTTGTCCCTCTTCCTTTATGTTTGATTCCAGGGCATGCTATGCAAGTATAAATACTGCTGGGCAAATCAAAGCACTCAAGTGGGGGGCTTATAATATAGTTCAAATGACAAAGCAGCTGCCTTATGAGCCGATGTCCATAAGTTCGAGCCCAAGAGTAAATATCGAACACAGTTTTTCCGGTTTTGAAAAGGAAGACTGAAATTCGTGACATCATTTTTGCATCAAATTTTCTACCTTTCCGCAAATAAACAGCACTTTCTGGAAAGAATTGTAATCGTTTGAATAAAAACTTTCAATGATGAATTTCATATACACCAACAAATCAGACTATACTCCAAAAATGAATTTCCTTGAAAGTGGAATTATCGGTATAAGATTCTATGCCGGAAAGGCATTAACAAGCTTCCTAATAACTGGCATATTCCTCCTAACACAACCGCATTGCATATGTCTAAAAAACCAAATAAAACGTATCCTATATCCTATCACAAGACAAAGCAGGATGAAATCAATCATCATGTAATCAGCAGTGGCAGAAAGGATATGACAATAAACTTTCAATTGCTTACCGACCCAGATGGGTAAAATATCGGACTGGCAAGCCGAGATGAGAATGTTGCAGTGAGTTCGATTCTCACAATATTTTTTTTGATGAATTATCCAAGAGGATGAAAATCCAATGAAATATTTTTCTTGTTTCGCTTGAATGTAGTGACCATGCACCATTTTGCTTCTAAGCTCGAGTTTTTATGTCAGTAGTGCTTTTCCAATCATATAATCTTTGATACAGTACACTGTTCAGAGCATTTTCGGTACAAAGATTAGCTAAATATGTGTTGGATTTTTGCAACCTCTTCTATGGCTGTAAATGTTGTCTAATCCATGGGTTTTCCATGTTTTTTGCCTTTCTTTCAGAAAGGTATAGTTATCGGTCGATTTGGGAGATCATTAATTATGGGTCTTAGATATACCTTTATAGGTACCTATCGAATCAGCTCGTCGAGTTCAGACGATGTCTGTGTATTTGTGTGTATTGGTGTGATTTTTCGTAAACTTTTTTTGCACGTTTTTGCGAAACTGGGCAGTATAATAAAAATGATTTTTAGCTTAAAAAATTTGATTTTTTTTCTTCTTCATCCTATAAAAGAAAGAAAAAAAAACAAAATAGTTTGAAAAATAAATTTTCATAGTAATTATCATCAAATCATCACTCCAAAAAACGTGTCAATTTGGCTTGCTAGCCACTAACCCGCAACCAGCAATCACTAAAATCAAGATTATCGTATCTATGACGTCAAATTATACGTGACGTCATAGATACGCGCATGCTATCTAAAAGTATGGATCTGTCGATATGTGGAAGGGAGAACAGTCAGGCTTCACTCCCACTCAGGTTTGATGTCATCGTGACACAAACCGTGTGGGAGGAAGACGACATTTCAAATATTCCCGGTCAATGGTTTATTCTTTTTCAATTTAATGGTTCAGTTTGTAACCGAACCATCTCAAAAATTTCGGAACCGAAGTTCCGAAATATTATTTAACATAAAAATGGTCTTCACCAAGGGGTACGACCCCGAAATAAATGAAGTCGTTGATGAGTACGTCATGCCCACACTGCATGGTACGAAAGTGATTGTTACTTCGAGATTCGGCCAACATAATATTCAGGTTGCTCTGTGAAGGACAAAACGACGAAGGGGCGCGTGTGGGAGAACGAAGCACACCATATAAATTTCTTCACACGCTCATTTTCATTAACCATTTTATATGGTTACTTAATTAATAATTTAATATTGTTGCTTTTGAATGATTTTTTGGAAAAACTGCAATCATGATGGTAGTTCTCATGCAAAAATTATAAAATGGTTATAAAAGTTGACATTGAGATAGTTTTTTTCATTCATTGCCATTTTCGTTCTCAATTTAGAAAATAAAATGGTATGACAAATTTTATAAAATTGACAATATTGACAAAAATTACACAAATGACAAAAACGACAAAATTGATAAAATTGATGAAAAAGACAAAAATCACAACAATGACATTATTGGCAAAAATGACTCTAATCGACAAAATTGGGCCCATAGAAAAAAACTGAAAAACATTTACAAAATGCCAAAAATAACAAAATGAAAAGATTGACACAAATGACAACTGACTAAATTGATCAAATTAACGAAATGCAACAAAGTTATAAAATTAACAAAATTGACCAAAAAGACGAAATTTTTAAAATTGAAAAAATTCAAAAATTAAACAAAAATGTCATAATTGGCATTTGAAAATTCGTCAATTTTATTAGTTTTATCAGTTTTATCAAATCTGTCAATTTTGCCAATTTGGATACTAATGTCTATTTGTTTGATTTTATCATTTATGATATTTTTTGTCTATTATGTAATTTTTTTAGATTTTTTAAAAAAATTTTTCATTATTGTCAACTTTTGCAATATCGTAAATTTGGTCAATTTTGTAATTTTTGACAATTTTATAATTTCTGCCAAGTTTTGTTATGTTTGTTATCTGTTATTGTTAATGTGTTTTTATCAGATTATGTCATTGATTTATTTTTTTTTTTAATTTTGACAATCACGCAATTTTGTCATTTCGGTTAATCGTGTCAATTTGGTCAATTCAGACAATTTTGTCAGTTGTATAATTTTTGTCAATTCTGTCATTTTTGTGATTTGCGTTATTTCTTAGCCTTTGTGCTTTTGGTAATTTTTACCGTATTCATTTCTGTCAAATCATTTTGTCATTTAATCAACTCGGTATCGAATTTTGAATAATGCAAATGTACCAACATTACTGTTTCTATCATAAATATGAATCTGTTTTTTTTTAATTCTCGGAAACTTTTTATCCACCAGATAACTTTGTATAATCAAAATGTAAATTTCCGAACGAAATTTTTAAGCCAGCTGATAACTCCATTAGTTTATATTTGGCGCATTCGCCCATTTCAAAATAAATTACCAATTTTTGTTTTGGTTACAACAGCCATTGGGCGATGGAATCGAAAAGTTATTCTTTCCCTCCTTAAGAAAAACCCGTATCTGTCAAAAGTTGGGTGAAATTTTAGCTGCATCCCGCTTGCACTAATGCAAAACCATCACCCAAATTCGGCAGCGCTTCCATCGCCCATTGCACTGCATAGGATTTTCGACACGAACGAAATCTCAAGCATGATGAGGTGTGTAGAGGGGAAGAGAAAAGGAAAGAAAAAACTAGCCCGTAAGCTCAAAGCTCAAGAAGAACGAGTAGACGAGTAGCATTTGTTTGGTTCGTTTAAATTTGTTTCCACGAACGAGATTCGTGCTCAGGCAAAAGCTTCCTGAGTCCGAACGGCTTGAGAGAAGATGAGATGGTGTGCATCATCTGCGACGCCGCGACGCTATGTCGTTTGCTCTTTCTCAGATCATTCTGTGCATAAGAATATAGCGTTGATAGCGGATAAGACTTACAATCGCTATCGTAGTCTACGATATTAGAGCCTAGTAGCTAAGATAGACCCGATGATGTCAAACTTTCATTTGGTCTTTTGAAAGGGAATTAAAATTTCCATCTAATGATCCCTATGATTGATTCAGCGGTGCCAACCGTGTTAATCAATAATGAAATCTTATACCCAAAATTTTTGATTCGGTTCGGCAAAACGCTGAGCTGGAACATGAACCTTATCATGCAATTTAATGCCACGCATCGTGAAGCGGGTCATTGGGCTTGGGCCTGCTGACATAAATCAAGCTTGCTCTTAACTCTTAAACAAATTTCCATTAGAATGACAGCTAATCGGAGTGAAATTGATGTGAAGGCTACTGCTTTCTCTGTTTTAACACATGAGAAATCGTATACCGGGATTGTAAGCGCCCATCGCGATGGGCCATAGACTTCACCACTTTCTGGAAAATGAGATGAAATTCTGGCGCTGTGAATACAATACACTGCTTGAATGAGCACGCAAATGGTTTGAGTGAAATCGATCAGGATCGAAATTTTTTGCACAAGCAACCATCTGTGGCATGGTGTACGGTGCTGCTTGTGCAAAACTCAGGCCATGCACTCAGTCCCAGTCGGGGTGGAGGGCAGTGATGTCAACCTTAAAGGTTTTGTCTGAATCTTCCAGATTTTTGGACTTTTGCCAGACATTTTTTCAGGTTTCCAGACTTTTGACATTTCTTCCAGACAATTCCAGACTTCTGGGTTTGGACATAAATTGTTCTAAAAAACTCTGAAAATTTAATTTGGTCATGGTGTAATATGACAGGAAATGTTCAATATCGCTGAAAAATAACATAAACGACAAAATTGAAAAAAAATGACAACAATAACAAAATTTACAGAATTGATGAAACCGACAAAACTAATAAAATGATTTTTTTGATAATGTTCAAGCATGACCCAAGCATGACTCTCCAATTGCAAAATGTTCAATTTTCTAAGTTTAGAAAATTAAATGATATTTTTGTAAAAATTGACAATTTCCACAAAAAATGATAGAAAAGACAAAAATGACTAAATAAATGGATTGACAAAATGATAACATTACAAAATTGACAAAACTGAATAGATAAAAACAATATTATTCATACAATTGTAGAAATTATCAAAATAAGCTAAATTGACTGGATTAAAAACAGTGAAAAATATAAAAATTAAACAAATTAACGAAACTGACCTAATTGACAAAAATGTCATAACAAGCCATAATTAGAAAAATGGCAAAATTGGTAAAATTGTCAAAAATTACAATTGATGATATTCTTAAAAATTACAAACTTGATAAATTTGACTAAAAATGACAAACCTGACAAATTTCGCAAATATGGCAAAAATTGAGAAAAATTCACCAAAATTGACCAAAGTATACAATTACGACAATAATGACAAAATTGTCCATGATAAATTGTACGGTTATTATATGATACCCGACTCAAGATCTACAGTTTTGTGAATGCTTAACAACACTCTTTCACACTTGAATCGAAATTTATCGTAAATTTCAAAAACTGAATATTAACGTTTAAAAAAAATCCTTTTCTTTAAGTATGCAAAAGAAAACACAACACGTTAATTTTTATTAAAATCTAGGTGAATCGCATGTAGCAGAGCAAATCCATCCCTAGTTCGCTTCAAGTGGAATTCTCTTGCAATTCATATGAAAATTACGTGAAGTCAACTTACTGCGCCTTTTCTGTTTGCTACATGAAATTCACGTAGATTTCTAATGATGGCAAAAATCTTTGTACATTTTCACGTAGCGTTCATGTGAAAAGTTTTTTCAGTGTACGTGCATTACAATTGTTCAGTTGTTGTTGTTGTTCCTCTTGCGCTTCCCTCAACATACAGGATAATTGGATGCTAGGTATACTATTCCGTTCTTTGCATATGCATTGGTAGGCCAACCAAAAAAACGTTATAAAAATTCCATTTTCAATTTGTGTGATATCTTGAATAAAACAACATTCATAACCAATTGTAACAACTTTGATTAAAAGTATTCTGAACAATTATTTGAAGAAAAGTTTTCCGAAATTCCATTATTATGCTGCAATACTATCGATTTCCGAAAAAAACTGTCCTGTAATCCGAATGCTTTAAGCTTTTGAACATAAATTTGACTAATTGCCTAGCAATTAACTTAAATGAAATTGCCTGATTAGTTTTTTGGGCAGTAAAAGCATTCAATGTTCCATAAATCATTTTTTTATTTTCGAAATCCCATACATATCGTTCGAAAATTCATGAATACTTTTGACGCTGCTTTACACGGCTGTGTCAATTGAGGTTTAAAGCAATGTAGTACCTTCTCATTCACTTATCCTGCTCAACGCCAGCAGCAGACTTGAGCAAATATAGGTAAATGACAAGGTAAAACAATTTTTGGTTGGCCTTCTTATAAAAATGCTTATAAAATGCTAAAATGCTGGGGAAGGAAGACTGAAATTCGCTGTATCGTTTTCTGTATTGTTTTTTTTTTTTTTTTTTTTTTTTTTTTTTTTTTTTTTTTTTTTTTTTTTACTGTTCGGCAAAAAGCCAAGAATTGTTGAAAAGATTTGTTATCGTAAACTTTAAACTATATAAAAATTTTGTTCGATCAATGGGAACTACCCTAAATCTAAATCTGTTATTTAAGCTATTTTTAGAAAAACCAGTTATCAAACAATTTTTATTTATCAGCTTCAAAAACTTCAACGAAATTTGAGAAACTCAATACGTCTGATCTGCAGAATTCGCCAGAGCAAAACAAAACCTAATTAAATCATTGTTTCATGCAAAACAAGTGCTTTTCAGCATCAAAACAGTTTTACTGAAATTCACTAAATATGAAAGTAAGATTTTGAACCTTCGCACTGGACGGTAGATTGATAAGAGAAATTTGACGTTTGAAAGATTTTTTTCTTATTTTATTCAGTCTTCCTCCCCCAGATAAAATGCAGTTCTTCGAGATACATATATGATAAGCACATAACAATTTTTCATCGAAAACCATAAAAAAGCAAACCAAAATGTAATAACTAAAACGGCACAAATAACAAATCGGTCAAAAAAATTTAAAAAACATCACGAAAATGTGCTGAGATGACTGAAATAACCAAATTCACAAGAATGATTATAATGAGAAAAAGTCTTATAATAACAAAAACGAATATATAGTTGTTTTTGACATTTCGTACGCACACTGACTGAGCGTGTACAGATGAGACGGGACAATTAACCTCAAAAACTCTCGGTACAAAAAACGGGCAACCAGTCAACGAACATGGTCGTTTTTGAGGTTAATTGACCCAAAACTGAAAAGTGTTGGTGAAACAACCTGCATAATATCATGAACACTACCAGCGGTAAATAGGGCTATTTACATGACAGCAATGTCAAAATGTTAAAAAATATCAGAATAACAAATGACGAAAGTGAAAATAATGATAAACATGATGAAACTGGCAAAGCTCATAAAAATGACAAAATCTGTTAAATTTTCTTAATTTGACAAAACTGAACAAAATCGCAAGAATGAAAAAATGAAAATAATTGACAAAAATAACAGAACTTACGAAACTGACCAAATTTTCAATATTACATAAATTGGCGATATTGATAAATCTGACAAATTGGATAACAATAAAAAATATGACAAAAACTATACAAACTCTCAAAGAATGATAACTGCCACAATTTACAAAATTGACCAACTTGACAATATGCTTCTATTAAAAAAACTGACACAAAAATGACTAAAAGGTATATAATGATTGAGAGTATATGAGAAGCACATATGATTCCACTCAACTATTTTTCCATATCCCCGTTTCCTGCACTTCAGAGGTTTCCCAGAAATAAACGATGAACACATGGCTGGCCATCTTTTTTTAAAATGTATTCTTTGATATTATTTCCGGTTTATTTTAGGATTTTTTTTGTGTCAACAAAAAACAAAAAATCGTTTTTATCGATTGTAACAAAAAATCGTGTAATTTTTCAAAAATACTTTTTTATCCCCTATAGTTTATTCCGTTTGATAGCTTCATTTAACGAAAATCATTTACAAAAGTGATTTTTGTAAACATTCTACCGTTATGGATTAAAACACGTAAAACAAATATGTTTTGAATCTGAAAGAAAGGCTCAAATCCACTGTTAAGTGTATTAAATCGGGTTTTTTTTATGGTCAATGATCAATAATTACTTGCCTATTTCCTAGTTTTAGCCGTTAAACCTTGAAGTGACAACGATCTTACACAAATTCTATTTATGTTGTACCTCCACAACATTGCTTTCAGCGTATAAAACTATAGAAAAGAAGAACGATTTCACACAATGTTCGAACGGGGACAAATGGCTACTGTTCTCAAGATAATGAGAACGTGTAATGGGTCAAACGTCCGAAACATAAAATACCCAGTTCATGACAGAAGTCTTTTATTTGATTATTTCTCGTCGTTATTCCTTTGATTTAAATATCAGGCAAATACAATAAAATTTAACGATTCCTGACCCTCGCCCGGTTGACACAACTGCTGAGATCTGCTGCTGCTCTTATTGAACGTATTGTCGGTCATCAAATGAAGACTTATGGGCAAGTTAAATATTCATCATATGCTAAATGCATCCCATGATAACGGTGTCTCGCATCGGAAAACCTGTATCAATCTCGTTTATAAAAACGAACCCAACTTTAGCCTTCTTCTTGGCATCAACATAAGTAAGTAAGAGCAGGAGGAGAGGGTTTATAGCAAAACAAGTTTCCCCGGCTCCAAGCCATCCTTCCTCGTAGAGCCAACATGTATCATCAAGCTAGCGCCCTCTCGCCAAAACCATCTAGCAGACCAGCTTTCTGCATCCAATATCCCTCCACATTCACTGGTTGCTGCTGCTGGGGGCATCATGTCCTCCAAATGAATGGTGGCGCGGTCCATTCCTGCACACCTGGCCCCTTCTTCCCCCACGTTACGTCTCTCTGTCCTGTCGAGTATCCTCGGCCTGTGTCCCATCATCGCCTGCTGAAGAAAAACTGGTTTTCTTCCAGTTTGGCTCCAGCAATGGCTACACCTATGCTGTTACTGGTACCTTAGCGACGACGACGTAGTACCAAGTAAGAAGGAAGCCAGTAGTGTGGTACGAGAGACCTGGAAAGGAGTCTCTATCGGTTATTCTGCGACGCAATTTCCATACCGCCTCCTGGTGGCGTCTGGGACGAATCCGAGGCACATTGTTGTAGTACCTAAGTGTGGGTACACATCGGGAATTGGTGTCACCTAGCCCGGGTCCGTGATTGGAGCAGGGCTGCTCCCGAGTTGTCGCCTGATCCAGTTGTTATTGTTGTTCTTGTTCCTGTTGTCGTTGTTGTTTATGTTGACAAACAATCTTCGGGGGGTGTGCAATAACAATGTTTGTCGGCTATTGTTGCTTCAAGCTACTACAGCTTGTTTTGATTACAACAGTGAAGCCGAGAGGATTCAGACGAAAGCTGTCAACGCTCTGCAGACAACTTCAACTATCTAGCTCAGGGGTGAGCAAAGCGCGGCCCGCGGGCCGCATGTGGCCCGCGAGACCCTTTTGTGCGGCCCGCGAAGCTTTTTTCAAATTTATATGCCTTAACTATTTCTACAACGGAATGTTAGGAAAATTTATATGACTTGATCAAATATACACACATCTACATTTCATTCATGCAGATTGTTAACTTTTTTCTGGCATTTTAAGCATTTATTATGTTCTGTTCAAGGCATAAATGCAATATTGTTTATTGGTATAACGTTAATTACGTTACGTAATATTAGAGTTTTTTTTATTCAGGGTACATTTTTCCTAATTATTTAGCTCCTACCACTTTGAAAAGCAAAATCCATTAAAGTGAGTCGGAATAATAGCCAAAAATCGGAAAATACACATAATAAAAGAAATTTTGAAGTCTGTTTGAAGTCATCATTTTCGTTTCAAGCACAAATAAAGTTGTATTTTAAAAATATGGCCAGCAGATTTTTTTTTAAATTATTCTATTCAATTTGGCGAAAATGCTTGTTCTGTTTGCATCCAAGTACATGTAAAAAAAAATTAAACCCAAAACCTTGTAAAATATTTTTTATTTCTGAATATTGATGAAAATTACGAAAGTTTAATAATAAAGCCTAGGAACGATTTTAGATTTTTTTTTTTATCAACATGAACCAGCAGGCATCAAAGTTGCCGAAAAAAATAATTAGTTCTTGATAAAAACAATAGATATCTGAAATTCTGTGGTTCGATCCAAAAGGTCTTTGACGATTGTCTGTGATGCTTGTTTGAGAAATTTGATAGGAAATTATAACAAACATTGATAAGTTTAGCTATTTCACTTATAATTCGCATTCTATGTTACCAAAGTCATAATATGGCTTTAGAAATCCTATCCCAGTGAATGATATCTAAACAAGATTTAAGATTATAAAAATCTGGAAAAAAAATCTCGAAACGAGAATGTAATATTGAAGATAGTTGCTTTAAAATATGTTGCTTTAAAAATGTAAACATTTTTCTATGATTTCGACAACCTTGCTCAATATCTCAATGCAATGATCTAATTCAGAACTTCAATTGAAAAAGTGGATTTTTTCAATCTTTTATAGAGAAAAAAAAAATCTTGGTTTTGAGGACAAGTTTTGATTGTGGAAAAAACTACAGAAAGTCAATTAGAGATTCAACGTCCAACGCTTAGAAGACGGTGATTTCTTTAAATATATATATTTTTCACACTCTTAGTTATCACTGTGGTAAGTAAGCTCCAGAAGATTTTTAAATTCAAGTGATGACGAACAGACGGTTTTAACAAGAAAAATGTAAAAATGAATGTTCGCCAAAAAGTGCTATTAAAAATTGAGAGAATTTAAAAATGATAAAGATTTAGTGATGAACCTTTTAAATATCGGGTATTTGTAAAGTCGTTGAGTATCTGTTTTTAAACATTTGAATTCGTTTTATCTTTCCGTTTTCAGATTTATTTTCTCCAAAAATTTGTAGTTGTTAAAAAATGACGGAAGCACTGCTAATTATTTAAACGAATGTTATTTTAACTGCGGCCCGCTGACAAGATTTCAAATTTAGTTTGGCCCGTTAGTTCAAAAGGTTGCTCACCCCTGATCTAGCTCAATTTGCGTGGGTGTGGATTTGTTCTGTCAATAGTTACATCAATGGGGGAAAAAATACTGGAATGTAATTGTAAATAGATTGTAAAAATGCGCATTAAGTATCCATTTCTTTTCTCTAGGTCAAAAGCGACTGAGAATTTTGTTTGAATCGAAATAATTAAACACAATTTCAGCTAAAAACATACATACCTATGATTTGTCTAATCTTCTCATGATTTTATAATACATTCGATCTATTGATCGATTGACTATTTACCGCTTACCTTAAATTTTGTTTTTCTCTTTTTTTTGTATGAGCAAATCCACTGCGACCAATTTATTTGATCTATTGTGGAGTAACCCAATTTACTATTTGTCTGATTACGTCGTACTGTCATCATTAATTGAGATGTCAGTTGTAGACGAAGTCAAGACATAATTCCAGTTTGGGATGGTGTTTCTTATGAATCCCACCACCTTACTGGCCTTCATCTTCCAAATATCATCGGGCGTTAGGATTCGCTTACCAAGAACTTTTAGTCGATGTGTCATAAAATATCCACAGTCACACATTAAGTGCTCTGCAGTTTCTACTTCAGTTTTACAGAACCGGCACATATCATTACTAAGTATGCCAATTTTTTTAAGGTGGTAATTGCATGGACAATGCCCTGTTAAAAGGTCTGTGTCTGTTTTTCTCTTGCAAGGGTTTCGTTTATTTCTTTTATTTTGTTAAACACTAGAATACAATCGCATGTTCATTAGATCTCCAATACTTCTTATTCTGTGGTGTTGGTTTGAACTGGTGAAGATAATAAGGATACAAATTCAAAAACACAACACATTTACCAACAATTTATTGACCGGTTGTTTTCAAACAGTCAGACAACTAACTTTGAAAATTTTGTAATTATTTAGTATATTTCCTTCATTTTAGGCCCAACTCTTTCCAAATGATTTTGTAGAACTTCTGAAAGCAACAGAAACACATTTTTTATGTTCCATAACCTTCCTTTGCGGTGAGGGTCTATATGACCCGAATTGTACTTTCTCGACGCGATATCTCAGGAACGGTGAAAACTGCTAGATACATGGAATTTTCTGACTTTTCCT
This sequence comes from Uranotaenia lowii, assembly GCF_029784155.1. Taxonomy (NCBI): domain Eukaryota; kingdom Metazoa; phylum Arthropoda; class Insecta; order Diptera; family Culicidae; genus Uranotaenia; species Uranotaenia lowii. The sequence continues at coordinate 179,957,030 of NC_073692.1, read as the reverse complement.
TGAGAAGCTCTACAACTTCCCATTTTTAGATTTTTGAATAGGGTTTCCAGAGTCACCTAGCAAAAAATCCAATTAGCCGGTTATGGTCATTTAGACCTGGATTGTTGTTTTGGCTATAACATCGAACCTACTTAACCGATTTTCATATACTAGACCGTTTTGAAATCGTCTAAATTAAGGTTACCAGAATTTTTTCAGTACCTATCCTAATTTTTTATAAAAACTTGGCAAAATCCGGGCATTAGATTTCAAAATTGACGACTGAAATCCGGGCAATATCCGGGCAAATTTTGTCAAAACCCAAAAAATGTTCAACAAATATCTAGAAAAAAAAGATTGAAAAAAAAGTTTTTTCATCAAAGTACATCGACAGATTTAAAATCGTATAAGACGCTTCCAAAAAACCTTTCATGATTATTTTTCATTAAACTTGCTCAAAAATTACGTTTTGAAGGCATAAATTATCAATTTTTACAACACTATTTGTTTTTTATTGTTTAATTTGCCTAATAAAGTGAATAAGTCCGAACAACATCCGGGCATTTTCCAATGAAATCCGGGCAACCGGACCGGGCCGGACTGTTCCCAAATTTTGTATGAAATATCCGGGCAAACCCCGATAAAACCGGGCAATCTGGCAACCTCAGTCTAAATGTCTGCTATCTGATGGTTTTGTGAGGTTTGGATTTTTAAGTTCTTCAGAAAACGATTTGAAAGCCAAAAAGTTCCTAAAAAATGGGTGTCGTATTGAAAAACTTTGAGTTAATATGAATTAACATACATAGATTAAGAGCTCATATTCATACCACTACAGTGCTTGGTTTTACAGACCACAGCTGGTTATTCGAAAAGTTCACAAATTTTGCTATTGCTTAGGTCACAGATATAAAACCGAGAATTGAAAATGGGACCGGAAAAACCGGGAAAAAATCTGGAATTTCAAATCAAAACCGGAAAAATTTTCATGGATTATTTTCCCTCTCAATAAACCTATTGAGTTCTAAATATCATTCATATTATAATTTTTTTTCTCAAAAGCAGGATCTTAATTCCATGGAGGAAATGTGGGCAAAAGTCGAGAATTTCTTGAAAAATCGAGATTTTTTAGCTCATCGCATACCTTTTAGTGCTCTGAAATGTTCCAGTTCCAAAATGTATTGAGATTTTTTTGTTAATTTATTAATTATGTCTTAACTGGGGATATGAAGGGTACAATGTATGAAATATCGCAGTATTGAGTGAATGTTTTTAGCATAAACATACTACAAGTTTTAATTACATTTATGCAACATTCACAAAAAAATAATCTGATTGAACACTTACAAAAAAATTTCCAAAATTAAAATTAAAATTTTGGACAAGCGTCAAAAGCGCGAAAAACTTATCTCCCATATGATTCAAAAATTGATTTTCACAATTAAACTCATTTTCTAACTTTTGAATGTCGGGATTTAATAAGATCATGCGAAGAAAAAGGCAAGAAAACAGAAAAACTGAAAATAAGTGATCACCATGTTACATGAAATACCAAATGTTTGTGTGATTCTACATCTGGCGTTTTTAATGGTAATCAAATTATTTATTGATTTTTTTTTTTTTTCAAAATGCAGATCGTAAAAATGTATGAGCTACGAATCACGTTAAGAAATTATCACAGAAAAAAATGCGAATTTGAAAAGCAAATTCAAGCCATGGAATAATTTTCAACGTTTGAATTAAGACTTGAACTTGAAATTTAAAATTTGAATTACGATATCATTGGATTGCAAATTCAACCTCAGAATTAAGATTAACATGCCAAGTTGAAATTTAAACACCCAGAACTCAGGCTCTAATAAATGCAAAATGAAAAACCTCACTCAGTATTCAAGACGAAAATCAAAACAAAATTTTAGAATATTAAGAGAAATAGAATTTAGCGTATTCTGTTCTCAAAATTGCAGGGAAAAAATATTAAAAACTAAGATTTGAATTATGAATCCAAACTTAAAGTTGAGTTTTCATCCATAGATCCGTAATTCTGTATGCCATGAAATAATTATTTATTGGAACATCATCGTTTTATATCAATCGAAAAGTTTTGTCAAAATTATCAAAAAAATCAGAGTTGAGATATTTTTTCCCTTTTTTCTCAGGGATTTTGAACCAAGTAGGTTTATTCATCCCAAACATTGAAATCCTAACAAACATCATCGTTATTCGAATAACCTTAGGTTTAACATTAAAAAAAGTCTTATTTTGTAAAACCCCCTGATAAACATATAAATTTGTATATATTAAAACTGGGAAGATCTTAAGATCACGATCGAAAAAACGGGAAAAAACCCCGTGAAATTGAAAATGGAAAATCGCTGGCCACCCTGTAAACGGGAAAATACCAAAATTCTGAGTTCTGTATCCCTACAACGGCTGGATAAAATTCAACAAATTTGGAGTTTTAAGTAATTTAGAGTGTATTGGTTTATTCGTTAAAAATAGTTTTGTTTTAAATTAACTACTTAAGAGCTATTCAAAGCACTCTCGAAGAAAGCTTTTAGGCATAGATGCCTTAAATTTAGGTAATTATCTTCTTTAGCTTTAGTTAAATATAATTTAAAAAAAAGTTTAAATGTATGTATGTATGTATCCACCTTGGGTTTGCGGCAGCGCCGCGGTTATGGCCAAGAAAATAACCCACGCGTCCATCTTGGCTACCACGCAACACAGCCATAACCACTCAATGAGACTTGTAAGGGAATGGAATCGTAAGCAGAGGCACTAACGGTATCCTGGGTTAAAAGGGGAAAAGTCTCGAGAAGCTATAGCCATATTGTTGACTAGCCAAAAAAGCATGCAAATTATAATCCCGCCGCCAAGGCTTCCGAAAAAAGAGTGCATCCTTATTCTACAAAAAGTAATCAAATACTATCTTTATCTCAGCCGTGCCAAATTCCCTTGACATGAATTGAGAAACGTCCAGTATTCGAAACAGGTAACGAGCACATACCGCTACCCGCTCCTTTTGCAAAAGAAGGTTACCCTGATGCACCCAACCCATTCGTTTGATAAAATAATAATGTAGATAAAATTGAATATAATAATACAATATTATAGAATAATATAATTATATAAAATAATATAATGTACAGTAATATAACATAGGATAATAACGAAATGCATTATAATATTACATAGAAAGGGAATGATAATCAAGTAAAATAAAATAAAATCCATGCAAAATATTAGTCTACATCTACTTCGATAAATTAGTTTTGTATTAATTAGATGTAATTGAATAAATAAATAAATTGATGAACTCCAAACTCCAGATATCCTGCTAGAAAATTTTTTAAAGAACATTTATTAAAGATGTCACCAGATAGCCTGTAAAAATTTATGATATTAATTAAAATCGAAATTTTATCATGAACACACATTCCATAAAATGATATGATTTCTCAGCTATAAAGAAATATAAAATGGCACTTGCTTAAGTATTCCTTGCTGTTTGATCCGCTATTTTTTTTTTCAGAAGTGATAGGATGACAATATTTTAGTGAAGATCATAACGAACAAATTAGTCTAGAAAAAACAAATATTTGGAAAGAATATGCAAAACGACGTCGCGGAGTGATCATTCTGATGCTAGTGCAGGGGTTCAGTAAGAGTTGCTTTTAATATAATCATGAAATGTGATGTTAACTTTTAAATTACGTATGTATCTATGTATGTTTGGTAGCAACCTTGGTTAATTATAATAAATTAAATATACATAAATTGCCTGAAATAAAATAAATATAGGGGAGATGGGGGCATAATGGCCACCTTAAGGAAAACGGTTATTTAACCATAGAAAATAGCTATAATATGGGGGTTACATTATTGTTTCGTGTTCAGACACTTTAAAAGCCTATTCCCTAACGGGCTGAAACGTGAAAAACTAGATGAAAACGTTAAAAAATGCATTTTAAAATATTTTGCCCAAAAGCTGAAAACCAGCCACTGTGGAGGCATAATGAGAACCCCCCCTGAGGCAGTATGAGCACCATTAATCAGAGCAAGATGTGCGTTTTTGCCGGGGAATCTAGCAGCGAATTCAATTCGATGAAGTCAGGTGAGTCGTAGATTCATCAAACAAAGCAATAACAAAATAATCTAGGTCTGTTTGTAGAATACAAACAATTCACGCACGCTCATACATTATGTGCTTTGTTCGGAGGATGATGCTACTAGCCGTATAATGTAACAATAAAAAAATCGATCATGAATTGTGAATGGAAAAAAATCACCTCGAACAGAAATCTAACTCTAGTCTTTTGATTACCTCTCCGACACCTTACCAATAGGCTAAATTGTCGGATGAAAACTAGTCAAGGTGTGGCGCTATAAATCAATTTTAATTCGCTGCTAGATTCTACGGCAGAAAATGCTCATTATGCCTCGATAATATGGTGCTCTATATGCCCCTAGTCAACAAATTTAAGTAAAAACGTGTTTTAAAATTGATAAAAATGAAAAATCAAAAATTTTATGATGGTAAAAATTGAGAAATTATGTGTACATCATGTTGCAGTGCGTACATTATAGATCAAGGTTATTTTAAGATCATAAGAGCTTATTTCGTGGTGCTCAAAAATTATAATATTTTCGTAACTTGAGAACCAAGCTAGTTTTTTTTAAATATCTCTGTAAAGATGATAAGGAGATTCCTTTTTTTGTGAAAAATTAATACTTTAGGAAGTACGAAACAAATCCTCATGAAAATTTATTTAAGAAAATACGCACTTTCGTAGAAAAGCGTAGTTCTATTATGCCTCGGGTGCTCGTTATGCCCTCATCTCCCCTATGTAGGTATATATAATGAATTAAATAACATATAATAACAAATGAATTTAAAAAAAAACTACTATGGATAGAATATTCAATATAATGACATATTCCAATAACGGGATGATAAATATAACAACCTAATAATAGAAAATATATTTATGAAGTTTGAACAATAACTATTTGATGCTTTTTTAACAAATGTGTAATATAATGACTGAAATGAAAATAAAATTAAATTTAGTGCAGTTCAACTCACACATGTGAGCTCCTATAAATTTCTCCTGTGAAAATAGTATATAAGCAAGGCGGCATAATCACAGGAAACATGAAAGCTTAACTTATAATGCGAATGGCATGTTAAAAAATGATAAAATGTAATAATTCAATAAACAATAATAAATTGTATGTAGTAATATATAGCAATTAAGATAAATATATCAATAACAAAATGTGAACACGCGTTAAATGATATCAAATGATTTGTTTGGCATGTTTCTGATTTGCCTACAGCCTTCAAAGTTCAACCTAAAATCTTAAAAGGTTTATTTGTAGGGTGAAAAGTTTATCATTTTCGCCTTTGAACATGAGTAACATCATAAAAATGAAAAATGTCAATATTAGTAATTATAGATTGCAAAAAGAATTTTATAATTGATACACTAAGGTTTTTTGTGCAGTATGACATCATTCGATAACGTATAGGACATGGAATATTTTCGCTCAAAAACGTACCAATGGCAAAAAACCTTGTAAAAAAAGCCGTGTTAAAAAATCTAAGCAGAATAAAACCTCGTGAAAAAAAACCTTAGTGTACTATGGTGGCTGGCATTAACATCTACCTAAATATCCAAAAACAACCAAAAAATATAAAATTTAATACTAATAGCAAGATTAATAACTCGACATCTAAAATTAAACCGAATGCTGTCAGGTCTACCTAAAAATATTAGAAATATATCTCAATTTCAGCTCATAACACCTTTATGCCTGCATTAGTATTTAATTGTGTTAATTTTATTGTTATTTTGTCGGTCTTATTTTGCAATTTTCAACTTCAGAGTAGTCATATAAGTTCACTTTACAGTTTAAATTGATCCTCCGAGAAGCCTGTTAAACTAGTATCATCAAATTCAGCTTAAATTTATGTGGAAGCTAATAAATAAAATACTAATGATAGGTTTTATGAAAGAATATTTTTATGTATGTATGTATGGTTAGTAAAGCTTAGTCCTTTTAGAAATGGGACACTTTCATTTGCTAATAGCTCGTTAACTAGTTATTGGATATTAAAAATTTTGACAGCATTTTGTTGCCTGTAAAAAGTACTATTCGACCTATTTTTTTCAAAATTTATAATTTACGCGTTTTTGAGATATGTACGTTGCAAGAGAAAAAGAAAAAAATAATTTTGCACAGTTTCCTTTAAAATTCGTCATTATCAAATTGATAGCTGACAAAACCGTTGATTATTCAAAGAATTGCTGAGTTTTTGTGGTGGATAAGCATGCAAACACTGTCAATAATGTCCACAAAGTTCAAATCAAGCATTGAAGTGAAGCACATGATCGGCAACAACGGTTAAGGATCATCAAGGAAATCAAGTCTCATACCAGCATTTTTTATTTTCAATAAACGAAAAACTAAGGGTAGATCGCTGAAATGTCCAAAACAATTTTCTGCGATAAACTGAAAGTGTTGCGTAGAGATGACTCATTGAAATCCAACCTCAAACAACCATTTTTTGATAGTTCCAAAGCTCTTAATCTGTGAAACCGGTATCGAAAAAAAAACGTTCAAAAATGTGGTCAAAAATAATCAAATTTGTTCATTTCGAAACAACAGTTTCCAGTTTCCAGAGAAGTATTGGACCAAAAAGTATCCGAAATTGAAGAAGGAGGGTGAAGCCACCTAAAATATAGATTTTACGAAGTATAAGTTGGAGAAACTGATCAATACCATGACTAAAAAAAGTGTGCGCCGGCCAATGGGAGATACCAAGAATAAAGTAGAAATTTCTTTAACAAAAAACGGTAAATTTTTTTTTTCAAATTTTTTCATGAAAGATCATAACATTACCTTCTTTTTCTTCATAGAAAGTATTTGGTTCAACCGAATGGTTTTTGAGATACAGGCATTCGTAACTGTCCCATTTCTAAAAGAACTAAGCTTTAGGTTAATTGCAACCTGGAATCAGGAAGTATGGTTTAGAAAGGAAATCGTTCACAATAGGGCAATATTCATAACGGCTCAACGTTCGATACATTTAATTCATTTTAACAAACTGTAGAAAAAAAAACTGTAAAGAAATACCGATCATCAAAACAAAACAATGAAATGAGTATAATTTGTTTTTTTTTAATTAAATTTTAATTAAAGTGAAAAAATGAAAATAAAAAAAAAAAAAAACATCAAAAATGTCTAACATTTACGGAAACATTATGAAATATCCGTCAATTTCGATAATTTAAAAAAAAGTTTAAATCTGGAAAAACTGATAGAAAAATCAAATTTTTCGTAACGTTGCGTTTTCAAGGTTGTGATGTGAATTCATTCGTTAAAATCAGACAGTTTTTTGACTGAACCCATATCTCGAACCAAGATGTATGCTTAACGCTTTTCTTATAACTGGAATTATTACACACTGGCCCAGAACAAAAACTCGCTATGCTGAATAAACTAAAATAAGCATAAATGTAACGCAAATTTTAAAAATTTCCGAGGATTTTTTTAAGATTACGACCAAATAAAATAGAAAGAAATGTGAACATTCACCATAACAAATAAAGATTAAATATTTATACATAAGGAGTGTATTTAAAAAAATGCAACATGGTCGTCATGCTGCGTCAAAATTTTCGACAGAGTGCCTCATTAACAGTGATTAATACCACCCTTAAAAAAGTTAGCCCATTTTTGAAGCCTAATAACTTTTTTTTAACTCGAATAGAAATGTAGCCTTCTAATGAATTGTCAAAGTTTAGGAAAAACCTTATTCAAAAGAAATTTGCCGATGGAGATCAAAGTTATTGATGAAAAACTGGTTTTTCTTGTTCCTCCCGAACAAAATGTCTCAAAATCCCATACAATTTTTAGGCTCGTTGAGCAACCCCTTCCTGTGATCCGATCTGGCCCAAATTTGACATGAGATATTATACTATTTAGGTCCAGCATCAATTCTAGCCGGCAACGTATAATTTTTTTTAAATGTTGAGACATTTGGGGCACTCTAGAGTACATGTAAAAAAATTTGTGACAATCTGTCTAGTGATTTTTGAGATACTGTCGTTAAATGAAGTTCATTGACAATTTTTTTGGGCAGGATCGAGAAAAACCCAGAAAAGTCCTCGTGGGAGACCCAAAAACAACATGGAATCAACTATTCGACCAATGTTCACATGGTAAATCGTTTGAGAAGTTCTAGAAGACCCAATAGTGAGCTTAGATTTGAATAGAAGTGAAGATTTTTGATTTCATTAAGTGAGAGAAGTGTGAGAGGTTTTTTCAAGCTAAATCCGAAAATATGGATAAAAGAAGTATTAAAAAAGTCAAAGTTTTTTGACTAATTCGTCTGACTTATAAATACGCTTGACCTCATTCCAACAAGAACGAAAAGCTGCTCACTAGTAAAATAAATTAAACACGGTGGTCAAATCGTGCGCAAAATATTTGGTCTGCTTGTTGAGAGATATTTTAAAAAATTTCGTAATAGACAGCAAAACAAACTCGTTAGCCGTCACCAACCAGAAACTATTCGTTGAAAAATCTCGCCTGTATTTTCCGGAGATAAACACGGATGAAAAAATTACAAATTTTATGTCTAGTACTTGAGGAGGCTAACGATCTGTGGAAAATGCATATTATAATGATCTTCCATAACAATTGACACGATGCATGGCTAAAAATACAAGAAAGACTGCCTTCAAATGCATCCGCTTTCTTCGCAAAACACTGCAATAGATCCCAAAAAGTTTATACTCTGTTTAAGTTGAATCTGGAATCGTGCCAGAACATGTGGGGAAAAATAAAAAAAGACAAATTATTAGAATTGAGTGGCCAGATGTTATAAGGTTCATTGATGAATATATACAGAAGTTGGAACTAGATACCAAAAAACAGAAAATAAAGATCATATTTCAGCCTGAACATAGTTTTCAAAATTTGTATTAAGATTTTTAGGTTGAAGTTCAAATTAATTTATACATTTTTAAGAGTGGACTGGAAATTCTGACTCAGAATTTAAATGACTATACCAAATCCAGAATTCCAGTATTCAGGCTCAGGTTCAAAAGAAAACCTGATTCTGTTCAGTTCAGTTCAGAATCATAACATCAATTGGAAGCAATTTTTATGAAGCTTGAACTAAACATAAAAAATTAAAATTAAAAAAATTCGAAACATGTTTCAAAACTGATAATTAGGATTTTAATTATAGACCAGTAATTGCATAGGAAATTCATCGTTTATGATTATATTTCAATCTTCAGGATTCAGAAATCAGAATCTTATCATCATTAACATGGCATTCAAAACCAAATTTAATTACATCAAAATAAAAAAAAAAAAAGCGAGTTTCCTTATTTAGAAAAACGAAGTTGCCTTCAAATACTGAGAAGAAGGTGACAATTTTCAACGAGAGTTCGCAGAATAAAGTTGAAGTCAGGAAATCCCAAAAATATGTATAAATAAACTATGAATTTCAAGGTTTAGCTACTAAAATTTCAAATTTGTTCACATTTTGAGGATGATGGATAATTTAAGAAAAACATGAGAAAAGGAAGATCATAGGCCGTAGGTATCATGGTTTTCTCGAAAAAGATACAACGGCACACGGTCAGGACACACTTTTACCACTGACTATACTATTTTGATGATATGTCGGAAAGTGCAATCCAACTTTCAAGGCGAATTCAAATAGGCTATTTCTACAATCGAGGTAAACAGGTAAATTATTCCTACAGTGCATTTTTTTCTCAAATTTTGCAGGTTCGCAATACCGACGGTAGGTGGCAAAATTAGCCATTAAACGATCACATTTTTGTTCTAAATGTCATGTCAGGATGGTCAGTGCTTTCACGTTAAACTTTTATCCAACTGTCTACTTTTATGGTAAAAATGCTAATAAGCGTATTTCTTTGGGTTTTTCAATTTTTGGAAAATATTTAAATTTCAATCGAGAAAACTGGGAAAGCCTGGAATTTTAAAATGAAATCTCGCTGGCCACGCCGATTCATAGTCATAAAGCTTAGTTCATTTAGAAATGGGACAGTTACGGATGCGTGTATCTAAAAACACATTCGTTTGATCGAAATTCTTTCTATAATGGAAATGAAGGTAATCTTGTGAAAATTCATGAAAAAAATGAAAATCAGCAAAAGAAAGTGCCCCATTTCTAAAAACAAATAAGCTTTTGTTGTCAGGTCCTCTTTCTTTGGAATCTTTACGATGATACCCTGCATCCAGTCGGCCTCCAATGGAGCAGTATCCCAGATGTCAGCGAAAAGAACTTATAAACTTCACAAATAATATTTATAATATAGACTTAGAAATCAGAATCAACTTAGCACGCAGACATCAAATTAATGCACATTATTGACTAGTAGAATGTGATAAGTTATAAGAGCTGAATGTGCTCATGGAAAATGCACATTTATAGAATAAAGTTGCACACCAAATGCAAGAACTGTATCTCTATATATTTCATATGAAATTCCAAATGAGATCCAGCTCTCAGCTTCTATTTAGTGCACTGCTATATCATAATCTATAACTTGAAAAAAATTTCAAGGGGTAAATTTTTTAATTTTCCTATATTCAAAATAAGAACGAAGAACTTGAATTTCTGAACAATTTTTCAAAGGATACAAAAAAAATCATGTTTGTTTATTTTGATTGATTTAGCAGATTTTCTAAATTTCAACGCGTTGAGCCAAAGAGCCGCATGCGGCTCGCGAGTCGCAATTTGCCGACCACAGACCAGAAACCTTTATATTCTAAAGGGATTTCGGAACTCGAAAACTGCTCCTAATCTACTCTAGTCAACTATTAAATACGATTGTTTTTTAACTTTCTAAAACGTTTGTAAAATTACTAAAAACTACTGTAATAAGTTAGGATGATTCGATTTTGAAATGTGAAGCTAATATTGTTTCTGTTGATACTTGAGTCGCATCGCAACTTGACGCCATCAACACCGCCACGAAAGAGGAAAGAAATGCGTTGGGGAGTGTTTCGGTGCTGAGGTAGTGTCGTGAAAAGATTGCTAATGGAAAATTTCGCTATCGCGTGGCTGATTTCTGCTAGACGAGACGCGCCAGCCAGCCAGCCAGCAAATCAGCAGAAGACCGTCCGTCGTTCGTAGCCGGCTTTTGTTGAAGTCCGCGACTACGACGCCACCCTCCTCTCCCACTTTTCGCGGTTCCTTCCACTCCCTTCCTTCCACTAAGCAACCCAACCCTTCTGCCTTCTTCTCAGTTTCACTACACCGACACATCGACGACGACGCGCCGATTGGAGGAGACACTAAAAACGTAAATTCACCTTTTCCGCAGAAAGCAAGACAACAACGGAGAAAAACGGATGGCCAGCAAAAGAGGTGCTGTTTTCGCTTTTTGAAATCAGCTGATTTTTGCTCCTATAGATATACTCAAAGTGGGATTGTAGCATATGTTGAATTATTTCTTTTTCATTTATTTTTTGCTATTCTACGATTTTATCCATAACTGTTTGGATGAGGAACAAACTCTATTCAATATATTATCGACTGAATCGATGTTTTATCAAGTAACATGTTTGGGCTTAATAACCAGACCAGACTGTATCGTTCGGGGTGATGAACCTATTCATCTCACCTGATTAAATAGTTTTAATTTATTTTCTTACATCTAACAGCTCTATTTCCAGTTCCCAGCTCAAAATCGAAATGAAGAAGCTACGCACAGCCATGTATGGAGGTGATATTTTTGCGCTCGGGCTTAATTCCATTAAAAATAGCTAAACGGCCAATCCGAACGGCCTACCGTCAGACAACGAGACACGCACAGGGCAATGAATGGAAAAGATGAAAACTTCATGGAGTAAAAAAAAAGAATATTCGAAAAAAAACCCGGTGCTGCTGCTGGCCGAACGGATTTCGGGGTACCGGGTCTACGCGCGTTTCACACGCAACTTTTAATTAAACACACATCCGGGTGATGGTGGTTTTGGTGCGTGTGCCTGGCTGTTGCGTTTGCGTTTGCCCAAAAAGAAGATAGCACATTTTACAAATAGCTGGGCCGGCGATTTTATTTTGCGCCTGTTTATTTTGGGGTGTGTATTATCTGCGGTGCGTCGATGTGCGTATACCCAAGTTGTTGTAGCCATTTTTGATTTTCAAATGTGGAGTGGTTTATACTTCGGCCGCGCCGGTTAATGTGTTGGATTTTATATAAACCAAATATGAATTCGGCTTTTAACGTGACTGAAATGTTCAGCGGCTGCATAAGGAATAGTCTATTATCTTGCTAACTTTCGGAATTGATGTTCGAGAGCTACATTAATTGAGGTGTAAATATGTCAAGAAAAATACCGTTTTGAAATTTCTATGGAGCCTTTCAAGTAATCAAAAAGCTTCAAATTAAAATTGAAATTTAGTAACAAAAATAGTTCAATAACTTAAATCGTTATAGGGTAAACCTCACAGAAAAGCAAAACTTGAGATGCTTTCTATGGAACATTCTATGTACATATTTGGAATGCTCAGAAACGCTAAGCAAGATCTGGACAATCTGACAATCATGACATTAGCATGAGTCCTTGTGCTTCTGAGATGGAATGCCTGACAGATTGTACGTACCTCTCAGGATAGATGTCATTTCTGTGCTTAAAGTGCATTCGGAGTTTGAAGTCTACGACAATCCCCACTTAGACAGCCTGCCCACTGACGATTTGAGATCTGAACCCTCCTGGCAACGACTCAAGGTTAATACGCATACCCTTCTTCTTGTTGACTCAAAGCCTGATCTCTACTCTTGCGACTCGAGATGTGATTTTTCCTCTTGCGACTCTAGATGGGGAGGAGGGATAAGGCTTCGATTCGTAATGATGAGAGGATTCCTGAACGTAGTTCTGTCAACAAGTATGCCGTAAAGACCAAGTCGACGAAGGTAAAGGCAAGAGGTCCTTCTAGTTTCACGGTGGCTGGGCAACAGATTAAGAAGGTAGGAGGCTTCCAGTCATGGAAGTCGTGTCTAACGCATTATGGTGGTACCAAGAAAAACATCAAAACTCGAAATTTAAAGGCGAAATTCACGTTTGGGAGGCCCCGAAACATCTGGGGCTCACGACAGATCGCTCTACGAATAAAATCCGATTCTTTAGCTCGAACGTCAAGTCAGTGTTGTTGTACGAGTGCTCCATTGAAAAAAGTAAGAAAGAAATAGGGAGTTCGTCAGCTTTCTAGAGATTAAGGAACTTCCAATGCTAATTTTGGAAATCAATGCTTTTACTAGCTTGGTCTTTCTAGTCGACCGAAACGAATCGACGACGCCTTAAAACTTTCGTCGCTACACTCATTTTGGTAGTTTTACTAGCCGGGCCCAAAGAAATTCTTGGAGCGACAAAATAAAGAAGGAGAATTTCCAGCTTGGCAACGTGTGCTAAACTGAGCGGCTAACCGCTAACATGAGTAAGAGAGCGTCACACGAGGCCTCCCAGGAAATACACCCGCCATAGGGGCTGTTCACTAATTACGTAAGCACATAGGGGGGGTGGGAGGGTTTCACATTTGCTTACGATCTCTTACAAGGGGGGTAGGGGGGGTTTCCAAAAATCTTACGTAAGAAATATTCCATTAAAAATTCATCACAGCCACAACCAGACGAAACCATAATACTATGAGGTTTTTTTTACTCACTACCTATTTGTTGGTTAATTTTGATGTTATGTTATGTTATGTTATTTGTCTTTGAATTATTTAAAAAAATTGCAGGTTATAGAAAATTTATAGAGAACCAATTCAAACCAACATACCATCAAAAACACTAAATCACATTATTAAAAAAGATCGTCGCTTTTCGTCATAACGATCTTTTTAATTGAGAATTTTATAGAAAGAAAAAGGGAAATGGCGCGTTGTGACACCACAATTTGAATCCATCATATTTCGAAAATGACGTCATCCAGAAACAAATCTTTCAAAATCAATATAAGGCGCTTTAAATAATGAATTTTTAGACAGTTTTTTCAGTGATAGACACTACCTACTCTAAATTTTACAAACGATTTACCAAAAAAAACCTAATACTTCATCGATTACCGCTGAATGAGTCTGAGCTTTGAGGTTAGATGACAACGTGATTCTCGTTAAACATTTTTGCCCCAATTCTAGTAGTATAGAATTATATTTTTTTAAAGATTTTTATGATTTTTAGATAATAAACATAACAATTTTTTTATGGTACCTTGTGCTAACCTGATCTTTCTTTTTAAAATCAGAATTAAGATTGTATAGATTGTGCTTTTCAAATACAGTTTTTTAATCTTACTTAAAAAGTGCTTTGCTTTGAAGCATGTATGTCACATTTTTAATATTTTCAAGCTAATACAAAACGTAAGATCTTACTAGGGGGGGAGGGGGGGTTTTGAAAAATCTTACTTTGTCTTACCAGGGGGGGAGGGAGGGTTGAAAATTTCCAAAATCGTGCTTACGTAATTAGTGAACGGCCCCATACGAATATGGGTCCCATGGCGACGAACGTGTTAATCCAAGCGTGTAGCTTAAAGAAAGGAGAAATTGCCTGACGACCTGGCATCTAGAAGAGGTGGCAGATGGTGGCACATAATGCCAGCCATAGTCATGGATGGCAAAACTCATATGATTGGCAGGTCCAGTGAAAGAGAGTGCAATTTTTATTTTCTGCTCCTCCCAAGCTGTGCGGGGAGAATTAAATCGCACTGCAATCAAGAGCGAGATCGTCAACACATAAGAGTGAGCACGAGCATTCACATCGGCAGATGAAGAGAATTTCCTTCTCCGGAAAAAAATCTATTGCGCATTGTGTTGAAGAGAAATCTGAGAGCTAACACAGTTTTTTCTTGGTACGCTCACAAGAAAAGACGCTGCTCTCCTAACCAAAGGTGCCAACTTGATTTTCGAGAGGCCGTCCTGATTTTTCAAAAACTCTCGAATTGTCCTGATTCTTGAAAAAAAAAAATCTAAATTATAACTGAATTTGTAGTTAAATAAAACAGTTTAACCTCTTAAACCAATGGTAATCTTCGGTTCAAATGATATTCAAACGGTGTTCAAGCCAGCTAACTTCTTATCTCTTCTATCTCTTCTGTTGCATAAATTGAAGCGTCTAAAGTACCGTTATTTCGCCTTCATTTAAGCAATCTAAGAAGAGTTGCATTTTATTTCCACCAATCTACTGGTGTCCTGGAAAATCCTGTTTTTTTTCTTCGTGGTGTCCTGATTTCTGCTCCGAACGCCTACTTTGACAGTTATTTTTGCAGGAGAAACACCTAAACAGCAAACAGCAGTGGGTATGGTAGCCACAAGTACAGATTTGTCCTTAAAAGTACAGATTTTTTCACTATTTTCGATACAGATTCTGTCCTCACAGAAGAAAGATTTTAAGGAATTGGTTAAGATTAGTACAGATTTCTTCTTTTAAAATAATAAACTATAAAAAGCGTTTTGAAATAGACAAACGAAACTATATCGATTGAACCTGAGCGTTTCATTCCGAAAAAAAGACAGAACTCAGATTAATTTAAAATTCTTCAATTATGAAAAATAATAACACAGTTTAAAGTAGTTTCCAAATTTTAAAATGGTTATTTTTAAGGTAATTAATTAATAATGATTATTGAAAAATTGATAGAACAGAAATGGTTTCAACAGTCAATCAAAATTTAAAGCAAAACTACAAATTTTTGTAATATTTTCCACTCATGTTCTTTTTTATGTTGGTTCGATGCAGATTTTTCGATGGTCTAAAATATTTTTTTTAAATAATAATAAAGATTTGAAAGTGGCAACGCTTACAGCGGGGAAGGCATTGTTATTATTTTTTTGTACGTGGTGTGCTGGGAGTCTAAATAAATATTTTCTTCATTTACACTGAGATGCAGCCCATCGTTGTCAGATCTACGGATTTTTAGCATTTCATCAAAGCTACGGATCGATGCTCAAAATCTACGGACTTCCAGCATTTTCTAAAAATTTTTTTTTTTACAGATTATCAAAAAAATTACCGGGATTCTGCGGATAAACGAAAATTCCACCTGACGACTAAAACAGAAAAAAGTTAATCGAGTTTAATTTTGCAAAATCAATGCATTTTTAGATTTTTGTCAAACCTACGGACCTGAGCCGTTTGCAATCTGGCAACGCTGGTGCAACCTGATTACAAACCGTTGAAATCCGTAGGCGTAGGTTTGATGAAAATTGAAAAATATATTGATTTTGGCGAAATGAAACTTAAGGACCTTTTTGGTCGTCAGTTAGAATTTTCGTTTATCCGCAGAATTCCTATAGATTTTTTACGGACTGCTGAAAATCCGTAGATTTCGAGTAGAGATGTACCGAATAGTGATATTCGGCGAACGGCCGAATACCGAATATTGACCTTTTCAACTATTCGGCCAAACGAATATTCGGCCGAATATTCTGTTGAGTTTTCATTAGAAAAACTTCTATTTCTACTGCTATTTCTGATAAAAATCTTCTATTACTGCTATGTGAATGTCCCTGATGTTTTTGCAGATGTTTCCAACCAGATGTATCAGATATTTTTTTAATTAGAGGTCTCTTTGAATTTCAAAATGTCACCATTGGCTGAAAGGACATCAGATGACTTGTCGCTTCTAGGACATTTATTTTAAAAGAGGTTGGATTCTACTGAAATCTGGCACAAAACATGTCAAAACAGGTGTTTAGTTATCTGCAATTGCGTTTTTTTTTATATCGAATTAGATAAATGTCTAGTTTTTGCTACATGTCATCAAAATATTTGCAAAAAGAACGATGATCTTCAACCTTAAGCATACAATACTTTCTACGATACGTATCCACACGGCCGGGTTTAATCGATTTTTTTGAAAACTTGTAGTAAAAAGGGAAAATTGGAACAGAAACTATGCATTATTCTCAAACATACAAGAGGAAAAAGAAATAAAATTACTTGAAATTTAAAGTTTTCATCGAATTACAACAGCAGTTTTCAAATCGTATCTAACGAATAAGTTTACTCCAGAAATTTGTTTATTCGCAGAAAATTTAAAAAGAGATAATTTATTTTTTTTATTGAATTCAGCAAAAAATCTTAATAAAACCGGATAAAATCCGAAAAGTTTTAAAAATATATGTGGCCATCCCGGTCAGATTTAACTTTTCTCGAATTCTCTATTTGGTTTATGGATAAGCCTGGAAATTTATATCAAGAAAATTTGAAATAAACGATAATCAAAGTATGAACCTATCTACAGTGAAAAATATACGAATGCATCTAAAATATTTAACTGAAATCATAAGTGTTTGTTGATTTTGAAGGTTTTTCAACATTACTTTTGGATATTTAATAAACTATCCAACATCAGTTGATAAAATTGAGAAGTCTGTTTTTGTAAAAAAAAAATAAAACATAACTATTCGGCCTATTCGGCCGAATACCTAGCTCAACTATTCGGTCAACCGAATATTCGGCTTAACGGTTTTTTGGCGATATTCGGCGCAGAATATTCGGCCGACCGAATATTCGGTACATCTCTAATTTCGAGCATCGATCCGTAGATCCATTGAAGTGCTTAATCAATTCTTAGATCTACGGAGAAATCCGTAGATCTGGCAACGCTGCGAGATGTATGACTCAAACACTAGGGAGCTCTTGGCTAGAATTCTCTTATTTCAACTCAGATGCAAATGCTCTCAGCCTTGCCAGCCAAGTCGCTTACAGCTCGTGTAAACTCGGATAACGATTGAAGCACAACCAGCGAAAGAGGATTACACTCGGAAGCCAAACTGAAAACAGAGTTGTTTGCTCTCGGCTCTTTGTTGTTTGGGAGGAGTCGACCAACCATGGCCATAGTGAAGCGTTCGTAGTCTTGAGATAGAGAATAAACTCGAATTGAAATGAGATTCAACAATAAGTGCTTCCTTCAAAGTGTAGTACGTGCCATATTTCAGTTGAGCATCCGAATCAAAAACCTAAAGGAATTTAATACAGAAAATGATTGAATACATTACTACTTGACCAGCAGTAAGATCGGCAAAAAAACATTTCCGATTCGGCGGAAAGCTGCATCAGCTTGAAATATCTTATACGCGCTGGTGCCTATGTAACTCGCAACTCTAGATCAAAAAGACGTTGGCGACCTGCCGATACCCTTATTCTTATTATCCTCATCCAATGTCACGAAACACAACAGCTCTTGCGACAGATGACAGTTGAGAAGAGGCTGGTCGTAACATTAATAGCAGACCTCTATTACCATGCCCTGAAAGGCTCCCAATAGTGCATTGAAGTAAAAGAAAAGTTTCACCGATTACTTTGAACGAGGAAGACTTCGTGCTAGCCAAAGTCAACCAAAATTTCTTTTTGAACTGCTCAGCCCAGCAGAAGTGGACCTTGGAGAAATTTAGCACTGCCGTCCTCTAAATTGACAAGTGGGTACGTGAGGCCTACCCCATGACGACCACTTTGCAATACATTTCGCTTTCGTGGGAGTTGAGTGCATAGCCAAGCAGAGGCAATTCGACCGGATGTGCCAATGTGTTGAAGTGTAATCAGAACCTTACCAACTTGTCCACAGAAAGGATAATAGAAAAACTGGCTTGAGGTTGTAACGGTACAATTACGAGGATGATCAAGCGCAGGAACTTACTTTCGTTCGTTTGTTGGACATAAAAAAAACCTTAATTGGAAAAAATACTCTGGGTCCAGAAGGAATCCCGAATGATGCCAAAACAAAGACCAGTAATCATGATTCGGAATGTCATCTAAACGGCCTGATAAAGCCGATTCAAGAAGAGCAGAGGAGAAGGCCTCTGTGCAATACTAACAGTAGAACGGCAACACTTTTAAAAGTGTCAGTTGGGCAATAGAGGTGGATGAACTCCAAGAGTCAAAATATCTGTTGAAAGCCACGATTGGCAGTTTGCGTATTGACGATCGCTGGTAGAACTAACCATCACTAGTGTAGAGTGTAGCTATGTAATGACCTTACTGAGATTCCAAATAAACGATAACTCTATTCCACCACTGAAATCTGCGTTAAATTACCTTATTTCAACAGGTTATGGGCCCAGATAAGTCTGGATTTGAAGAAAGGGTTAGCACGAGAAGGGTATTCTCAAGATTTGCGGTTTGCAAGTGAACCAGCTGCCCAGGGCAGAGGAGTTCATTGACGGGGGGCTGTCGAGTAGTGTGCGTCCGACCCCACGGTTTGAAGTTACAAAGATAAGGCAACACCTTCTGCGTAGTGGATGCCGTGAGTGCGCCGCGTTCGTGCGTTGGATGCTCCACCTTCGGGGAGTATCCGAGTAGGGCGGTTCTCAACGACCGAAGCTGCGGGGATAAGACTTGATCTTCTTTTCAGTGGAGATCATTGGGAAAGGGTTATTCCACGATCAGGGAATACCCACGGGTAGGGTGGCTCTCGACGCCGGGTGAGCCATTCGAGTCGGAGGAGGATGACGTATTCGTCGGGAATCATCCGAGTCGTTGCGTTAAGTCCCACGCGCAAGTTTGGGATAAGCTGCTCTCGATCTGGCACACGACGGGCAAGGTGGCAAACCGAATCCTGGAGATAAGAGGTCGGGCTTCGAGTCGATAGAGGAGAGGCCAATCCACGAATCTTCAAGCGGAGATGTTTGTGTGGTCAACCCCGAGTCTTTATGATAAGGGGTCGGGTCTCGAGTCGTAAGAGGAGGGATCAGGCCATTAATCAACAGGAGGAGGGGTATAAGTGGTCACCTCGAGTCATTACGAGGAGAGATCGGGCTTTGAGTCGTGCAGAGGAGAGATCAACCTCGAATCGATGCGAGGAGGGGTCGGATCTCGAGTCTCTAGAAGAGAGATCAGACCTCGAGTAGCGAAGAGGAGAGGTTTGTAGGGGAATCTCGAGCCATTGCGAGGAGATGTCGGTTCTCAAGTCGTTGAAGGAGAGTTCAGGCTTCGAGTCGTAAGGATGAGAGGTTTTGCTAAAAGTGGTCTCGTTAATGAGTATTGCCTTGGAAAGAACTAGTGCGAATAGACCTCCTACTATTGAAGTATAGTGTGTTAAACAGTTCGAGGTGGGAACTAAGTCTGCGGCCCCAGGTGGAGTTTAGGGAGTAGCAGGTATACACGAAGTATATCATGAGTCTTCCCATTGTACTCATGGACCCAAAATAGCAAACTGGACGGACGCGGTGGCTCGCCGTGCCTTGAAATTCAATCCGTAAACCGGGATTTACCACCTACGAAGCTCGCTATATGAGTTCATCTTGCAATATTCAGCTACGCTGCGGTTAGCATGTGTTTGCTGATTTTCGAATGCTAGTGTACAGTTAAGCTATGTAAGGACCTTTCTGAGAAATCAAATAAACGATAACTTTATTCCACCACTGAAACCTGCGTTGAATTACCTTATTTCAACAATATTAACAATCTTGCAAAGGTACACACTGCATCAACCTCCACAAAAGTACTTAAACCAAAGAAATCCATCCCTGCAGAACAGGCTCACGTTCCCGATTTTCTTTCAATGGACTTTCACATCATAAAAATAAGTAATTCTGCACCATTCTCGGTATTCCTGCGCTTATTACTACTTCATCCATAATTAAAACCAATGCATCCGGGACGAGATAATGACGTCGGTTGCAGCTATTGAAGGAGGTGAAAGTAATAATCGAATAATATCAAATATCCTCCGCTGCTGACGTCCGGTGGTTTTTTCCTCCTTCGCTCATAACCTCATAAACCCCCGGTTTCCCCGGGTTGTCGGGTTAAATGTTCCAGAAAAAACGTAGAAACCCCACAAAATCCCCATACATTCGTAGTCGCCGCCCAGCCGAGAATGAACCGGACGAACGAACACCTTCCCCGAATGCCATCCTCAAGAAGTTTCAGCCACTTTGGAACGGAACGCGATGAGGGCAAACCCGAAATAAAGAAGACAAAATCTAGACACGAGACCAATTAAAGTAGCTTTTTTCCGATTCCAAAAAACCGTGTTTGGCATGACAGCTAACAGATCGTGCGAGTGTTCCGATGGACATCATCAGACATCAGACATCAGAAGTGATTGGCACACCCGAGTGAGTGAGCTGAGTTGAGCGCGGCGGCATCAGCGGCAAGGCACCTATATTAGTGTCTTTAATACATATTTACATCCATATGGATGATCGGTCGGGCGCGGGCACAGAGAAAACCGGCAGCCGGTGAAAATTACCAAACGTCACGAACAGCTGTTTCCATCGAATGTGTCTGTCTGTCCTGCCCTACCCTCCCCGGGGTCCCGCATTTGTGGAGTCCGATCCGAGAAGAACCTACAGAGGAGGGAAGCAACGCGAAACAGATACCACCGACTAACTAACTATACTGGTGATGCAGGCAGAGCAAAGTCGACTCGAGCGCGGAATCGATCCAGCCAGCCGAAACTTACATAGTAGTACTTGGTAAGGTGTTTTTTCCTCTGTCATAAAACTTTTCTTCTTACGGCGGCTACTGGGTTTAAGGTTTTCCTCCGCTTCGAAAACATTTAGCATTAGAGCTAATTTTTCGAGAAAACTGGTAGCAGTCCTCTAGCCCAGACTGACGTCCGAGCCGATTCATACGGCTGTGTGTTGTCGGCTGCAGATTGTGATTGATGTACCGATACGAAACATTCCGAGACGTTTACTCCTGTTTGAGCCTAATTTCTGTCAAATGTTGCTTGACAGCGAAAGTTTGGGTTGAATTCGTTTTGAATGGCTAATCGGGTTTTGTTAATTTTAGTTAAGCCTTTTATGTTAGGGCAGATAACGGTTTAAAATAGGACGTGGGTGGTCTTATGATTCAACGATTGTCTTGATGACAAAGTTCAACGGATACATAAAAAGACATCGTTTAACTCAAGTAAAATGGCAATTTGGACTATAAAGTTTGCCGAGAAGCTACGTCCGAATCATTTGAATACCTCTTACAGAGTTTGTAAAGTGACTTTACTAAAGTCAGAAAAAAGATCTGTCAAAAATCGTCTGATTTAAAGAATCTATGGGGGTTTCCGCCCGAAGAGGGATTCGGTTTCACGGGATAGAAAAGATACGTGTTCACTATATAATGGTCACTTTATTACTAACTTAACTATTTACAACTGATCGGTTTATTTATAGCTATGGATTGTGTGTGTGTGTGTGAGTGAGCGAACGCGAGAACGCTATTGGTTGTCTGCCGGTGCTATCGTTTGTTGTTGCTATTGGGGATTTTTTTTTATTATCTGACGGGTTTGCGCCGGGGGTCTTCAGATTTTCCCCAAAATTGAAAATTTGGTTCATTTTTGCGACTTAAAAACACATGTATTTTTTCAGATTTCTAACATTTTTATTTTTTGAGTTAGCTTCGGTTAGATTTTTTTGTAAATAAAAAATAACCATTTTTCAAAGCTACATAACTCTGTTGTTTCTCAACGGAAATTATAAAATACCACATCAAAATGCATTGAAATTTTAACAGCTTTCCAAATAGAATAGTTGAAAAAAATTAAATAATGACCTTCAACATGAAAAGTTGTAAATAAACTTTAAATGGCGTCTAAAAGTACCGTCTGCACCACCGAATATTTTGCAAAAAATACCATTGTATAGCTCGATTCATGATGCAACTTTCATCTGAAGACACCAAAGTGGGCCATTAACACCTTGAAGAGTTATGAAAGAAATAATGACAATAAATCTCTTTTTTTGCATCGAAAACAAACAATGGTGGAACAACTGCACTCACATATGGAGATAGCAAGCACTTCTAACAACATGAAAACAAAAGAACTTATCAAAGCTGGTAAAAAACACTATTTTTTCGTCCTTTTAAGACTGCCTCTACTCGCATAACAGTGCCATATGAATTTTCGTCATTTTAGGTCAACATAAGGCTTCAACATAAAAGACTAAAAAAAGAGGTTTTGTTCTAGAAATTTCGAAAAAAATATCAATTCGTGGCTATCCTATATGAAATATACCTGAATAACAATCCCATATTTGGAATACCACGGATTTGGTTACTTTTCAATGTTTCTTTCGGCGATATAGTCTTTGGTTTATTGCTTCGAATCATTTAAACATTTTTTTAACTCACTTGATGTCGAATGATGCACACTAGTTTTCGAAGGCAGGTCTGACTTTCTTAGGAATGACTTCCTGAGCGAAAAACTATCGGATGCAATCAAAAATCGTAAAAAGATTCAACTTACAATGTGGAATTCATGATATTTTTTTTTGCAAAAGTATGTTTCTTTTTCTGACAATTGCATTTAGAAGTTCAAAAATGATCAAATTTAAGTCTTAGAAAGTAGCTTGGTGAGAAAAATATATTTTGTATGGGATTGTTATGTCAGTAGATTCGAAAAAGGTTTCAAATATGGTTGATTAACAGTCCCATTATGAATAAAAATAGTGCTCTAGACCTTACCAATAGCCCAATTCCGAAAATTTCAGGTCTAACGATTTATTATGACAACCTAGAAACGATTTTCGTTTATGCTGAAAGTGGTGGTCACAATTTAAAAATATATTCCAAAACAGAAAAAGCTGATTGTCTCGCTTCCTTATTTTTGTATATGGGACTGTTATGAAAGAAGGGGCGGTAGATTGTTGCAGCTTAACTGACTTCATGTTATATCCAAAAATCTAATAACGTATTCGTTTATACCCAGTTTTGCACCAGATCACAACAAGTTATGCACATTTTACTGTCATTTTTAGAAGTTTATGCGTTAAGATTTGCATCCGTAATTCCCCAGATTTGATTTAAAATAGACGGTGGAACACTGAAGATTCGTGCGTGAGCGATCGAGGTAGCAAAACACTGACGACAAATTATGTTCGTTCTAGTATGGTAAACCTCAAAACTGGGCGAATCTAGAAAACGAAGTAACATATTTTCATCATTTTACAGCCTGGGCTGGCCACACTGAGCTCTTTGATTATTTCTTCAACATTTGTGCCACTTTTTCATACTTTTTTGATCAATGGGAAAGGTTTTTGGTGTCCAGTGCTTAGCTCCCGATATAAAACCTATGTAAAGCACGTCTATATTTCATCTTTTTAATCACATTTTTGTGATCCCAAACACAGGGACTGAACCTTCTACTATTGGCATTGATTATGCTTCACAATGATCTTTGATCGAAAAATTAATAAGTTATATAGTATATGACCAGGCTGTAAAAGCAACATTCCCATTATTAAACAAAACGATACTCAGAATTTTGGTTAAAATTTAAAGTCATTTTTGCTGCAAACACTCTACAAAGCACAAAAAAGTAGTGTTTTTTTACCTGCTTTGGTAAGTTCTTTTGTTTCCATGTTGTTAGAAGTGCTTGCTATCTCCATATGTGAGTGCAGTTGTTCGACCATTGTTTGTTTTCGATGCAAAAATAGAGATTTATTGTCATTATTTCTTTCATAACTCTTCAAGGTGTTAATGGCCCACTTTGGTGTCTTCAGATGAAAGTTGCATCATGAATCGAGCTATACAATGGTATTTTTTGCAAAATATTCGGTGGTGCAGACGGTACTTTTAGACGCCATTTAAAGTTTATTTACAACTTTTCATGTTGAAGGTCATTATTTAATTTTTTTCAACTATTCTATTTGGAAAGCTGTTAAAATTTCAATGCATTTTGATGTGGTATTTTATAATTTCCGTTGAGAAACAACAGAGTTATGTAGCTTTGAAAAATGGTTATTTTTTATTTACAAAAAAATCTAACCGAAGCTAACTCAAAAAATAAAAATGTTAGAAATCTGAAAAAATACATGTGTTTTTAAGTCGCAAAAATGAATCAAATTTTCAATTTTGGGGAAAATCTGAAGACCCCCGGCGCAAATTGTCAGATAATAAAAAAAAATCCCCTATTGTTGGTTTGCCGGCTATTGTCTGCTGGCGTCAATTGCGTGGCTGTTGTTGTTGTTATTACTGCATGCGTGTGTTTGGTTCGAGAAGGTTCTCGACTGGACTGACTGATGGAATGTTCGGGAACTAGTTTGTAGTGTTACACTCAGAAAAATACTATTATGTATGCCATAAGATTCTCTTATGAAGTGGCGCCATAATAAAAATTATTGAAATTCATAAGATTGTCTTATGACGCGAATGAATTCTGAAGATGAACGCCTATAGTATGAGAGGTTGTTGCTTTTCATAAGAGATTCTTATGGAAACAGTAAATCACTTTCTAATAAGAAAAAATCTAGATATTTCATGCTGAAAACATTCACTTTATTGTTTGCCAATTTTTTTTAAAATTAAATCCTTCATGGTCACCATCAGCAGCGCAACAACAGACGGCTCCATCAAAGTATTTTTTTAGCGCATCATCGACCTTTCGTTTTTCGCCGATCACTTTGCTGAAAAGTAAACAAATAATGTATTTTAGTTTACTAATATATTAAACGTTCACACCAAAAACATCAAATCGAACTTACCATTCCGGAGATAACAATAACATTTAACATTGAAGGAAAATTATAATAACTATGAACTGGCGATTGCTTCGTATTGTTAGATGATGAAAAAAAACTGATGCTATGAATGAATGTATTCATCATTTTTTCACAATGCCGTTTCTTCTATTTTTCATAAGAACATCGTATGAAAATTGAAAGAATTTCATAAGACTCTTATGAAACATTATTTTACACTCTAAAAAGCGGTTCATAAGATGCATCTTATGAAGATTATAATAAGAATTTGCCTGAGTGTAGTGTTGAGCTGATGATGATGAATGACGGTGAATGATGATGGAATGGTGATGATGGTGATGAAATGATGATGTGAGGGTAAGATGGTTTACGTCGCCACAAATCTTAATAAAACCCAATGTATGGCTAAACTAGTATTAGTTTTTTTGTCAAGCGAGTAAAAATTGGTACGAAACACACGAAAACGCTCGAACTTCTACGAAAATTTAGTACTTTTCCTAGCCGGTAGACACTTCAATTTTCAAAATATTCCACTTTGTGGGAATGTTAATCGAACAAAAGTTATATTCCATTAGGGTGATCAATTCTCCAATAAAGATGTTTCAGAAGCGTAAGACCTCTATTGGCAGTCTAATTTTCTTATCTTTTTTCACAATGTTTTAATTCTACGAAAAACTTTATCGTAAAAGAAACATTCGCATGGACTAAAAAACTTAATTTCAGTAGGTATTTTTTCGGTTGCAAATATAGAATATATTTGTCGATCAAAGATTCTGACGCTACCAAAATTATTTTTTTTTTTTGGAAAAATAAGTCCATTTCCAGTTTTTCACGTTTTTCTTATGTGTAGGTTTTGACTTAGAAGTTGTCAACAATCAAAAAGTTGACATTCGTATGAATAGTTAAATTAACATAATTTGAGACATTCTGCTTAATATAACATAAAATAATTAAAAATAAATATAAATTAAATATAAAATATACTTATTTCAGTAAACAACCGTAAACCGTCTTAAAACGGGGTTGGTATTTAGAGAGTCAATAAAATTTAATTTTTGATTTTTTGTTTTCTCATGAAGTAACAGACATGTATAACATAGAAAGGCAACAACATTTTTCTTCAATTATTTTTCCGTTAACGTAAATCATTGTTGGCTGTTGGCTTTTAAACATGATTTGAATAAAAAATTTAAAGAAACTCTGAAATGAAGGGATACAGTTTTTTTTGTGATAACCTTTTAGTAATATTTAAACCTCATGATATATTTTTAATTTCAAGTCTCGATTTTCACAGAAAGAATCTCTAAACTAGAGATATGTACCGAATAGTGGTATTCGGCAAACAGCCGAATACCGAATATTGACCTTTTCAACTATTCGGCCAAACGAATATTGTAAAAAAAATTTTAGAAAAAAAAACAAAAGCGATTCCTTTTATTTCTTCCATCTAATGCCCCTAATCTTTTAGAGTGCATTTTTTTTAACCAAATGTGTGATTTAGATCTTCTTCTCGAATGGGTTTTTCGTCTATCCAAGATTTCAAGAGTTCAATTTTATTTTAGCGCGCTCCATCAAAAGATCGGACGATCACTAAAAGGGTATGATTTGTCGTTTCAAGGGCGTCTATCAAAAAAAAAGGAACGAACTCCAGTGAAATTGCTTATTCGATATCGTATTAGATGAAGGTGGTATTCGGGAAAAATATCTTCAAAATAGTTCTTTTAAAGAACGACTTTAAACATATCATACTTTCTACTAAACGTTTTCGCGCGGTCAAGCAAATCTGGGCGTTTTTTTTTTTTGAAAAATTTGGAAAAATAGGGAAAATCTTAACAAAGACTCCATAATTCCAAAACATACAAAAGTTAGAAGAAAGATTTTTTTAAATTTAAATTTTTACTCGATTCGTATTTGCATTGTTCAAATCGCATCTAAGCGCTTAAAAAAACTGGATTGTCATTTTTCAAAAAATTCTAAAAAATCATTTTTAAACACAAGTACTAATACTTTTAAAAAAAGAATTTAAGAATTTTTTAAGTTAACACAGCAAATAATGTGTTTAAACCCGGGAAGATACAAGAAAGTTTATAAAAATATCTGACCTTCTGGTCTGATTTGGCTTATCTCAAAATCCTCATTGAGTTCATAAAAATAAATCTGGAATAATCGATAATTTAAGTATAAAGCGATATTTGTCAGCATTTTTAAGTACGATCTACAGTGAAAGATACACCTAAGATGTTTCACTGAAACTTAATTTTTGGTTCCTGGGTAGCTTTTCCAACATTATTATTGAATATTTAACAAATCATCCAACATCATTTAAAAATTTGACAAATCTGTTATTGTATGAATTTTAAAAATAAATATTCAGCCTATTCGGCGTATTCAATTTAGAGCGTTCTATCTCTTAAGCTTCTGGCAACAAAAGTTTGATTGTGAGTGTTATAACTATTGTGTTCATTTAAAGTTTTCAGAGTCAAGCAGGGATAGATAGTAAAAAATGCTAACGCTACTTTAATATCAAGAAATTAGTGTTATAGCGATAGAAATTTAAATTCAGTTCCAGAATTCAAAATACAAACTCACAATAATAACTTAAACTATCCCGTTATCAATCGGCTATTTTCTCGGCAATCGCTCTAATGATTTTGGAGTGATTTTTGACTAACTGCTGGATTTTTAAGAATCACACCAATTCACGTCTATATTGTTAACAGATCATACACAAAGGGATAGTTAAAATTTAAAATTATAATCCAGTTTCAGGTTTCACAAAAAAGTTGATAATTTAAATTGCATTAAAAGGTTATTTAGTATTAACTACACAAGATAACAGCATTTTTAGTGTGTTTTAATAAATGATTTAGATTTAGGCGTCAAAAATCGAACATTTTGTCAGATTTGGTGCTATGCCATGGCTAATAAAAATTTTAAATTTTACCTATTTTTACTAAAATCAGTCATTCATTGCTGATAAACTAATAAATCTACCCAAGAACTTAAAACTGATTTTTAGGGTTTTCATTATCTGTAAATTTATAAAGGATACAGATTTCTCTAGATTTTCTAGACTAGAAACTTTAGAAAATAAATGTAATCCTACAATTTTTTAAGAAAACTAATATAATAGGTGTAGCTATTTCTGACATCAAAAAAGGGGGCTTTAAAATTTGTGATAACTATTAGAGACATGGCCGTAGGAACGGGGGGTGTTTTGGGGGTTAAACCCCCTCCATGAGGGTCCATAAAATGTTAAGCAAAACTCGAAAGTTTAAAAAATATTAAATTCATAATAAAATGTCGATGAACGGTTAAAGTTTATCAAGAGTAACAATCTCGACTCAGAACTAAGACCAAAACCTAGAAATCTTATCCCAGGTCCACAATTCTACTATATTATTATTATTATAATTTATTTGAGACCTTTTGACCACCCGGGTTATTCGGGTCTACAGAAATTCTACTATAGATTTTTTTTAAAAATTTCTCACTTGTTGATAGAAACTTAAAGACTGTACTCGAAAAACGCTATCAAAAGTTATTCACATAATAAGAAGGTGCATGAATTTTGGGTAGGGTCCTTAGTCTCCAATTTCGAATTTTCAAAAAGCTTAGACTCACTAAAGTTGCCTAATAGCCCGGATTTTGCCCGAATGTTTTACTTATATGCAAATTTAAAGAAAAAATTATATTGCGTGGTAACAATTTTTTATCCTGCGTCCAAAATATTTTCTTTAAAAAGGTTTATCCAAATAAACTGGCTGATGTGTTTTGATGAAAACAAACTTTCGAGATTTTTTTTCTTGATTTTAATTGAAGAACTCCTAATCTTGCTTGGATATTGCCCAGATTTAGGCTTGTGAACTTTGAAATCGAATATTCGGATTTTGCATGGTTTTTAGATAAATCAGCCCAGATTTTTCCCTGCCCGGATAAGTGCGGAAAAATATCTGGTGAGCTAAGGTTTGAACGATTTGCAATGCTCTGGTGCCAACTTTTCCATCAATCTCTGCCTGTGACCGGATTGTGGAATCTGAATCCTGTTTATAATTCTTGATTTCCAGTTCGGTTCACCATTGGGACAAAATCCTGATTCGAATCTTGGTTTTGCATCTGAATCTAAAATAAGATTCATTTTACATGTTCTAAACTCATCATTCAAGAATATTAAAAAAAATGTTTAAAATAACAAACCATTTTTAAAATTTGGATTTGAAATTTTTACTCTCAATTCTGCTGCCGAATTAAAAATTCAAAAAGTTCTATAATGGTGATCCAGAAATGAAATATCAGAGTTTCATCATTCGGAATTTTTAGTCAGGATCGGCATTCAAAATTTGTATTCAGATTCAAAATACAGAATTCAGATTCGGAATTAAAGTTTTCCGAAACAAAACAAACAGATTTGAACCCCAACAAAGTTTCTTTTTCAAATGAAGACTTCAAAATCCCTCATTAATTTTTTTTAAAAATTAAAAAAAACGTCACTTTTATGACTTTTTTTTGAAAGTAATGAATTCAAATGAATAACTATTAATATAAAACCCGAATGATGAGATACTTTTAGTACCTTTTTTTCTCTCTATTCTGTATGTATGCTTTTTCAAGCAAAAATGTTCTAGGAAAAATTTTGTCACCAAAACCCCCCCTATGAGGCAGTTCTTCCTACGGCCCTGATTAGAGATATTAATTTTCTGAAACTTTTTATGAAGACTTTTCGGTTTCCAATTTCTTTGAAATTACATGATATTTCTAGATTTCCGCAAAACAGTAAAAATTGAAAATAAAAACTTGTTAATTTAAATTTTTCTCGGAATTCATAATTATTCGCAGTCATCGAAAAAATTGACCATTGATTTTATTTTACTGAAAACCCTTATTTTCCATGAAACATTTTATAGTTTTTTGCAAAAGAGTGCACACATTTTATAAATGAATTTTTACCTTTTTTCCGAATGTTAGCCTTGAATCTCTAAAACGAGAGCTGAGATAATGAAATTATATGCTTATTTGAATTATGCGCTCCCGAATCAGTCAAAATCAACTCTTAATTAAAGTTTTGTGCCTTGGAAAATGTGATCTTTTTTTGCTTTGTGCTATAAGGAATTGATGCTTCATTTTATGATTTTTAACTTACACAAGGCAACCAATTTCAAATTATTTCGAGACGCAAAGAATATAAGAGTTAATTTTGAAAAATTGTGAGGCGCTGATTCCATATATTTTTTTAGTGTTTTCTATCAGTTCTTGTTTTTGAGATAACTTTTGAAAATGGTATAAATTCATCAAATGAATTGAAGCATTTTTCTGAAATAAAAAACATCACAAATATTTTGAAAATATTTTTTTTGACTCAATAATCAACTTTTCTGAAGACCAGTGCTTTGATTTTGACTTCTGAGAAAAATGTTATTAAAGTTTTTTTCTCGTTATTTTTTTCAAATCTGATATTTTTATAACGATAGGTCAAACGATTTCGCAGTTATCAACCAGGTTGTTTGAAAAATTAAAATCTTGAATAAAAAATTCTCAAAGGCTTTCTGAACCTTCCAAAGCTGTTCGCAGAATATTCATTTCGGGGAAATTTGACCTGGAGTTTGTTGGCATTCTCCTGACCGTAAATTTTAACCGATTTTTATTAGAGTAAGGTGGAGTAAAAGTACGAGTCGGTTAAAAGTACGTTTTGAGATTATCACAAACTGAGAACAGCAAAATTCCCTTCTCTGGTGTGGATTGTTAATGATTTATAAAATCAGTTGAATTTGGACAATTAGTGGATAACTCCGAATTCGCGCAGGTTATACGTTTCGAAAGCAGTTAGGTATTTTCTCTACTGCTATCAAATGCGTCGATCGACTATCTTCGTAATTTTTTTTTAAAGAGAGATAAAGTCGCTAAATTAAACGCTGTTCTTGGTTTTTTGGGAAAAAATGCAAATTTTTTAAAAATAAAGATAGCTCTAAGGTCGTTCTTTTACCCCACCATACTCATATTAGATTCATTGTGTAGGTTATTCATTGCAATTACTAAATGTTTCAAAATAAAGTCAATATGTATAACAAGGTTATCAAAAATGGTTTTGAAAGAAAAAAGTCCGATAAAACTTTTTTAAATATTCATAACTTCTAACATCTTTGCTGTATTAATGTCTTTTATTGATTTTTGAAATTGTTAAGAATACTTTATCCGATGATGTATGAATATGTTGGGGTTCAATGAAATTTTCATCCAATTTTCATAGAATATACTTGGTTTCTAAAAAAATACCAATTCTTCAGTACATTGAAATGATGATGAGGATGTTTGAAATTTGCTCTTCGGGTCATATTGACCCGAAAAGCTTTGAAGGGTTAAATGATGTCAGCGAAACTTGTTACCTAATCTATTTAAATTTTAAAAAAATATTGCAGAAGTTTTTATTTTTTGTTTAATTTCAAAGCGTTGTATCTCTGACATAAACATATCTCCAAAAAATCTGAATCTTTTATTGAATGAACGATAGTAAATTGATTTAAACTCAGCTTTCAGTTTTTACGTAGGTTTTTTTCAGTTTATCAGCTATCAAAGATAATCCAGTTTTCCAATAACTAACCAATTTTAAAATTTCTACACGCCATATCTCCAAAATAAGCCTGTGATAATCAAATTACTACAATTTCTAAGTTTAGGCACAAAAAAATGCTTTTTCCTTTTTTTTATTCTCAAATTCGTTTAAATAATTTAAAAAAGCCACTTTATTCATACATTTTTTCTTGCAAATTCGAAACGAATGGTTAAAATGTCATTTATTTCGTTTTGTACAATGTACATATATGAAAAGTTAAAAATCTATAGTAAATAAATGAATTTGAGTTTCAAAGCTCCAGAGTCCTGAATCATATATCATTATTTTATTTAAGAATTAAATTTAGATTTAGAAATGGAATTCTTCGACGACAATTTACAATGAGAAGTGATTGCAGAATTTTTGATAGAGAGTTTCATATCGAAAACTTGTTGGTATCAATTATTTTTTCTTTGTAATTGATACATTTCTTAAAATTTTCTGCTATTTAACAACAAGTGTATTTTTTAACTCAAACACATACATGATCTCAATGAAACTTGATGTTTCCTCGAAGAGTTTCCTTTTTCTTAACTCGAAACGTACATCTTTCGAGGATATGATGGCTAGCATCTTACAAACGCTAAAACCACCAACCCACAGAAAGTGTACTTTGTTTGCCGTGACCGGGATTCGATCGCATGCTGGCTGGCTTAGAAGACTTGAAGGCTATCCTCTACGCCACGGGCTGCGGTATTATTTTCATTAAATGATATTTATGAAGAAAGATTTCCAAATGAGCTCATAAGTCGATATTTAAATCCTTATTAAAAGCCATTTGTCGCGTACTGAATTTTCTTGCGATTAAGGAAATTGAACCGAAATTTTTTTTAATGTGAAAATTTGTAGAAATAAAGTGTTTTTTAATGTGCGTGGATTGGCCTTAGTTTTTCGAAAGGTGGTCAGTTGGTTTCACATCTTAGAAAGGCCCCCTTGAACTCAGCTGGATACATCATAAAATTGATGAGCTCGTTCCATTGTTTTTGTATTTATTTGTTTATTTTTGTATTTATTTGTTTATTTTTGTATTTATTTATAAATCATAACATTATTTTACATCAATCCTATTTGCCAAGTAGGATTTTCCATAAACATAAGAAACCCTCCCCTCTCCTGTCTGAAAACAGCATCCATGAGTTCTCTGCACCTGAAAAGTTTATTTTGCTGTTTCAGACCATCCCTTCTATGATTACATTGACTTGCCACTGTGGGCATTGTGGTACCACACTAATACTCAATATCAGCACTTGAAACGAGTATTGAACCCAGATACTTGTTTTGGCATCTCGTGTCGGGATTGATCATTAGTTGTACCTCGTGTATCAGCCAATTGAACCCAGATACCCAGATCAGCCAATTGAACCCAGATACTTGTTTTGGCATCTCGTGTCGGGATTGATCATTAGTTGTACCTCGTGTATCAGCCAATGCAAGATGTGTGTAGTCACCCTATGCTATGCTATGCTATTAAAAGCCATTTGTCGCGTACTGAGATGGATGCACCATTGAGATATGTAGGAAACACCTTCGTTTACCTCTATTCTAATAAGTTTGCTCTAACATCAACGATACCAGATGGCATGGATACAACAGTGTTAATCTAGTGCAAAGGGTTTATGAAAACGCTTAAGATATACAAAACTCTCTCTCAACTATGGAAACGAGTTATTTATTTTCGAAAGTATTGAACTTCTGGTTATTTGTATAAGTGACATATTTCGAAACATAATATCCTAGAAAGTTGGAGCAAAGTTTCGCGATTCCCTGATAGTAGCTAACGTTTCGTTGCATTTTTGCTGCATTCTCTAACTGTATCGACCGGAGAGTACTAGAGGAGGGAGAACACATTCATAATGTGTTCTAACTGAAAATCATACCACATTCATATGAGTCTACTTGGTCCGACTATCTCTATCCCTCCCTGTCAGCCGGAGACCGGTCGATGGATGATGGATTGATGGATAATAAAGTGTGTCGGTTTCGGTGCGGCTACGTGCGGCTTCGGCCGGCCCCCGAGTTTGCTCCCGAAAAGCCCGGCCCGGCAGCTTGACCTTGACAATGGAACGAAAGTCAATTCTTTGTTTAATTTTCCACCTTCTGCCGAATGAACGGGGTTCGGGTTTGAACTTTTGAGGAGTGCCATTGATGGATCGCTGGATGGATGGAGTGTGGTGGATCTTTTATTTATACTCATTCGTTTTTCGTTCGTTAGAGTGTGTTGTGTTGGACTTCTCCGCTCCACATTTTACTTTGTGTTTCTGGATGGTTTTTAACAGTGCCCATCGGCTACTGACAGTCGTTAATGGAAAATTCGGTCGGAGGGGGGAGATTTGGGGTGAACTCTACTTACCCTTGGTTCCTCTCCCTCATTATTTTCATTGAATTAATGAGCCGATCTGTTTCGCTTTTTTCGGATTCTTTCTGTTAAATCACCTGTACCTTAGGTTTTCAAACGGGGCACGTGCGTGATTCTTGACCAACTTGAAGGACCACTTCCCTGTAGAGTATGGCGGTCTCCTAAGCAATTGCTCTACGAAGTTTCTGAAATATTTTTGTTTCATTATTCTTAGATTGCCTAATCTAATGCGTGTCTATTCCTTTTTTGAAACCCACCCCTAAATAGGAATTGGATTTAAACACCCATAAGAGAGGTTGCATAAATCCAATTCCTTTTTAGCAAAATTTTGTGCCGCAAATGCGATGAAAAGTGTACTGTGTCAAACATGATATGATTGGAAAAGCACTACTGGTTTAAAGACTCGAGCTCTCAAGCAAAATGATGCATGACAGCGAAACAAGAAAAACATTTTATGGGATTTACATCCTATTGGATAATTCATGCAAAAAATATATAGTGAGGATCGAACTCACTGCAACTTTCCATCTTGGCTTGTAAGTCCGATATCTTACCCAGTGCACCATATGAGTTTGGCAGGTATTTTTTTTTTCATTTTCCTTTGTCTTTGATGGGAAAGAGATGAGAATAGGAGGGGAATGGAGTGGGATTTTTTTTAGTTGGTAACCACAGGTGGTAAATCCCGGTTTACGGATTGTATTCCAAGGCACGGCGAGCCACCGCGTCGCCCCAGTTTGCTACTCTGGGTCCATGGGTACAATGTGAAGACTCATGAAATTCTCCGTGTATACCCTCTACTCGAACTGTTTGGTACACTATGCTTCAATAGTCTATTCGGGGGTCTATTCGCGCTAGTGCGCTCCAAGGCAATACTCAATAACGAGACCACTTTCAGCAAAAACTCTCATCCTTACGACTCGACGCCTGAACTCTCCTCTAACGACTTGAGAACTGACATCTTCTCGCAATGACTCGAGATTCCCACACAAAACTCTCCTCTTCGCGACTTGAGGCCTGATCTCTCCTCTAACGACTCGAAATCCGATCCTTCCTCGCATCGACTCTAGGTTTACCTCTCCTCTGCACGATTCGAGGCCCTATCTCTTCTCTAACGACTTGAAATCTGGCCTCTCCTCGTAATGACTCGAGGTGACCACTTGTACCCCTCTTCTTGTTGATTAGGGGGCCTAATCCCTCCTCTTACGACTCGAGGCCCGACCCCTTATCATGAAGACTCGGGGTTGACCACACAAGCCTCGTCGCCTGAAGGTTTGAGGCGTGACCTCTCCTTTAACGACTCGAGGCCCGACCTCTTATCTTTAGGGTTCGAGGTTTGTCACCTTGCCCGTCGTGTGCCTGATTGAGAGCAGCTTATCCTAGACTAGCGCCTGTCACGGCACACGCGCGAGACTTAACGCAACGACTCGGATGATTCCCGACGAAGACGTTGTAAGTCCGATATCTTACCCAGTGCACCATATGAGTTTGGCCGGTATATTTTTTTTTTCATTTTCCTTTGTCTTCGATGGGAAAGAGATGAGAATAGGAGGGGAATCGTCGGTTAGAAACAAAGATTTTTTTATAATACCGGTTTACATACACACACAGCGCTCGCTACTTCATTTGACAATATCCTTGCTGGATGATTGTTTCCATCTTGCTTTGTCTTGTGATGGGATTTGGTATATGTTTTACTCTGTTTCTTTCTTACATATGCAATGGGGTTACGCTGGGAGGACAATGCCAGTTATTAGAAAGCTTGTTAATGCCGGTCCGGCCTAGAATGTTATACCGATAATTCCACCTCCAAGGAAGTTCATTATTGGATTCATGATTCAAATCTGAATTGTGGGTGTACTCAAATGTATGTTTTTTACAAATGTCAGAAACATTCTTATCAAGTTCAACCTAATAACATGTTTAATTTTCAAACACAACTGTTTTAAGTTTATACCGTGATACTAATGTCCATTTTTTTTCTTTGCAGCATCCTTCGATTCATCGTGCGTGATGTAAGGTGAGTGTTGTCTCTTTATCTTACGTGGATTTTTTTGGCTGTAAATTATGTCTGACAGAACCTGATCTGAGTGTACTTATTTGTTAGTTAGTTTGTTTGTTTTTTGTTCATCAATAGATCAAATATTTATCCATCAATACCATAAGTTAAAAAAAAATAAAAACAAATAACATTACATTAAATTTACCCTACACTATATTTAAAGCACAAAGGGTTCTTCTTCGGAATAATTTCCTCAAAACGTCAAAATTATAATGATCAAGAAGTCCTTATTGCACCAATAAGCGCTGCATTAGCTCCGCAGTTGTTCTGTCGAAGAGGAGCAAAGAACAGGAGATCATGATTCCTCAAGCCTCGAGATCGTGCACTGAGTTGGAGTGCTTCTAACAGTGCGGGGCAGTCGGTTCTTTGTCGAAAGCAGATCGGCGACGATAGAGGCCCGACGGGCCTGCAGCGCGTCGATGTTGATAAGGCGGCAGTGGTTTTCGTAGCTGAGAAGTCGGAACGAATAAAGGTTCCGGAGAGCGAAACGCAAAAAACGCCTCTGGATGGCCTCGATACGCTCCGAGCCATTTTTTTTTTAAAGACATACACCTACCTACCTACCTACCTAAGGGTCCAGCGCCGATTGTCCGGCGCATAGGGCTGAGATAAAAGATCTCCACTGCTGGCGATCCGGAGCCAGCGTCTTCACTTGCTGCCAGCCAAGGTTCTCGTCAACTGTGCGGATTTCAGCGGCTAGACTTCGCCGCCACGAGCTTTTGGGCCTGCCTCTTCTTCGATGCCCATCTGGATTCCAGTCAAGCGCCTCTCTGCAAATCTCGTTTTCATCTCTTCGCAGCGTGTGCCCAATCCATCTCCACTTACGTTCCCGAATCTCGATTTCTAGCGCCTTTTGATGACACCGGCGATGAAGTTCAACGTTTGAGATCCAGTTGCCAGGCCACCAAGCGCGGATGATGTTCCGCAGGCAGCGATTCACAAAAACTTGCAGTTTTCGCGTCGTCACCACATATGTGCACCAAGTTTCACACCCGTACAGCAATACGGATTTGACGTTTGAGTTGAAGATTCGGATCTTAGTTCGTAGAGAGATCTGGCGTGACCGCCAGATGTTTCGGAGACTCGCAAATGCAAATCGGGCTTTTCTGATCCGGGTTTCGATGTCCTTCTTGGTACCACCATCAGGCGTAATCTGGCTACCAAGATACTGGAAGCACTCCACTGTCTCAACCTGTTGTCCAGCTACCACGAAATTGGAACGATTTTCTGTATTGATTTCCATCGACTTGGTCTTTCCGACATTGATTTTGAGACCTGCTGCCTTGGAGCTTTCGGTGAGGTCGTCGAGTTTGCTCTGCATGTCTTGTTGTGTTTGGGCGAGCAAAACAATATCGTCTGCCAGGTCAAGGTCGTTCAGTTGCTCCATGGTTGAAGGATTCCACGGCAATCCTCGGTTTGGTCTACAGTCAATCGATCCAGTCAAGATCTCATCCATTACGATGAGAAAAAGCAGCGGTGACAAAATACATCCTTGTCTCACTCCAGCAGTTACCGGGATTGGTTCGGACAAGACACCGTCGTGCAAGACCTTGCACGAAAATGCCTCGTATTGTGCTTCGATGAGATGGACTAGTTTCTCTGGGACCCCTCTTCGTCTAAGAGCAGCCCAGATGTTTTCGTGGTTCAGTCGGTCAAATGCTTTTTCGAAATCAACGAACACCAGCAGAAGAGAGTCCTGGAATTCGTTGATTTGTTCCAGTATTATTCGTAGCGTTGTGATGTGGTCCACACATGATCGTCCGGATCGGAATCCAGCTTGTTGCCGTCGGAGTGTAGCGTCGATTTTCTCCTGGATCCTGTTCAGGATCACTTTGCAGAGTACTTTAAGGGTTGTACAGATCAAAGTTATGCCACGCCAGTTACCGCACTCTGTTAGGTCTCCTATCTTTGGGACCTTTACGAGGATACCCTGCATCCAGTCGGCCGGGAATGTTGCAGTATCCCAAATGTCAGCGAAAAGACGGTGCAACATTTGTGCTGACAAGGCAGGGTCGGCTTTGAGCATTTCAGCAGGAATGCAATCGATTCCAGGCGCTTTGTTGGATTTCATGTCCTTGATTGCCGCTTCTATTTCAGCCAGCGAGGGCACCGTCTTAGCCTATTTAGGCTTTATAGACTGAATAAATTACGTGGACAACTTAAGATTAACATGAAACACCCAGTACCCCAGTAGGAATCGAACCCATGCCATCAATGGACCAGCGATTATCGTCTTACCACGCTAACCACTCGACCACCGAGACGAACTTTGGTAAAAAGAGCATCAAACAGCCGAGGCATATTCGAGGGACGATCGAATCAAGCTGCAGTAAAGACTCTTAATACAATAAATATCCTTGAAGTCTTTTGTCATGCGGAATAGAAGACCCAGATATCTAAAACTTTATCAACGATGTAGTTTGTGTGGATCTTGAATCCAGTCTTTTGTCCAGGATCACATCAAGGTCTTTCACATGCTCAACTCGTGCAAATGCCTCATGCCCAAGAAAATAATCAGCCGATAGCGGGAACCACTTGCGTGAAAACGAAATTACCGTGCATTTGTTGCGATTCAAGAGAAGGCATTTGACATCACACCGTGTGGCGAAGATCTTAAACTTTCTCTGCAAGACGTTGACATCTTCTAGGCTGTCAATGGGTTGAAATAGTTTGAAGTCGTCGGCATACGCCAGTTTTGGTCCATCGAGAAGCAACAGCACGTCGTTGAAGTAGATCAGGAATATTATGGGTCCAAGGTGGCTCCCTTGAGGTACTCGGGAAGAGACAGCGAATTGATTGGAAAATGGTTCACCTGTTCGTACAATAAGTTTCCGTCCTGACAGGTTGGTATGGAACCATCATAGTAAAGAGCCGTTATTACCAATACGACCTAGTTTGGCTATGGCTATTTTGTGGTTTAGGTTCGTAAAATTTTATTTGCAATACGAGAAAAATGGATCTTATGCAACCAGCTCAAACAGATTGGCAATCGCACATAAGGCAGAAATGCCGCGATAATTGTTAACATTCTTCCTGTCATCATTTTGTAGACCGGAAACATGTGAGCCTCTTTCCAAACGGAAGGGATCGCTGATTCTATGAGCGATGCTTGGAAGATTCGTTTCATAGGAGTCAGCATAGGAGTCAGCCCAATGCGTTGCAACGCAATCTTATTGGAACGTTGCGTTGCGTTGCGTTGCTTCAGCATGACATCAGCCTAAGGCTGATGTCATGCTGAAGCAACTAGCAACGCAACACAACGCAACGTTCCAATAAGAAAGCGTTGCGACGCATTTCTAAGTCATGCTGGCGCGACCTGTCGCTTTGAAATTTCCTACAAATCATCACTTCTCTACATCTGATAATGCTTTGAATCGTCTCCTTTCTTTCGGGAGCCATCAAAAACTTATCAAATCACGACCTGGATTGCAAGAATGCCGAAATTTGAACCGACAAAATTCCTTGTTTTTTTTTCCGGAACTAAGAATTTATGAACATTTTTCTCGCCGATTAAGATATTTTTTAGTTTATTATCACAAGTTCGGACAGATCTTCGTACTATTGTGCTTAAAACCCGGAATCACTTCAAATCGAGAAAAAACAATATTCCCATTGGATTTCCTACTAGTCGCGCTACAAAACACACTGGCATCAGATTGGTCGCGCTATACAAAGCGACCAGTATGACAGGTCTGCGCGATTTCCATGGAGATCAAATGAGAGCTGGTTTGTCGTGTGAACGTTGCGTTGCAGGTTGCGTTGCTAGTTGCTTCAGCATGACATCAGCCTTAGCCACTGGCCCTTTCAACCCGAACTGCAATGCAGTTCAAGTAGAAACAAGAAGAAGTAGTTTTGGAGACCTTGTAACGTACATAACTCAAATATGTTTTTCAGACATTATTCACCAACAACACTTCAGTTTTTCGTTATTCAAAGTTTAAGAATAAAAATCCGAAAAATATGCTTCGAAAAAAAGACTGTAGATCAGCTATGGAGTGCTAAAAAAATTCAATCAGTTTCCAAGGAAGCTAAAGTTAAAATTTAAAAATGTGAAAATTGTCGTCAGCTTATTTTTTCTCTCACACTTTCAAAGTATTTTCAGGGCTGGTAGCGAGTCACTTTTTAGTGACTTGGTCACTTTTTTTGGGTCAGTCACTAAAAAGTCACTTTTTTCATCATTTGGTCACTAAAGTCACTATTTTCCGAAAAATGGTCACTTTTATCACCAAAAGTCACTTTTTTCACCGAAAATAAACCAATGAAAGAGTAATTTGAATTGCACGTGTTAATATAAACATGAGGCGAGAATAGGTAGTAACCGTAAATTACTTGATCAGTCAGTCAGAAATTTTTTTCGCCTCCGGCGGAATTTCGACATGAATTACCCTTGGCTTGAGACATTTCGATCTACGACATTATTTGACGTTCATGCTTTGAAACTAACTTTGATTGTAGATTTTTGTTTTCAGTTCAATCAACCTTTTGTATTGGAACTAAAAACTTGATATACAAAACCCTATCTCGTCTTTAAAATGGTTTTTATTAAGAACTGTAACTAAGATTGAGATTAAAACGAACCATTTTTTAATTTAAAAAAATCTTTTATGTCATAACAAATGTTATGTTGATATGAAATATTCTTTTAAAAAAATCAATTTCAGACTCAATTTTATTTAGTGTTTTTTTTTGCGCGAGGACGGGTTAAACTCCTATCAAAAAGAAAAAAAAAAGTGTTTTTTGTTCTTCTGAATACTTAAAAAAAGGGTTTTAAAAATTTACACAAGGCCACAAAATTTACAATTTTTATCAAGTGCAATAAATTTAAACGGTAATTTCAACTTATTTGGGTTCCCCGAATCTGCAATGTGTCTATCAGCTTTTGATATTGAAATGACTGTTGAAAATAAGTAAAAATCTTTAGAAATTTCTGCACTTTTTTTTCCAAAACTCAAATCAAAAACATATTATTTAAAAATAAAAGTTTTATATGAATTGATGAGCTTTAAATAGAATCAAGTTTTTTTTACACTTTCTGCTGTGATGTCAAAAATACTTGTAATGATATTTTTCCATAATCAGTTATCTATAAATGTTTGATTTCACTTAAACTGATAAATATAATAATAAACTCTTTATCACCGAAACTAAATGTGTTCGGCCGAATTTGACAAAATTTCTAGTTTAGGACACTATTTACCAAATCAATAATTCAAAAAATAAGCACCAAAATGGTTATGGTGAAACATGTTTATTGAAAACACTTTTCCTGAAATGTTTTAAAAACTAATCTTTTTTATTTCCATTTTTTTTTTCATTTTCAAATAAATAACCGAATTTTGTTGTACAGTTTTTTTTTCAATTTTCTAATCAACTTGTCGGATTTTTTTAATCAAACTTTTTAAACTTTAAGACATATTTTCAACAATTGTTTCCTTGTTTTTAAATTCTGAATTTTTGTGTTCTTCAACCATAAGCCTTAAACTCCAATTTTTTAAGAATAAAACATAATTTCAACCTTCTGTTCTTTCTAGGACTCAATATTTTAATCAAAAGAAACAAAATACTCAGAGCTTGTAATTAAAAGCTTAAAAACCTGCGATTGAAAATTAAAACACTTTTTATTAATATTTTTTATATGAAATCATGTTTTTTGGAACGATCATGATTTTTAAAATTATCTAAAAAGTTTGAAAAATTGTTCAAAGTAGCAAATAAATTTTAATACGCAGTGTTAACTAACTTTGTATTTGATTTGTGCTTTGAATATTAATAACAAAAGTTTTGAACTCATTATTTTTAATTTTTTATCAGTTTTTATCATTCACATAATTACTCATTTTCTAACATTTCTTTGTCAGTGTAGTTGAACATGAAGGATTTTCCTTTATTAAAGGTTTTATGTCTGGCTTCTATAACTGGCACTTTTAAAATAATTATAAATATATTCTTCTTTTAATAAAATTTAATTAAAACATCAAACATTGAATAATTTCTGTTCAAAATTCATTTCTTATTCAGTAATCGGTAATTTACATTTTAAATCGTGATTAAATATTTTTTGTTCAAATTAAAAAATTACAGCGGAATTTCTCACTAAACTTCCAGTTAAAAATGAGGAAAAGAATTCCAAATTTAGATGAATAAAAATTAACAATTATTATCATTTTCCTAACATCTATTCATGCTAAGTTTTGTACAGGATTTGACATTTATTTTAGAATTCAGATAATTTTTAATTTTAAATTTGCTAAGAAATTATTTTGAAACTAATTTATTTCTTACTTTCTTGACTTATCGAAAATTTGAAACATTCATTGTAATAAGTTTCCAAAATTTTGTTTATCAGTCATTTTTTTTAGTTTTTGTGTTGAACATGAGTGACAAATGGTGTAAGAAAACCCTTTCCTTTTCAATTGTTTATTTTTGGTATTGTTATTAATTTTATCTAAATTTGAATTTTGAAAAGCCCCCGGAAGGGTCCATCGCACGGGCCTGACTGGTCACATTTTTTGTACTTCAAAGTTATTTTTTCGTTCTACATAGTCACTATTTGGTCACTTTTTTCGGTCCTCAAAGTCCCTATTTGGTCACTTTTTTTTTCAAATTTTGGTCACTAAAGCCCCTACTATTTCATTGTCAAACCGCTACCAGCCCTGTATTTTTAACATATTTAATTTAGTTGTAAAAATATTCCAGAATATCCTGACGTCACAACGCTTAAAAATAGATACCTTTTTTACCGATTGTAGAGCGTTAAGTTGCTGTGATTATCTAATCTAATATCATGCTTAAAAATGCCCTTTTTGCAATCGTTTTGCAATAGTTGTTTTTTTATATAGCTA
The DNA here is from genome assembly GCF_029784155.1 of Uranotaenia lowii. Lineage (NCBI taxonomy): Eukaryota > Metazoa > Arthropoda > Insecta > Diptera > Culicidae > Uranotaenia > Uranotaenia lowii. The sequence goes on along the minus strand of NC_073692.1, from coordinate 179,913,713 downwards.
ATTTTTTTTTTGACAAAGTTATGTTTCAAATGAAGAATAATTGTTAAAATCAGTTTATTTTCATACTAAAGTTGTTAAATTTCAACGACAACATACTCAATTCCAAAAATAGTAACCGAATATCTTTTGATGGAAAATGTAGCTCAAGAAAAAACCTTTCTAATGATGTACGAATTATTTTTGAATAACGAATAATCAAAATCGGTCTTCCAGTTGAGGGGCGCTTGGAATGGGTCATATCCTTATGTGCAACGTATAGTTTCTAACTTTAGCTTTCTTGGAAATTCCGTAGATGATCTGCAGTGTTTTTTCCGAAGTATGTTTTTTTCGGATTTTTTTCTTAGACTTTGAATAGTGGAAATCTGAAGTGTGGTAGGTGAATAATGTGTGACAAACTTATGTTAGTTACATCACAAAGTTTCAGAAACTATAAATTTGGTAAAATCGATTGAGAAGCAAGAGAGGTTTAGCGGTTTTAAGCGAAAAGTATCAAATTGACACTCAAGTTCTGATAAGTGATTTTTTTCTTGGGCTTTTAGGGTGCGTCTATAAAAAAAAGTAATGATGCAAAATTTTACACGGGTTAACACAAGATCAAGTATTGTTATAATTTTTTCAACTAGACAAACATGGAACTACATGCTCTCAGAAAATACAAAAGACAGCGAGATACTATTTTTTTAAATATATAATTAAAGGATCAAGTCACCTCATTCTTCCCTGAACTTTTCAGAGAAATCTCTTGAAATTTGGGATTTTTTTCTAAGTTATTCCAAAAGAAGTAACATGAATGTCTAACATGGTAACTTTTGTATTCTGCCATGTACCCGAGAATCTCAAACTTTGAGTCCTCGCGTCATGACCCTTCAATCCAAGTAGTAAGGAGCCCATAAAAACGAGGGTCCCCAACGATCACCAGCACCTTTCTTTTCGATCGGTTTTGCTTGCAGCTCCAGAAACGAAGGCTCGACTCCAGGCTTTCGTACCCCCACAATACAGTACCAACGAAAGAACAAATGTGGAGAGTAAAAAAAACTTGTGCCTTGCTTTTTTTGTTTCGTTTGCTCGTTATTATTTCAATGGTTACTTCAGGTTTTGTTGCGGTTTGCGCCGAGCCGGTTTCTGCCCGGAGATCAATTGAATGGATGGGTTTTTCGTTTCGGGGGGGAATGATCCGCGAAAGGCTGCCCGAAAAGCAACAAAAGTGGTTTTGTAGATCCGAAGGGGGGATTTCGTGACAGCAACAACAGCAGTTGAGTAGAGAGTAAGTGGGAGAGTGGACGATGCAAAAAAAAAACAAAACTGCAACAGCAGCAGTTCCATTAGTTGGGGTGCGTTTAGTGCTCTCTGTGGCGCTATGTGTGTATGGAAGTTCTTTAGAATATGCCGGACGAAGATAGGAACAACGTGGGTTTTTGGAGTGTGTGTGTAAGATATCTGAAGTTGCGATCGCGTGTTGTGCGCACACAACTATCTAGAATGCATACAATACACTCGGGAAGATGCATTGGTGCAGTAGATGTGTGTATGAGTGTAGTAGCAAGGGATGACCGACTGACGGACAGACGGGAATCGTCGAGAAAAGCGTGCTCCTGCCACACGGATCTCTGAGTTAGTGGTAGTTGAATTTGGTCGGGGAACGAAGCAGCAACTATATAGGGTACACACGGTCTCTCAGATTGATGGAACAGAATCAAACAAACCGGCTTACAGCAAGTTTTCTGATTCGGTTTCAACTCGTCGAGCCAGTCAGTCAGTCAAAGTCAAAAGTCAGATCAGCGTTCTGCGGGGCGGACATAAGAGTTGTAATTCATAAACCATAATAATAACAATAATGGTTGCAATTATTGATTCGTTTCAGCAGCAGCAGCAGCGAAGAACAACGGCTTACAAAGTGGCTACGTGAACGATCGTTGGAGCCGAATTTGTTGAGCGTGCCCCGGAAACTTGGGCGCGATCTCGAAGAAATCGCCTCGAAGAAGAGGAAGTTGATTAAATCGGGGTTTCGACCGTGTAGTGTTATCCTAGAAACGAAAATCTTCGTCGTCTTCAATGAGTGGCGGCTGTGTGTTTGTGTGTGGGAAAGAAGATTGGTTTGTCGATCGAGGTTCCGATCGTGGAATCCCAACTGATCGTAACGTGTAAGAAATCCAGCAGTGTCTAGCAACAGCCAGCCAGATCGAATGAATGACTAGGAAGCATCATCACCAATGGAAGCAAGTGGTATCGTTTCAAGGATTGTACCATTCGTAGTGATAGGAAAAAAACCAATCCAACCAGCTGTTATCCGGGACGATCTGGAAAGACTCCCGGAGTCACTGTGAAATCTAGAGAAGAAGAAAGCTCCAAGTGAAAGTTGAAGTTCTCGAAGTCTTCGATAGAGATAAAGAGTGAATAAAAAAAATCGATCAAGTTATATCGTGAAAATATAACCTTTCTCCAAAACGAAGGTTAAGTTCTATCTGCCTAGAGTGTGTTCGTTCTGGAAAGGGTTAGAAGTGCTGGTGGTGGGGATTATTGAAGGAGGAAGGGAGGAAACATCAGGCGACGTGTTACGCCAATACCCTGTCGACGACCACCAAAATGACAAATGCGATCCGTGTAGCGGTCAGCAAAAACCGTCACCGGTACAAGAAAGATGGATTCGATCTGGATCTCTCATGTAAGTGCTTGTTGGTTTTTTGTTCATACTTTTTTTTTATTATTAAGAATCTAATGTTCCAATTTCGTATATTACTAAGGCTGTATTAGGAGGGCGGGCAAGGGGGAGGGGGCAATTGCTCGGGACTTCCAACCTAGCGGGGGGTGGGAGGGGTTGGTTCCGAGTAAAAATAAAATAAATTTACTTTAATCAAATAAAAAAGGGTGGGTGTTCCTGATTTTGGCATACCGTTTGGTTTTGACTGTTTTTGTCGTTATTTTCGACTTATCACAGCTACAAAACAATTGATTATGTAACGGATCATCTTAAATTTAATCATACATAAAATTTAGTTTTCTAACTCCCAAGATTTTTAACGAAAGACCGGATTGCTTCAAAGTATGTTCAAATTGAAAAGGATTCTTAGCATGTTCTGAATAAAAAATCATTTTAGAAAATGAAAAATTTAAGCTGAATTTTCCAACCGATTTTTACGTAATTTTTTGTCGGATTGTTTATTATCATGATTTTTGTAATTTGAATGTAATAAACATGATTTTTAAGTAAAAAATCTTAAAAACATGCTATGTCCATAAGGCCGGAACAAATTTCAAATCCTTTTTTTTTTTGTCACTCGGAGTTGAAACATCGCGAGGGGGGTTAAAATATAATGCGAAAAAATATCGTTGCACAAAACCTATAAATCATGTGATTTTTATCGAATAATTCAATCAAATCAAGAAAAAAAGGTGATAAAACTCCCATCTTCTTAAATTTGTTTTTTGGTCTTGTAATCTTTCAGATATTGGAGTTCACATTTTTGGGGGTTAACAAAAGAATAAATTTATATTTGTTCCGGCCTAATAAGGAACACTTTTTTCCGTGTTTCCTAAGGTTGGACATAGTCCGGATCACTTTGACTGCATCGAAGTTATAGCATGTTTTTTTTAGATGAATATGATTGACGTAAAGTTGATAAAACTAACTTTATCTCAACATTATTTTCAACGAACTGTAAAATAAATGGTCCTGGACAAAGACTTGAAGCTTTACAGAAACCATGCCTGCAATTGAATTTAAGAAAGCTTCGAATAAAAGCCATGTGTTTATTCCGAAAGAAAAACTTACTCACATTAAAAAATTGATGGGTATAAGCATTGTACAAAAGTTCAACGAAAATCGTTATGCACTAAATCGATAAAAGCATTCTCTGTTATGTGTATGAGTGTATGTAACTTATTACATCATTTGTAAGCAAGAACATCGGTTTAACAAATCATGAATCTTAGTACATGAGGAGAAAGTGATCATATATGTGCCTTTCGAGTTAAACCGTTTCACGAAATGGCTGGCAAAACAACAAATCTAATCCATGGATTTTGAGGACAATACGCTTTTAACACGAGGCTTGAAAGAATTTTATAAATATACAAACTGAAAATTTAAAAAATATACATACACCTAGGTTTTTTTACGCGTTTTTTTACACGGTTTTTTTTACACGGCTTTCTGGAATTAACACGGTTTTGTTTTACACGGTTTTCGCGAATTAACACGGTTTTTGAGTCCTTTTCAAAGGAAAACACTTAGAATCTTTTTTAAGTTGGGAAAATCTCAGCTCTGAGACTAAGAACGTGAAACATGAGACCTAATACCTGAGACCTGAGACATGATACTTGAGATCTGAGACATGAGACCTGAGACCTGAGACATGAGACCTGAGACATTAGACATTAGACATTAGACATGAGACATGAGACCTGAGACCTGAGACCTGAGACATGAGACATGAGACATGAGACATGAGACATGAGACTTGAGACATTAGACATGAGACCTGAGACCTGAGACATGAGACATGAGACATTAGACATGAGACATGAGACATGAGACATGAGACATGAGACATGAGACATGAGACATGAGACATGAGACATGAGACATTAGACATGAGACATGAGAGATGAGACCTTAGACCTGAGACCTGGGACCTGAGACATGAGACCTGAGACATGAGACATGAGACCTGAGACCTGAGACATTAGACATGAGACCTTAGACCTGAGACCGGAGACTTTAGACATTACACATTAGACATGAGATTTGAGACCTGAGACCTGAGACCTGAGACATGAGACATGAGACATTAAACATGAGACCTTAGACCTTAGACCTGAGACCTGAGACATGAGACATTACACATTAGACATGAGACATGAGACATGAGACATGAGACATGAGACATGAGACATGAGACTTGAGACTTGAGACTTGAGACTTGAGACCTGAGACATGAGACCTGAGACGTTAGACATGAGACATGAGACATGAGACCTGAGACCTGAGACCTGAGACCTGAGACCTGAGGTCTAACGTATCAGTTTTTAGGTCTCAGGTAGCAAGTCTCAGATCTCACGTCTCATGTCTCAAGTCTCAAGTTTCAGGTCTCAAGTGTCAGGTCTCAGGTCTAAAGTGTCAAGTTACATGTCTCATTGTTTCAAGTTTCAGAGCTGCATAAATTTAAAAGTCTTTTTTTACACGGTTTTCCGCAATTAGCACGGTTTTTTTACACGGTTTTCGGGAATTAGCACGGTTTTTTTTAACACGGTTTTTTTTGCACGGTTTTTTTTACGCGTTACGTATATCAGTGTAAAAAAAGACCTAGGTGTGTATGGTTTAGATAACTTATGATGTAATATTTTGGCCTTAAGAAATTATACGTACAGAAGCTTAAAACAACAAGTTTGGTTTCTAATTCTGCTGAACATCAACAGTACAACAAATTTAATCGAATGTCTTTATGAAGATTTATTAATGATTAGAAATGGAAGAGAATGTTTTTGTAGGCTCAATTAAGTTTGTTAAATTTCACCATCATCCCAAAAAAAAAACAGATAAATTGGAATAAATTTATGCTATGTTGTGTTGTGAGCCTACTTGGTTGAATGATTAAACTGAATCAAAGCAATCGAAAGATTCCTTTTAATTCAACCACGGTAAATGAAAAGTTCTATCGAAATACCGGTATATGAACTTTTCATTTACTGTGGTTGAATTAATAGGAATCTTTCGATTGCTTTGATTCAGCATAAATTTATGATTTTTATCTAAGCTCTAGTCAATATCTCAAAAGAAATCTGAATTTTCAATACAGATTTGATATAGTTTTTCGATTGGATGAACTGATTTCAAGATATGACAGAAGAATTAGGAAAAAATAAGATTCTTATAGATGACAGCTTTCCTACAAATTTTATCATTTTCTTGCGTTTTCAATAAATTTTCACGAAAATGTTGCCTAAGAAAGTGATTTTTTTTTTTTTAAACATCAAGCCCGCACGATTTGTGGTTCGGCAATTTAGACAACTTATACCGTATTTGTTAATGCCGAGTGTTGCACTAGTGTTGCACTGGTGGACCACTAGGTGCTGTCAAACTGTTTGTTTAATCGAACGGTGTTGCACTGGTTTTGACCTGTCGGAGTTCTGCTTACGGACGGTGGCCCACCGATAATTTTGCCAGTGTTGCGAGAGAGCGTGTGAGTGAGTGAGGTAGCAATACACTGGCGACGATTTGTGTTTGTTTTTGTCGGGTACGGTGGAACACTGATCGAGGGGAGAAAACAAATACGGTATTAGACACAATCGTTTGCTCGAAAATTGCAGGAGATTTCAATATAAAAACCACTCTAATGTTCTATACATGTCCGATGTCGCCGATGTCCGTTCATGTGTATACAATTTTCATACACATATTTGTTGAAATATTCGATAACATCTGTATTCTGCTTAATAGGCGCATATAGCCCCATCTGAGATCCTCCACGCGTTAGAAAACCACTCAAAGACAATTCTTTTATCTAAGCAAACTATCTAATTCCGTTAAAAAAATATTTTTTATCATTGAATATGTAACAAATCTGAACGATAACTTTTTGCAGTTTTTGAGATTACCTTCGACATCACAAAGAAGAAAAGAAACATCGTAACTTTATGAAAAAAAAGTATTTTTTCCTGTTCTATCAGCTGGAATCAAGGTTGCCGAAATCACAGAAAAATGTGTATAATCACAGAATTACGAGCCAAATTTCCATACAGAATCTGTGTCACAGATTACAGAATTTATGAAATTTTCACAGAATTCACAGATTTTCTTAATTTTGTACAGATTTCCAAAATTATAAATTTTTATGTCATTCTCAACTTTCTATTTAATGAAAATATGAAATGAAAATTGATTTTTTTTTCTATAGAAACTGTAAAAAGTTTTTTATTTGATAATGTTCCACTTGATTTTTTCAATGAATTTCATGGAAATAACGTAACAGAAAACCGTCAAGAATTTTAGGTTCAAATCACAGATTTTTTTTTTTGTCAAAATCACAGATTTTTTTTCGCAACCTTGGCTGGAACCCGCTTAAACGAAATCATTAAATAAAAGTTTAAGGACGAAACAACAATGGGTTTTAAGAAGGACTCTAAAAATAACGAAATAAATTAGAAAAGTTAACCATTATGCAGGGTGGCCACCCATTCGGGAAAAACGGGAAAAGCGGGAAAAAGACGGGAATTTAAATCCAACGGGAAAAAAGCGGGAAAAAGCCGGGAATTTTTTCACAAAGTCGGGAATTTTTGGCTCAGTGAAAGTCTGTTCAATGAAGTTTAGTTGAAAGTCGAAACAAGTGGAAATAGATTGACTGGTGATCTCTTCCCAATTGACTTCTACTAGGTCGAAAGTAATCCTCTTGCCGAGCTGATTCGGTTTCGATTAGTTTGAACTTGCTTCATTGAACAACAAAAGGTTGTTCCCGGACAATCTGGCTGTCCTAATCGAATAGAAATGGGAAGAACAAAAATTCAAAAAATATTTTTTTTCCACACGGTATTGCTCCCTTTTTTTTAAATGAAGTTTTCAATTTAATTCAGAATTGCAGCGAGTAAGTGTTAGGATTTGACGAAACGTTAAATAAGATTGTGCAGAAGCAACAAATGGATATTGGTGTGCGCTTCTGGAATCAAAACACAAACCTATTTGAAGCAAGGTACATATAGGTTGGTTTTACAGTCTTATCGACGACGCGCTCGAATGTCTGAATGGAAGGAAACTTCGTTTTTCGAAAAATCATGATCTGCTGAAACGAGTGATCCAGTGTTCCATGGAGAGTCCAGCAGTAAATTAGAGAATGCTCAAGGAACTAACTAGCGAGGTTTAAGAACTTGTTTCGAATCCGGCGTACGAGATTCTCACCATTAGACTTCACACTGTACATAACTCGTTCAAGGAGGAACTGAGGAAAAGTGAATAAAATTTGGATGAATTTTTGAGGGCGTTGTATAGCATGTTCAAAAATATTCCACTTAGAAGGGTAGATAATACTGCAGTAACGGGTTCAACTATATTTCCGTTAAATTTTGTGACGTTCGGTGGGTGGAATGGAAAATGAACGGGCTGCCAAAATGCTACCGTACCTCAAACGGTTTGTCGATGAGGTAAAAAAAACAAGAGGATAAAAAGATTAAGGAAAACCATTCAAATTTTAAGCGGAGTTTTCCATCGATTTCCCGGTCGAAGGTATTCGACATTGTTGCTAAAGCTGTAGGTGATAGTTTTCTAGAACCAAAAATGGAGTTTTTGTTTTGTTACGGCCGCTTCAACTGTTGAGTTTTTTTTACGCGAGTATCAGACATAAGCACTGATGGTTCCATTTCTCTTCGATGATTTAACCGGGCTTGTAAGAGCATTGATGGAGAAAGTTGTAAAGCCTGAACGACTAAACGTAAAATCAAAAACATTTATCGGAATTGAACTCTCGAAAATAAATCTTCTACCTTCTGGAAGCGTAGAAATTGAATTCTCAACTAAATCGGCAATTAAGAAAGCAAAAGAGTCTGGTCATGTTTCCGACAAGTATATCCTTGTATTCAGAAATAGCTGTCGTTCGTTTTACTGTGGATTTTTGAATGAAATGGCTATGCGATCTCCCTTGTCTTATCTCATCACTCGGTATTTATCGTGCATAATCCCGATGTGATTGCACACTATCCAGATATTGCCAACAAACGTTAAGACCTGTGTCTAGAAGTACTTGTTGACTATCAAAACATAAGTAGAGCTTGTGGCGATAAAATTAAGGACGAATTCGGACAATTATATGCAATACCTTCAATAAAAACCTCATTTCGGGATATCGAAGAAAAACACAACGATTGGACATCTTTTGGATGAAACTTATTGGCGAATTAAAAAAGGAATTCTTCAATTTGACGACCTTATTGAAGAAAATTCTAATTTTGTCTCATGGCAACGCGAAAAAAGATTTTCCGTTAACGCGAAATGCTTAGTTGAAAACCAGGAGAGGAGATTCTGACAGCCCAACGTATCGTATACGACGGAATCAACATTAAGCAATAACGGTAACGAAATCGTTAATCCAGTATGCCCGCAATTCTCACCCGAGATATGTCGAGTCCTTAAAAGCAAAAAAAAATGGAGGAAAATCTGAAAAAAATATAGCGAAACGGAAGCGAGAGGCAGAAAAGAAGTCTAAGGAACTGGAAGCAAAAAAATTGAAGACCCTTTTAGACGCTCAGAGAGAGGCAAGCTTAATGGACGAAAAAAATATATGACATACAAATTAAATAAAAATGATAATCTAACATATTACCCATTCAATTTTGTTTAACATGCTTATCAAATCTAATGCTTCGTAGGTGAATTGGTAAACATAACTGAAACAAAAACCATTTAAAGATAATTTACCACTAAAAGAAAGCTTAATCGATTTTCGTTTATATGGTTTCAAAAATAAATATTCGGAAATTTGTTCGGTTCTCTGTTGTATAAATGTTGTATAAAACCGGGAATTTCGTGAGACCATGCGGGAAAAAAACGGGAAAAATGCGGGAAATCAAAAATTGATTTTGAGTGGCCACCCTGATTATGTTACAGAGAGCTTCTCAAAAAGAACAGAATTAAACATATAAATAAAATTAAAACAAAAATGCCAGAAAATAATACGTTATATGCTTATTTGCATTCATTACTATGAATTATTCATATTTAATAAATTCTTGAATGAAAAAGTTGAGAAGAAGGAATCAAGTTTCAACAGAGCCCAATTAAAATTAAAAGTTTTATTTTTAATAAGCTAAACATCCACTATTTTTTCGAAAATTGGCAGGAAGGAATTCTGTAGAGTTAATTGGTCTGTTTTCTCTATTCATATTATAAAAATGTTATTGAAGTTATGATTCGAAAGCTTTAAACAGAATCAGGAACAAATAATGCGAATACACATTTCCCTCATATCAGCAGCAACATGTGAAAAGGGTATAAAAGACAAAGTAAACAAATCCGGTTTTCAGTGGATTCAAATAGCCCAATATAAGCTCTACACAAAAACCGTTTTTAGTTTTTCAGTTTTCGTAATATTTAAAATGCAGTTTGAGTGAAGGATCTAAAAACTTTAGAGCCATAAAATGACATTATCCTCACACAGATTGTTTTTTACACCCTTTACTCCACAACAAAGAAAACGGTCTAGATGCAAATCATTAAAAGGAGAAGAATGCGGAAAGCTATTCACTCACTCCTATAGCGAGAACCATAAGCCTTTGTCAGAAAATAGGGGAAATTTTATCTCCATCTCACTCACACATATGAGAGATACAGTACAAAGCGAAGGGTGTATAAAACATTTAGACGAATTTCATACTCCAGCTGGGGTCTATAAACAATTGCGAGCTATTTTTACATGCTAAAACCGTCGTATCGATAAAAACATATTTAAAATGATCCTGCGCACCGTTTTGACCATAAAGACTTGGGAGATTCCTCGTGAATTTTAAGAAGCGATTTAAAAAAGATTGCAAAATTTTCAAACGCGTTTTTCTCGAAAAGACATAAATGAACATAGACCCTTTTCTCGTGTTGGTGCTGATATGTTTATAATAAGGAACACATCTGATAATAATTAGGAACAATAGGTGCCATATTAGGAGCATCCGTAACCATAAAACTGGGTAAATTGAGTTTCAAATTGGGAAAAAATTAATTTGTTTTTGAAAATTTCAAATGTAAGTAAACATGTAATTTTAAATTCTCGATATATCTATATTCCGAAGGCTCGCAAATAAACACCCTTCCTGATGAAATCAAGACGTTTAGGAGCAGCAGCTTGATTTATTTTATTTTATTTACATAGTATTCCGTCTTACGACATAACTTGACGAACATAATTCCCTAAATTCACTCGGTTCATAGCAACCGTTCTCCAATTTCTCGGGCACCCCACGTTCGCCAGATCCCGCTCCAATTGGTCTAACCACCGAGCTCGTTGCGCCCCCGCTCGTCTTGTTCCTACCGGATTCGTAGCGAACACCTGTTTTGCAGGACAGTCGTCCGGCATTCTCGCAACATGTCCCGCCCAGCGTATCCGGCCAGCCTTAACGACCTTCTGGATACTGGGTTCTCCGTAGAGTCGCGCGAGCTCGTGGTTCATCCTTCGCCTCCACACTCCGTTCTCCTGTACGCCGCCAAATATGGTTCTTAACACTCGTCGCTCGAATACTCCGAGTGTACGCAGGTCCTCCTCGAGCAATATCCATGTCTCGTGCCCGTAGAGAACAAACGGTCTAATGAGCGTCATATACAGGTTACACTTCGTGCGAGGGCTAAGTCTTCTCGACCGCAGTTGCTTGTGGAGTCCATTGAAGGCACGACTTCCGCTGATAATTCGCCTCCGGATCTCACGGCTGGTGTCATTGTCTGCGGTCACCAGTGAGCCGAGATAGACAAAGTCTTCGACTATCTCCAGCTCGTCGCCGTCGATCGTGACCTTGTTATTACTGGACAAGCGGGTTCGGTCGGTCTCGGATCCGCAGGCCAGCATGTACTTCGTCTTGGTCAGGATAGACCATCACCTTGTCGAAGCCCCCTGCGCGATTCGAATGAACTCGACAATTCACCCGAAATCCGCACACAGCACTGCGTTCCATCCATCGTCGCCTTGATTAGTCTGATCAGCTTCCCGGAAAAGCCGTTCTCGTCCATGATTTTCCATAACTCGTTACGGTCGATCGTGTCGTATGCGGCTTTGAAGTCGATGAATAGATGGTGCGTAGGGACTTGGTGTTCCCAGCATTTTTGGAAGATTTGCCGTAACATGAATATCTGGTCCGTCGTTGACCGTCCCTCCATGAAGCCGGCCTGATGACTTCCCACGAATCTGTTTTCTAGTGGCGTTAGGCGGCGGAGTAGGATTCGGGACAACACTTTGTAGGCGGCATTGAGGACAGTGTTGCATTAAGGACAGTTGTCGCCCTTCTTGTAGATGGGGCATATTACCCCCTCCTTTCACTCCTCCGGTAGATGTTCTATGTCCCAGATCCGGACTATCAACCGGTGTAGGCAATCGGCCAACTTGTCCGGGCCCATTTTGATGAGTTCAGCTGCGATGCCATCCTTCCCAGCTGACTTGTTTCTATTTAGCTGGCGAATGGCTTCCTTAACCTCACTCATCGTTGGGAGTGGCTCCTCTACGTCGTTGGCTACGCCGGCAATGTACCTTACCCCACCGTCTTGATCTCCTGCATGTGCGCCGTTCAGGTGTTCATCTAAGTGCTGCTTCCACCTTTTGATCACCTCACGATTGTCCGTCAGGATTCCCCCGTCCTTATCCCGGCACATTTCGGCTTGCGGCACGAAGCCTTTGCGGGATGCGTTGAGTTTCTGATAGAACTTTCGCGTTTCTTGGGAACGATGCAGCTGCTCCAGCTCCTCGAGCTCCTCCTCCTCCAGGCGGCGCTTTTTCTCCTGGAAAAGTCGGACTCGCTGCCTCTTCCGCTGTCGGTGATTTTCCACATTTCGACGGGTGCCTCTTTGCACTACTGCCGCCCGCGCGGCATTCTCTTCGTCCATCACCCTCCTACACTCCTCGTCGAACCAGTCGTTCCGTCGAGATCGCTCCACATAACCGATGACGTTCTCCGCAGCACTGTTGATGGCTGTCTTGATGGTATCCCAACAGTCCTCGAGAGGGGCTTCGTCAAGCTCGCCCTCTGCCGGCAGCGCTGCTTCGACCGATTGCGCGTAGTCTGCCGCGACCTCAGGTTGCTTCAGTCGCGCGATATTTAACCGAGGCGGGCGCCGGTTTGGCGTGTTGTTCACTACGGAGAGTTTTGGGCGCATTTTCACCATCACCAGATAATGGTCCGACTCGATGTTGGCGCCCCGACAGGATCTGACGTCGATGATGTCCCAGAAGTGCCGGCTGTCGATCAAAACGTGGTCGATCTGTGATTGAGTTTGGTACGGTGATCTCCAGATGTACTTGTGTGGGAGGCAGTGCTGGAAAAAGGTACTACGTACGGCCATTCGTTTGGAGGCGGCGAAATCAATAAGTCTGAGGCCGTTTTCGTTGGTCAGCTGGTGCGCACTGAACCTTCCAATTGTCGGTTTGAATTCCTCCTCCTGGCCGACCTGAGCATTGAAATCCCCGATGACGATCTTGATGTTTTGGGCAACGGTCGTATTCACGCTCTAGCTGCGCGTAGAATTCGTCTTTGTCGTCACCGGTACTTCGGAGGTGAGGGCTGTGCACGTTAATGATGCTGATGTTGAAGAACCAGCCCTTGATTCTCAACCGGCAAATTCGAGAGTTGATCGGCCACCACCCGATCACGCGGTTTTGCATCTTTCCCATCACTATAAAAGCTGTTGCAAGCTCGTGTGTGTTGCCGCAGCTCTGGTAGATGGCACGACCATCTGGGTACGTTCGTACCGTGGAGCCCTTCCAGCATACCTCCTGCAGCGCTACGATGTCGAATTCGCGGCTCTTCAATTCGTTGGAGAGCACGTGCGTACTGCCCACAAAATTTAGAGATCGGCAGTCCCATGTTCCAAGTTTCCAATCGCTAGTCCCTTTTCGTCGCGTGGGTCTTTGCCTATTTCCATCCGAAATTTGTTGTTCGTTGTTCGTTGCTTATGTTTTTTGTAGTCACAGTCTCGCAAGGCCCGCAGCTAACCCCACTATCTCGCAGGAGGACCGTCGTGATGTTGCTGTTTTGGGTCCCGAACACCACCAGGACGTTGTTGCACTTCGCACGCCGCCCCTGACATGGAGAACAGACGCGTACGAAGCCCCCTGGCTCAGTCTGCATGCGACCAAAGCATCCACCGGGGTTGGGTACCCGATCTCCGCTTAGGTTGCTCACACCCCAGCTAGCACCACGGGGAGGTAGAGAATCGGAGTTGCAGACAAGAGGTGATATCACAATTACCCGAAGGTTGGGTGTATGGGGTCTCGAGTTGCACATTGTCTACTTCACTAGCCTAAAGCAGCTTGATTTATTCGCAAGTTTATTTTTTTTCCTTAGTAAATTTAGGCATTTCCAAAGAGTAAACCTGTCTAGGACAAAACCAAATATAATAATAGTAAGAATATTCCTCACTCCCCAGAAACTTGAAGGACACATGAAACGCGCCTCCATGTGAGGAAAGTTCTTACGAACATGAGTTAATGCTATTTAGAAGACCTAAGTTGCCTTAGACTAAATTTCGAAAGCTTCTGGTGAAAACTGTTAAGCTCATTATCACCAAAACTTTCTGTCCCGATCTGACAATTATACTAAATACAACACAAGTATATCTACTATTATTTTCATAATATCTTTCATGATAAGTAAGTTGACTTCGTTAATAAATTTTATACTCAAAATATAATATTGATTATCGGTTCAACATGTTTTGGAGTTTTCGAAAAATCAGATGTGCCTAAATGAAAAGTATTAGAAAGAGCTAATTCTACACAAAGAATTTGTTCCTTTACCAATTTATTCATTTTTAGAGAAATGCTGATTTCCATTTACCAAACGTGCTCCAGATAATAATAATAATAATGATGATGTGGTCCTCAATAAATCTCAAATTAGATTGTAGAGTAGATTTTAAGATCAATTTACTTAGTAAATTGTTGCCTTCTTATGATTTCTTTTATGAAATATTCAGTATTGTCCAAAAGTGAAATTTCCATCAATAATTGTTCCAATTCAAATGACATTAGAATCTCAAATTGTAGATTTATTAGCATACTCCGTCAGTCGGGACCTTTTTTTCCATTCGGCAGAAAACAACACAAATTGAGAACCATAGCAACATACTTTGCTACACGAAGAAAAGTTGGAGTAGGCTGAAATTCCTATGTTGAAAATATAACATAAACAAAATTTTCTGCGTGGTCATAGAAATGCAAGTTCAAACACAAACTTTTGTAGTTAAGACGCGAACCCACGGTTGATGGAAAGAATGTTCAGAGTTTCCTGAGTACCTCAACCTCAATGCTTGAAATTTCCTTCTAGTAAGAACTTTCTCCAGGAGATGGTGCTGATATACATGTCCTTGGTGAAGTATATGAAGCATGCTGAGAGTTACCAATGTTGAATATAATATGTTTGACAAAACGCTAGAAACTCTATCAAATGGTTAAGAAAAACTTAAAAAAGGAATAGTGCGAGGGCCTAGAGAAAATATCATTTTTTTTTTAACTTAAGTTTAAATTTGATGAGTTGCAGTATCATTGTCCATCCTTCGATTTTTGTTGTTGTTCGGCCTTAACACATTAAGAACCATAATGTTGTTTTTTTGGACCGCGAAGAAATCTAAACCAAGAAACACCAAAATTCAGCATTTTATATCTCATTTGACCGAAGTTAAAAATTTAGTATCTTTGAGCCACCAAAAGTGGTGTGTTCAATTTTATGGAGTTTCATGATTAACTGATGAGCAACTGATTCACTAGCATTTGTAAAATGAAGGTATTTTTTATCTTTTATGAACAAAAAAACTCTAACATAAAGTCTAGTTTAACAGAAAAAATAATCGAAAAATATTGAAAATAGTGACCGATCTTACCCCTGATTACGGTACTAAGTTAATTCTTTAATTCCGAACCAAGGGATTTATAACATAAACACAAAAGATTTTCTATCTTTTTTACTCTTCACTTCTTCACTATAAAACATTATATTATCGCGCTAGTATAAAATAGCTTCATCCATTGATTTATTGAAAATTTGGCCTTCTCTTATCAAATCTAAAAACCTGTGACGAAATATTGCGAAATTAGGCACACTCGCTTTACTAGAAATCTTAAAAAGGAAATAGAAACTAGAAAATCGGTATTAAAGCTTAAAATATAACAGCCAAGGAAGTCCCCTTGAAATAATATCTTGAAAATTTTCACTCAAATTTAAGCTAAGGGGTCCCTTCAATGAGTATTGCAGAATTTGGCAATTTTTTCTAGAACATTTTATCTATATAAGACATTCCAGTTTCGAGACATAGCTGAGGGATCGAGTATCCTCATTCTCCCCTTCATTTGAAAAGTGCCCAAACAGAATGCTTTTCAATTTGATTTTGGAAATCGGAAAACGCCTTCTCTGAGCGATGTATTTTTCACGTATGTCGATATATGTCATGAATTCAAAAAGCCAAAATAATTTCGAGAATATTTTAATTGTAATGGTCTTACTGGTTATGCAAAAGACATGAAAGGCAGTAGAGAAAGTTACCGTCGATTTTTATATCTTTTTATCTACACACGTTTACAGTTAGTTTGACGAGTGTTATGATCTTTAATTCCATCTAAATATGTATTTGCGTCATCATTCCACAACTCACAACTAATCTCGATATCGTTCCAACTCTTCGCCATCGCTCGAGTTTCAATCCCATCAAACATTCGAAAAACTCAACTTAAACGTCACTGAGGATGCATCGAACGTGACCGGTTAATGATTTTGGCCGCAAGGCTAGCAAAATCGTAGTACAACTTCTCATGAAACGCAAACCCGGAGAGGAATGCTTCTTCATACTTTGTTGCAAACTGCCCTGCCAATCGCGCTAAACGATAGGCACTAGATTTCTTTATTATCTGTCTGGCTACTGCCATATTGGTGGTAGCTTTGGCGATTTTTTTTTATTGGCCGCTGTAATGAACATCTGACGGTATTTCATGACGACAGAGTGACGTTCAATAGGAGCTTTTACTTGTTATTGAAAATAAAGTTTTAAAGAATTACATTTGAATTTTATAAGGGCATTTAGATAAAATATCGCAGTTTCGAGCCCGTTAAAAACTGATTCACGTTTTAACCGTTAACGAAATTTTCCCCCGAGTAATTAGAAGCTACATTTTACATTTTTCTTGGAATTCATTCAACCTGAAGCCGCTCGGTCTCCCGTAGTCGTCGTCGTAGAGAGAGACGCAGTGTCTGACGTTTAGAACATCCGACTCGATAGTCATACCGGGTTGCAGCAATTTTCCTGCAGCTGTAGACGTGGCAATTATCACACAACCCATTCTGTTCTGCCACCGACGAACGACGAAAGGAATTGCATCATTCAATTAATTTGTACTGACGTTTTGGGTTTGCCAGTATGGGACCGCGATTCCGGACGAAGACGATATTTCAAACGTTTTTGAGCCGGTCCGGTCCGATCCTGTACGGCCATGATGATGAGGAGCAAAGTGACATGGATGGTAGAACGTGAGCTTACGATACGTCAGAATTAATCAGGCTCTAATAAATGCACACACCCGCTGAAAGGGCGAAACGTTCACTTGAGCGAAGACTATTCCGCCCCGAAAATAGATCGGAAAATGGCGAGGAAGTCGAGTTGCGGCGATTGGTCGCCTTTTGGAATTTTTAATTCAATTAGAAATTTTGTTGAATTTTTTGATGAATTTTTCTTAGTTTCCTGATACATCCTGTTAAAATTTTGGCAATTATCAAGGAATTGAAAATATCGCACCGGGAAAAAACGAGAATTTAGACCCAAAACCGGGAAAAATCAACTAATGGAAATCGAAATCCACTTTTGGTTCCGAGAACAAGGATTCAATCCAGTATTCAAAATTCAGAATGAAAATTTAAATTTCCAAGTAAGAATTCAACAGTTCAAAAAATGTCATAGGTTTTGAAATTTAAAACTAATCAATCTTCTTACATTATCCCTCTAAATTGAAAACAAAAAAAAACTAACAAATTTTACCAGAACCCAGAGTTTTAAATTGCCTCGAAGAATGAGATGAGAAGTTTAAAAAGTCTCTTAAAATGTGTTCAAGCATCACACATCATTACACTCATTTAAAAAAAACTGTTTCTTTTATAAATCCAAGCAAATTTAATTAAAATTTTAGGTCCAGTGTTCTTTGTAGCCAATTCGGAAATTTAAAAAAAATACCAGTATTATAATTTTCCAGTGATCCACGCACGGCACAGTGTTTTTTTTGTAGCTTAATAATAGTAAATTTGTCATTGCTGGGTTAAAAAAGAAAACCATCTCCTAACAAACGCACCGTTTGAAAAAAAACCATCACAAGGTCCAGATCTATTTTTTCATGTTGTGTTTTTAAAATTAACTTTTTTCGGTTACTGGTCATAATTTATCAAAAAAGTTTCGAATTACACTTTTAAAATTCCTTGAAGTTCCTTGGAAAATTTGCGATTACCCCCTACAAAAATTGGAATAAAATTTAGAAAATTCCAGAAAAAATTTACTCCAAATAGCCATATGAATTTTCAGCATCACTGTACAGAATTTTCAAGATTTTATTATGAGGGTGCGTTTATGTCGATAGAAGACATTATGTAAATTCTTTAAAAATGTTATAATGATTCAACATTGCATGGATCTTCACTTGAAATAAACATATTTTTATTTTGAGAAAAGAATTTAGTCAAAATAACAAAATTATTGCTTTTATTGATTATTTTTACTTATTTTTTTCGATGGCACAAGGAAAAAGAATTGACGTTTTTCTGTTTGAAGAGGGTTTAGGAACTGATTTTGATCGATTTGCGGCGATATATCCAAATATGCACTTTGGTTTTGTTTTTCTGCTAGCTCTAGTTTGTAAGATTCATGGTAAATTTTTGAAATTTTTAAGCTCTTAGAACATTTCTAAGATTCTGAAATCAAAGGTTTCGAATCAATGATCAAATTTTTCGAAGACAGCGAATAGTTTAAACTACTGAGCAAACTGAAACGTTCTTCAAATTTATTCATCACAGTCTGGTGAAATTTGAGAATTAAAGGATATTTTGGAATAAATTTAAATCATTGAAATCGAAAGCTCATTGTTTTCCAATGATTGTTACAAACAAATAGTTAGACTTTTTCTATTGCTTTTATAAAACTAGAGGAATTTTATTTCAAGCATTGTTTCTTTGAAACTAGAATAGCTACGTTATATTGTAATCCTCTATGAAATGGAGAATAGTAAATAGTTTTGAATTCAGTTTTTGTTTTTTTTTGTAGAGGGATTATTAATTATCAATGATTGATTTTACTAAAAAATTTTGTAGGTAATTTATTAATTTCAAAACTCAATATCACCAGACCTTGATTTGACGGAGTCTGACAAATAATTCGAATTCAAAACGGCAAAATCAACTTTTGAAGCAAAGCCTTTACAGATTGGAAAACATGTACATATGATGCTTTTATTGTAATCTGCATTTTGTAACTTAGCTGTTGAGACTCTTTGATTTTAACACTTTATTTGTCCACTTTTCAACTTGGTTTTTTCATTAATCCTTAAGGTAGTCTTAGCTTAGCAGGTGTTTGCAGAAACTTATAAGATTTGATTTCTTCCTACAGGGGCAAAACATTACAAAATATGTTTTAACTTTATAATTAATTAACCGGAACAGTTATTTTTCATAATTGAACCCCAAGAAATTTACTCAAAATAAAAATATATGTTGAACTATTAACTGTTATTCTTTTCACTATAATCAAATCTACATTTATCTGCATAACAAAGCTAACCGTCCACTGAATGAAAAACATAAAAGTTGAGAATATTTTTCGATGGAAAATCCAAAACATTACATGGTTCCTTCGAATTTCATTCAAAACTTGAAATTTCAATTAAACATATATGTTTATCTAAAAATTATCTTGAACTTGTTATTCATGGGTTCTGAAGTTCAGATTGTTTACATAGTATAGGTTGTTTAATTCGAGTATCAATCAATTTAAACTGTAAAATTATAAATTTTAATTTGACTACCCTTTGAAAATCAAAAATAAATCTAGGTTGTATGAGCCAATGTAAACAAAATTGAGTTATTGACAGTGAACGATTGGTAAACATGTATTCTATGTTGGGTATTAAAGAGCCAGCACTAAGTTTTACTTCGGAGATCCGGACTCCCGACAAATAATAGTAAAATACTAGATTGTCGAAAGTCTGTGTTTTGTTGCCAGTTCATCAGCGAAGATTCTAAAAAAAATTAAAATTCACAACAAAAACTTTGTTTCATATTTGATCAACAATTAACTTTAAAAAAAATGATTTAAATTTATGGCGCTTAATGACTCTCTCATTTTCGAGTGAAATTTGGTTGTTCTAGCGTTTTGCATTGCACTGGACTTAATGCCAAACAAAGGTCGGTAAATATCAGTTCGGAAAGCTAGTTCTTGCGACATTATCATTTTCTCAGAAAATTCTTCGGCAAGTGTTAAACATGCAGAATGTGTGGTTATTATTTCATGCGATTTAAAACTATGTCCGCTTTCTATACTGCTTTTTAGCCGATTTTCAATTTGCCACCAAAAATCACATGCCAAATCTGCAGAAAGCCGTATCATGATGAAATTCAGGTTCTTCAAGCAGGCAAGCAGAAATAAGCGAATTTTAAGTCAAAATAAATCGATGAATTTTCAAAACGACGTTTACGCCAAATTCGTTATGCGAAAGGTTTTAGTGCATAATCACACGAACAACTTAATTTAGGATTGTGTTGATTACACTAGCATGTTTCATATATATATTTTTGAAATGAAATCTAGAAAATAATAGAATTAAGAATGTGTTTTATTATTTCAACAGCAATTTTCTCGAAACACCTCAGGTGGTTCATACGACCTAATCAAAACAAACTCTAAAAATGTTTTTTTTTATTGATTTACGAAACTTCATATTTTAATATAAAAAATTTTTGTATCATATTTTTGGATTCCTTTTGCGATTTTTTTCTGATTCTGAATTCAATTCGAAATTGAAATTTCTTAGTTTAAATTTAGAGAAAAAAAACAATGGGCGTATCTCAATTGAATAAATATTTTTGAATTTTTTAACATATCAAATTTTGATATGCTGTTAAATAATCCTCAAAACCGTTAAATCAAGACTATGTAGGGCTAAGTGGGGTAATTGTGAACAAGGGGTAATTCCGAACAAACGCCGTAAGCACCGTTAGGGTCATAGTAGGTTCTCAAAACTGATCAAACTTGATAGTCTGTCATTACATTGTTAAGTTACAGTCATAACTTGCAAACCTAACTGTATAAATTTTGTAGTTACAGTTATGAACAAAATTTATGTCTCTGAGAATCGAAAATCGTTTTGGGACGTGTCTTATTAATTGACTCCCTCGTCGATGTGAATGGAGATAAAATGTTGTTTTTTAAAGTTTTACGTTCGGTAATTGATGCTCCATGTGGTTTGATATGATTTTTTGTTGAAAAAAATTTCCACTCGCGCACAAAGAGGTGTTCATATTTACTCCATACTTTTCAAGATGCGGGGTAATTATGAACACGTGTTTTCTCAGCATTGGTTTTTGTCTAAAATTTACTTTTCGCATTCCAAATCACGATAATCATCCAAACTTTGAAAATAAGCCCTAAACTTTACTTTATTTATTTTTTAGAATTGTGGGTATGGGATTATATAAAAAGATGCCTTCCAGCCATGTAAAACTGAAAATAACCTATAACTTCTCAACAGTAAATTAAAAAAATCAATAAATCTCACTGCAATGCACTGTTTAGATGTGGTTTCAATCTAGGAATAAAGCAAATATCAAAAGTCATCACATAACAAGAATCACTACATTGTTCATAATTACCCCATAGACAAGGGGGTAATTATGAACAAACGGGGTAATTATGAACAAGCGTTTTACGCCCACAAGCTGCAACTTAAAAATTAGCAAAAAATCTTAAAATGAAGAAGGGAACCAGTCATTCATTTTTGGTTACACTCCATAATTTCAAAATTAAAGAGCTACTTGTTTGAGCTGATAGTATGAAAAACAGAGTAATTTTGTTCATAATTACCCCACCTAGCCCTACCTATGCTGTTATTAATTTTGTTTTAAATTTTGAAGTCAGAATTCAAAATTAGAACGTGATTCCCAAGCTCTGCAATGATTTCTCTTAGCACGAGTCGATAATTTATCCAACGGAGCTTACCGAGTTGGATAATTACGTAGAGTGCTGAAAAAATCTAGTTTGCAAGAAGTGGAATACAAGATTCTTTTGAAATTTGGAAAATTCATTTTTAATTCCATCATTCCTTTTTAATTCCTTTTGAATTCCATCATTGACAAACAAAAATTGCATCTTATAAATTAAAACAGGCTTACGACCATGCCGAATGACTGTAAATTTCTGATCAAGCAGTTCAAGGACTGTACTTTTCCTGGCAAAAAATATAATCTATCAAAAATTATCGCTTTTCGATGCTGATTTCAGTGTATAAAAAGCACTGAATTGCGTGAAAAACAATTAAAATAACGGTTCAAATATGGATATAATTTGTTTTTATTTTCAATTTGCTTTTTCAATATAAAAAAATCCATTTTGATTTCTAAAGAAAATTATTTTAAAACTTGGCTAAAAAGAGAAGACAAGTTCTTCGGAAAATGGTAGGGTTTAATGCGGGTTTATGAACAACTATCATTCCAACACTGTCTCTAGATACGATTTGTGGTCTTTCAAAATTTACCCTCAATTACCTCATATTTACAGTTTTTTTGTGATACAGTTTAAGTTGTGGATAACGGTTTATTTTCAAGATCTTGATAGTGATTGATATTTTAAACATTAAAGATAAGTTTAGATAAGTTTAGATAATCACGCAGATAATCACGCCTAAGAACAAGTGTTCATAATTACCCCCTGACTTGAAACACCTGGGGCAGTTATAAATAATCCTCTGTGGATCAGTGAGATAGATTTCTAACAAAAATTTATATTACATTTGAAGACGCATTGGTTACTGAATTTAACAGTCTGAAAACCACATTTCAACTGAAGGTACTGTGACGAGAAAGTTACATGATTTGAGTCATGAATGTTACACATATTCAGCCTTTATTCTACTGTGTTAAATATCTTCGCTTTATTTCATGATGGAAAAAACTTTTGGTGGTAAATTTTTTTTAAATAAAAAAATCTGATTTAAATAAAAAAAAAACCGATTTAAATCAAATATATCCGATTTTTTTTCAAAAAAAAATCACTGATTTTATCCACCTTGAACACACCATTTTAAAATTCTTTGTAAATATGATTTAAAAACCCATTAAAATTTTTTGTAGGATTATTTTCATGATTTTCAATGATGTGATGCCCTTAAAAAAGAATTTTTCAATGATTTGAGAGCTATGAAACAACCGAATCAATTATATAAATTGATATTTTGGCTATATTCCGTCGAAAATAAAAAAAAAAGTCTTGAAAACTTTGACCGGGAAAAACGTAGAATTTCAAAATTTAAAAGTTGTGACAACCAATACTAAGCTTCGATGCACGTTACATGACATTTTTGGTAATTGTTTCTTGAAGTTTGGCACTAAAATCTGCAACCGTTATTCTACGTGTCGCTTTATATAAGTGAATAGTAACTTATATGTACTTTTAACAGCCTATTTGAATGACATTCAAGATGATGAAATAGTACAAAAAATTGCTCCCGTACAGGACTTTTCCTCATTCCGTTCTCCTAATCGGTTGGGGCCTTTTAGGGAACATTGTAGAAACTCGCCGCTAGCCCGTAGTGATTCATCCAGCCGAGCACTACTGGCTGTCCTAACTAAACTGAATCAGCCATCAGCGGGTTGTATCAATTAAACCAAATACACAGCAAAAGGTACACAAAAAAGCCATATGCCGATGCCGCGGTTTGTGATGCAATTGACAGCCTTTCCGATAGATTCCATTCTCCATGTGAATGCAACTGCCTTTTTTCTGCTGCTAGCGGTCCCAGTCAGTTTGGCTGGCGGTATTCGCGGATCGCACACGCGAGAGCTTCAATTGGCTTTGGAGAAGAATTCGCGGCACTGTTGCTAGGTGCCCCGTTTTTTCACCCTATCTCTATCCCTGTCCCTTTCCAAACGATGATGAGAGCCATTCATATTGCGAAGCTTGTTCATCGTTCCCTCTCGCTCCCCCATCCCCCGATTGCGCGGCGGACAATCACGTTTGATTTGGGCAGCAAACGTGTTGCTCCGATACTCGGGGAGATAAGATTAGGAAAGTCGTGGTGGGAAAAGTACAATTGTGACCGGTAGTTGATTAATGTGGTTGTAATTTAGTGTAATTCAATCTAGGCGCTGCCTGCAGTGCTTTCCCCCCTTGAATATTGAGTTCTGATAACGATCATTTGAATGGGAGTCACAAAAAGCTAAGGCAAAAAAGTCCTAGAGCCTGAGTGACCATTTAGACTAAACATGGCGAACATATAAACTGAATATTGGTTTATGTTTAAATGGCAACACAGCATTTTTGGTACCCATGTTTAAATTACTGATTTTGAAAGATTTAAGTGCCTTTGCTTTAAATGATACGTAACATTTTACCATCACCTCTAGTTTTGGGGATATCGCGTGTAAAATTCAAAATTTATCAGTTTTGAGTGGTATTGATCTTTGACTACTGATGAACTATAAAAAATAACCGTCATTTCAAAACTCGTGTAGCTTTCAACCAAATTTTGGCTGCGTACTGTTGTTTACATCTAAGTGGAGTAAACGTAATCATTTTTTGTCGTTTTCCGCAAAGAAATCTGAAAATGCGTGGCCTTACTCCCGAGCAAAGAAAACGGATTGTGCCCAAATGGGGCACACTGATTGGTCTTTCAACCAGAAAACTAGCTAAGGAAGAAGATGTGAACATCGGAGCAGTTTAAATCGCACTGAGAAAGCATACAAACAATCTCGGGATCTCCGGGAAAGTTGATCATGGAATTAAAACCTTTGATTTCAAAATCTTTGTAACGTTCTATAGTGTTGACGAAAAAGTGCAAAAATCCATTTAATGAATTTGTTTCTATTTTCAAAGCTCACCAGAAGGAGGTCTCAGACCCGCAAGATTATCCAATTGATTGTAGTCTCACCTAAATTTGTTAAAATAAAATGAACAGTCATCATTAAGGCTATTTTTCATTTGAGTCACCAATAACTAAACGTTTGGATAGATTTAGAGAGATTTTTTGTAAATTTTCTTTTAATCTTTTCACTGTTAGCCACTAGAACGAAAACCTGAAAAAAAATTATCGATTGAGATGTATTTGATTTCAATTGTTTTGAAACATACAAAAGTTCAAATTTCTTTAACTGATGGCAAAAGCCACAACCTCTTCTTGTCGATTGAGTTGATAAGTTGGTGTAAAACTAATGTATTGCTCATTATGCTGTTGTAAATTTTTGTGCAAATTTTTTTCGAAAATTTCTCCAAAATTTACAACATTTTTTATTAAGAAGAATAAGCGTTACGTGTATTTCTAGGATTTCGATTTGTGTTCCATTTGCGTTTAGATATGTGTAAGGTATCCGTTTTCAACATAACCTCTGAAAATGTTAGACAACGAGCCTGTGACACAAAGCTAGCCTGAGTAACAGACAAATTATGTGTTGACCTGACGTGGAAAGGTGTAGTAGTTACGACTAGTTACTCTGAGATTAGCCCTTGAAATTATTATTTTTGTCCTGTAGGACAGTCGATGGAATAGGAGGAATGAATACCCGTGCAATACACACACCTAAATTATTTAGATAGCTTGATTTTGCACCAACTCGACACGGTATGACCCTCTCGGAACTGAATGAAACTTTGTGTATGTATAGTCCTCAAGTGATTAAAGCCAGTGAGCCAAATTGTCTCTGATATTGTCTAAAAACTAGCGACAAAGTCGACGTGTGGTTTTGTCTTTATTCTCTCTTCGTGCGACAATCTTTTGTCTATTCCTTATGTGTAGCATCATGAAATGAAATAGGCAATCAAGAATTGTCGCGTCGTTGAGAAGATAATGACAAATTCTTATTTGAAATTGTCCTGAAATTTTCAAACTTGAGACAACCGACTATGTGGGTAATCTAGCTGATTTCGTGATAATGGAAAAATATGAGATCGAATCATAACTTTTCTGAAAAGAGCTCTTGGCCTAACATTAAAGGAACCCATGTTAGAAGTAGTATAGCGATACTGAGTCATGACCTTGACAAATCTGGCCGGTTCCAGAACAAAATATGTCAAAGTTATCGGATCAAGACTTGCAGCATATTGAGAGAAAGCTCTTTGCCTCTTCATGAAAAGAATCTATAGGAGAAGTGATTCGAGGACCCTTGGTCGTGAACATGGCTAATCTGGGCGGTTCCGGAACGAAAACTGTCAAAGTTATCGGATCGAGACTTGTGGCATATTGATAGAAAGCTCTTGGCCTTTTCATTAGGAATCGATAGAACGATAGAACGATAAATGTCAAAGTTATCGGATCGAGACATATTGCAAGAAAGAGAGAATGCCCAGATTGGCCATGGCCACGACCTATTGTCCCCGAATAGCTTCTGCTATCGATTCTATTCATGAAGAGGTCAAGAGCCTTCTATCAATATGTCGCAAGTTATGATCCGATACCTTTTAGTTGGTATTTTCGGAACCGCTTATCCTTATATTTTTCAATAGCAACAAACGAATATTCTGAAAAAATATTATCGGAATCCATCGTTTCGTGTGTGCGAAAACGACAAAGATTCATTTAATTTTGTCACGAAAAAATCAAGTTGTCATTACCATTCGATAGGTAGTAGGCGATTTTTGATTCACTGGTTAAGGCACTTGGCATACTTAGTTTTCCCAAAAAAAATCTAGACTAACATTTGGAAAGGGCCCAACTTTTGAGGTCAACTTTTTTTGAAAATATTTAGCTCTAAAATTACCATTCCAACACAAATGTTGTCTATGGGAGAAATTTAGAAAAATGATTGAATTATTGGATAAAAATATAGATAAAAAGTATTTTAAAATACCACACTGAAAAAATGCATTTTAAAAACTAAAACTCATTTTTGCCCAAAACGCAATCGCATAATTTGATGAATTTTTATTCTAAGGCGGGTAGTTATAATGCCTACAAGTCGTTCATACATTGAAACTTGTGCATCAGGGTAGAGACTAGAGAAGAACCGAATATTCGGTCGACCGAATATCACCAAAAAACCGTTCAGCCGAATATTCGGCTCACCGAATAGTTGAGATAAGTATTCGGACTAATATTTATTATTTTAATTTACACAATAACAGACAATCATCAAAAACTTATGTCGGGCTTGTGATATAGCTCAATTGGCAAGTCAGTTGCTTTCTGAGCCGATGTCTGTGAGTTCGAGCCCAAGAGTAAACATCGATCACAGTTGTATCGGATAAGTTTTATGATTTTAATTGAAAACTAATAGTTTAGTGCATTGATGTAATTACATGAAGCTGGTTTCTCCAAGTCCTAAATCATCCTAGAATTTATTACGTGTCTGGTGGAGCAGCAGCGTATTATAAAAATAAAAAGAAATTTTGCCAGCTTATATAACTTAAAGGATTTAGGTTGGATATTTAATGACCCTTCTTCGCCATTTCACACGGATAAGGTCCTTGAGACGTATCTAAAGATCAATACACACAAATGTCCGAGGAACTTGAGAGTTAATTTTAAAAAAGCCAAAATAATTGCCGGAACACAAAACCACATTATTCTTTTTTTTTCAATTCATATATTTTAAACGGCTCGTACCTTACAGTTTTAATGAGCAAAAATGTGTTTTTTGTTTGTTTAACATGGGTTTCTTATGTCTACTTTACAATATTGAGAAAAAATATATATAAGAAAGAATTATAGATGAAGGTCGATAGCTAATCACACACATTATTCTTCACCACCAAAAAAATAATTCATCGAATTCTGAGATGGCCATTTTTTTTCTAAATCAGCGTTAAGTTTGAAGTTAGCATTTTTTCAGTGTAGGATTTCCACCTATTTTTACCATCAATTATTACAATCGAAGCTCTTATTTCAATTCAACGAAACAGTTTTTGAATTAGAGGTTGGAAATCTACACTAAAAAAATTATCACATGATTTTCAATGACAATGACTTGTAAGCCTTATTATTTCACCAAATTCTGAGATGGCATTTTTTGGGAAATTGTGTTTCAGTTTTTGAAATGCATTTTTCTCATTGTAGGATTTAAAAAAAATCAATATTTTTTTTTTCTAAAAATTCAATCATTTATCCAAAAACTCTCTCATCAACCACATTTGTGTAGTAATTGTAATTTTCGAGTTAAAATATTTATAAAATTTTTGCCTGAAAAGTTTATATGAGAAAAAAATGTTATTTAAATTTCTATAAAATTTTTGCCTGACCCTTTTCAAAAGTAAGTCTAAATAATTTTTGGCAAAACTGAGTACGCCAAGTTGCTTTGTTGGGTAAGATTTTTATGCCCTCAAAGTTCCATTGAATTCTGAGAGCGTCGTGCCAGCTTCGTGTCGATTTGGCGTGAAATCCCTCAAAGGTTTTAAAAAGATGTTTCGAAATCTCAAATACGTTTTTTTAGATTCAAGTTAACTGCTCGTTTCGCCCTTATGAAATATTACGGGAGTCTTTTTTCTGATCATTTTTTTGTTTGTTTTTCTAGGATTTAAACACTCTCGTGTTATTCATCCCTTTTTTCTGATCATGATGTTTGACAGCTCTCCACGCTAGTGGGGACATCTTTTTAAGAAACAGCTTCTTCCATCGATCCATTGTTCCGCGACAACAACAAAACTGACAACGACGAGAAGATTTTTTAAAAGGTTCATCAATGAATCATAAGACGAACGTTGAGCAAACAGATCTCAAATTCAGCATGATTTCTGGCTTCTTCCTATAGATTCTAAATACATTTTCAAGGATAAGCATTCAGAATGTTACCTAACATCAAGACTGAGAACAAACTGAGTTTTAAATATTAAAATGAGAATAATTTTCATTGACATTGATTATTTCAAAACTTAAAATTTTTGATTTTAGCATCTTTCCTTTCCATTTAGACAAGTAGGGGAGATAAGGACATAATGGGCACCATAAAAAAGGCGCTTGTTTAACTATAGAAAACAGCTATAATATGTGAGTTACATCATTATTTCGTGTTCAGACACGAAAAATATTACTTCCTAACTGGCTGAAACTTGAAAAAGTAGAAATAATGTACTGTATGGGGCTAATGAGAACCTCGACCAGGAATCGAACTCGAGTCATCTGATTACTTCTCAGACACCTTACCAATAGGCTAAATCGTCATATGAAACTTGTCAAGTTGTAGCTCCATAATTCAGTTGACTTTATCGTGTTGAATTAGGCTGATTCTACGGCAGAAATGGCTCATCATGCCCCGATCAATGGTGCTCTGTTCGCCCTTAGTCAACAATTTAAATGCCTATCGAAATTGATTAGGGAGGAACAATGTTTACTTCAGGTTGCAGTGCGTACATTATAGATCCAGATGATTTAACGATCATAAGAGCTTATTTTCTGGTGCTCAAAAATTATAATATTTTCGTCACTTGTGAACCAATTTGTCTTTTTTTAATATTTCTGTAAAGATGAGATTTTTTTTTGGCTTAAAACTAACTACTGTAGGAACTACAAAACTGTTCCTCGTGAAAAATTATTTGAGAAAACACGTATTTCGGTGTTCGTCATGTCCTTATCTCCCCTTCGCCAAAAGCAAATGGAAAACTTGTTGAGACAGGAGATGGTCCTTTTTCTAGGATGATATTTTTCCGAACAAAAACACATAAAATTTCTGCAGAAATATTTATTGAGTGTGTTTTTATTCCCAGGAAAGATGTGGAATTTTTATGCTGCTCATACATCCTAACATTTATTCCCAGGAAAGATGTGGAATTCTTATGCTGCTCATACATCCTAACATTGAAAAATTATTCATTATCGATTAAGTGCTTTTTTTATTTTACAATAGACGAAGCAATGTAGTGAGTTCATAATTGTGTACTTACTTATAGCAATGAACTAAATCTACTCAAATACAAAAAATGATCTTGAAATCTGTGTCCTGTGATACCTTTGGATTGAACAACACCTTGTTGAACTTTGTTGTGTGAATTTGGTCTACAGCTGCCATAAATCATTAGAATAACGTGTCTCAAGGAGTACTAACATAAAAACTTGAATAATTGACAGACACCTCCTCGTCGTTGTATTCCTCCACACACCATTTTCCGAATAAAAAGCAACTTCGCTCGAAGAGTTGCAACCTGTTTGGGCTGTAGTAGATTTCTTAGTGCGGTCAGGCTTTTGGCAGCCACGCTTCCAAACCTCTCTTGGGGCAGAAAAACCAGTTCCTGAACTGCACCAATAATCGTCAATGCGGGCCCAAAGTTAGTCGGATTGCCAAACGTAACGATATCTACACTACGCTCTGCAATAGTGATATCCAAGAGCGTTTCCCTCTTATTATTATTGTTGCTGTAAAGGGTTGCAGCAGCAGCTTTCTGTCTCTTTTGGTACAAGTTCCCGCATTTGGCGTCTATCGCGGCAACAAACATCTGCCGCGATTGGGGCACGACTCGACGTTGCTGCAACTAAATGTCGGAAAAGGTCAACAGACTGAGACTCGGTCCGCAAAAGGTTCGGTACCTCAGCTTCCTTCGAGGAAAGGTGTGTGTACGTGATCGATCTTAGCGCTTTCTCCGCCGAAAAAAAAACAAGTATAAATAAATGAAACACCTCTTTCGGAGCAGTAGACCGGAGATGACAAATTGAAATAGGATATCGTTGATGAGTGGCCATGGGCCGCAAGATCGGCGGTGATCCTGAGCATTTGGCCGCCGTTTTCGTCGTGTGCGGAACCTGTTTTCCGACGACCGGGTTCACACATTGGGATCGACTTTTTGAAAAAAAAATCCTAAACGTACATTTGAATATTCTATTTAAATCTTCCAAAACCCCATATTTATATTCCAAGGAAGAAGTTTTCGATTTTTGTTTGATTTTAATCGCTAATGCTAAAAACTGGTTTGAATCCGTGAGTTCGAGCCCCCAAAACCGAACACAAATTAATTTTCTCAATCTTTTCTCGCAATGTGCTGCAGGCTGCAGTGTGTAGTTGTTGATCGCCTCGAACTTCTTTGGACTCGGTAGATGGCAGTTAATTTGGCGCCACCAGAGAGAGCGAGAGTCTCACGATGGCAACCGCTACTCCCTGCACGTATACTTCAGTAGAGCACCATCCAGTCAGCGTTGTTTGTAAACTTCAAGAGAGGTGTGTGGAGGACTAACTGGTTTGGAACCAGTCGAAAACGATCTATCTTTTGCCGGTTGACGGGTGCAATTAGTACTAATTAGAGGTAGGCTTCAGTAGTTTTTTTTTCGTTCTTTCCAGTAACAAGTCAAAATTGAACCTAATGGTCAATTGAAGTATCTACCAGGGTTTTTTCGTTGGATAACAGATAGTATTGCGCAATATGTGTAATATCTACATATCTAATATGTAATTTCCTATATTCACATTATGAGTTCATGTAGTATTATGCGCCTTCTATACGTAAAGGTTCAGCAAATGAACAGCAGACGGACCGGGGATTGATAATCACTCCGCGGGGACTCAGCATTTAACAACTAAACCAAAGAATATTTAAATGGAAAACAGTCAATTCTAAGCATATGTACATTGAAATCAAAGAATAGTTTTTACTGTATTTTGTATCTGTTGAAAACGCAGGATTCAGTGGTGAAATAGAGTTATCGTCTATTTGCTATCTCAGTAAGGCCATAACATAGCTACACTCTACACTAGCGATTGTTAATTCCACCAGCGATCGTCAATACGTGAATTGCCAATCGTTGGTTTCTACACCTCCCCTCAATTTACAGATGAAGAATGCTGAAGAGTATTTCTATAACGAGCTTCCCGCAACACCAATCACTTCTTCCAGCCATCGAAAATAAGCAGACACGTGTTTCGTGACGGCATCGAGAGTAACCCTCTCGTAACTAAACTTCCCGGCCTCGAAGTCCAGTGGCTCCTTCTGGGCCAGAAGTTCTGGCAGACCTAAAGCCCCTCATGGCCTCTGTGCTGACCATGGAACACAAACAAAGCACGAGCTATTAGGTCCCTTCAATTTTTCCGGGATAGACCTTCCAATCTTCGCGCTGAACCATCCCGATTGCAGATCCTGAGATTCCGGTTGTCAGTCGTGAGCTTACCCTTTCTAACTGCAACGTTGGCATCGAGAGTAACCCATTCGATCTGCAAACCTCCCGGGACACGACCTTCTGCGGAACCTTCTGGCTGGCCTGGGACATTTAGCTGGCTGGTCTCTGCTCTGGCGGTCCTCTGGCTGCTGGCTGGCCTTCTTCGATGATCGTTTTGCTCGTCCCTGGGCTATTTAGTCCCTCTGGGATAGCTGCTGGAGCACTTGCTAACCTCAAGCCTGATTTAGTTGAGAGTACCCCTCTCACAAACTTTTTACTTACGTATCCAGAGGTATATGGGCCCGTAACCTGTTGAAAACGTGGGTTTCAGTGGTGGAGCAGAGTTATCTTTTATTCACATTTGGTTGTCAAGTCCTTAAAAAAACTACTCATTACATTAGTGGCAGCTACTAGTTGTCACTTTCCACTTCTCAAATTCCCTAACCGGGAAAGTACTCATTTCTCAATGAGTAATTTGATACTTCTACTCAGAATTTCTGGCAACACTGTTGTGTTACCACAAACCTAGTTAGAGTAATCTCGCTTAACCGTGTGGTGGTGTAAACATTTGTACTGTCATCATCATCACCATCCAGTTTTCAGCAATCATCAATTGCGAATCGGACATTGCAAGAGAAACCAAAACAAACAGTGTTTTGGTTCTGCTGCTGTTACCGAAGTCGATCGTCTTTCTGCCGGAGGGACCGATAGGCAGCGATGCCACACATACCGATTTTCCGGTATTTATACCGATTTTTGAGCAAAATTTTGACCAAGAATCGGTATATACCGATTACAGATTTTTGGCAAAACATACCGATTTCATACCAATTTTTAAGATTTTAACTCAAACTTCATTCCACTTCCACATTCCCACTTAATTCAAGCTATCCTCGTAAAGGTTCTGTAGAAAGGAGACAAAGTGCGTTAGTTGGCGTGGCGTAAGTTGATCTGTACAACTTTTAAAGTACCCTGCAAAGATCTCCACGGCTCACTCTCATAATTCGTTCAGTTGTTCGCGCTGTTTTGTTCCTATGTTCTGTCAAATAAGGCACTATTATAGTGCTCAACCTCAAAGCCAAAGGACTCAGCTCAAGGCTGATATTTGACCTACTGCGACTGCCAGCAGAAGGTATAGAAGTTTCTAAAGATCAATCTCAATTGACAATGCTCTTGTCTCCTGAGATGCTAACTTTTCAAGGGAAAATATACACCGTTGGAATATAATTCTTGTTCAATTTGTAGCCAGATGTGGTGTGTCAAGATTTGAAGTGCAATCAGATTCACGGTTTGTCATATCATCGGTATAATCTTCAATCCTTCTCCATCTTGTTAGCCAAATCAATGATATCACATGTACCTAACTGCAAACTGCCACGTCAGGCAAAAGGAGTATTTTCAGTTTTGGAACAACTATGTTTTTTTACATTTTTCTTAGGAACACCTTCTTTTATTACACGTTTCTCATTTAATTTCGCATAAAATTCTTGGGTTTTCATATGAATAATGTGTGATTTTTTCAAAAAATAAAATTAATTTTCCATTGCCTGAAAAAAAATTGAAGCAACAACTCTTTCAACTTTCTCCAATCATTTCTTTTTTTAATCGCTTGAACTCATATCTAATACCTACTAAAGGCTTTGAAAGCTGAAATAGCCAGTTTGGCAAAAAAAAACATCAACCGAACGAAGAACATCAACTTGGGCCCATATTTACCTCGAACATCAAAAAGCCATTGGATTTGTAAGTGCTTACTAAATTAAATTTTCCTTTAGGTTGACCTGGTTCTATTGCCTTATCGAATTTATCAAATTTACATACCACTTTAGCTTTATAAACATCAATTAAAGAATTTAGTTTTTATTTCATTAATATTCCTAAACCACGTGTAACTTGAAAGTGATCGCCATACCCTTATTTTTCTTATCAAATGGTAACTTTTAAATTAGATTTCCATTCAATTATAGTACTGGAAAGGAATACTCATTTTGGATCCTCTGCTGAATTTTTATTTTTGATTTTTACTTTTCGTCAGCAAAAGCAGATAGTTTAAAAAAAAATGTATAAGTCGTAACAAACATAAAGTTCTGTTAAAATTTCAAAACCGTCTTTTTATGTAAACTTGCGTTACCTAGAACCAAGATAAAAAAAAGGAATAATATATGCTAAAACACATTTAGTCAGCTTGTTTAACACTCAAATTAACATTCATAAGAGTTCTTAGACTTGGTTCTTATTGCAAGCTTCCATTTATATTAAAAATACGTTAGGAAGTTGAACATGTAAGCATTTTTGAATATCCACCTCAGATACCGATTTTCATACCGATTTTTAGGATTTCCATACCGATAAAAGATTTTTTTGGGTTCCAAAATACCGATAAAAATGTGGCATCACTGCCGATAGGAAACCGTAAGTTTCACAAAATCACCACGACAAAACTTCGTTTTCCAAATGCTTTTATAGTAGTTTTTACATTCTTGGAACACAGATGGATCCGACTAGCTTATCACTCGAAATTCAGCGTGTTCTCCAAAACACTAAGCCAAGAAAGAAAAATACAATTCAGTACGCTTAGTACAGATATTTTCAGTTGAGATTCATAGTTCATTTTTTTAAATGTTATACGCAATTTTTCAATGTATTAGGTACCTAGGCTTAATATCGGCACATTATCCAAAGAAGCAGGAAAATTGTGTCTAGCCTTTTTATCACAGATTTCAACATATACCTGAGAAACCTGAAAACCTATAAAAGGATATGATAAAAAATCCAACATGGCATGTGGCTTAAGGTTGTCAGATTGCCCGAGTTTGCCCGGATATGTGATACCAAATTTTATAAAATGCCTGGCCCTGATTTTGCCCTAATTTGTTCACTTTATTTGCCAAAACCGACAACAAAACAAATTGAGTTGTAAAAATTTATATTTATGCGTCCAAAACGAAATTTTGCTAGCAAATCTTATAAAAATTATCATGAAAGATTTGTTGAAAGCCTTCAATACGATTTAAAAACTGCTGATGAATTAGTATGAAAAAAATTATTTTTTATAAGTTTTTTCTTCTTGATTTGTGTTAAGTTATTCCTGGGTTTAAAACAGATTTGTCCGGATTTTTTGTCGACAATTTTGAAAGAAAAATGCCCGGGTTTTTAGATAAATAGCCCGGTATGACCGGCCCAGTTACGTGCTGAAAAAATTCTGGTAACCTTAATGTAGCATAAAGCAGTGTGACCAGCAAACCGGGAAAACCGGGATTTGAAAATGGCACCGGGAAAACCGGGAAAAAACAGGAACTTCAAATCAAAACCGGGAAAATTCTTTATAGATTGTTTTTCTTATACAGAAACCTATTCAATCCTTAAGTTCATTAATTTCATTATGATGAAATTTTCTTCAGAATTTTTAATCAATAACCGTTTATTTCATGATGAGAAACCATTTGGAAATACCGAAAAATTCGAATTTTAATTTCATGAGTATAATGTGGGGAAAAGTTGGGAATTTTTTTAAGAATCGGGATTTTTGAGCTCTGGTCATACATTTTAGGGCTCATTTCAAATACCATTCAGTAGTAATTAACGTCAAACTTTACATGTGGCTCTGGATCTAAGTATCAGAAATTAAAATTAAAATTCGATTTATGAATCCAAACTTTAATTTAAGTTTAGGGCTTGTGATATAGCTCGGTTGGCAAGTCTGTTGTCAACTGAGCAGATGTCCACAAGTTCGAGCCCAAGAGTAAACATCGAACACAGTTGTACCGGATAAGTTTTTCAATAACGATCCGCCAACTACGTTGATAAAGTCACGAATGCCATAATGATGGTAAAACGATTATCGAAACAAAAAAAAAATAAGTTTAGATTTATATATCGGTTACTCAATCCGAAATTATTCAAATATATTTAAAATTCCAGAAATGAAAAAGCCAAGGCTTAGTAATAAAATTAAGTTTTTTTTTTCATTCAGTTCAGTTTTTTTCATGTCAGTTTGCAATTTTCAGTAGAAATCCCAATGAGCATCGCTATAATTTAAAAAAAATCAACTTTAAAATTCAATTACTGGAAATTGGCTACTTTTTTGTTCAAAAACATCTGATAAACAAATTTATTTAGGTGTTTTGAAACTGGGAGAATCATAAAATCTCCATCGGAAAAAAGGTAAAAACCGGGAATTTAAAAATGGAAACTCGCT
Source organism: Uranotaenia lowii (assembly GCF_029784155.1). NCBI lineage: Eukaryota > Metazoa > Arthropoda > Insecta > Diptera > Culicidae > Uranotaenia > Uranotaenia lowii. Next base: position 179,877,548 of record NC_073692.1, on the reverse strand, counting down.
GGCCACCCTGCATAAAGCCTAAATATCTATTTATGAAGGACATTTATCTCCACGAAATGTTGTTACCATACTGAAGGTTAAAGAAACTGGACAAGGAAGAATACGCAGAATAATGCCTGATGTCAGATGTAACTGGTGTAAAGAATATGATCTGAATATATTCCTTGGTCAATAATAACAAATTGCCGAAAAAATACCATTAGGCTGTAAGCGATGCGTACATAAAAGAGATTCACAATCAAGTCCTCATGAATTATTTTTTTTTTTAACAGAATTACCAGGAAAGCAAAGAGATCTGTTAAATAAAAGATAATTTTCCAAATTGGATAAACAAGAAAATATGCAAGAATACAGCTTGTGCAAATGCATGTATGGCAATATGCACTAATAGTATATCCTTCCCGAAAGAGAATTGGTCAAAAAGTAATCAGGTAAAAATCCGCAAATTTCGATATAAAAAAATGTGGCTATCTTGTTCTAGAGATTGAAATGTGAAAATATAATCTATAGGTTGGTAAATAACAGTAAGCATTTTAAAATGAGATAAATATGTTCAAAATTTTTAAATAAATATAATGATTTCCATAAGCCGGTGCACTCGGAACGCAATTAATCATTCCTGAGCTGTCAGAGTTTTTTGAAGGATTTTACCTGGTGTTTGAAAGAAGCCTAATTTTTTAATGTTTTTTTTAATCTAATTTTCCATGATTCCACGACCCATGAGACACAGAGAACTCAGATGGAATTCATAAGCAAAAGTGACGACCAGAAATTCAGTTTGCCAGGTTATTAACAATAGCCCGGATCTTACCCGGATTTATTCGCTTCATTTTCCAAAACCCACAAAAAACTGAAATTGAGTCATTATTATGTTTGATTGTTGTCATCACGAAATTCCTAAACAAGTTGTATCAAAATGAATATAAACAACACTTTTGAACCCTCGAAAAAAATTCAAAACCTTTTTATTTGTTTCGATGATAAAAAATTCAAGTTTTTTCTCTTTGATTTTTATTTAATAATTTTTGGATTATTCCCGAATTTCGGCGGATATTACCTGGGATTTAAATTTTCAAATGACCGGATTTAGCAAGCCGAAGGCGCTCGAAGTTGTTCACGGGTGGTTTTTGAATTTTTAAGTAATGAAATGCGTAGATATATGTTTTTATTCAACTATCTTAATGAACAACACATTTATTTATAGAAAATTTAAAATTATTTAGTAAGGTATTACTTCTCTAAAGAACACTTCGTCTTCTTTGTTAATCAGAATGAAACTGTATATGCGATATGTGTGCTACTGCCTTAAATTTTAAAATATCTTTACCTTGAATCTATTTTTCTTCGTTTTCTTTACTTTATTCTTTCTCCAACGATAGATTTAAACAATAAAATGAAAATACAAAAAAAAACAAAAGTTTGACTCTTTAAAACCAGCGGTCAGAGCCGTTTCAAATAAACGATATTGTAAAAAAAACATGTAAAATGTAAAATCTTCGGATACGCAACGAAAAATTTCAAACTTAAAAAATTCAAACGCGTTTTTCTAATTTCGAGTTAACTGCTAGTTTCATCCTTTTTAAAATGTTACGAGATCTGTTCCTTTTATTCACTAACAAACGAATTTGACACATCTTTTGCTCGATTGGAACAACACTGACAGATAAAAGTAAATTTTTATTGACACACACCGCCTTTTTACAGTAGTCTCTTTATTTATCACTAAAACCGTTTCTGAAACAACATAAATGAAAGGTTATAGTTGTTCTTTTAATGCAACAATAAAAAACAACTATAATCTCCACAAAATACAGCGATCAATCAGCTATGTTGAATACTTTTGTATTGATGTATATTTTATAGTTATGATTGGAGCCAATTTAAAGCCAACGCGACAGAAAACATTCAATTGCAATCACAGAAAGACATAAAACAGTTCTTCATCAGAAAAATAGCTAAAAAAAACTAAAATAAATGTCACTAATGAAAACAACACCAGGATATTCAGATACGACTTCTAGAAAATTTTAGATCGATTTTTTTTTTGTTTGTTCAAAGCTGTTATTTTTATGTTTCAGTTTCCGACATTAACGTCGTACTTGAATTAACTAGGAGCCCAACATCTTATGCTGGTCAGGTTTTTGTGGGTAGAATCGAAAACTCGTTCCGATTGGACTCCGTCCAACCTTTACTGGTTAGAACCACGATCGATTTTTTTTTATTCTTAGAATTCCTCGACCCAACAAAATAGATAACTACCTTCTAAAGTGTTCTACCCGGGAATTACCGAATCTCGGGAAACGCTATAAAGATACCGGGAAATCCCGAAGCCAATAAAAAGTACTTAGTTACTAAAATTCTACATGATCAAAATTGGAAGAAATGGATCAGATTAAGCAAGTAAAATGATAGATAGTTCTACCTTGATTTAGGGCTTTGACTTAAACATACTGTTTTTCTTAAAACTGGTTAATACATTAAATTTGAAAAATGTTTTTTCGTTCGGCACCTTAGTGTTTAAAGGTGCAAAACGAGAAAAAAAATCTTTAAAATCAAACCATTCCTATAAAGAAACGCTTCAAAAAAAGTAGAATGATCTATTTCGCAACACTTACAATTTAGAATTTCCGTTTCGCAAACTGTTGACAGTAGCAAAATCATCGGCAAAGAAATTACATGTTTTGAAAGGAAATGATATTGACTATTTACATTCATGAGTTTAGAATTGAGAACTTTCATCCAGAATTCAGACAATTGTCCGCGTTTCTAAACAGCCTCACTTTTAACATTCCTATCAAATTAATTCGATGGTTCACGAACAAATCTGCTTGTTAAAAATTATTCCACACGAAAACAGAAAAATGGACGAACCGATTCATCTAGTTTTAGGCTTAAACCGATGAAAAATGGTCCGCCATGAAGTAATATAAAACTGTTGGAATAAATTGAAAATTATTTGAGTTGTCTGAAAATTTAAAAGATTTTTTGAATAACCGGAAGTGAAGGCTAGCTAACCAACCTCTATCGATAGTGAAAAATATTTCTCAATTATTCCAAATTTTTGCAACAAGTTGAAGTCAAGTTTGTCGGTTAAAGTACTTAGTTTTGGGTCTTGGGTTGTATAATTTCTAATTGAACTGTTGAGGCATTGAAAAACTTCTATCGGAATGTTTTGCAGTACTTCTACTTAAAACTTAAAAAATAACAGAGAACTCCCGGGGAAAAGATTTTCAGATTTCTGGGAACGCTAAAATGGCCGGAAAATGGACACTCTATTACCTTAAAAAATAGATTAGCCTCTGTACATTTAATTTTGTTATAAGGTTGTACAGTTTTTTGAATTCCTGTAAGTCTTAACCCTGTACTGCATACAAACCCACATATATTTGTTCTCGATGTTTTTTTCACATGTTTTTACTTAATTCAGTACAATAAAATAATTCAATCAATTTTAATGCATCAACAATTGAATCAGAAATTATGAAACCTAAAAATCATTTAAAAAAAATGTCATTTCCTACACTATTTCAACAATTGCAACTATTAAAAAAAACAATTTTCTATAAATTGCTTAGTTATAGGTCTACAATGTTATTTCCATTGACAGAAATTTTTCTCTCAGTGTTATCATATTTTATGCAGTAAAGAGTTCAAGTGTACCGAAACCTTCAAAGAATTCATCTATCGGAAGTCTCATCCTTTAATATGATTCATTTTTTTTTTTTCTTAAAATAAACAGATGATAACTTTAGGGCTTAAATAAATCAACATCCTACTTAACTAGGTACCTCTAGTTCTCATTTTCTGTGATTTATGTCCCCAGTCCGCACCATCATCTACCGAGTCACGCTAGGGATTAATCTGACCGTTTCGCGATTTAAGTGGGTGCATATCGTAAGCGTTTTTACGAGATTTCCACGTCGTTTGATGAGGGAGCGGCGGCAGTTTAATTGACAAAGGAAGTTCGAGGAAGTGCACTTGCTTGGGGCCATCGCCATTCAAGGAATCCATAATTTAAATTGCTTCACTAGGATTTAATGTGGACGTTGTTTATTTTCGGTTCTGGATGACAATGTAGCAACAAGTGCTTATCCAATTTCACAAATTGGTTCACAGGAAATGTTTATCACGAACATGAAAATTTGGTTTATCAATAGGTTTTTTTCTTGAATTTTTCATAAAACTCTTCTGTGACAAATTAAAACCTTCAAATGATAAGAAAATTTCTATTGCTGAAAACAAAAAATAAATCGTTAAGCGCCCACAACCATGCTGTTTCCATCGATTCACCACACTAGTAGCAACCTTTAGGTATATTGTTCGCTAATCAACTGCCCGAATGCCAGCTGTCATAGAAGAAAGAATTCATGATAAACACCCCGTCGAGGCGAATGGGAGCTTCTATTTTTTTTTCGTTAAATCGTTTGTGGTATCTATACTTTTTTTCAATTTTCCAAAGCAGCAATTCACTTTCCAGCTGCCGATCATTCCGTGGGAGCTGTCATCGCGCTTGTTTGCTAATAGTTTTCTAATGTAAATTTGCCATATGTAGAGAGGTGCCATCTAAATCGACTGGCCGGGGGATTCGAAAACGAAAAGGTATCGACAATTGCTAAGAGCAAGCAATGCAATAGTGCCAATGAGGGTTACCTTGTTTGTTTACCAAAAGAAAAAAAATACTAAATTTAATTTAGTTTAGTAAACTACAAAACTAAAAATTCGCACTCAGTAAATATTTACCTACCGATAGCCCGCCTCGGATTTTGCAGCATCCGTGAACGTGCTCTTTCGAGATTCTCCAAAACCACAACAACTCATTCGGCAGTGCGGCCTCAATTGCATAATCAATTGCCATTCATGTGGAACGTCTTCCTCATAGTCCAGACGTGCCCGGTGCTGTTCCGAATGTTCTGACCACGATGCCTTCATTGTTGCTCGAACGAAACGTCCCATTAACGTCTACAACGGAATACTCTAGAAGACTGCATACGGTCTCTCGTTCTCTGTCCCAAGAACGATGGTTGTGGTAGTGATTTTGGCGGCCGGTTAGAACTGGTTCAGCCAGACAGCGTGCGAAAATCCAGTGCGAATCTCAAATTAGGTCAATGCGCAGAAAAATTTGCTGAATTGGCCTCTTGATGGTTTAGTTTAGACTTTTAGAGTGAAGGGAACGCAGCACATCGACACATCTTTCCGGTTCAGATTACGGAAAACGCATTTTCAATCCAATCGTGGACAGTTAGAGAAATCTTTAAAAAAAGCTTGAAGCCCACCTATACATTCACATCCTTGATAAGAAAACCGTTTGATTGGAAGCTCTCGAGATATCTGCAAATGTGCTATCGCTACTCATAAAACCGAGAGAGAAAATGAAAAAGTAGGAAGAACAAGCTAATGAAAAAACGCGGGACAGCGGCATTTCTTATCGACTTGCGCTCAGCACGGTGTTTGAATAAAGTCAATGGCTTGAGTTTCGGATCGGGCATACACAGACTTTGCGACGACGACGACGACGGCAACCCCCAAGACGATTGCGATGGGAAAATAACACTGCAAGAGACCAACGTTTGTTCGTTCATTCGTTCTCGGCCTCTGATATCGTTTTTGAAAACAGCTGAGCCCACATGATTGACATACCTACTGTATTCATCATAGAAGATTTGCAAATTTGATGTCACACACAAGAATCTGGGGAATAACGCTCAAATTCACATAGACTTCATTGGGAAACAATGAAGGAATTTTGTTAATGATAGTCATTCGACCGAATTGGATACAAGGTCAAATGGATAGGGAAGGTAAGTTTAAGGTGCCAAAATGTTCAGGACCTTCCTGTATATTGTCCATTAAGGGAGCCCCCTTCCCCTTTCCTATCTCCTCACTGGATTGAGATAGATACCAAAGGTTAATAAAACATTCCTAGTACCCAAATTCTTTCCATGCCAAACTGGGATTCATTTGCTCGATGAGTTATGCAAAAAATTGTAAGAAAACTTCTCTTTTTTACATTTGCTTGATTAGTTCTTCTTGTAGAAAATTGTATTATATCTTGTCACTAGATGGATGGAGGGGTACCAAATATTCATAGAAGCATTTCTAGTACCCCAAATACATTTCCACGCAAAATTTGGTTCCATTTGATCGATTAGTTCTGTATGGAAACTCCTCCCTCTTCCTATCACCCCACTGGAAGAAGGGAGGGGTTTCAAATAATCATATACACAAGTTTTTGTACCAAAATACACTCCCTTGCCAAATTTGGTGCCATTTGCTTGATCGACTCCCAAAGATATAAAAACATGTTTCTTTTGTTTGGAACCTCGTCCGCCCTTCCAGTGAGGGGAAGGGGTCTTGGACAATTTTAGAAACCTTCCCCGGCTTCTTATGCATCCACCTGCCAAGTTTGGTAAAAATCGGTCCAGTACTCTCTGAGTCTATTGCAAAGCTTCCGAAAAAAAGGTGTTTTTTCGAAAAACAATTTCTGTGACTTTACCCAAAAAATGATTATCTTTTTCTACTATCTCTAACTATCTCTTATAGTGATTATATTTTTATCGAATTTTTCAATACAATCTATAATGTATATCGCTACACTTTTCTTGGTCTCTATTCTAAGTTTGCCAGAAATTTTTCTGCACGCATCCGGGCCGGACAAATCCGGGCCATTATATCGATAAAAACATGGAAAATTCCAGGTATTTGTTTTTGAAATTGTCGACCGAATATCCGGGCCAATTTAATCAAAAAGATCAAGGAAAATAACTTGAAATATATTTTTCTATTTTCATCAAAACCCATCAACAAAATTTTAAATTGTGTTTTAGACTTTCAAAAACCTTTTATGATTTTTTTTTATGAAACTTGCTTAAAAAAATAGTTTGGACGCATACATAAAAAATTACGCAATTTGTTTTTTTTTTGTATAGTTGGACTAATAAAGTGAATAGATCCGACCCGCATAAAACCGGGCAATCAGGCAACCTTACTAAATTCTCTCCTGTTTTTCATGGATCTTTTCTTTCTCTTCCTCTTTAGCTGTTTTTTTTTCTTTCATTTACCGCAACATTCTCTTGCTCTTTCTTTATAAATTTTTTTCTCTTAATTTTGTTTTTCTATCCGAATCATCAGTTAAAATTCGGATTCTTTTAATTAACCATTTTTTTATATAGACTGCGAATCCTGAATTGAAAATTTGAAAAAAAAAAAAGGAAGATTTTTTCAATTTTAAATAGATTAAATTTAAAATACGAAACAAATTTCCTCTGGCTTTGGGATCTCAAACCCATGACATTGATGTTGAATTTAATTTACTTTTCTTGCTTCCCGTTTTTTTTATTTTCATAGCAGCTCTAAACTTGAGCTTAATTTTCTGTTAGGGGGAAATTTTAAATATTTCTGGCTTTGTTTAACCTCAAAATCTTTCCACAATCTTACTTGAAACGCCTCTTTCTATTTGTTCTTATGCTAAGCTGTGTGGTCCTATCTCTTAGTACTTTTTTTTTCATTTCACTTCCTCCTTTTGCTTAATGTCTCTCCATTTCATTTTTTCCTTCTACAATGTTTTCCATTATTTTTTTGCTTCTATTTCACATATTTCCCTGTTGAATTTTGCATATTCTCTCCGTTTAGATTCTCACGTTCTCTATCTTGCTGTGTCTGACTATCTCCCTTTTCTTTTAAAGTATAGCTCTGTTTATTTGAATTTGTATAAGAAAAACCTAAAACACATTGATTACGATTTTTTTCATACAAACATCGTCTGTTGGGCGATAATGAACCTCATTTTCTACCTGGCACCAGTTTTGATCACATCAATCTTATTTAACGAAACTTGGCATGATACTAAATGAAACATTTTTACACATTTCGACCAAATTTCAAGACTTTTCAATGAAAATTTTCAAAGATACAGCAAATTTAGTGAAGCAACTCCAAATTTCCCTTTTTTACGGGAGAAGCTGTATCTTTGTTACCAGTCATACTTCAAATTTTGTAGAGCGTTAGTTGAAAAGTTGATCTACATTGTCTGAAAATATCATTGTCTGAAAATATTTTCGAGTTAAATTAAAAAAAAAAATGTAAAAATCTTTGAAAAACTTCAAATTACCGGAAGTGGTGTGAATATCTCTACAATATGAGTATTGAGTGAAAGGGCCCAACTAGTAGAAGGGAAAAAAATTGTTGCTTGACGCCATCATTAATCCAAGATCACTGAAAATCGCATGCAATTCGAAAGAGATTTTCGAAGATTTACAGCATTTCAAAGATCAGCGGAAGTCACCATCTTGAGTGGCGTCAGAAAGGGAAATTTGACTTCTACTCGTTTGTCCTTTCATTCAATATTCATATTGTGAGGGTTTCATCTGATTTTCAGTCGTTTTAGCATTCTAGAGTCAAAAGGGAGCCGCCATCTTGGAATTTTTGATGGCGTCAGAAAGCGAAATTATTAACAGCATTTTTAAGAGAACGCTTCCATCTGGGATTTCATGATGGCGTCAGAAAGCGAAATTTGGTTTCTTCTTGTTAAGCCATTTTACCTAATACATATGTACCAGTATTGTGGGGCTTTCATGCGATTTTAAATCATTTACAGCATTTTAAACGAAAGCTTCCATCTTGGATGGATTAAAATATAAAAATAAAAAAAAAAATAGAGAAATAAAAATAAAATAAAATTAAATTAAAAAAAAATAAAAAAAATAAAAAATAAAAAAAAAATGAAAAAAAATTAAAAAAAAAATTAAAAAAAAAATTAAAAAAAAAATTTAAAAAAAAATTAAAAAAAATAAAAAAAAAATAAAAAAAATAACAAAAAAATATAAAAATAAAACCAAAAAAAATTGAAAAAAAATTAAAATAAAAAAAAATAAAAATAAAAAAAATTAAAAAAAAAAATAAAAAAAATAAAAATGAAAAATAGAAAAAAAATTAAAAATAAAAAAAAATTTAAAAAATAAAAATAAAAATTTTTTTATTAAACACCACAGACAACTGGACTTACATTTTCCGATTAGACAGTTTAGCAGATTCAAAAAACTTTTTGGACAATTAAAACGAGAAATTTCAGTAAGTACACCATATATTGTAACACATTTTTAAACACATCATTAATTATGTCATATTAATAGACTCCTTGAAAAACGCATAATAAATGCCGAAACGTCGGATGAAGAAATAAAAATCGTTTTAAGATTTTTTCGTGACTGAAGTAGCCGAAAATCAATTTATTCAATAAAAAAATAAAAATAAAAAAATAAGAAATAAAAATTAAAATTTAAAAAAAATTAAAAAAAATTTAAAAAAAATAAAAAAATAATAAAAATAAAAAATTAAAGTAAATTAAAAATAAAAGAAAATAAAAAATAAAAGAAAATAAAAAATAAAAATAAAAATAAATTAAAAATTTAAAAAAATAAAAAAATAAAAAAATAAAAAAAAATATAAAAAAATTAAAAATAAAGAAAAAAAATAAAAAAAAATATTAAAAAATTAAAAATAAAGAAAAAAAATAAAAAAAGAACAAAAATTAAAATAAAACAGAAATTTAAAAAAAATAGAAATAAAAAAAAATAAAAAGAACTTAAACAAAAAAAAAATAAAAAAAATAAGAAATAAGAAACAAAAAAAATAATTAAAAAAAATAGATAAATAAATAAAATATAAAAAAATAAAAAAAAGTTTAATAAAATTAAAAAAAGTTTAATAAAATTAAAAAAATAAATAAAAATGAAAAAAAATAAAAATGAAAAAAAAAATAAAAATGAAAAAAAAATAAAAATGAAAAAAAAAATTAAATAAAATAAAAATTTAAAAAAATAAAATAAAAAAAAATTAAATTTAAAAAAAAATTAAATAAAAAAACTATTTAAAAAAATACAAAATCAAATAAATAAAAAATAAAAAAATAAAAAATTAAAAAAAAAAGGATTAAAAAATTAAAAATTAAAAAATTAAAAATAAAGACAAAAATTAAAAATAAAGAAAACCAAATTAAAAAAAAATGTAGAAAAAAAAAAAATAAAAAAAATTTAAATTAAAAATATAATAACAAAAAAATAAATAAAAAAATATAGAAAATATAAAAAAATAGAAATAAAAAAATTAAAAAAATAAAAAGAAAATTAAAAATATTAAAAATATTAAAAACATTTAAAAAAAAATAAAAATGCATAAAAAAATTTAAAAAAAAATGAAAAATAAAACTTAAAAAAAATGGAAAAAAAAAATAAAAAAATAATTTCAACATGAAAAACAATAAAAAAATAAAAATAAACAAATACAGACCCCGTTCGTTTTTGGCAACATTCGATTTTGGCAACATTCGATACCAAATACCAAAAAAAAACGTATATACGTTCAGAAATGGTGATAGAGTACAACAACAAAAACCAATGTGTTAAAAAAATTTATAAAGTACTCAAAAATTACAAAAATATGAAAAATTTAAAAAAAAAATCAAAAATAAATACAAATGAAAGACTAAAAATGACAAAATCAACTTAAAAATGATGAAGTATGACAAAAACAGCAAAAATGCATCAAAAATATGAGAAACAAAACCTTTTAAAATTACAAAAATGGTCGGAAATTGACTTAAAATAACGTTAATGATAATAAAAAGAGTTATTTGGTTAAAATTGGAAAAAAAAATTTCAGAATAAAAACCGTTTGATTTTGGCAACATTCGATTTTGGCAACACAAAATGTTCGGGCATGTTGCCAAAAACGAACGGAGTCTGTAATTGAAAAAATAAGTTAAAAGGTGGCGGTCGGTAGCGAAAAATAAAATAAAATAAAAAATAAAAAAAATTAAATAAAAAAATAAAATAAAAAATAAAAAAAAAATTAAATAAAAGATAAAAAAAAAATTAAAATAAAAAAAAATTAAATAAAAATAAAAAAAATAAAAAAAATAAAAAAAAATAAAAAAAATAAAAATAAAAAAAAATCAAAAAAATTAAAAATTAAAAATTTTTAAAAAAAGATTAAAAGATTAAAAATTTAAAATTTAAAAATAAAAAATTAAAAAAAAATTAAAAAATTAAAAATTAAAAAATAAAAAATAAAGAAAAAAAATTTAAAAAAAATAAAAAATAAGGAAAAATAAATAAAAAATGAAGAAAAAAAAATTAAAATTACAAATATAATAACAAAAAAAAAATAAAAAAATATATATTAAAAAAAAAATAGAAATAAAAAAAAATTTAAAAAAATAAAAAGAAAATTAAAAATATTAAAAAGATTAAAAAAAATTATAAAAAAATTAAAAATTATTAAAAAAATTAACAAATTGAAAAATACAACTTAAAAAAAAATTTAAAAAATATAAAAAAATATAAAAAAATAAAACATTTAAACATGAAAAACAAAAAAAAAATAAAAACAAACAAATAATTGAAAAAATAAGTTACAAAAAAAAAGGTGGCGTTTGGTAATGAAATTCGCCTTCTTTTGATTCATCCTTTAACCAAATACCCTTGTAGGAGTTAAGTACGATTTTGATTAATAAATAACGTTTTAAATTTAAGCGGAAGCCGTCATCTTGGATTTCAACATGGCGTCAGAAAGCGGAATTCGACTTCTTCAAGATTAGCTTTTTCACCCAATATTCATATTCGGTTTCACGCGATTTAAAGCCTTTTGAACGTTTTAAAATAAAACGGAAGTCGCCATCTTAGATTTCAAGATGGCGCCATTCAAAGAAATTTATAAAAGCGTTATAAAAGCTTTGCTGACCAAAATTTAACTGCATGTATTTTTTATCGACGTTTAAAAAGTTGGCCTTGATGACGTTTCTAGGATAGGGCCAAATCGCTTTATTAGAGTTCTGGTGATGCATAGAATGCGCTTTTGGTTCTTTTTGAAGATTAATACTACAGTCCTAACGAAGTTGTGCTGACCATAATAAAGCTAAAATTGTTATTTGGGATCCATCTATTTAAACAATACATAAATATAGGATATATAAGATACTTAAATTGATATTGTAGTTTCCGTGGAAGATTTGTAAAATTTTGTATTCTATTTTTATCTGTTCTTTCGCTAACAGAATCTTAGTTCAATTAGTCTTCTTCACAAGAGACGTGGCCTAACCTTTAGACCTAACGGCTAGTGTTTCATAGTATCTTTTTATGACTTTGAATGAAATTCTGTAACCAAGAGCTGAGAAGACTACGAATTCATTAATCACGCTGGCTAATTGTGACCAAAAACGTGCCTTGTAATATAACGTTTACCATTCAGAAGCCGACTTATAAGTCACTCTCAAATTTTTCATATTATCACCTAAGCCACCAGGATAGAATGATTTCCTTAGGCATGTTAATTTTAACTGCCTTAGACCGTTGTGCGCTGAATAAATCATCTAAAAATAGTTCTGCCCCGGTACCCGGTGTAATAATTAGAAAGTTTCTCGATTTCGACATGAAAATTGAAATGGAACCTAATTCGAAAAGACAACCAACAACCATATGGGCGCCATACATTTCCATACAAAACATCTTCATTAAAAGAAGAGACAGAGAGAATCGAAAAAAAACAAGCTAATAACCCGCTAAACTAACCGGCTGTCGTACTGGGTTGGGTGTGTGGTCATTTTTTTCTTCATTCGCCTTTTGGCTGACTGGTTCCGCAAAAACGTGATGCTCGTATTAGGGTACGGAGCTCTAGATGGATGAATTAGTTTGGGGTACGCATATATTATGCTGACCCCTCGCCTGGCTAAAACCGAACTCACGCACGCGAATGATAATAATAGTTAATATACCTACTATATTTGCATCGTAGAATGGCTTAGCTAGGGATGGTCACCGTTGGATTAAATTCAATCAGACAAATGATCCAAGTGAAATTAGTCAATATGGGCTAGCACGATTTCGTCGCAGGTGCGTATCGGCTCTAATTTATTTCTGTTAGCAAGAGAAACTATTAGAGCCTATGATATACTTAGTTTTTCTTTTTTCTTTTTCAAATGGAAGAAATTTTAGGAATTTATCTACGTCTAAGTAGTTTTTATAAAAATGCATATTATTTAGAACCATCTCAATTTCTCGTAACCGCCTAGCTTAGGTACAGAAGATACGAATAAAATCGCACGTGCCGTTTGGATCAATGTAATTTTGAATTGTAAATTAGATAGCGTAGATATCTATAGCTGGCAGAGCGTCCCCTAGATACTTAGATCTCATACCGATGGATCGTCCGCACTTAATATTCATAATGCACCTATAACAAAAAAAAAACAACTAAAACAAAAAAGCCCCATAAAACACCAACAATAATCAACCGACATTGTTGCGTTCATTCACTAATCTTATCGGTACGCCTAGATCATGGCGCATCTAAATGACGACGACGGCGACGCACCCGTTTTGGACCGATGGCTTCTCACTATTTTTTTTTTCTTTTCGAACTACCTTTATTGCAGCCCTCCGGTCCCTGAATACAGTAATTACTGATTTTCCTACCATAGTTTAATTATTTAAATTTAATTTATCTCGGCACACCCGCCCGATTAAAATCTACTGGGGCGGCAGGGTGCGAAACAACAACAGAATCAAACCCTCATTATCATAGGGATCCAATTTTCCGATGATCCCATAGACGAAACAAAAAAAATATTGCGAATTGCTAACCGAGTTGTTTTCCAACTTTCCCAACTTCCCATTTGCGCAGACATCAACGAACGAATCATCGCCATGGGCTATCCGGCCGAGAAGGTGGAATCATTTTACCGGAACAAGATAGATGACGTGCACAAGATGCTGGAGATGAAGCACCACGGGTGCTACAAGGTCTACAACCTGTGCTCGGAGCGGAGCTACGACGCCAAGCGGTTTCCGGTGAGTGTTTCAGATGTTTCATATTTTGCTTGTTTATATTTTCGCATCTCAAAGTTCCGGTACAATTGATAGGATTTTCTGAGGAAACGCCAACCGAATTATCTAAAGAAACGCTATCTCTCCTAGCTTGTTCCACAGGGCAGACACTTGGGACCATTACTGTTTTTATACTGAACAACCTAAAACATGTGCATACCTATTATTTAATACGTCTTTAAAAAATCCATAGAAAATATTAAATTTGCGAATTTTTTTGCGTCTGTTGGGAGGAGCAGACAAAAAAAATTATCTTGGACAACGTCAACTTGCATTTGAAGTAATCCCTCATCAAATTTCCCTTGTTCTAAAAATTTGAATATATTTTCATTTAAAAAAAATCAACATGAAAGCCTCCAAGACCAGACGTTTTTACGAACTACAAAAAAAATAGTTTCAAATCCATGTAAATATCTAGCTGTTTTTCAATCGATTTTAACTTGAACCAAAGCTTAAAATACACCGTTTAAGAAATGAATAACAGTTTTTTTTTGGCAGCTCATAGACACGTGTGGCCTCAAAATAAGGTTGCCAGATTGCTCGGTTTTATCTGGGTTTGCTCGGATATTTTATACGAAATTTGGGAACAGTCCGGCCTGGCCCGGTTGCCCGGATTTCATTAAATTAATTATCCAAAACCAACAAATTGTGTTGTAAATTTTTGCTTGTTTATCCCTTCAAAACGGAATGTTTTAAGCAAGTTTTATAATACTAAACATGAAAAGTTTTTTGAAAACCTTGAATACGATTTAAAATTGAAATTTTTTTTATTCAATTTTTTTTCTTGATATTTGTTGAGTTAAATCTGGATTTTCATTAAATTTGCCCAGAATTGACCCGGATTTTGGTTGTAAATTTTCAAGTAAAATGCCCGAATTTTGCCAGGTTTTTATATAAAATTGCCCGGATTTGTCCAGCCCGGATGCACGCTTAAAGAATTCTGGCAACCTTACCTTTAAAAGTATTTGTGTAGAATCCTTCCGAAGAAATTTCAATCAGTCCGCCTTCAATTGCTTGAGTTAAAGTCGAGAAAGTGGTTTTTGCCGATTCACTGTATAAAAACAAATTTTCGTAAGAACTTGAGCGTCATTTTGAGATCCCTAGAAATTGAATGAGTTGATTGATCGAGCTAAAATTGGCATGAAATTTTCTGCTTTGCTAATTAACAATTTGAGCTTCCAAGGTTTGAACCTGATAATCACCGATAAGGCTGTGGAAATTTAATAGGTAACACTTTTATGAAGTTTAATTGACTTACATTGGAAAAACCTCAATTTATCCTCAATTTAAATTCTTTGGTGCACTACAAAAATCATTCAAATATGAAGTTTTTTGTGTTTTTTTTTTCTTAAAATGAGCAGCATTTTTTAAATGATTATATACAATTCGTTTAGTTCTTAGCATCTAAGGTTGCCAGAATATTTTCCGGACATTTCCGGGCCCGCAGAATCCGAGAAGTTTTATCTTAAAACCTAGCAAAATCTGATTCAAAATTTTCAACCCAAAATTATGCCAATATCCAGGCAAATTTGTTCAAAACCACGGAATTATTCAATAAAAAAAAGAATACACTTAAAAATATATCTTAAAATCAAAACACATAAGCAGATTTAAAATTGTGTTTTAGACTTCCGAAAGACTGCAAAATTGCTCAAAAAAATATACTAACTCAATTAAAGTTTTTTATTCAGTTTTGGAAATAAAGTGAATGAACTTATGCAAAATTAAGGCGTTTTTCTACAAAATCCGAACATCCGGGCCGGACTGAACTTTTCCTAAATTTTATGTCAAATATCCGGGCAAGTTCGGGTAAGGCAGTCTGGGAAGCCTATCTAAGAATCGTCATAACAAATTGTTTCAGTTAAGCGTTTTTCGATGTTAATATTTTTCGTTTTAAGAAAATATTCTTTAAATTGCTTCCAAATGATGATAGCTAAAGATGTTTTTCGGAATCGAAGCAGAATCCCTTGAATGTAAAGCTTAAGGAAAAAGTGAAAAAAAAATTTTTTTCAATCAAAAATTTAATGAAAGGGCGAATTAAATTCAGAAGAAACTTGGCAAATAAGCTGAAACTTGGCTGTTTAAGAATATAAAAAAAAATATTCAAATTTTGGATTTTAAATTACTCTGAACTTCAAAATTTCCGACTGAAGAATTCGCGGTATAGATAGAAGTTTACTTGAGAATTCAATTTTTATACAAATTTCATTTATCCATATTGCATTACTTTCTATGGTCATTTAGTTTAGCTGAAGGAACACATACTTATGTTAAGGAATGATCAAAATAAGGTTTTTAAGAGTTTCTAAAATGTCCCGCTTTTTTCGTGAAATGTCCCGCTTTTTTCTGAAAGTATCTGGTAAGCCTATGTTAAAGAGATGGGATGGATGTACTTTGTACTATCAAACTTATTTTGCACATGATTTGGCTTTGAGTAAAATTGAGAAATTTTTTATGGATAGATAATATAAACAGGATGACCTGCGAACCGGAAAACAGTAAAAAAAACCAGGAATTGAAAAGACCGGAAAAACCGGGAAAACACCTGAAACTTCAAATCAAAACCGGAAAATTCTTTCTGGATAATTTTCCTTAAAATAAACTTAAATAAGTCTAAAGTTCATCCATAACGTCAGAAATATTTTTGTCTCAAAAGCGGGATGAAATCGGAAGAATGTGAGAAAAAGTCGGAAATTTCATTAAAAAAATCATAATTGTTTAGATCAGCGCATGCATTTTAGTACTCCGAAATGTTCTAGTTCCAGTTCCAGTTTCAAAATAGTTTGAGAATTTTGTTTGTCAATTTCCAACTTTTTTACTTTTTTGAATCGGAGTTTTGAAAGGTCCAATCTATATATATAAAAATGAATGTTTGTCTGTCTGTCTGTTCCCTATAGACTCGGAAACTACTGAACCGATCATCGTCAAAACTGGCATCTGAGGGTTTTTGAGGCCGGGGATGGTTTCTGTAATAGTCAAAACTCCATCCGACTTAAGGAAGGAGAGGCTTCCATACAAAATTTGTAGTTTTTCGAAACAAATTAAAGTCATGACATCCATTTTCTTGAGATTTTTTTTCCTTTGGGCGGTTTGTTTTTCGTCTCTATGGTCGAGGCGTCCCGGCCAACGTCGCAAAAGGATAGTAACCCAGGCATAGCATACTGATCAGTAGGAATATTTTGGCGCGTATTTCTCAACCAAGCATATTTTCTTTGAGGGGTTTGTTTTTCGTCTCCATGGGCGAGCAAACGTCGTCGCAAGAGGATGGTAACCAAAGCACACTGTTCATTGATTGCTGGAAAATTTAACAATAAGGCGCCTGTTTCTCAAACACGTGGGGCGATATGCAACCTAGATGTGTTTTTTTCTTGCTTATTTGATTTGTACACAGCACGTGGTAATAAATGACGCCTAGATGTGACACGGATTGGTATTTTATTGATCGAATCGAAACCAATTGAAAGATTTGCTAAAATACTTCCATATTTAGTTCGTGTTAATGTAGGTAGCATTCGACTTTTCATTCAAGGAACATTAGAACATGTTCAAACGTTCAACTTTTTCTGTTAAAAAAAATTAAAAATTAGGTTTTCTTCTAGAAATTGTTACTTCGGCCCAAATACACAACTGAAACGAATTTAGAAATAAAAATGGGAGCTTTTTATTTTAAATAATTCTGAAAAAACCATTGTACTTTTTGCTTACATACCAATTCAAGTACGTACTTAACATGAAAAGTGTTTTTGTGTTACATGGCTGCATAAAAGAGACTTTTAATCCGCTTCGTTTTTGAAAAGCGAGACTTTAGAAAAAAAAAAATTTAAAATTTTTAAAAGAAATTTTTAGTTTGCCCTTAAAGTGTTAAAAACAATATTCCTCTCTGTCAACTTACACGGTGGGGCAAGGGCAAACGTCGAACTTTTAAGAAATTCATCTTCAAAATGATTCAATATGTTGGAAAGACCAGAAGGGGTATTCCAAATGTTGAAACTGCAGCGGATATTGAAAATTTTTAAATGTCTTTGTAAATGAAGGTCATTCCCTTTGAACAGCATTCGTTAAAAGTGGAGTAACAAACATAAATTTATATTGCAGGAATACTGCAGAGGTATCAGTGAAACTTGATAAAACAAAAAACAGGAATTCGTATTAAATCCATTTTAAAGCCATTACTCTGACGCATCTGTAAATAAGCTTTGCATTGACACTTGCCCCAATATGCGGGACAAATGTAAACTTAGAAATTTGTTTTTAACTAAATATTTGAAAATTTGACTTTCAAAGAAAAAATTAAAAAAAAAACGCTGAGAACTTATTTAGTGATGCAACTGATATTTTTTTAAATATTTATATGTTTACCGTAGTAAATTTATTTAAAAAAAAGAAATTTGCACTGTATTTAATACATAACTAATTTAATATATTTTTCATTACCATGATAAGTGCTGTTTGGGTATCGAGCCGGTTAAATTTGCCTACCTTCTTCAAGCAGTGGGGGACAAAATTGAAAAAGATGGGAGAGCTCCCATGTAAATTTAAGATAAAGAGGTTTTCAAAGAAAGGACGATATTTAAAAAGGTTTTTTTGGGTACAGAGTACAAATTTCAGATCTTGAAAAACGAGTTTAGAGATCAGTAAATTATATATACCATCTTTAAATTGCTATTCAGAACTGCAGCTGCAGCTCTCATTTCAAAGTTGTTGGTTCTGAAGTATGATGAGGTTTGATTTAAAACAATGCTCTCTAAAATCTAAATTTTAATAAATTTTTACAAATTACATTTATTTCCGGAAGGTGTAGCAAAGCACAACGGGTCAGCTAGTTTATAATAAATCAGAATATTCAGTACACATTTGTATGATAATCATACTTCAAGTTTTCATTCCATTCATACAAGTTGTATGATACAACATTTACATAAAATTCAAATACATAATAAATCCAGATTTCCTGGTTTGTGTTACATACCAAAAACTACCGAAAAATTTGTCCGAAAATGAAAAATCAAATTATTGACAAGCGTCAAAAGCGGAACTTATCTCAGATGGTTGAAAAAATAGTTTTTACAATTAAGTTAAATTATTAACCAATGAGAATGATGTTCGGTCAAGTGGTTTTTGAGATAGTGTTTAATGAAGAAGATTTTAGACTTAAATTTTTGGGCAACAAGTGCGTCATTTATAATGCATACTATAAACCAAGCTTTTATTCAAATCAAGGCTATTTTTGATAACGTTTTTTTTTTCCTTGAAGCCTGACCTTCTCAATAACTCAAAACTTTTTAATTGGTCGAAGCTATTAAAAATTTAGCCGATTGTCTCCTTCGACATAAAAACATCATATTTGACTTTTTATCACTCCACCACAGTTTTTACGAAATGGCACGATTCCAGATCTAACTAAAACAGATTAAATATGAACTATGTGGTGCCTATTGAAGTGCTATGTAGGGAAAAACGGTCGCATTTGGAGGCAGTCTTCTTCATATATTTAGCCACTCATCGTCAGCCTTCTCAAGTACTAGACATAAATTTTTTCTTTTTTTTTCCTTGTTTATTTTTGGAAAATACAGGCACGACTTGCTATCGAAAAGTTACTGGCCGGAAACATGTCAGATGCCGCTAAATAGTTCGTTTTGCTGTCCATTACTATTTTTTTTCTCCAAAATATCTCCCTACTAGCAGTCCTAATATTTTGCGCACGATTTGACCACCGTATTTTGTTTATTTTACCGGTTGGCAGCCTTTCCACCTTGTAGAAATGCAATCAAACCTGTTTATTAGTCAGCTAGACAAAACACACTCCGTTAGTTGAAAAATTTTAAAATGTAAAGCGGAAAATATTTTTTACAAACAATAAACAAAATTTCAGAATCTTCCTGATGATGGCCAAGATCATGGCCGAAACGTAGGACATTATTTATAAATGTACTGTTTTTAAACCAATTTTTTTGCTGAGAAGTCGAAATGTCCACAATTAGACTACATTCACCAGTCACAAATCAACCATTTAACTAGACAGGACAGAAAAGTCAGAAAAAAATATCTTTTTTATCACTTCTTCTATTATTTTTTTTCGGATTGAGCTTGAAGAAACCTCTCACATTCCTTCACTTCAGTGAAGCAATAATTTTCACTTTTATTCAAATTTTAGATCACTGTTGGATCCTTTAGGAGACTTTTATCGATTTACTTTGTGAACTTTGGTCAAATGATTAATTCCAGCTGTTTTTTGGGTCTCCCATTGGAACTTTCCTGGATTTTCCTCGATCCTGCCCAAAAAAAATTGTCAATGATCTTCAGTATTGGACGCTATTTCAAACACCACTTGACAGATTGTCACTAAATTTTATACATGTCTAAATTACATTACTAGGTAGCTTCATAGAATTTCTGAACCTGATTTCTGCTGGGTGTTGTTGTTTACAGTTTAACTTTAAACTTTATACATCGTGAGCTTTAGTTTTCATAATTTCCGTGAAAATGAAAAGCATTTCCCCGGAAAAGCGCTAAAAATCCCCAATGTTCCACTAAGTCAGTTGGTTGAAACGGAAGTAGTAAGCATTGGTGCGGTCTAAAATTCTATTTGCAAGTATGGAGGCGAAAGCAGCTTCGTGGACAAAAACAAATCTGGACAAAACGCGTGTCCGGTGAACTAAATTTTGGACTAAAAAGTAATGTGATGTGGCCAAAAAGGTGGATCTCCTCTCAGCTTTATCTCTCATATCAAGATTTGATTGAATCTAAAGGTATATAAGAAGCAGAAGAAGCCGAAGCCGAGTCAAAAACAAGCTGCTCCCGTCAAACCAAGAGCTTTTAAATTATATGATCAACTACTGTGTGGAAAATTGGTGTGTATTATCATCGACGACGAAACCTGTTGCAAGTCTTATTACAAAACGCTTGCGAGTGATTAAGACTTCAATTCGACTTTAATTCAGCTCAAATTTTAGCGATTTTGTGATGCAAAATTCGTTCGATAATCTTAAAGAACAACGAACTTCTAGAATGAACAGGTTCTCTTTTTTAACTATTTAGAAAAAAAATAAGGTCATATTTTCGCCCAGCAAAACCTCGTTCATTCTATTTCCAACCATGAGCGCAATATTTCTTTGTCAATTCGTGATGGAAATCAATCAGAAAAAAATCACAGCTTTTAGCGAGGAGTAAAGCACCGAAATCGTTTAACATTCGATTCTACCGAAACCAAAAAAAATCTTCCAATGCATCAACTGTTTGGTGGTCCCCTTCCATTTTTATTCATTTCTCTTCATTCAACACTCCCAATTGTGTTTGCGCCATTCCATACGACGAACGCGCTCCTGTTACCAAGTGCAATTTTTACCCAATGATGTCTAACACCGATGATATATGTGGCGTGCATTCATCCGTCAAATTGCTGCCAGCGAAATAAAGAGAGCTGCCCCTCGCCTCCACCCCAGCTAGCTAGCTGTCAGAAAGCTTAACTCCACCGTGCGCCGTCACTCGGATCCAGGGAGGGAGGGTGTTGGAGCAGGGGATAAGAAATAAAAATTACCCAGAGTCACTCGCACTGTTGCTAAGTGCATTGCCATTTGTGGAAAACCGAGAAACGAGTTGATTTCTTCGGTTTAAAAAAAAGTTGAGTCTCAAAATTCTCATTTGCGAAGTATTCTAGAAATTAGTCCTTTTTTTTGTTGTTATTTCTCTAAAATGATAAAACCATATTTTGAAGTCAATTAGCAGTACCGACAAATCAGTCAAAAGACGATAATGGAAAACGGATCTGTTTCTTCATATGATTCATATCTTTATCGTATGCAACCGAATAAAGAAGATAGCAAAAAAAAAAAAACTAAACAAAAACGGTAAGCCTCAAGGGGCGCAAAAATCCGACACGTGCTCACAACTACACCGGCACAGAAGCACGCAAAGGCATCGACAACGAAGCTGATCGCGCGAAGGTGTGTTCCGGATGGCAGCGAGCGGTCAAAAGTCTCGGGAATATAATTTTATTGTTAAATAATCGTAATTGCGATAATTGATGGCTTTGTGTGATGCATATTCGTCTCCCGTTTCCGCAATCTGGATTCCCCTGACACATCTGCAGCTGAATGGCGCGTCTCGCTTCCTCACCCCTTTCTCTATCGTTCCTTCACATTAAACAGCAGCAGCAGCAGTACCATAGATGGAACAACTGATGGAAGCACATATTATTTCTCGCCACTGTTACCAACTGCAATATGCTTTTTTTCCTTTTTTTTTGTTTCATTGGTTGCATTTTATTGTCTTAGCGTTTTCTTGTGTAATTTATTGATTATGGGTCAACAGACGCTTGCGAATTAATCATCGATATGTAAATTGGCATTTTTAAATGAACGGATTTTTTTTTATCCAATATAATCTATAACATTTTGGAAAGATGTTTAAAAGTTTTTTTTTTTAAACACTACATACGATTAATCTTTTGTATAACAAAATAAAAGACAACAGGCTGGATAAAAAGTGTGTTAATGCTGTGATTGCAAACCAAGCTTACTTGCTTGAAAAATACTAGCTTAAGCGCCTAGCTAATTTAAAGAAACAAAATATTAGGAAAAAGCGACTTTGAACTCGTGAACTTTTATGGTCTCGATGCTAAACTGGATCCATGCTAATAAAAAGATGTACGTATGTATGTATGTATGTATGTATGTAGGTATGTATGTATGTAAGTATGTATGTATGTATGTGTGTATGTATGGAATGGTGGATGGATCGATGCTAATAAATAAATATATATATAAACTCTACTCTGTACAAATCACTTGAAGTTTGCTCAAACCTATTTAAGAATTATATATCACTTTATACGGTCATCGAAGTTAATGCAATTTTGAAAGTAGAA
This sequence comes from Uranotaenia lowii, assembly GCF_029784155.1. Taxonomy (NCBI): domain Eukaryota; kingdom Metazoa; phylum Arthropoda; class Insecta; order Diptera; family Culicidae; genus Uranotaenia; species Uranotaenia lowii. Next base: position 179,854,805 of record NC_073692.1, on the reverse strand, counting down.
TTACCAGTCTGAGATTTCAAAATGTTATAACTGACAAAATGAGTTCTGAATCTGACGGTTTCTCATCAGTGGTTTGGGTAGCTTATTTTCTGCAGCCATCAAATAACACAAATTTTGGAATATGACACTGTCTTTCCGACTTACATAAGGAGTGTATCCGAAAAAATGCAACACTTTGTTTCGTGAATAACTTAAAAACGAACACAAACACATACAGGATCTCAATGAAACTTAATGTTTCCTCGAAGAGATTCCCTTTTTGTTAACTCTTAGCGTACATCTTTTGAGGATATGATGGCTAGCATCTTACAAATGCTAAAACCACCAACCCACAGACAATGTTCTATGCATGCCATGACCGGGATTCGATCTAATACCCGCTGGCTTTGAAGACTCTAAGGCTATCCACTAGGCCACGTTCTGCGCACAGTGGTTCAAAATAAAAAAAAGGTGGAAAAAATTAATAAAAAGCTATTTTGTGAAAGATTATAGGCGAAAAGTTGAAAAAATTAAAAAATTAGATTTTATTTCAAAGTTTGCTATTTTTTTCTATAATTGCCTAAACGGGGTTTGAGCTTTATACGGGAAAATTGAATATTTTTTAATTATTTATTAATATTTTTGTTAAAATTAAGTATGGTCCCCTAAATTTTAGGTTAGTTGTATAAATATAAAAACTGATGTTTTATGGTGAATTTGCATATACATCGAAGCAAACAAGGCCTGGTTCCCTCTGTTTAAATACTTTAAAATTTTCATTTTTGAACCAAACAGCGTTCCACTCCAAGACATCGTATTCAAAATATAGCAAAAACTAGCAGCTGATTTTGAGATATGTTTTGATGAGGCTTTCACCTATCCAACGGTATATAATTTTCCACGGCGATCGGCAGCGCAAGCTTTATTTTTGCTTCCGAAAAATAAATAGAGTAAATCGAAAAATTCTTATCATCTAATTTTGGGTTCTCAATCAAGCGAAACTTTGTAAGTTCATGATATAGAAGACGTTTTTCATCTCTAAACTGTGAATTCGATTATAATATATCACTTCGGTATAGAAATTTATAAATTTTTAAAGATTTATATGCTTTTTTCAGTTATTTTGGGTTGAGAGTAAAAAATTCTATTTTAAATTCTTGTGTTTAAGTTGTCGTTCATGTTTGTTCCATGGAAGGTGTGTAAAAGGTCCTATAAAATATCTAATTACATCATAACGTTCCTTCAAAATTGGAGATTCGATTCCAACATAAAAATGTTGGTTGTCGCTAACTTAAAAAATGGACTTTTTTCCAGCTTTTTGGGGATTTGAACCACTGTGCTGCGGTGGCTTTTGAATGCAAGGATGGAAATTGATGAAATTCTCAGTGATGCTAGCTAGTAATGTAGGTGTACGTGTTCGTGTTCAAAATTTAGTGACAATCTGTCAAGTGGTTTTTCAGATAGCGTCTAGTACTGAAATTTTTTTACAAAATTTTTTGGGCAGGATCGAGAAAAATCTATAAAAGTCCCAGTAGAAGACCCAAAAACAGCTGGAAATCATCTAAAGGGTGTCCACGATGATTCTGCAGATTCTGCACAACCTGTGAATCAACCGTTTTTTGCATGTAAACCCATACTTTCTTCAGTTCCTCGACTGTCTTCATTACCTTAGATCGTTTAAGAAGGTGCTGCTTCATAATCGCCCAGTACTTCTCGATAAGGCGGAGCACCGGAGTGTTGAGAGGGTTGAACATTTTCGGCACGAAATTGAACTTATTGTCCGCATACCACTTCAGCACGTCTTTGGAGTAGTGGCATGAGGCCAAATCCGGCCAGAAGATTGTTGGAACGTTGTGGACCTTGAGGAGAGGAAGCAGCCGTTTCTGGAGACATTCTTTCATGTACACCTGTCCGTTCATCGTGTCCTGGGTCACGAAAGGTGCACTCCGCTTCCCGCACATGCAGATGGCTTGCAAAACCAAAAATTTACTCGCAAATTTGGACATCTTCTGAGTGCGGAACTGCTCCGGAATGCTGAACTTATCCTTGGCCGTGAAAAAAAGGTTACCAGGGACCTAATCAAAGTCGGCCTTTACATATGTTTCGTCGTCCATGATGCAGCATTCAACTTTCGTCAGCATATTGAGGTACAACTTTCTGGCGCGGGTTTTGGCGGACTTGTTCTGCTTCTCCGCGAGATTTTGGGCCTTTTGCCTTGAACGTTTGAAGCCTAGCCTTAGTTTTGGCCTTCTTGACAAAACTTCGGCTTAGGTGCAGCTTCTTAGCCACATCCCGAATGGACGCGTTCGGATTTCGGTTGAAGGCCCCAACTACGCGGTTGTGATTTTTGGTGATGTACGGAATACTTTTTCGTTCACTTCTGGGCTTCCGATCGGTGATCAATCGTTCCTCCAATCGCTTAATCACCCGCGACGCCGTGGAATTCGCGATTCCCAACGTTTAAGCGACGAAACGATGCGAGAAATCCTTGTTCTCGTGATGAATGCGCAAGATTTTATCACGCACGAGTTGTTCTTTCCATTCCATTTCCGCGAGTTTTGATCACATGTCTTTAAAATTTGCAGGATATAAACAATGTACTATGAACTAAATCCACCCAAATTTATATTAAATTCTACCCAACGGTTAAAAAGTTAGAGCAATTTCATAGTGTGGCGATTTCATCGTAGACACCCTTTATTCAACCAAAGTTCACATGGTAAATCGTTTAAGAAGTCCAAAAGGATCCAATAGTGAGCTAAAATTTGAATAAAAGTGAAGATTATTGATTCCAGGAAGTGAGAGTTTTCTGCCTGATACGTCTAGAGTCTAGCTGACCTATAGATAGGCCTGACTTCATTTCTGCAAGGTAGGAAAGCTGCCCACCGGTAAAATAAACAAAATGCGGTGGTCAAATCGTACGCAAAATATTTGGTCTGCTTGTGGGGAGATAATTTAAAATTTCTTGTAATGGACAGCAAAACGAACTCTTTAGCAGTCACCTGCCTGGTCTCCAACCTGAAACTTTTCGTTGACAAGTCCAGGTATTTCCTGGAGATATACAAGAAGATATAATTGGAAAATTAAATGTCTGGTACTTGAGGAGGCTAACTATTTGTGAAAACTGAAAATTATTCAGTACATGAAGAATGACTAAAAACACAAAGAAGACTGCCTCCAAACGAGACTGTTTTCTCTGCAAAGCACTTTGTTTGAAAATGACAATTTATTCCGAGGTTTATGAAAGCCCACAGTGAGACGTGCTAACGGTCCATAAATGCTCAATTTCTCACGTCTCACTGTGAAACCGCTTTTATGTTGAAGAGAGATCCAGAGAGCCGAACTGAATGGAAAACAAACGGCAAAGTAAATTAATCAAGTTCCAACCACAGCACAGCTCGTATCGCGATTTTTACTACGTCCGAAATCTCACCGCCGGGTAAACAAAATTCTTTTCCCAGAGTGGGAAAGTTAAAAAATCCCCTCAGAAAAAAGTGTTTTAGCTAGTTTTTACAGTCCGCTAGCTATCGAAGGTGAAGTGTTCGGTGGTAGAAGTGCCGTGCATAAACACACTTCAATAGGTCCCACAATGTTTATACTCTGTTTAAGTTATATGTGGAATCGTGTTTTTACCCAAAAATGGTTGTGGAGTAATAAAAAGTCAAATATGTTGTTTTCAGCCGAATTTGTTATTATTTCGACCAAACTCAAAATTTTGAGATATTTTAAAGGCTAAGCTTCGGGAAACAGCACACGAAATCAAAAATAGCTTCGATTTGAAAAAAGGCGGTTCATAGTATTTACACGTGTTGTTCAAAAATTGAAGCCTAAAAAATTTTCATTAAACGCTGTCTTGAAAATCACTGAATAGAACATCACAAAAATTTGCATATGTAAACATTACATTGCCAGGTAAATTCGCTGAATATTTCATGAATTTTCAACCATGCATTCAAAAGTTATTCACAAAACAAAGTGTTGCATTTTTTTTCGAATACACTCCTTATTATCTTGGTGTATTTTTTAATTAATCTGTAATCATTGCACCTGCCTGTGTGGGAATATTATTGACAATATCAACAGAGCCAAACATTTCAAGTCATGAGTATCAAAAGCTGAAGCTATTTCCATAAATTGTATAATTTGCGTTGAATACGTTGGTTTTTTCTTGACGTAATCTCTAATTTTGGTAACTTTGATCACCGGGGTAAATTTGACCAACTATAAACTTTTCCACATAATCATCAATAACTCAGTCGTTAGTTTGAATTTTTGAAAACTGTTTTCTTCGTTTGAAAGCCTATTAGTTGAGTTTCAAGTATGCAAAATTTGGTTTGTATTTGAATTTTTTTTCTGTTAGTAAAAAATCTAATTTCAAAATCTTAAAATATCTATTTTTCCAAGGCTCGCAAACAAACAGCTATCGCATTTTAATAAAAGTTAAGATAAAAAAAGTCAATAAGCTTCAAATAATGGATTAACTTCTTCACTGTTATGAGGCGTCAAAATTGAAAAGCTTACCACTTCGTCGAATAATGATTGATTCCAATAGCTTAATGTCTTTTTTTTTATCTCAACTTGAAATGCGGTTTTCGAATGAAATTTTTTTTTATCTTAAGTTTTAAGAAAAACCCCTACCCAAGAAAAGCTATTGATGGAAAACACGTTTTTTACGTTCCTCCCGAACAAAAAGTCTCAAAATCCCATACTAGTTTCAGGTTGGATCAATTTTAGTTTGCAGCTTATAACTTTTTCGAAAGTCAGGTCATTTGAGTCACTCTAATGAATTTATCCAGATTTTTGCAAATTAATTAAGGTACACCGGGGTAAGTGGGGACGGTGGCTATTAAAACAATACTGCCAACTATTTTTTCAAACTTTTAATGCAGAATGTTAAATTTACTTGTAATCTATCCAATAACTGTAAAAGAGATACGGTTCTGACAATAACGGATGTTTACGATGACTTTTCGTAAATTTTCTATTTTTAACTATGATGTGGAGTTGATGTGCATCTTTTTCAATCGCAAATTTCTCGTAAACTAGCTGGCTCTTGACGGAAAACTCTACATGGAAACAATCCTTACATTAGAAACAACCAGTTAGGAAAAGAAACGGCGATTAAAAATTAAGAAAAAAAGAGTTTATTTTCAAAAATCTAAAATATTGTCTCCAAACCCTACTTGGGGTAAGTGGGGACGGCTTCATACATACTTGATGTTTAGATATTTTTTCAATTTTCTCTCCTTCATTCAATACATTTTAGCTTTATTTAGCATACGAACCATGAAAAGTTGGGAAAAAACTTGTGTTTTCTGGAATAGGCATATATTTTCGATAAAATCCGATCTCGTGTGGTGCAACATAAATTACACACAATTATCACTACCATTAACTTTTTTTCAAAATTTTTGACGGTTCGAGCAATGAAGTAACGTATTCAACCAAGAAAACACAAATTTGTTGAAAATTTCCTGAAAAATCAAAGGGAAAATCTACCGTCCCCACTTACCCCATAAAACCGGGTAAGTGAAGACGCCAGCAGTCCATAACACTTCACGTGATAACTTTTTTCGCTTTTCGTCTATCAAGCTCATCTCTTCAGCATTTGTAAACAACATGTTCTGCATCACATTGAATGCGATTTCATCAAAATTGATCAACTGCTGATTTTTTAATGATTTTTTAAAGTTGAACTATACGAAAAACCGTCCCCACTTACCCCGGTGTACCTTAATCCAGAAGTTTCAAATGCGGTCGAAATAAACTTTCTCTTCATTTTTTTTTAATAAATTATAGACACTTTAACACTTTCGCGTCATTCGTGTCATTTGTGACTTTTTTCAATGTTAATTTTTCGGAAACATGAGAAGAAGCATGGAAAAAGTTACAAAAATTTCGAAAATCAATGAAAAGTGTTTAAAAAAAGGCTTGCGTTTTCGATAATTTCATGGAATGTTAATGTCAAGGTTCTATGAATTAACAAACTCATTGGCAATGCAAAGAAGCTTTTAGTGACTGTCAATTTTCATGGACGATTAACCAGCTTTCAAATTAGTAGTTTAAGACGCCTAAAATCATAAATTGTTGAATTGAATAACTTTTCTGAGATAAAAGTTAGGTTTGTGGTTTGTTCAGGTGATATGTTCTATGAGAATGGAAAACAAACTTGTATGGGAGGCCCCCTTTTCTTAGGTGGGGGGGACCTAATACTATTACTTTGACCTTTTTCAGGTTCAACTATGCCAAATACATTTCAATGCCAAATTTCATGCTGATCGGTTAATCGCTGTGTATTTTTATATGGCGCATAAAAATATACAAGCATCTCATCTTTATACGTTAGATCAATGCGCAATACAAAGTGAATATTATTTTAGCTATGAAATGTAAACAGTGCAAATAAAAAAAAATTGGCTTCTTTAACCGAATGGATTGAGCCGTTGCAAATAAACGAATTATAAAAAAAAAGTGAATATTGTCCATTTGAAATTATACATGACCATTTTGACTACCCCCTTGTATACAACTTGAACAAGTTGTTCCAAAGTTGTTTAAGTTTTACTGTTTAAGAAGTAACAAATTACAAGCTTGTGCTGAGGTTTTTTTTTTTCTGTGATAGAGAGTGTGGTCTTTGTTTCAAGCTAATAAACAGCAGAAAAGACAATTGTACATAGTTTGTGAGCTATCCAGTTCAGTTACGCGTGCACAAAAGTTTTGTACATCGTATAGTTGAAATAAACCTGGAGACCGAAAGTACCAAAAAACGATATTATTGGGGATGTCACGCCAATATTTAATGACACCTCGAAGGTCGTCAAGAAGCCTGGGGTGAAATTATGAATCCTATTCGATTCGAGATACTCGTTTCGAGTTTTAACTCGAATCGAAATAGAATCGGTATAACGTATCTCGTTCTAAATTTTAACGTACTAAATTTCGAGTAAACCGGGTAGTAGATCATCTCGAAACGTTCCATTCGAATCGAGCTCGTTCAAGATCGGTAATGCCAAAGTCGGTCGAATCGAACGAAACTCGATTGTTTCGAGTTCCATAATTCCGCCCCTGCTTTCGTTAATACTAATAATCGAGAATAATTTCCACCTAATCAGACGACAGGCAAGCAAAGATTTCAGCATCATATTTCCTGTAGACTTAGTGTCTACCTTACTAGAAAGGTTATTAGAAAGATTTGTTACTCAGAAGACCTAATGCCTTAATCAATTATCCGAAGAAAATCTACTGCACCTAAAACCATTCCAGTAGTTGGCAAGTGTACGTTCCTCTGTGTGTAAATACCGAGCAGGTATGAAGGTGTGTGGAGGGATGGATACGCGCAGTTGAGTCTCCTCCGTTGTTGATAAGCGATCCCGAGGAATTCCGCGAACCAGCTGATGGTTGTATCAGGGTGGCCAGCGAACCGGGAAAACCGGGAAAACCGTGAAAAAACCGGGAATTGAAAATGGGACCTGGAAAACCGGGAAAAAACCGGGAATTTCAAATCAAAACCGGGAATATTCTTTATGGATCATTTTTCTCCTATATAAACAATTGAATTCTAAAATTAATTCATATTATTTTTTTTTTTGCTCAAAAGCGAAATAAAATTGGGATCTAAATTCCATGGGAATAATGTGGGCAAAAGTCGATAACTTTTTGAAAAATCGAGATTTTTTAGCTCAGCACATACCTTTTAGTGCTCTGAAGTGGTCGAGTTCCAAAATATATTGAGATTTTTTTTTGTTAATTTACTAATTTTTGACATTTACAATTTTACAAATTTTTTATAAGCATTAAAAGCGCGAAGAACTTATCTTTCATATGTTCAAAAAATCGTTTTTCACAAATAAATTCTATTTTTAACCTTTTAGAGCCGGGAATTCATTAAATTCTGCGGGGAAAAAAGCGAAAAAACAGAAAAATTCAAAATAAGTTGCCACCATGTTACATGGTTCATTCATAAAATGTCCAAAAGGTAGAACGAGATGCTTGCGTGATTCTCTCTAACATTTTGCGCTTTTACTGATAATCTCATTCTTTATTGATTAAAAATTTGAAAAATACAGATTGTTTAAAAATAAGAATCACATTAAGATATTATCATATTAAAAAGGCTGATTTGAAGGCAAATTCAAGCCTTAGAATAATTTTTAAAATTTGTGTTAGAACTTCAAATTTTAAATTTGAATAACGATATTCAAATTTTCTGGTTGGATTGCAAATTCAGACTCAGAGTTTAGATTAACATGCCAAGTTGGAAGTCAAGCTCTTAGAACTCAGGCTCGGGCTCACTCAGTATTCAAGACGAGAATCAAATCAAAATTTAAAATTAATAGGAGGAATAGAATTAAGTGGATTCTGTTCTCAAAATTACAGAGAAAAAATATTAAATTAGAAAATCAATCAGTATTAATCAGTTAAAATTCGAATCATGAAACCAAACTTATCTTAGGTTTGACTTATAGATTCGTAATTCACCCGAAATTCGTTGTCGATGATTATATTTCAAATTTCATAATTCAGAAATCAGAGCGCAATACTCAAATTCTGTGTGCGGTAAAGTTTATTCAAATTGGAACATCATGGTTTTATTGGATCGAAAAAGTATTGACAAAATTACCAAAAAATCAGAGTTTTGCAGCAGATGTAGATTGAGATATGAAAAATTGATTGGAATATGTAACCTGCTAACTCAAAGTTTGTGATTTTGGCACCTCACCCTCTGATTCTAAGGGCCTTAATTACTTTTTCCATCCTTTGTTTAAACAATTTTCTGTAGAAATCCCAACAAATATCTTCGTTAACAGGATATTCTTACGTTTGATATGAAAAAAGGGCTTATTTTGGTTTAAAAAAACCCCTGCTTATCACATTCACGTATTTCAAAACTGGGAATATCATAAAATCTCGATCGAAAAACCGGGAAAAAACCGGGAATTTGAAAATGGAAACTTGCTGGTCACCCTGTTGTATATATTTACTATCACCGACCAGCTGGAATAATTTAGCAGCCACAGTCAACAACCGCCGTCCATGAGAAGTAGCGAAAGACGACTCTAAGGCTTAATATATGATTCGCAATGATCAATCACACTTGAAATGGCTTATGATAGCACACATTTGGCAGCAATTTGACTGATGACTGATCATTTACTTTTTGCTTATGAATAAGTAATTTCGATAATGAAGTTCTACGCTAGGAAAACTTACTGTACCGTACCATAGTTTAAAATGGAACTTGGAGAAAGAGAAAGAAGAAAGAGAAAAGCAAACGCTTGAAAAAATTGAACGAGGTCGTTTTCATAAGACCTATTCCATGTAGGTACGCTATAGAAACAGCACAGCACAGAGTGCAGTGACGTTCAAGAGGAAGAGAAGAGACGTTCGAAGCGAAAGAGTTTGGGGAATCAAGCAAGAGTGCGATATGCGAGATGCGGCACAGTACGACTCGGTGTGGTCCCGGAGAAAGAGCAAAGATATCAAACCCGATATAAGTATGTACAAGTATAGAGGTGACCCATAACAACAAGCGGCGCGGCAAAGAGCGACCAGCGAATTGAAACCGTGTGTGTTCTTTTTATTGTTGTTTTGTTGCTGCTGTTGTTGCTGGAATCACGCGAAGGCAAATTTACATGTTAAACATTGGAACAACTTGCATAATTTTGATCATGGGGTTTGGGCTCTTGCTTGGGGAACACATTTCGCTGTCTGTATACATAGTATATACAACGCGAGTCGCGGTCCTCCGTATACTTACATACTTATATGGGACTTACACAATGGAAAACGTTATACGGTACGGTAAAACCGGCCGGCAAACAGTTTATCGAGCGAACGATTCACGATTGCGGCCCAGGGTATGATACACAGAAATTCTGCTGTCTAACTAGAAGTGCTGCTGCTTTGCCGTATGATGAGCGCAAATTTGGGTGTTTAAATAATCGATCGTTTATTATCGCTAGCAATCTTAATGGCACAGGTAGAGCAGTTTCCGCAGCGTTTGTTGCAAGAATCCTAATGAGATCCAGGGAGTATCGCATTTAGGTATTCATCCTGATAGTTAAGGCTGGTCAGGTTCATTCTGATTCAATTGTTACGATAAGGGATACAGTCGTTTACGGTTTATATTGTTTTCTGTGAACACGACTACCCTTATTTGAAGAAGATCAGGTTAGTTCTCCATTGGATCCCCATTACTCCAATTCATTGTCAATGCTTTAAAATCAATGCTCACTCGAGGTTTATGTCAGGCTGGGGCGATAAAGCATTGCTTTGCATTCTGCGTTACAATAAAAAAAAAGCAAAGCATTGGTACGACAAACTGGGGCTTTGGATTTCATTACGAATTACCACCTTTCTTCATCTGCGAATGTTTGGGATAGTCTCCTTACTTTAGGGACCCATTGAGAGCTCATCAGGCCGTGATTAGGATTACGAGAATACCGAAAAAAAAAACAACCGGTCAAATTCGTTGCTATTTTTTCGGGAATAAGAATTCATGAGAATTTTCTCACCAATTAAGATAATAAAGCTTAGTTCTTTTAGAAATGGGACACTTTCATTTGCTAATAGCTCGTTTACTAGTTATTGGATATCCAAAATTTTGACAGGATTTTGTTGCCAGTAACAAGAACTATCAGACGTATTTTTTTTTAATTCAAAATTTACGCGTTTTTTCGATATGTACGATGCAAGAGAAAAAGAAAAAAATAATTTTGCACAGTTTTCTTTAAAATTTGTCGTTATCAAATTGGAAACTAACAAAACCGTTGATTATTCAAAGAATTACTGAGTTTTTGTGGTGGATAAGTATGCAAACACTGTCAATAATGTCCACAAAATTCAAATCAAGCATTGGAGTGAAGCACAAGATCGGCAATTACGGTTAAGGGTCATCAGGGAAGTCAAGTCTCATATCAGCATATTTAATTTTCAATAAGCGAAAAACTAAGGGTAGATCGCTGAAATGTCCAAAACAATTTTCTCCAATAAACTGAAAGTGTTGCCCAGCGATGACTCATTGAAACTCAACCTAAAACAACCATTTTTTGCTAATTTCAGAGCTCGTAAGCTGCAAAGCCGGTACCGAAGCTATGGGACAGATGTGATGGACGGCAAAACTTATGAAATACCCTATTCAAATAAATTCCAGCGTTTGAATCCTATACCACGTCTGCTTGTGGCAAGATCCCGAGTATATTAAAGTATGAAATTGCTGATTATTTTGTATAAAATTATAATGATATGCCAAAATTCTGCTCATGCAAAAAAAAAACAATTATTTTTTAAACGAAACTTTGGTTTTCACTGTTTTTAAAAGCCTAAACAGAGTAATCTTGTATGTACCATCCGCAACCTACGATTAATTCTAACCGCTTTTACTTCAAGTTCAATCTTATGATGGTTTTACTTCGTCATTGTCAGATTTTGCCAGAAGAAGTTCCATTGAAAACGCTCAACAATGTGGTAAAAAATAATTAAATTTGTTCATTTCGAAACAACTGTATCCACTAAAATGCTTTGAGTTCCTTTAAAAAGAGAAGTATTGGATCGAAAAATATCAGAAATTGAAGAAGGAGGGTAAAGCCACCTAAAATATAGATTTGACGAAGTATAAATTGAAAAAACTGATCAATATCATGACTGAAAAAAGTGTGCGCCGGCCAATGGGAGACACAAAGAATAAAGTAGAAATTCCTCTGACAAAAATCGATAAATAAATTTTTTCAATTTTTTTCATGAAATATCATATCATTACCTTCATTTTCTTCATAGAAATTATTTCGATCAAATGAATGGTTTTTGAGATACACGCATTCTTAACTGTCCCATTTCTTAAAGAACTAAGCTTTATTCAGAGAGTTGCTTGCGAACCGGGAATACTGGGAAAAAATTTGAAATTTCATCGCAATACCTGGAAACCTTAAAAAAAGCGAATTTCGGCACATCACCGGGAAAATTGTCATGTTAGATCAAAAAAATCTGTCTGTCCCTGTATTTAAAGTAGGAAACTACTGTACTGATTTGCGTGAAACTTATAAGGTGGGGTATTTGGGGCCGGGGAAGGTTCCTTTTATGGTTTGAGATCCCTCTTCCTCGTAGGAAGAGGGAGAGAGGATCCTAAAAAAAATGTCTGCATTACTTCAGAATCGATCAAGTGAATGGTACCAAATTTGGAAAGGGAGGTTATTTGGATACGAGAAATATTTCTACGATTATTTGAGACGCATTCTTTCCAGTAGGGCGATAAAAAGAGGGAAAGGGGGCTCTAACTTAACTCGAAAACATTTCAACCAAATGGAACCAAATTTGGCATATGTTGAGGTTAGGGTACAAGAAAAGTTTCAATCAATATTTGGTCCCACCGTCCAATGGGGTGATATGAAGAGGGAAGAGGGGCTTCCATACAATTTTTGTTTAACTGGCAAGGGATGATAAATGTTTCCCGGAGTCTTTGGTAATCCTCCTTGTTCCAGTGAGGGCATATGAAGAAGGGTCCCCCTTCCTTCCATAATTTTTTTTTTATAATTTGTAAACTTTTCAAGTATATGGAACCAAATTTGGTGTGGGAAGGTATCTAAATGCGAGAAATAATTCTATAATTATTTGAGGCCCCTTCTCTTCTTCAATTGGGAAGATAGGAAAAAGGACTGTGGTTTTCACACAATTTTTATTGGTTATCTCGTAAACAATTCGAGCCAATGGAAGCTAAGTTTGTCATGTTTCTATTGATATTTTGGTACCACTTCTTCCTTTCAATGGGGAGATGAGAAAGAGGAAGGAGCTCCTTCAAGTTTTTGCAAAATTGAGAACTAATCAAGCAAATGGAACCAAATTCGGCATGGCATTGGCATTAGAGGCATCTTTCATGGATATGATGGCTAGCATTTCAAAAACGCTAAAACCACCAGACCACAGAAAGAGTACTATGTTTGCCGTGACCGAGATTCGATCTCATATCCACTGACTTAGAAGTCTTGAACGCTATCCTCTAGGCCACGGACGGAGGCAATTGAGTTTTATTTGTTATTTGAAACACTTCCATTCTTCCATTGATGGTATATGAAGGAGGAGCCTCTTATACAATTTTCTGAGAGAGTTTATGTAAGAATTGGAACCAAATTTCAAATGGAAAAGGATTATGGCTCGAGAAACGGTTTTATTATTATTTGAGAAACCACCCTTTTTCAGTAAATTAAAGGAAGGGAAAAGAGCACTAAAACAATTTCGTTTACATAACTTGAGAATAAATCAAGCGAATGCAATCAAATCTGGCATGGAAAAGAATTTTGTACGAGATATTTTTATTATGATTGTATAAAAACTTTCGCCTTGCAGGGTGCAGAGTGGAAAGAAAGAGGGGCTTCCGTATAACTTTAAGCTTATTATTTGATACACGAAGCGTTAAAAAATTATAGTTCAAGGAAAAAGACTTAAAAACAAAGATTTTAGGTATTCAACTAAAAATATAGTAGATCCAACTATAATCGTATGATTGATGTAGTGCATTCAACAAGAAATATAGTAAATCAATTTAACTTGTATAATTGATTTAACCGTAAATATAATAGATTCAATTATATTTCTATGATTGATTCTAAGAGATCAACTGTTTTAGAAGTCATCATATTTATTGTTGATTACTTTCTTTCTTGCAGGTAGAAATTATTCATTTCATTTTGAAATTTTGTATTTTTTATTGATTATTTATTCCAAGTCTCTACTATAATCACTCGTTCCATGGCTAACTTTCTCCTCAGACTTGCTATCGCTGCTACGGGTGAGGTCTGATAAGAATGCACAGTAACGTTTTCTAAAAACCGGGCTCTCGCATCTTTGTGATCGGTCGGGTTGATCGGAAAAGTATCCTGGAGAAAAAATCTTTTACAATTTTAGAAAATTAAAAAATGGACATAACTCACCATATTTCGAAGGATGCCGTTGATAGGAACATGCCGTTTGAATCTGTTCACAAATATTCTTTTTTGCTTGGCACTTGGTTACAATTTTCCTCGACACCAGCCGATCCCCGGTTCCGTTTGATCGATCGAAGTCTCACGGCGAAGAAACTTCCGCCTTGATTGTTCAGATGAATCATTATGGCTTCGGCAACAGCACCAGTTCCGCCCGCATAACATCTTGATATTCGTTTATCGGCCATATCCAGCAATTTGTGCTCTCGAAAAAAAGACGCAAGATGGACTTCGGGATCCTGTTATTGGGGGTTGACCTAGAAAAATAAGTAGAATTATTTATGGATGGCTTAAATTTTTGTAAATTCTAAAACTTTACCTGCCGGTTCAAAATGGCGTTTTTTTCTTTTTTTCGCTGTGAAAGCTTGCCACACACATATCTGGAAATACTCAATGTTTTGTTAAGATATCATTCGTTGGAGAAAATCAGTCAAGTCTCTCACTATCAATCATAGATATATAGTTTAATTTAATATGATTATAGTTCAATGCCTAGAATCAATCATACATTTGTAAATTAATTTATCATTTTTACATTTGAATCAACTATATTTTAACAGTTGAATCTATTGTATGCATAGTTGATTGCGTAAGGCCAATCAGCAGTTAGTAGTTGAATCTATTATAACTATAGTTGAATGCCTAAAACCAATCATACAATTGTAGTTGAATTTATCGTAGTTAAAGTTGATTCAATTATATCATTACAGTTGAATCCATTATATTCATAGTTGAATGCGTTCGGTAAATCATTAGTTTTTAGTTTAGTTTATTTTATTTATAGTTGAATGCGAAAAAATCAACTACACTTAACTGATTGGTGTAACAAGCTGAAATAATTGGAACAACTGTCGTCTTTTTTCTCCGTGTAAAATTATAATTTTCTGGTGTTCAAAGTTTAACCAATTGAGTCTTCGGGATTAGATATTCCTTGTCAAATGCCTTTATCCTTGGATGAGAATATGAAATAGTTTGAGGAAATCTAAGCATATTTTTTTTTATTTATACATTAAAATTTATTAAAGAGGTGTGTTGAAAAGTGTTTCAAAAACAAAAAATAATGCAGGAAATTAGGATTTTAAATCATTTTTTTTTTGCTAGGATGCAGAGGTGAGCACAAATTTCAGATTTACAGACTCCCTTTCTCTATTTTTCTACTTATCTATTGACTGCTTGGACGTGGCCGGCGCCATTATAGTAGGTCAAAGAGAGATTATCACTTTTGTTCATTGAGAGAGAGTTACTAATCACAAGAATCATTCTTTTGGCAATCATGTAGAAGCAACTATTGCATGCGATGTGCAATTCTTTCTACGGAGCCACGTTTGCGATCATGGTGTTCGAAATGTATTTATTTTTAAACAATTAAGGACAATAATCATATAATCAATTCACAATTAAAAATAGAAAACCCAATAAAGATCATTCTGTGAAAAATTTAAGAACAGTCTTTCGGGTTCAATTTCGCTAATCGATCAAGCTAAGCTAAGCTAAGTTCTCATGGTTATTTTTCTAAACTTCATGAAGTATGTAATACACTGGATTCTTTTTTTTTTTCAAATGAATGTTGAAAACGTGTAAAAAATTAAATTCTTTTGAAAACAGTTCAAATCAACCGGGTAAATATTATAGCTCATTCCAAGTAAAGTGGCCAACTTAGCCAGTTAGTCAGGGATGATCGAAGATTTGTTTTCTTTTACGGTTGTTCCGGAACTTCCGCGTTATCTCTAAGTTACCATTCCGGTCCGGTGACATGTCCGAAAATCGTCTTTTTCGAGAAAATCGTTTACATTTATTTATGTGTCATACTGTGTTCCCACAATTTTGTTTAAAAAAAAATTCAGTACTCAAGATTGATAACAAAATAAACAAAAATTCTCAATAAATAAAAATAAGGATTTAAAATTAATTCTACAAATGATCTTAAATTCAATCATGATCCAACTGACTTTTAAATTAAAAAATTATTATAACTCTTAATCTTTTCAAGATAGTGTAACTGAACGTACTACAACAGTGAGCCCTAATGTTTCTAGATTTCTATCGCTGCCCCAGTTTCTTCCCCTCAACCTTTGTAAACCGTTGACCGCACATCATTAGAGCTGGAAACGCGCGAGGTTATATGGCATAATGATTATAACAATGCGTTTTAAATAGTTTAATAGATATTAGATTAAGATAAGCGGGGACCGCAGTTAGTCAGTCAGACATAAGTTGGCGCGTGGCGCGTAATGTTATTCCCTTGTGAAAAAAATGCCTCAGCTAGAGTAGAATTGAATTAATTGAATTTAGTTTTAATTGATCAAACATATGGTTTGCGCAAGATTTACTCTTAAAACTGTGGAACGTATGACTGTTAAGTATTTTTTATATATCTTTTTTAATATTTTTACTGTTCCACGTAACGTTTCAAATTACCGATAGCTACCACGAATGTTTAATGACATGTGCGGAAACCTTTAAAAGATTTCATCCAGTTTTTATATTATTCGGAACGACGAAGTCGACCCTTCAATACCCTCCATATATGAACGTATTTATGTCCTGATGATTTCTCAAGCTGAGCTTAACTGCTATACCTTTCCAAAGCATTAATTAAGAAGTTGACAATTGCCATCATTTGAGCAAACCCAACAACGGCTTGGTGCTACATACTTACAAACGTCGTTCCCTGTCATTTAATTGTCTTTTCTAAATGGATCGTGTCTCAATAGAATCAAATTGATACAAAATGTCTAAAATTAATTGCACTCACTGAACTGCTAACTGGCGTTGTGTATAATGATGACAAATGTGTGGCCGCACTGTGTAAATTGTACCCTAGGCCAGTCGAGGTTCTTCCTCTGTGATGTACCTCTAAATCGTCGTCGGCCGTTTGAGACCTGTGTGTGGTGTGGTGGTGCCAGATCGTCAACAAGAACCCATTATGAGTGAGTTGAGCGGGCCAGAGTCGTTGTTGTCATCAGCCGTCATCGCTCGAAATTACATACGTTGCTGTGTACCTACTCTTAAATCGTGGCCAACATCTCACAAACCTCCCCTCTTTCTGACTGCCTGTCTTCCTATTCTCTGTTTCAGAATTATAAGTCTCCTGTACACCATTTAATAGGCCAAAACCCCGCCGTTCTAGCCGTTATTAGTTCGGTTCAATTGTCTTAAATGGTGTATTCCATGTCATGCAGTAATTTCTGTGTCTGCTGAACTTGATACCTTCAGGTTAACTTACACGGGGTTTTCCCCACTTTGTCTTCCTAGAAGCAACTACTTAAATTTTCAAAAAAAAAATTTCCATTATTCGTCTAAAAGTTTTCAAATCGATTTTTGCTCGAATGTGTTCAAATTGAACAACAGAGCTCGTGTATGGGAACCTCAGCCAGTTCGGTAAAGGGCACGTGTCCTGTCAGATTTCAAGGTTTATTTTAAGATGCAAACAACCAAAGTGGCTACTCAACAATTCAATTGCAGAACGATGAATGCTGACTATACGGGGAACAGTCGTCATCATTCATTAATAAGACAAACCTATGTGCCTTCCTTCTTGAAAATGTGTGCTGTGTATCGTCTTTTGCCGTCTCAACCTGCAACAATCTATGTACGTTTGAGCAGTTATGAGTGTTTATTTTTTATTAAAAGGATAATTTCTGTCACTGGACCAGTTGACACAAACTTAAACCCGGTTGATTTATGACAGTTCAGTGACCTCTTCCTCATACAGTGTTATATTTTTCACAATTTTACTAACGTACTCCTTCTTTCCCTTGTCTCTTATCCATTGCAGTCCTACTCGGTGTATCCGTTCAAGGATCACAACCCACCGGACATCGAGCTCATTACGGCGTTCTGCCGGGACGTGGACGAGTATCTGCGGGCAGACCCCAAGAACGTGGTGGCGGTCCACTGCAAGGCCGGCAAAGGTCGAACAGGTAGGTTTTCACCTTGTGCGAGGTTTATATGAACCACAATTGCAAAATGAAATCAGTATTTTTATTTAAGGTATCCTGGGTCTTAAAGATATACTAGTGATTTTGTCGATAATTTTTTTTTAACTTACAAACCAATACTTAAATTGTAATCTCGTTTCAAAGTTACGGACGAAACCGTCTAATAACTTTCACTAAAAATATACGATAAAAGTGCTGAATGTGGAGAAAAAAAAGATTCCATTCGTCTATCTGCCATTTCATTCAATGTTATTCTAAGTAAGCCTGAGGGATATAGATAAGCGTTATTCGCATTTGTCTCATGTTGAAAAGGAAAATTTGTTTAATTTATTGCTCGTTTTTTTTTTATTATTTTAGTAAGCGCGCATCATCGTGGCTTTGAATGAATTTATGTAGATATTGTATGGTAAAAATCGAACACGCCAATTCAACAGTTCTGTTCATACCGGTTCCGAGTTGTTTAATTCTCACATGAGAATTTTTGTAAATTGATCACCTAGCTAGAGTTAATAAAATTAAATAATAAAGTTTTTTTCCTTCCGCTCAATCAGACGATGACTGGATGAACGCTTTGAATTCGTTGTAACGTTTGAGTATACGACTTAATACCAGATATACTTTAACCTAAGGTTGTCAGATTGCCCGGTTTTATCCGGGTTTGCCCGAATGTTAAATACAAAATTTGAAAAAAGTTCGGTCCGGAGCGGTTGCATTGAATAAAGCTCGAATTTTGTCCGGATTTATCCACTTTATTTACCAAAACAAACAAAAAAAAAATCAATTGTGATGTAAATTTTTTCATTTGTGCGTCCAAAGCGACAGTTTTATAAAAGCGAGTGGCTTGTGATATAGCTCAGTTGGCAAGTCTGTTGCCTCCTGAGCAGATGTCCGCGAGTTCGAGCCCAAGAGTAAACATCGAACACAGTTGTACCGGATAAGTTTTTCAATAACGATCCGCCAACTGGATAAAGTCGCGAATGCCATAATGATGGTAAAACGACTATAATCGAAACAAAAAAAATAAAATAAATAAATAAAAGCGAGTAAGTTTTATAAAAATAATCATGAAAAGTCTTTTGAGAGCCTAAAATACGATTTAGAAACTGAAAAAATCTTTTTTTTTTTTAATTTGTGTTGAGTAATTCCTGGGTTTTGACCAAATTTGCCCGGATATTGCCCGTATTTGTAATCGAAACTTTGGAATCAAATGCCCGGATTTTGCATTGTTTTTAGGTAAAATAGCCTGGATTTGTCCGGCCCGTTTACGTGCTAGAGATTTCTGGCAACCTTACTTTAACCGATATACACCACTTAACGAAAAAACAGGAGACATGAATAGCGCTTTCTGGCGACAGAAATGGAAGTATTACACTGTGATTTTTTCGGAGCTTTGAACAGAGGTGCCAGGTGTCCTGATTTTTTTTTGGGATTTGTTCTGATTTTCAAGAGACCATCCTGATTGTTGGAAAACTTCCCAATTGTCTTGATTTTTGAAAATTGGTCTTTAAAATGTTGTGAGTTCTCCTGATTTTCATCTAAATAAGGATAACATTCGTAGTTAAGCTATAAGTACATCGAACAAATCTGCAATAAATTAGTTAAAACCCATTTATCCGACGGTAATCTTCGATTCAGATGATTTTTGAATTGGTATTTTTCGATATGAACTGCTGTCCAACCAAGAAGCTGCTCATTTTTGTTGCATATATTAAGGTTTCTACAGCACCTTTGTTTATGCAATCTAGTGGTGTCCTGAAAAGTTAAGAGTTTTTTTCTTCGCGCTGTCCTGATTTTTGACAAAACCACCTGGCATTTTTGTTAGACAATCGCAAAAAGTGCTGATCAGGTAAGCTGTCCGAATAAATTATCATCTATTTTTTCTTTAGTTTACGTACAATGTTAAAAAAATAATTCAGAAATCTGATTTTTCAATTTTTTTAGTCAGCACGTAAATCTTCAATGGCACGGATTCATTCAGCATAATGATTATGATACATCAATAGGGAAAGGATATATGTTGATTTATCTCCAACGAACTGTAAAAGGTTTTTAAATCCATAGTACCTAATTTCAAAAAGAAAATTATTTATTTTATTTATGTTTTAATTATTATTGAATCCTAAATTCGCACCAGCCTTTTGGAATTATCAAGTGCGAGGATGATTCATTACTACACGTTTTTCAAGTTATTCGAAAGACTTATGTCTGAAGTTTCTCAAAAATAAAACATATATAGCCCGCAATCATAATAAATTCATAGAAATTAACAGGACGATCGTTGCGCTTGACCTCGCTTGACAACTTGCCCACGTAATTACAAAAACAGGGATGCAAATTTGCCTCTTCAACACCTTATTTTGATTAAAAATCGTCGATAAATCCCACTAATGGCTAAATTAGAAACCAAACATTTTTCAGCTGCATGAATAAGAATTTTTTTCAAGAATTTTATTTCTTATCAATTCTTAGAAATATGTTTTCCAGGAAAATTCCATACATTTGCCAATTATTTTCATAACTGTTTTACGGTGCCTCTAGCCAACACATATCTTTTAATTTTTTTCATATACTAGTCGGGTCCACAATAGGCTTTTTTGATTAAGGGGGGGGGGGGGGTAGGGTCTAACACTTTCAAAAAATCGATTTTTTTATTTTTTTATTTTCTTATTGTAAAACATTTCAAGAATGCTGTGTCAAATTTTCAAGTCAATTGAAGCAAAACTGTAGAAGTTATAGGCCTTTATCTCCTCCTATCTAATACTGCAAGAAAGCAAGTGCAGAAACTTAAAACGCGTTTTTCTCGAAAGCACATTTTTAAAGTCCGTGGACATCGTCATTTGATAACTACTTATCCGATTCTTTTCAAATTTGGAACATATTTTCTACATATAAAATACCAGACCCCAACGTTTTTCTTTTTTGTTTTTTTTTACTTTGGAGAGATTTTAGAGGTGAAAAATGGCGGATTTTTTCGTGAAAAATCGTAGTTTTTACTTCAAACAGCCACAAAAATTTCATAAAAATATTTTTAAGTTAAAGAAAAACGTTGGGGTCCAGAAAAACATCTATTAAAAATATTTTGCTCTGATTTTTTGACTTCAGATGATTCTGTGCTGAGATACAGTGTCCACCGCAAATCCTGTTTTCTAAAAGGCATCCTCGAAAATGCTCCGTCACCGGCTCATTTTTCAATATTTTTCTACGAAAAAATTGCTAAATTTTCTTTTAACAATGCTTTGTATAATGCAAAACATTTGAATACATTTGTTTGAACGATAGCTCTAGAAAAAAATAGCGAAAATGGTGTTTTTTATACCCGTTAGACCCTACCCCCCCCCCCCCCCCCCTTAAATTAAATTAACTTGCATTCAAATAAAATATCTCATCCGTCATATATAAGGTTGCCAGATTTTTTTCAGCACGCTTCAGGGCCGGGTAAATCCGGGCAATTTTGTACAAAAACCTTGCAAAATCCGGGCATTTGATTTCAAAATTGACGACCGAAAATCCGGGCAAATTTTGGTCGAAACACAGAAACTACTCAACAAAAATCAAGAAAAAAAATTCAAAAAAAAATTTCCATCCAAAGTTATCGACAGATTTCTAATGGTTTTCAACGGCAAAACACCTATTCATGATTATATAAAAAAAATTCTAACACAATTTTCGTTTTAACTGCCTGCCAATTAAGTGAATAAATCCGGGATTTTTTCAATGGAATCCGGGCAACCGGGCTGTTCCCAAATTTTGAATTAAATATTTGAGCAAACCCGGGCCATCTGGCAACCTTAGTCAACTATTATAGAGAAAGTGGTGATACGTATTGAGTATAATATGGCAAAAAATAATTATTTTTCCCAACTGTTCGTTTGGAAAATTTGTATGTCAAGTTGAGCGGTTTTTTTTTATCTAATTTGAAACAAAAATGAAATATCGTCGCAAGCGAAATCTTCAAGTCAATTGGGCACATAGTGATCAACAAATAAACCTTATTATAAATAAATCCAAAACAATTGCCCTGGCATTTCGTGGGTAAATATTTTCAAAGCATGTAGATATTTCCTTAAAATATTTTATTACCATTTTATTAATTCAAGTTCCTTAAATTTTTCATGGCGTGAGAATAGAATAACTGGCATCCCTGACTAAGTTTTGTCCGGAATACACGCTACTATCAGGAGCTACTCGATTTTCTCGAATTAGTGCTTCCATTTTGTCCGCTGGAAGAATGTTGAAGATTGTTCCGGTTCCGGTTATAAGATGAATGGCTGAAGGAATGTCTTGAGATTGTTTTGATACGGCCTATTATAAGAAATTGCTATAAATTAAAAAAATTCTTTTTAAGTTCTTAGTGTCTTTCAGATTATTTCAATTTTGTAACGGCTATGACATGTAAGGCTGGAGGAACATAAATTTGAAAATTTGCTCCTCAGATTGTTTTGATAATATTATGACTCGGGTAATCAAGACAGAGTGACTTAAAAGATAATTTTGAAACTTCCGTCTGATGTAAGATTCAGATGAAGTCAGAAAAGTACAGGGTCCGGCAATTCAAGTGCTACATTGAATCTAACAGAGATAATTTGATCAAAACAATTTTTTTCTTTTTTAAATTTAATCAATTTCTTTTCCAAACAAATAATGTTTCATTTTTTGTCCTTGAACCTAACCACTAGCTGCAGAAGCTCGAGGCAATTATTTCAAAAAGCCCGCAAAGCTTTTTATGGTATTTTATTCCAGGCTTGAGCTAGATTGTGCTTTAGAAGTTCCAAACCTTCATGTTTTGTAGAGCAGACTTTTGCTTCAATATGCTTTAGGCAGTCATGCTCATAGGGTCCAGGATATATTTTGTTGAAAATTCAAAAGATCATAACCACAAACAATGCAAAACGTGGTGTAAAAGCCGTTCTTTTCAATCAATGAGTTCCAAATATTATTTAAGTCAAAGTTGAAAAATTTTGACAATAGGGTTGGAAAGCTGACACATTCTTTCGTCTTTAGATTCTCAAAATACAAAACGCAGACGAGTTTCAAAGGTAACTGTTTTTCGGTTGTTGTTCGTCATTTGTTTGTTTCAATTTGCAATTTTTCATACTTTTCATAACTTAAATTCAACTTTGCACTGAATTTATAGTATATTAACGCAATATTTCCGCAATAAATTTATATTCACGAGAAAATGCAATCTCATACCGGTTTTCTTTTTTTACACCACTTTTTTACATTTTTTGTGATCACTATTTCAAAGATTAAGTAGCTGATCTGCAGTCTTTTTTTCGAAGTATGTTTTTTCGGATTTTTATCTTAGACTTTGAATAACGGAAAACTAAAATTTTGTAGCCGAATATTATCTGAAAAACATATTTCAGTTACATTACGAAATTTTTACAACTATGAATTTTGTAAATATCGCTTGAAAAACAAGAGAGATACAGCCGTCTTAGTCAGGAGTGTCAAATTGTCCAGGAACTCTAACTAATTCTACCTCTACGAATTTCTGAGTCAAATGAGGCTTAAAGAAAATTATACCTTATTCTGAGAATTCACATAAGTCACATATAAATTATTGAAGAATTTTTTTACTTCCAAAAGTAATCCTTCCGAAAAGAACGCGCACTCATTGTAATTAGGCGGCACCCATAAATTACGTTACGCAAAAAATGCACTTTTTTTGACCACCTCTCCCACCCCCCATTTGTCACAAATCGTAACGCTTCGACGTACCCCCCTATGAAAATCACGTAACGCTGTTAAACCTCCCCCCCCCCCTCCCCTCATCTTCTCATATTTTTAAATACTGGTTTTCGAAGGTAAAAAAAGATTTTAACATAATTTTTTTTAAACGTTCTTCAAATCGGATATAATATCTATCCAAATCGCCTCTTAGTACTCATTGAAGATAACTCTCTGATAAAATAAATTAA
Source organism: Uranotaenia lowii (assembly GCF_029784155.1). Lineage (NCBI taxonomy): Eukaryota > Metazoa > Arthropoda > Insecta > Diptera > Culicidae > Uranotaenia > Uranotaenia lowii. Next base: position 179,830,988 of record NC_073692.1, on the reverse strand, counting down.
CTGCCTTATTACGAGTTGCTGTGTGCTTGTTAACTGATGATCTACTTTGTTTATTTCATTTTGTTCAAGTAGCATAACATTTGATACAAAATACACTCCACTTAGAAATATTTGTCGAAATAATAAAAATTGCATTTTTTAAATCAATTGAGAAAAACTAGTAAACTTTCCGTCTTAAGGTTGAACTGAGTTCTTGGGGGTAAATGTACCTGATGTTCGATTTCCCAACGATTATTTCACGGATATTCAATACACATTTTTATGAGTCTATCTCAGAATCTTTGAAGAGGGAAGGTTACAAACCAGTTTACATATTCTGCGAAAATTGCATGACATAAAAATACCTACGATTAAACTGAAAATTTGAAGTAAAAAATCGTTACGTAACTATGGGTATACCTCCCCACTTCCCCTATGTCACAATTCGTAACGCTCGAGCTTACTCCCTCCCCCCCCCCGCTAGGAGCGTTACGGATGCTCCCTTAGATAAAAATCAATTTTTTGGTATTTGGTGTTGGTATAAACTGGACATTCTCGTATAAGTATAATCAGTAAAAATTGCTGAATAATAACTTCTATGCCAGTTTGCTTTCTAATTTGAATATTACAAAACATTAAACCAAATATATGTTATAGTCAAGACAAGACAAAAAAGAAGTTTTTTTTTGTGAAAAGTAGTACAGTATGACAAAGGGTCCCAAAGTTGGACATGTAATATTTACTGAAGTAGGATTTCTGTTAAGCCTACTCTAAGTCTCATACATCTCTTCCCGATTTTGTTGTTAAACTTTAAAGTTCAAATTTCAATTGCCTAGACTTGCTTTTTTTCTGAATTATCTAGATCATGGATGAGCAATGCGTTTTTTTTTATTCAAATTCAGCAGAGAATCTATGTTTCATCATTTTACGTCATGTTAATAAATGTTAATGAACAAATTAAGCAGTTTGATAAAGTTTTATAGCTCAAATGTCAAATTCCTTGGCGCTAGAGGTGAAACCCCCTTTAAAACCTTTGGAATATTAGAAAACGTCTAGAAAAGCAATTATTTATTCAAATAGTTTGTAAAAGCATTATTACCCACCTTTACTTAATAAATTTTTCGAAATAATCTTGGTTTTTGTTGAAAACAAAAGTGGTACTATTCTTATTTCGCACCCTTTTTTCATATTTTTGGTCTTCAACGCTAATTGCTTCGACCAAAAAAAGTATACTTGGGCTTGATTTATCCGTTGAACAATTTAAAACAAATTGTATAAGAAAATTTGGGTGATTTCAATCATACATAATTTATCATGCAAAACACATAGTGGTACTATTCTTGTTTCGGTCACTGTAGTAGCATTTTCTCTTCCCCCAGTCAACTAGTAGCAAAGTGTAAAATCGTAAAAATGACCTGACAGTTGCGCTGCTTTGCAGCAATTAATCGTTTTGTCAGCCAGGTCACCTACGCCAGCACCTTTCATTAGTCGTCGTTCGTTCTAGTTACTTACTTAGATCCAGATGAAGGTAAGAGGTAGTACCCTACCACATTACTTAGTAGTTTTCCCGGACCTGATCACACCTCCCAAGAACTTGGTGAAACGGCGCAACTCGCTAGGGTATTATAAAAGAGTGTGGCGACAAACGGGTTCCCTAATAGGTGCTAAGTGGAAATGTTATACACCAACTATATGGTCTGTCAGCCAGATAGGAGGAAGTGATTTAATTCACCTTTTCCCCCGCGTTCTTTTCCTATGATCTCTGGTGCTGCTGCGTTTTATCTCTCGCTCGCCAAGTTATGTACGATACATTTACGATCTCTGAGTTGCGGTCGATGAATGGTGGGGGCAAAGGCTGGCCGCGCGGCTGAATCGTCGTCGAAAGCAATAATTGTTTTATGACTATTATTTGAACAAGAAGCCGGGTCGGATCACGTTCAAAGGGATCCAATTTATAAAGAAAATAATGCTTTACGACACCGCACGTTTATGTGTGACGCGTCTAAGGTTACAACCGGCTGATAGGATTTCTGCTCGTCAAGAGATGTAGAGGTATTTTTTGTTTCGTTGTTGCAGGTTGAAATGAGTATTACGTATACCTTAGAACGTGTTTCCGTTACGGATTGAGTAAATTCCTAGAATATGACGTATTCCAGAATAACGTAAAAAATAACAATAACGTTCGATAAACGTCTATGTATTAAAAGAAACTATGGTAATAGTAATTTTTATATTCTAGCGTATAGTTTGAAACCTAGATCGACTTTGTTCGATGTATTTTACCCAGATCATCTATGAGATCACTAAAAACATTTTCCTAACCGATGCTAAAGTGACGTGTCCCAACTTGAACTTTTCATGACAAAATTAAATGTATCTTTGTCGTTGTCGTACGCTCTATAAGATAAATGACAAATTTTGTTGCTCGTGGATCGCGACATTATTTAACATTCGTTTGTTGCTATTGATAATAATAAGGATATGCCCCTCTGGGAATACCAAATTAAAGTTATCGGATCGAAACTTGTGACATATGAGAAGAAATTCTTTTGACCTGAAAATAATCTATAGGAGTATCGATTTGGGGACACTGGGTCGAGGCCATGGTCAATCTGGCCGGTTCCGGAACCAAAATTTTCAATGTTATCGGATTGAGACTTGCGGCATAAGAGAAGAAAGTTCTTGGCCAGCTAATTCTCTTCATCTTGAGACAAATAGCTTTTTTCTTATATGCCGCAAGTCTTGATCCGAAAACTTCGAAATATATCGTTCCGGAACCGGCCAGATTGACCACGGTCACGACCCAGTGTCCCCGAATCGCTTCTCATATAGATAACCTTTTTCTTGAGGCCAAGAGCTTTCTTCTCATATGTCGCAAGTCTCAATCCGATAACATTGACATTTTTCGTTCCGGAACCGATCAGATTGGCCATGGCCACGACCCAGTGTCCTCGAAACGATTCTCATATTGATTCCCTTCATCTTACGATAAATAGCTTTCTTCTCATTTGCCGCAAGTCTTGATCTGATACCATTGATATATTTCGTTCCGGAACCGGCCAGAATGGCCATGTCCACGATCCAGTGTCCCTGTACTATTTCTAACGTGGGTTCTCTTATTCTTAGGCTCAGAGCTCTTCTCAGATAGGTCTTGATCTGATCACATATTTTTTTTTTAATTTCTAGATTACCCACATAATCGAAGCAGATTGTTCCAAGTTTTAAATTTCAGGAAAATCTCACATACGAATGTGTCATTCTTCTCAACAACGCTACAATTCTTGATGGCCTCTTTCATTTTGTCATGATACACATACACATACACATACACATACGGGAGAGACAAAAGGTTGTCGCGCATTAAGATAATGAAGAAGACAATATCAAGGACAATTTTATTCACTGTATATGATCATTTGCGTTAGTTCTTTCTCAGCCCGAGATCGACGCCTTTTCGTTAAAAGTAGATAGGGTGATTTGCCAATCGTTGCACAGCTAAGCACATGATTTTGGTGTTTATTCTGTATTTTAGTCATTTCAACCAAATTCACTCGATTTTTTTTGTCGTTTGCACTCATACAGGATTGGTCAACAAGATCCAAAAGTTCAAGTGTTTGAAAAAAGTGACATAAAAATTTAAAAAATCATTTGAAACAGCCTGCCTGTGAACAATAGTTGCACAGGCAAATTTTGTGTCGTGCATAATGTTGTCCGATTTTTTCCAATGGTTACACATTTTAAAAATCAGTCACCATGAGGTCGAATAGGCTGATATTTATTAGGGAAGCTGATTATGAGAACTTCTAGTTCAAATGCAATCTAATGTTTAGACGGCCCCTTATAAGGGTATATACGGACGATAGTATTGGCGAAAAATTGGCCTCAGCCATAACCTCAAATTTTGATTTGCTTGCGGCCTCACCAGTGATGCTAGGTGCGTTACTAAAATCAGTATTTGCTTGTTTAAAACTAATAATAATATTTCTGAGTTGATTAGTTTTTTAAACTATCAACAGCTAAAAGTTTGAATTCATTACGGGGCGTCCTTAAATGGATAAAGAAAAGCCATCTTTTGCTAATGAATTTTCAAGGTGAATTCAAAACATCTGAAATATATTTTCATGTACTGCTTGGTAGGTTAAAAAAAGTAGTTTCTAACTTCTTAATGAATGCAAAATTATTCACTGTTACAAATAAGTAAAATAATGAAAGCCCCGTTTATGTTGACTTTGGAAATAATCGCCAACATGCTCTGATTATTTTAAACATATATACATAATTAGCTACATCGTTTAAGTGTGCGATACAGTATGGTGATATTTCGTTCAAATAAATGATGTCTTTAATTTAACATTCGAATAGAAATCGTGCGCCCTTCTCAAAAATCGATTCTGTTCTCCCATGGTTTGAGGTTAGGGCTGAGGCCTCCTGCTAAGGTGGTGTTCGTGTAGAACTGTCAATATATCCTAATAAGGAGGGGGGGGGGGTCTTCCATGTAAACCGTCCAATGCACTTTCAAATTCCAATTCGGCCCCAAAAAAACACAAAGCCGCCGGTTTTAGTCTCTGGAATAGCATTTATCACCATTTGAGTGGAGTATTATTTAACCTAATTTGCCCAGTGCTGATCCTTTTTCTTTATTTATTTATTTACATAGTATTCCGTCTCACGACATAACTTGACGAACATAATTCCTAAAATTCACTCGGTCCATGGCAACCGTTCTCCAATTTCTCGGGCACCCCACGTTCGCCAGATCACGCTCCACTTGGTCTAACCACCTCGTTGCGCCCCCGCTCGTCTTGTTCCTACCGGATTCGTAGCGAACACCTGTTTTGCAGGACAGTCGTCCGGCATTCTCGCAACATGTCCCGCCCAGCGTATCCGGCCAGCCTTCACCACCTTCTGGATACTGGGTTCGCCGTAGAGGCGCGCGAGCTCGTGGTTCATCCTTCGCCTCCACACTCCGTTCTCCTGTACGCCGCCAAAGATGGTTCTTAACACTCGTCGCTCGAATACTCCGAGTGTACGCAGGTCCTCCTCGAGCAATATCCATGTCTCGTGCCCGTAGAGAACAACCGGTCTAATGAGCGTCATATACAGGTTACACTTCGTGCGAGGGCTAAGTCTTCTCGACCGCAGTTGCTTGTGGAGTCCATAGTAGGCACGACTTCCGCTGATAATTCGCCTCCGGATCTCACGGCTGGTGCATTGTCTGCGGTCACCAGTGAGCCGAGATAGACAAAGTCTTCGACTATCTCCAGCTCGTCGCCGTCGATCGTGACCTTGTTATTACTGGACAAGCGGGTTCGGTCGGTCTCGGTTCCGCAGGCCAGCATGTACTTCGTCTTGGACGTATTAATCATCAACCCAATCCTTCCTGCTTCGCGTTTCAGTTTGCGGTAGATCTCCTCCACCGCCGCAGATGATCTGCCGACTATATCAATGTCATCGGCAAAGCAGATAAGTTGACTGGATCTGTTGAAAATCGTGCCCCGCATCCTTTTTCTTTATATGTCCTTTCAAAATAAAATTTTATGTCTTTAAAATCCCATAGAATGAAGTGAAAGGTATTTAATGCTTAATTTTTAAGTGGCTTTTAACAGGTGAAAAGATATCAGAACGTGATCTGTTTTGCCCCCTTTTACCCCTATGAAGAAGATGCGATTATATAAAACAAATGTTTTAGGACTCACTTGGAAGTCGATCGAATACATAATGAATCTCAATTTAAAACTTGAAAATGGACACAACCACGCCCAAAGTTTCAGATCGTTTGACTGATTTATGCTCAAGATATACAATTAAGTATAAGATTTTTTTTTCGAAAAGTTTGTTGATTTGAATATCTTTTTCATATTAGTGGGTTTATTTATAATTAATGTAACCTCTATAACATTTCATCAATCTTCAGGAAACAATCACATCACATGAAATACTTCTCAAGAGTTTTCCGGCTGAAAAACTGTTTTGGGTTAAATTAAGTTTCACAAAGCTATGATTGTTTATTTTTCTGGATGATAAGGGCCAAATAAAGCTTCACATAGATGTCTCCAGTAACGGCAACCGACGGCAGATTCGAATTCCTGAGAAAATTGCACGTCAGATAAATAATATTTCGGGTCCTCCAACCTTCGACTTCTAGTTTTTGGGATTAAGGGTCGTTGTTTTCCTCCTGTACAATATTCTGACAATATTAATAACAATATCAAGGGGATCGCTGTTGACATGGAATAATTTTTTTTTTTAGATTTGTCGTCACGAAATTAGAGAAACAGATTTTTTCAGAACAGCTTTTAGATTCTTTGCCTAAAATGTTGAGTGAATGGTCAGGATAAAGGATTTTTAAATAATTCTGATAAAAAAGTAATCTCTCAAAGCCAATGTAGTTGAGTTGACTTTGACACTTTTCTGACAATGCAATTGCCCGACTTTCATACATACATAAGTTTTTTCAACGTGTTTAATAATTTCAAAACTTCATTTTTAAGATTTGACGGTGGAAAAAATAAACTTATGGATATATAAAGTGTTATTGAATTATTGAATTAATTATTTAAAACCAACATTGAGTGCAAAAAAAATGTGATAGTTCTGAGTGGAAAATAATTAATTAAACCCAGAATTTACAAAAAATACTAGTTAAACGTAAATATCCACTTATTCAGAAAAAACATGTCATATCAATAGACAATTCGAGTTGTTTTAGTTGCATGTAGTCAATGAACGAGTTCAATTTTGTATGACAATTTGTATGCAAGAAGAACTTTTCAAATATACAAGAAATTCAAACAAGTTAGAACTTTTCAAATATACAAGAAATTCAAACAAGTTAGAAATGAATTTTGTTTTAAATTATTGATTTTGCCCATTCTTAAGATTCATTGTTTGCCAGCATGAGAAAAAGCTAATTATTTCATGAAAAAAGTTATAACCATTTCGCAATAGAAAATCGTAATCTATTGAAAAGTATTATAAAATTGCAGGATTTGCTTTCTGAAGCTTTCGATAGTTTCATGACATGTTTTTGCGAAAGTTTTAAATCATTACACTTATTGGCTATGCAAAGCAGTATAATGCTATTCTTATTTTCGTCCGGTTAACCAGCTTTCAAATTAGTTGTCAAAACACTAAAATTAAAAAAACATTTACCTTTTTTCAATTTTTTGTATGACAACGAATATCATTTCTGGGGTACAAGTTAGGTTAAGTTTTTGTTCACATGCAATGTATTGCAAGAACCAAGAAATATTTTAAAAATACAAAATTATGTTTTTGAACTTTCAGTTCATCTCTGATGGTTTTTGAATGAAAATTTGGATTTTTCCCTACAAGCCTCCTTACTAATTCAAAACACGGTGCTATAATTCAGGACTTGATCAATCGCTTCGAAACTTTTATTGCTATTTTTAGCTGTAAAAACAACCAAACAAAGTTATTGGAGGTAAACGAATTTATAAATTTGAAATTTCCAAACAAATTTTGCAGCAGAATTATGTACAACAATGGGGCAGGAGGAGATTGAGCGGACCAATTGTTGCACGATCCAACATATTTTCTGGTTAAGTATGGATCATAATTTTTTTTTCAAAATCATGGTTTTTAAATTGTCCAACAAACGTTTCGTTTAGAAAACTGATACGAAAAATGTTTTGTTCTGACGTAAAACCTTATTTGCCGTAGAAGGAATGTTAAGGTTTTTGTTAACAATTAGAACAAAAACCGCGCGAAAAAAACAAGAAAAATTAAAACTGTCGTAAGATACACACTTACCAGCAGAAAGTATCACAAAAGCCTCATTTCATCAGAAAACATTCCGAATTACATGATTCAGTATAACTTTTGAGGAAATGTTGAAAAACAGCTGAAATAGTGACAATTTAAGTCATGTTGTGCAATAATGGGTTGGGGGACAACGATTGGCAAATCACCCTACTCAAAAATAGACAAAAATCTAAATCTTGCATACAAGCTTTCATGCAATGTTTACTTTGTACTCATGTACTTCTATTCAATGCTGTATTTTCTCTTGCCTTGTAGGCGTTGTTTCAAACTTTTTTATTTTTAATTAATTCTGAATTCTGAAAAAATCGACTGTTTAAGTTGAACCATATTTCAAGTTTTTATTTCACTTATAAAACATTCGAAAAATATATTCTAATAAAATTCCAGTTTTTGGTTTATGATATTTATAAGTCTTGCGCCTTTAGTGTACGCATTCTTCATTTGATAAGATGTATAAAAATGACATCATATCTGTAGTTTCGGAATCATATTAATTTGGAGTTTATTTAAAAAACTACAGAATTCTAAAAGCAAATTTCACACGTAGCAAAGTTTAAAAAATTTGGAATAAGATTTCAAGTTTATAGATTTCTTTGATATATACTTACGGAATCCAGCACCCAAAACTCAGGCTCTAAAATGCATTATAAAAAGTAATTTGAAAGTTATCCTACAAACAAACCTGATTGAGTATTCAAGAAGAGAATCTAATAAAATTTTAGAATGCATAAGATGGTTAAAATTCATCGGAATTTGTTCGCAGATCTATTCGTGAAATATTAAAACATCGATCAGTAGCAATTAACATCAAACTTAAGCTAAGCATCAAAAATTGAAATTTTAATTAGAATTATGAATCTCACTTTTAATTAAAGTTCTTATTTATGGATCAGCTAATTAATCCGAAATTCATTGTTCATGATTGTTTGTCAAATTTCCGAATTCAAAAGCCAAAGATTCATAGTAAAACGCAGAGGGCAGACAAAAATAAACTAATTTTTAATTGGAACTTCACCTTGAGAAGTTTTGATATCACATTTCATTACACCAAAACCAAATTCAATTAAATCGAAATCATAAAAATAAACGAGTTTCCTTTTAAAAAGCGAAGCTGTTGCCAAAGACTGAAAAGATGTTGACAGCTTTCGACGAGATTTCGCAGGTTAAAGTTGAGGGTATAAGACTATAATTATTTTCTTGCAACTCTGTATTTCAACCAGCACAAACTTTGATTTAAATGGCAATTAACATATTTATATGTGTAATGAAAAACAGGGAAAATCATAAAACATCAATATGGGAAAACTGGGATTAAACCGGAAATTTGAAAATGGAAAATCGCTGGGACAAATGATCATAGCTTAAATAGTTAAACTCGTACATAAGAAGCGATTAGCTTGGGTTCAAAAATGTTTTAGAAGGCATTCACATGAGTCAAACCCAATTTCTTCATTTCTTCAATTAAAGGTCATGTTATAAGGTAAGGTGGTTTAACAATCCTTTTGGAACATCTTTGAGTTGAAACACTACATGCTTCAATATCTACAGGCATCTCATGTACTAATTCCATCCTTTTAATCAAACATGAGAATGTGAAAAATCAATTCAAGTGATCATCAGGGCCCATGTTATTGATTTATACCGTATTTTTTTTCACCTGGAGGCAAACTAGAGGCAACCTAGGTTCGCTCTAACTGCTGTCATCGTGCTCATTTATTGCTCGAGAGGCAACCTAGGTTCGCTCGAAAAAGGGACGGAGTCGCCCCGAGAAAAAAGTCAGTTTTGCGAGAAGTTCACCAATACTCTCAACGTTGTTGTCAAAACATTAAACAGCTGTTTTTGGCTGAAAACAAAACAGTTGAAATAATGAACGGGCAAATGATTATTGCCGCGATTTTGAACCTCTCAGCCAAGCCAAATCGTACTATCTGCAGTCCAGTGCAATCCGCACACGAAAAACGGCAATCCGGACACGAAAAACGGCAATCCGGACACGAAAAAGCAATCCGGATGTGAAGAACCGAATGAAGGAATCCAGAAGGGAGGACAAAATGACAGCTGCATGTAAACATTGCGCTCGTTCTCACGCACACCTACGTATGGAATAACTCGAAACCCGAAACTTGCTTTTTTATTCTGACGGTTCCAGAGCCAAATCCGGAATCAAAAAAAATACGCCATTAGAAATATCTTAGCCACAGTTCTACCGACGTTCAAAGTGAGAAATAATTATTTAGGATCATCTAGTTTGCAATTGTTGTGAAGGAAATCAGTAACCGGACTTCAGAAACAGTTTTTGGCTTCAATCCATGGTGGCCAGCGAACCGAGAAAACCGGGAAACAAACGGGAGTTGAAAATGGAACCAGAAAAAACCTGGAATCTCGAATCAAAGCCGGAAATTTTTGTATGAATCGTTTTTCTCATACATTAATCGATTGAATTCTAAAGTTCATTCATTCCAACTCGATTTTTTTCCAGAAGCCTTTAAGAGTACACTTTACATTCCGTAAGGAAAATATGGATTAAATCGTGATTATTTAAAAAAAATGAGTGATTCAGTTTCAGTCCCAAAATTTAACGTGGGCCTTGAGTAAACGTGGGCCACTCTAAATATCTTAGATGTGTGTTGAGATAAAAATCTCAATTCAACGGTCATCGTCGTCGTTTTGCGTAAGCATATTTTTCTATATGTTGTTGACTCAAATACGCATCATATGCTTCTTTTATTTATTAAGCTTAAAAAAATTAAAAAAAAAAATTACTTACATAATTGAACAAGCACCCGCTAATTGCATCGTTGGGGAACCTAAAGTTCATAACAAAAATATGCTCATACGCTTATGATCTTGGTTTTGTCATGTTCTTTCACGTGGAAAAGGAATTTTGAATCGAACATCATTAAGTCACACAGACGCAACCAATTTTCAAATCATAGCTTTTGGGGAATCGTGGCCACATTAAGTGGGTTATCTATATTTTTAAGTTTTTATACACATTCAGAACTTGAAATACGTTTTCCCATCTGTAAAGTTTTCTTATGCCAAATAAAAAGTTATGAAAAATATTCTGTCTATCCTTTATAAGGAATTTTGCCGAAACGTTCGCGAGCCTGGTTTTTGAAATTATTTTATCATACACAATTCTTTTTCATTTCCTCATCTGAAATTGCTTTTCAATAACTAAATGAATTATAAAATTTCAGTTTTGGGTCATCTCTTAAACTTTGCACATTATGTAGTAAATTTGGATTTGGTGGCCCACGATTCCCTACAATTTTTCAAAATAAAAAAAAAATACTTATTTTAAAACAGACACAACTCTGAGAAATTAATTTATTTAGGAAATAAAAAAATGCTTAATGATACCTTAAAAATGTAGAAAACCTCTTCATTTATATTTTTTCTTTTTATCTTTTATCATAAAGAAATTAGGAAGCAAAGAAAATAAGTTGCCCATGATATCCCACACTCCCCTACATTTTTTTTAAATAACGAAAAATGAGTTTTTGCTCCCATATGTTTTTTTGATACCTTTTGGGTCACCAAGCATCAGTGCAAAATTTGAGATGATTTGGTAGATTCCTGAGTTAGCGCAACGAGTTTAAATTTTGTATGGAAATTTCTATGGTAGAAGAAATTTTTGCACATTTTACCATCCGGAAAACTCAAATAACCTTGAAATTAAGTTGATCTTTAAAATTTGGTTTTTTTTACTTTTCTTAAACCTAATTTTTCACTAACAGCTTAGTATTTCATGAAAAAAGTTTTAAACTATATTAAAATAAAAAATCTGAACCCATTGAAAAGTATTCAAAAATGGCAGTCTTTGCTTGCTAGAGTTTTCAATAATTTCATGAAATGAGGCCCTCGGAGCCAAAGGGGTATGCGTATGGGTGACAAAATGGTCGATTTTGAGTTAATGATGCCAAACGATTCTTCATATTTCAAACTTTATTTGGTGATTATTTTTTCAGATTTTTCGAATTTTATTTACGTATGTTTACGTTCGAGAGTAAAATACAAATTTTCGAATAATTTATGGAAAATGGCCAAACACAACAACTTAAAAGCGCGTTTTCTCAAAATAAACTTTTATGCACTTATACCTTTTTGGCTCCAAGGGCCTCAAATGCTTTTGCAAAAGTTTTAAAAAATCCATTCATTCCCTGGCTATGCAAAGCAGTTTTTTGAGATTTTTTATTCTAAGGTAAAATACACTTGAAGGCTGTGTGATTAACCGTAAGCGCAAAAATTTAAAAAAATAATGTTGGAAATTGTTTTTGTACAACATCGAATATGGTGTATAAGTTAGGTTTGTGCTTGGTTCACATGAATTGATCTGCATAAATCCAGGAATATTTTTCCTATACAAATTTCCAATTAAAATAAGAACTCGTTGCGCTTACTTAAGACTGGTTATATCGCTTCCATAAATTTTATTGCTATTTCTGGCAGCAAAAGCAACCACATAAAATTATAGGACAGGTAAAAATTTATGAATTTCAAATTTCCATACAAAGCTTGCAGCTGTCTAGTGAACATACTTCTTTTTTTTATTTTAATGAATTTTTATTTTCTTAAGTGGTTATTGATTTTTGTCCTAATTTGTCGATAAAAAATTAAATGGTTTAAAAACATCTGTTAACTTGATTTTTCAGACGTTGACGCTGACGTTTGACGTTGAGATAAGTTTGGGTTATTATTTATTTACATAGTATTCCGTCTCACGACATGACTTGACGAACATAATTCCTAAAATTCACTCGGTCCATTGCAACTGTTCTCCAATTTCTCGGGCACCCCACGTTCGCCAGATCACGCTCCACTTGGTCTAACCACCTCGCTCGTTGCGCCCCCGCTCGTCTTGTTCCTACCGGATTCGTAGCGAACACCTGTTTTGCAGGACAGTCGTCCGGCATTCTCGCAACGTGTCCAGCCCAGCGTATCCGGCCAGCCTTCACCACCTTCTGGATACTGGGTTCGCCGTAGAGTCGCGCGAGCTCGTGGTTCATCCTTCGCCTCCACATTCCGTTCTCCTGTACGCCGCCAAAGATGGTTCTTAACACTCGTCGCTCGAATACTTCGAGTGTACGCAAGTCTCCCTCGAGCAATATCCATGTCTCGTGCCCGTAGAGAACAACCGGTCTAATAAGCGTCATATACAGGTTACACTTCGTGCGAGGGCTAAGTCTTCTCGACCGCAGTTGCTTGTGGAGTCCATAGTAGGCACGACTTCCGCTGATAATTCGCCTCCGGATCTCACGGCTGGTGCATTGTCTGCGGTCACCAGTGAGCCGAGATAGACAAAGTCTTCGACTATCTCCAGCTCGTCGCCGTCGATCGTGACCTTGTTATTACTGGACAAGCGGGTTCGGTCGGTCTCGGATCCGCAGGCCAGCATGTACTTTGTCTTGGACGTATTAATCTTCAACCCAACCCTTCCTGCTTCGCGTTTCAGTTTGCGGTAGATGTCTTCCACCGCCGCAGATGATCTGCTGACTATATCAATGTCATCGGCAAAGCAGATAAGTTGACTGGATCTATTGAAAATCGTGCCCCGCATTTCGCCCATCGCTCGTCGAATAACACCTTCTAGCTCCACGTTGAACATCATGCAGGATAGACCATCACCTTGTCGAAGCCCCCTGCGCGATTCGAATGAACTCGACAATTCACCCGAAATCCGCACACAGCACCCGAGCAGACTTTTATGGCAAAATTATAGCAAATTTTGCTATCACGCCCTGAGGGTTCAATTTGCTCTCATTTTGCTTGACATAAGGTGGAACACAGCAAAAATGAGAGCACAAATTTTCATACTTGGTTAGCAAAGTGATGCCTAATTTTGCTAAAACTGAGACCTTAACTACACCTCGTTTTTTGAGAGCTTGGAAAGCAAAATGATGTCAATGTGAGGTATCTTAGAGAGCAAAATTTGGTATTGATATGGTCTCAAAACTTCCAAAACGAGGAGCATTATTGGGGTTGCCGTTAAAGCATTATGTGACATCACTTAGCTATCCAATTATAAACATTGCTGCACCCATTTTTGCCACCGCCCTATATCGAGCAAAATGGCAGTAAATTTAACTTTCAATGCGTGATAGCAATGTTTCCTATAATTTTTATGTTTCGAATGGGTTACATAATTTTCCATTTTATCAATCTCAATGAGTTGCATGCTCAAAGCCGATAGTGTTCTACGATTCTGTTCGGTATCGCTTTTGAAGTATACATTCAGACGTTTTAAACATGTCCGTATAACACTATTCCAATAAAGTGTACAGGCATAATTTCAATTGCTTTGGTAAAGTAATCCGTAGTGTTCATAGCCAACACTTATGGAAATGAGTGACTTACATAAAATGATTTCTCTTATAGGGATGAATCATCTCAGAGGATGAAAATCCCGTACAAAAAAAATAGATTTATCTTACCACATCAATGTTTCTTGCACCACAGTAAGAGATATACTAGCTGCGATAGACATTTATTAATTGATTGATTTTCCTGAAAGCTATTATTAAAGCTATTATATAATTTTTTTCATTTTCACATTTCCCTTTTTCCTGGTAACTTTAATAAAAATGATGATCCATCCCTAAGTAAACAATTGAAAACATTCGAAATGAGTCTGGCTCCTTAAAACCTCACGGTATGAGCCGTTCCAAATGAAGAAAATACGAAAACAAGCACATGAATGTGTTCTGATTTTTTTCTAATATAGTTAAGTGATCATCAAATTGATACTCTTGAAATCAGTAGAGAAACCAATATTAATAAAACTATGTTTTTGAAGTTATGGCTAAAAAAAACCTTAAGTGTCCAGTAGTAGACAAGTTCCCCCTACATATGTCTAAAATAATTTAGGTATACAACGATTTTATAAATGACAGCTATCTCATCGATGCTTATGATCGAAGTTCAAATCTCCTATATATTGGCATCGTAATTTTCAAACAAATATTTTTTGTAATAGAATTCAGATTGAATATGATCGTAGAAAACGCCCAAATTTATACTAACTATTCATATTTGAAGTCTTAATATTCCTTTGATCACTGTCAACATTAAACGCCTTGATCTAGACACTGTTTTTATTAACCTGCTTGAGACGGATTGCACATCGTGAGTGCAAAAACGCCTCGCCGATATTTTCGGAATTTTCTAGGTCTTTTTCATCAACTATTGATCAAACACACAATAGTTTGATATTCGTATGATGAAAATTGAAAAAATGAAAAAAAAATTTCATGAATGTCGCAAATCCTCGGCTAGGCATTCGAAATTACGCATAGTCTTGAATAGGTTAAAATAAGAGGCAAATAACTATTTCTCGATCATTTGAACTTGAATTGCTGATTAAAGTGTTTGATAAGATTTTGATTTTAGTTTTCCTTTTTCGAAGCATGCATTATTTACCAGTTGTTAGTTTTATAATTCCTTATTTTTAGTTCTGAATCAATTCTAAAGATAGATAAATAACAAAAAAGCTTACTCACGATTTTCCTAGCAGTTGTTTACGTATGCAGCCTTTTTGAACACCCTTCGACCGGAAGCAGGAAGAGGAAGTCAGGCGGAATTGCGGAGCCGAAGTGCCGTATGCCTTTGGAAGCGCAGCCAACATTTTTCTAGGGGCATTACGGTTTCGAAGCCTCTATAATCCATTCAGAAGCTGTTGATAGGAGAGGGTCCATCATCTTCGATGTGTGAGCTTCTGAAACCAAGAAACATATTATTAATTGTTAATTGATCCTTACCTGCTTGGATACAACAAAGTGCATTCAATTGTTCCCGTTTCGACCAAGTTTCGCATGGAACAGCAAAACAGTATTCTTCCACCCAGCCACAAGATTCGCAGAGAATGGTTATCGCGCTATTAGATTCCGGACAATCGACAGAAAAGACCTAAAAATAAAAAAAAATCAAAACAATACAAACCTTACAGCAAACCTTATAACTTGTTGAAACGAAGTGGAAAGCTCACAGTCCTTTTCAAACAAGAAGAACACCACCAGCAGACACTAGATGCTCCTTCCTTGGCACACACTCGTCAACAATTTAGCGCAGAACCTATAGGCCAGATGTGTTTTGGGGAACCAACAATCGATCCGATCCGGTTGATGATTTTTTTCGCATTTGTTTTGGTTTCGTTTGACGTTTGAAAAATGTGGTTGCCAGTCAATGTGTACCTCATTGGTTGCCAGTTGCCAGTATGCTAGATTTTATTTTCGTAATGTGTGTCGGTGGTGTTGGTGCAATGTGGTACAAAGAAGGTGATGAACGAACACGCACACTATTACAGAACTTGTTATTCAAAAAGTAAAATGGTAAACAAAGCCTACGTCACTTGCCAGGATGTTTATGTATCCTTACTAACACTTAGCACGGGATTTCATTGCCACCTGACAGGTTGGTGTCGGTGGTCGAGGTGTGGAAGTCCAGAGATGAATTCTGTATGTCGAATGTTCAAAAAAGACTATAAATCTAGTGTAATATTTGAAAAAGGCGAAACTATCATGGGTATAAAAAAAAAACAAAAAAACGATCACTATGAGTAGACGCGCATGCAATAAATGCTAATAAATTCTGATTGTATTTCAAACATTTAAATCTTTAAAAAAATAACTGGACGAAACTGCATGTTCATGTATTTTAGTTGGGGCTTTGATTTTTCAATATAGAAGGCTAAACTTTTTTTTTGTGTATGACAAATGACGTTTTTGAAAAATCTAAACAAAACCGGGCTATAAATTGGATGAAATTGCAAGGCACGCCAAAAAAGTGTCGAAAACTCAAAAGGGTAAATTTTGCAAATTTACAGAAAAAAACTAATTCGACTTTAAGCACTTCTAATTGTTTTAAGGAACAAAAAGTGTTTTTGGTTCGTAGATCCAAAATTTTTAGCATGTTTTCCTCGAGTCGGTTATAGTTTCGTCCGCTTGATAAGTTTGGCGTAGTATTTAATGCAATGAGAAAATTTTATTTATGTGTGGATTAGCAAATTCTTATTAAAATTATTTCATTTAGATAAGAATTTCATTCAACCACTGCTGGAGTTTGTGGTTTGGGTTTTGTAATATTTTATTATAAAACTGTTTGTTTATGTTTTGTTTCATACGGTTACGCGATAAGTAAAGTAACAATTAGGTATGATGTTTTTTTGAAAAATATTAATTCTTGAGATTTTTTTTATAACTTCAAATTGCAATATTATTATAATGTCAATATTCCATATTGACTACACGTCGCTATTATTCGATTACATAATTACTACAGCAAATCCTGTTACCACTAAGATATCGTTCAAAAAGATATTCTCAGGCCCAAGGTGTTTTTATATTTAGCACAAGTTTCTTTCCTGTATAAATGAAGGATACCTCAAAGATGCCATGTTTTGCTATCAGATTTAACTTTACACCAAATTATGCTAACAGCTTGCTGTTGATACCATATTTTGGATTCAGCTTGCTATCAATTAAGAGTTTTTAAGATCTTAGCGATACCTAGTACCTACCTATCATAAATAATTCAATGGCAAATGATGCTATCAGTTTGCTGTTGATACCTTGATAAGGTATCAGTTTGCTGTCGATTTGGGCATCAAAGTCTGCTCGGGCACTGCGTTCCATCCATCGTCGCCTTGATCAGTCTGATCAGCTTCCCGGAAAAGCCGTTCTCGTCCATTTTTTTTTTTTTTTTTTTTGAAGTTTGGGTTATAATTTTGATATGCTCTCCTCATCAAGACACATCAATAATTAAAAAAAGTTAATGTTTCATTTAACATTAAATGTTTTTTGTAAGAATTTTTAAATTTGAGTCAAAGTTTTGTTCCTGGAAATTGGTTACCCTTCATCGAACCACCCTGTTAAATTGTAACGGAAAGCTATGACGAATTTCACCGGAGACACAAACATCAGACACAGGAGGCTGTTATCTCACAATGCAAACTATCGGAGGCTGCCCGGTTCGTTTGCGAATTTCGTTCATCGTAAATATAGGCAAACACATGAAAAGTGAAGATTACAGCATCGGGGAGAAGACAGAAAGACGCTCAATCTTTATGACTGACTTCCGGTTTTGATTTTCACGTTGCACCACCCTGTATGTCTTGCTGTCTGTCTGTTCGGACGTCAATCTACGTAATTGAATTCCTTCCATTTTTGGTTAATCGGTAGGTTGATCCGCAGGTGCAGCCGTTTCTGGACCGAACTGTGAAGGATTACCTTGCCGAAAATAGAAACTCAACTCAACCCAATGATGGCGCAAAGGAATGCAAATTGATGGAAGCGAAGCGGAATTTTCCACTCGAATTTTCCGGACAGCCAGCCGGCAGGTGTTGTTTGTCGATGTGTGTACGTTGGGTATGAGTAAGGTGTGAGTGCTTCTGCCTCCCTTGATTTGACTGGCTTTTCCTGGTCAGCAGCAGTAGCAGCACATTACGGTTCACATATCAGCCAACACCTCCGGGGAGCACTTTCCGAGTGTTGATGGCTAACTGTTTTAGCAAATTGACAGACAAATTTTATTATCACAGCCAGGGCGTCGTCTGGCATTCCTGTGCGCACACCCAACCAACAACATACGGCCGCTTCAACCGAACGGAATGAAACGATACGGCACAGTTAGCATCCATTAGTTGAACTCGAAAATTTCGAGGAGTTCCGGGTCCGGCATTATTATTGCCACATTAAATGTGGAGTGTTAAACCACACCCGAGGGACCCTTTATACTTGAAGGTGGCGACGCGCGGTAACTTTTGTATTAGAAATTATGGCAGCTCTAGAATTGTCACATTGTTTGAAGGTGCTGTTAAAATAATTTCATTGCATGAATATTTTACTTCCAGTTTTATGATCCTGCGTGGCTAGAACATTTCGTTCAATTAAGCTTGAATGTGCATGCATTATATGCCGTTTTTATAGTTAAAGTTAATCATATGCTAGAGACAGTAAGGGTGTTAGGATCAAGAAGTGGTCAAACTAAATTGCGTGTAAAACGATTATTTGTTTGTTAAAAAAATCAAACTATATTTTTTTAAAAGTTCAATATGTAGAAAAGACTGAAGAAATACTCAGTCAAGATTCTTTATGGCCTTTTTGCATAAAGGCAGGATGCCAAATCCGGCCAAAACACACCTGACAAGTCATGTTTTTCCAAGAAAGGCAGCATTCGTTTTTGAAGACACTTTTTCACTTAAATTTCCGCATTCCCTTAAAAGCGCATTCCCTGAATCATCAGAACTGTAATAGAGCTAAAATCTGGCTATTTAGCTCTATTGTAGAAACGTCAGCATGGTCTTTTTTTTAATTTCGAATAAATCATTTTGCTGTAAAATGTTGGTCACCAAAGCTTTTATAAAGCTGTTATAAAACATGCATTTTGTGCACTTCAATTTTGCAACCAACATGGCGTTAGTCAATTCATTGCTCAATAGCTTTATTATGGTCGGATAAATGGCTTATAAGTTTTATAGCGGTTTTATAAGATAAGATAATAAATTTGACGTTTCTCTCGCAAGCCAACCAATTACACGCGTAGGATGAGTGAGTTCCTCATTTCTGAGTTTTTAATTATGAGAACAGACTTTTTAAATGAAATAAATAAGAGAGTGGTTGATCTTGAAATCCAAGATGGCGGCTTTCGCTTCATTTTAAAATGTTCTAAAGGATTTAAAATCGCATGAAACCCCCACAATATGGGTATTGGGTGAAAAAGCTAAACTAGAAGAAGTCGCATTTCGCTATTTGAGGCAATTTTAAAATAAACAGAAGCGTTGTACAGCCATCTAGCCAACTTTGTGAATACATCTCTTGATTCTACCGATCAATTGTTTGCAGTTCTTGTCTCTTCAATTATACAATAATATATGTAAGAAAAGAGGGAGCAGTCGATGAGAAATATAAAACTTAACTTTATTAGCAATATTGTTTTATGAACGCGGGATGCGTGTGCATCGGTCGAGAGTAGTGATTAGAACTAATTTTTTTTCGGTTTCACCGAGGGGTACGCCAATCGTCCCACACGGCCTTTCCTGACTTCACTTCCGCCTCGGAAGTGTTCACGGCTTGAGGTAGTCTCCGGATGTCGTCGTCCTATTTGGCCCTTCTGCTTCGGCGTCCAACTTGCGCACTTCGTAACGATCGTTCGGCATCACTGTTATGATTTCGTAAGGTCCAAAATATTTCGGTTTGACCCTCTGACCAACTCCAAACTGCGTCTTCGGGATAGCCATAAGATCGCCAAGTTTGTATGGCTGCGATGGCTTTCGTCGTAGATTACTTACGACGATTACGTAGAGATACTTTCTGTTTTCTTCTTGGATTCGTTGGATGTTCTGGTGAGCTAGCTGTCGTGCTTCGTTTCTTGATTGCTGGAATTCTTCTTGAAGCTCTTTCTCCAGAATTTCCTTCAGCACTTCGTCATCTTTCGTTCGCATCTTGACGCCAATCAACAGTTCGCACGGAGTTGTCCGAATCGCGCGCTGCCAACTGCTGTTCAAATACTTCTGGACACTGGCAACGTAATTGAACCATGCTTCAGGTTTCTCGATTGATAGCTTCGTCAACATCGGAATAATGATACGATGGACTCGTTCAACCTGTCCATTGCCTCGAGGAACACCGGTGACAATCGTATGCAAGTCGATGCCTTCGTCAGCGCAAAACTTCTTGAACACGCCCGACATAAACGCTGAACCACGATCGGAGATTATTCTTCGGGGATTGCCAAACGTATCGAAAATAATCCGCAGCTTCTTCATCGTTTCTTCCGCACCAGTGGACTTGGTCGGAAATAACCAAACGAACTTCGTAAACCCGTCAATCACCTCCAAAATATAGTTAAACGACTTTCGGGTTGATGGCATTGGGCCAAGATGGTCCACATGCAAAGTGTCCAACGGCACGTCACCCTTCGGAATCGGCTTGAGTTCTCCTTCTAGCTTTCAACGTTTCTTCTCGCTTACGATACATGGAACACACGTAGCGATACAAAGTCTAATCTTGTCCTCCATTCCGGGAATATAGTAGTCCTTTTCGATTCGTTCCTTCGTCTTCTTGACTCCAAAATGACCTTTTTCGTGAGCCGTTCGTATTATCGTCGATTCCATCGATTCCGGAACATACAGCCGTCGATTCTCTCCATTTCCTTCGTACAAGACCCCGTTACTTGTACTGTACCCTTCGTAGTTGCCGTTGCTTCTCAAAGCCGTCAAAATTCCTTAGCCCTCTCATCGTCGCGCTGACCTTCGGAAACTTGGGCGCTAACGGAATCGGAGATCACCATAACATTCGCCCGCGACAGTGCATCAACGTGCGGCAGCTTTTCTTCAGGGCGATGCTCAACGTCAGTCGAGCGTTCATCTTCTTTTTTGTCATGGAATCCTTGAATGCTCGGCAGTCCGTAACAACTCGGAACTTGAGACCTAATAGGTAGCATCTAAACTTTTTAATTGTGTCCACAACTGCTAGCGTTTCAAGCTCATAAGAATGGTAATTCTTCTCTGCGTTGCTCGTCAATCGACTGTAATAATGGCAAGGATGAAATTTGCCATCGTCGTCTGCACGCTGCATCAAAATGCCAACCAAAGCGTGCTTACTTGCGTCGGTATGAATTTCAGTCTCAGCATCAGGACAAAATATACGCAAAACAGGAAAACTAGCGAGAATTTCCTTAATGCGTCCGAAAGCAGTCGTCGCTTCTTCTCCAAATTCGAATCTTTTATCTTTTTTCAACATACCTGACGGTCGTGCAACATCGGCAAATGAAGGTACAAACTTTCTGAAGTAGCTCGCCAAACCATAAAATCTTTGGAGCTGCTTCGCCGTCTTCGGAATCGAAAACTGTTTCACTTTTTCGATCTTCGCCGGTGAAGGATCCACTCGGTCGTCGTAAATCTGGTATCCAAGATATTCAACACGTCGTTGCAGGAACACACACTTCTTCCAATTGAACTTTAGTCCTGCCTTTTCGGAAACTTTCATCACTTTAGTTAACTTTTGTAATCCTTCTTCTCCACTCTTCGATGGGATGATCATATCGTCCACGAACGCCACAATCGTTCCGTCATTGATCAAATCCTTCATCGCAATGTTTATGAAACGTCCAAATGCATTTCCACTCGTACACAGTCCAAACGGTACACGTAAAAACTCGAATTGTCCATCACTTGTTACGAATTACGTGTATTTACGACTCTCTTCTTCAATCGGCACATGGAAGTACGAATTTTCCAAGTCCAACGTCGTATACACTCGCGCACTTGCCAGCTGATGGAATAGTTGACCCCACACAAGAAGTCCATCTCCGCCAACACTTTCATATCAATCGCTTCTTTTGGGACAATATACACCAGCATTTCGTAGCTTTGATTCCCAATCGACACATCAAGCAAAGCTTTGCCGCAAACAGCTTTTGCGTTTCCCCCGTAGCCACGCACTTTAATTTCGGATTTCTTAAGCTTCTCGTCGTGATCCGGCAACTTTTCCCAGAAATCTTTTCGGATCAGAGAAATCTCGCTTCCTGTGTCGACTGTTGCGCTCACTTCGTTACCGCAAATGTTGATCAAAACATTTGGGTAGGTACTTTTAACCAGAGATGCCATTCTCTACCGAGAAAAACGGAGAACGGAGAAAAAAACACCCCCGTGCGATAGTTGCAAATCACCCGGGTGAGATTTTTCGATCCTCTCCACACATTATTCGCACCCCGGTTTCGAAAGCCACACACACCTTAGTTCAATAGCTCCAGCGTGCGACGATTTGTCACTGTAGAGCACCCCGGTGAAAACACAGAACCGACTAGTTGAAGCCACCAAAAAGCAAAGACAAAAACAAACACGACGGTGTGCATAATAATAGCATCAACAAACGATGAATGTTTCGGGCGAGTGGTTCAGCTTCGTATGTGTTGGTAAACGCTACAAACCAAGCCAGCTACCGTCGCTGTTGCTCTCCGTGGTGAAAACATTTTTTCACTGTAGTGTGTGTTAGCTCTGTCGTGTTGATTTACAGATTCTCTACAGAGGTTCGACTAAAAATCTCTGCGGTGCGTTTCAGAGAATCTCTACAGAGAATCGAAAACCGAGCACGTGGGTGGTTCTCGTAAGAGAAATTGCAAGCCTGCTTTTAACACTCTTCATTGTGTTCACTTTCGGGATACTCTTCTTTACGCCTTCGTATTTCGATTTTTCGTCCGACTTAGCACAATTTCTCGACATATGGCCGTACTGATTGCAACGAAAACACTTTGGCCCATCATTCTTCTGCGGACAATCTTCAGCTATGTGTGACGTATCACCACAATTATAGCAATTTTTCTTCACCATCGGCAACTTTTTCATCTCACGTAACTCCTTCTTTCGTGGGTACACATCGTGAGGCTTCTTCGCGACGATCTTCTTTTGCACTTTTTCGAAGTTTAGTAACTTCTTCTTCAGCTGACGGATGTTCTGCGCCTCGTACAACTTCGCACGGTGGAATTCGTCGTCGGTAATTCCATCCACAATGTACTCGCAGACACTGGGCTCATCGAGTTCGATAGACTGGGCTATGCGCTGCATTTCGTAGATATAATCGCGTATGGTTTCGTCCGATTTTTTCTTTCGCGCGGCTAACTGACGATGGATATCACTCGCGCGTATGAAAGGGGAAAGCTCTTTGATCAACGCAGCTTTTAGTTTGGCAAACGTAGTGATGTCACGTAGCGCAAACATAAATCTTCGTGCGGTTCCCGTTAACTTTTTGCGACACATGATTAGTTTTTGCTCGTCGTACCAGTGTGCGGTTCGGGAAATCGCCTCGAACTGCACCATCCACACTTTCACATCTTGCCCGTCTTCAGCCCCATAGGTCTCGATGTTATCCTCAACATCACGAAACGAGTACGGTTGACGTCGCTCAATCGTAACCCGCCTCCTCGTAGTAGATGTGAGATTGCATCCGTTCGCAGTATGGAAACTAAATTCTTCTTCTTTTAGTTCCTCGCCGTCGTCACTGCGGTCGTCGTTATCGTGGCTTTCGGCGTCGCGGTCGTCAGCTTCATCTTCGTGTACACTGTTGCCGTCGTTCGGTGCTTTCGCTTCGTCGTTATGACCACCCTGCAGCTCGGCGTTCGGTACCCCATCGTAGATACACAATCGACCATCGTTTGCTGTTTCGATGTCGTGGTAAGCGATTCTTTGCGCCATCTCCTTCTTGCAACCATCCGTTGCCAAGCCACGTTTTTCACATTCGCGCACTATTCCGAACTTGGTGAAAAATTCACACAACTCGTTAACTTTTTCCGCCATCTTGGTTTTGGAGTAGTTCGCCGTTCTTCGTAACAACTTCAATAACTTTTTCGCGGAATCAACGTGTCGACCGATTGATTTTGGAGTAGTTCGCCGTTCTTCGTAACAACTTCAATCACTTTATCGCGGAATCAACGTGTCGACCGATTGATTTCTGCATTCAAAACTCCTTCCCGGACCGAGCCCCCATGTAAGAAAAGAGGGAGGAGTCGATGAGAAATATGAAACTTAACTTTATTAGCAATATTGTTTTACGAACGCGGGATGCGTGCGCATCGGTCGAGAGTAGTGATTAGAACTAATTTTTTCTTCGGTTTCACCGAGGGGTACGCCAATCGTCCCACATATATTATACATTTCTCCTCTTAAAAAAATATATTATACAATTATACATAATAGTTTGTCTCGTTGCTTTATTGCATCTAACAATATAATAGGTTCAACTATAGTTGTATGATTGATTTCGTGCATCCAACTATAAATATGAAAGACTAGATTAATATAAACTACTCATGTATGATTGACATTCTTCATTCAACCATAAATATTATGGATTCAATTTTAACTGTATGGTTGAATGAACTATACATATAGGAAATTTTAATATACCTCAATAGTTAATTGAATTATATTTATAGTTGATTCATTCTTTTTTATAATATAATAATGTTATATTTAATTTGATTCAATTGATTTATATAGTTATAGTTTCGAAAGTTTCATAGGTTGGTACTTTTCCGGATGGCTTCGAACCTTTAAATTAGGTTATGAAAAAAAGTCTCTGCTGGTCTTAGAAGCTTTGATTTATTTTTTCAATTAGTTATCCATCTTTATGTTCTGACAAACTGAATCCTAAAAAAAATAATATAACTGTATATTTAAAACCTGAAGGAATATTTATCTGACAGGGAAACGAGGATTGCAAGGCGGATGTGTGCTCCGACATACCGTGAATTATGATGATGGCAGCCGCCAGTCGAAGATCCTCCAAAACCGAGACGATGGTGGATTTCGTGACATGGTCAATCCAGTCGATCAGTCCCATTCTTTTAACTGCTTGCATCAGGGTTAACATGTCCACAAAAAAACAGCAACGTTGGACATTTGGTCCGGAACTAGATATAACTTATCGGGAATGATCAATAAAACTACTTCGCCGCATTAAGTCAATCATACAGTTGTAGTTGAATGTATCATATTTACAGTTGAATCAATCATACTATTACAGTTGAATCTATCATATTTATAGTCAACTGTGAGAGGTCAACTAGGTTTGTAATTTGAATCTACTATATATATAAAGTTGAATGCCTAAAATCAATCATACAATTGTAATTCAATTTATCATATTTACAGTTTAATGCATGGCCTTGTGATATAGCTCAGTTGGCAAGTGTGTTGTCTTCTGAGCCAATGTCCACGAGTTCGAGTCCAAGAGTAAATATCGAACACAGTTGTACTGGATAAGTTTTTCAATAACGATCCGCCAACTGAAACGTTGATAAAGTCGCGAATGCCATAAGGATTCTAAAACGACTATAAGGGTATATACGGGCGCCAGTATTGGCGAAAAATTGGCCTCAGCCATAACCTCAAACTTTGATGAGCTGACGGCCTCACCAGTGATGCTAGGCGCGTTACTAAAATCAGTATTTGTTTTTTTTTAAACTAATTATAATATTTCTGAATTGATTAAATTTTTTAACAATCAACAGCTAATCGTTTGAATTCATTACGGGGCGTCTCTAATAAAATTGATGAAGATAAGCCATCTTCTGCTAATGAATTTTCAAGGTGAATTTAAAACATCTGAAATATATTTTCATGTACTGCTCGGTAAAGTAAAAAGAGTTGTTTCCAACGAATGCTAAATCATTCACTGTTACAAAAAAAAAAAGTAAATTAATAAAAGCCACGTTGATGTTGACTATGAAAATAATAGCCTGCATGCTCTGATTATTTATAACATTTTCACATAATTCGCTACATCGTTTAAGTGTGCGATACAGACAGTTGTTATTCAGTTCAGATACATGTTGCGTTTAATTTCATATTCTAATAGAAATCTAGGGGAAAGTTGCAAATTGTCAGTACTCATGAAAACGTTTTTCAATAAAAATTCAATTTAAAATATAATGATTTTCCAAATATCAATGCACTTGGCAGCCCTGACCACCCAAAAAAATCAAAACACGAGCTTCTGTGTGTCGCTTTTCCACAGGGCGAATTTGTCGATATTAGTACCGCAAAATCGCGTTTATCGTGCGCCTTTCTCAAAAATTGATTTTGTTCTCCCATGGTTTGAGGTTAGGGCTGAGGCCTCCTGCTAAGGTGGTGTTCGTGTAAAACTGTCAATATATCCTAATAATCGAAAAAAAAAGTTAATTGAATTATACAATTATACAATCCGGAATATTTTTTTATTATCCTCCGGCATTGGCATTTAAGGGGGGGGTAGGGTCTAACACTTTCAAAAAATCGATTTTTTTATTTTTTTGTTTTCTTATTGTAAAACATTTCAAGAATGTTGTGTCAAATTTTCAAGTCAATTGAAGCAAAACTGTAGAAGTTATAGGCCTTTATCTCCTCCTATCTAATACAGCAAGAAAGCAAGAGCAGAAACTTCAAACGCGTTTTTCTCGAAAGCACATTTTCAAAGTCCGTGGACATCGTCATTTGAAAACTACTTATACGATTCTTTTCAAATTTGGAACATGTTTTCTACATATAAAATTTCTACATATAAAATTTTTTACTTTGGGGAGATTTTACAGGTGAAAAATGGCGGATTTTTTCGTAGTTTTTACTTCAAACAGCCACAAAAATTTCATAAAATTTTTTTTAAGTTAAATAAAAACGTTGGGGTCTAGAAAAACATCTATTAAAAATATATTGCTCTGATTTTTTGACTTCAGATGATTCTGTGCTGAGATACAGTGTCCACCGCAAATCCTGTTTTCTTAAAGGCATCCTCGTAAGTGCTCCGTCACCGGCTCATTTTTCAACATTTTTCTACGAAAAAATTACTAAGTGTTGTTTTAACAATGCTTTGTATAATGCAAAAAAAAATTGAATACATTTGTTTGAACGATGGCTCTAGAAAAAAATCGTGAAAATGGTGTCTTTTTTTACCCGTTAGACCCTACCCCCCCCTTAAGAGTCTAAATCTGTTCCTCAGTGTAATCTGGGGTTCTTGTCTTCTTTCGGCACTTAATTCCAACAATGTCTTGCCAATGTACAGGTAAGAACAATACATTTTTTTCGCAGTATCCTGCTCGGTCAGTGAATCCTTGTTGTTGAAGGCACAAGAAAGAGAACAAAGTCTTTTTGCGTCCATAATTTTCGCACGGTCTACCTCTACCTCGCTTGCGAGTAGTTGTTGGGGATTTTAGGATATGGTAAACAGTGGAAGCTGCCACATTTTCACTTTTAAAATGTGTTACTCTATACATTTTTACATTTAAAATGTTGAACTGTACAACACGCTCGCGAAACGCTTCTGGTTTCGACGTCATTTTGAGCAAAACTGGGCAAACAAAAACAAATTGAAAAATACTGACAAAAACAGGAAAAGAAAACATAATACAACACACTCTCTCATTTTTCTCTAAATCCGTTTATGTTTGAGTATGCGTTATACAGGTTTGAAAAGTAAACATGTTCAGGTGTCAGATAGCGAAATCCGACTTGTATTCATTGAGCTCTTTCAACTAATACCCATATTCCGAAGCTTTCATATGATTTTTAGTCATTTACGGCTTTTGCAAGTTGACGGATGAAACCATCTTTGGTTTCAAGATGGCGTCGTAAAACGAAATTTACCTATACTCGTTAAGCCTTTCACCCAATACCCATATAATGGATTGTTAGTCATTTAAAGCTTTGAAAAAGAAAAGCGGAAACCGCCTTCTTGGGCCCTTTCACTCAATACTCATATTGTAGAGGTATAACATACCATTTTTGGTTATTATTAAGTTTTATTAGTGACACCATTTTTGGTGATCAGAAGAATTTCAAATATTTTCATATTTTTTTCAGTTTTACTCAAAAACAACACACATGACTTATCAAAAATGTGTCAAAATGGGATTTTCAATTCAAATATGTACATTTTCGCATGGGGGTGTCCTGTTTTGACATCTTGATCAAGAACTGTCTCCTAATTTTATTAAGGTTTTTAAATCATGCACTGCGTGCCTTTATAAAACATACAAAAAAGCTTGGAACAAACTTCTTAGTTTAGGTATTGTGGTAGTTTTAATAGAGCATTCAGAACTCTTTCTGAACAACTCAAAAAAGCTTTATGAGCGTTTTCAGAATAGTTGAATCATGAAGCTAAGCATTTTTTTTATGACCACAATAAAACAGTTATAAAACTAGCTCCATATGAAATGAAACGCCATAATAAAACTTTCAAATTCTAGTTGGCGGCAAGAACTGTTATACATAAGGTTGCCAGAATTTTTTCAGCACGTAACCGGGCCGGACAAACCGGGCAATTTTTATATAAAAACCCGGCAAAATCCGGGCATTTGATTTTAAAATGGCCACCATAAATCCGGGCAAATTTTGTCAAAACTCAGAAATTCCTATAGAAAAATTCTTATAGAAATCAAAATCTTACTAACAAAAATAATTTTTGTTCCCCTCCAGGTACCATGATCTCTTGCTACCTGATGTACAGCCGGCAGTTCAACACGGCCGGTGAGGCGCTAGACTACTACGCACAGCAACGCACAAATGACGCCAAGGGCGTCACCATTCCCTCCCAGAGGCGGTACGTGGAATACTACGCCTCGCTGCTGCAGAGCAATGAACTGTACCGATCGGTGACACTATACGTAAGAAAATGGTCATTGAAAAAAATTCAAATGCAAATTTTATAATTTTTTTTTATAACTTGTAGCTCTGCGAGATTCGGGTGACGCCCGGGGTCAACATCAGGGAGGGTTCGATCCACGTGAACGGATCCGACCTGGTTTCGCTGGTGGACATCAAGCGGACCGATGACGCCACGGTGGCCAAGCTGTACTGCTGCATGCCCCTGAACGGCGACGTCAAGATCGAGTTCCTCAAGAGTACGGTCCTCAGGAAGGAGAAAGGGTTCCACTTCTGGTTCAATACCTTCTTCGTGGCTAAGATGGCGAAAAGTGAGTATTAAGTGGTTTTGGATTCCGATTTGAAATGTTTAAAGCTGTTTTTATTTTTTATTTTATTTTTAGGAGATGGAGATGGGAATTTGTTGCTAACACTTAGCAAAACGGAAATAGACGACGCCCATAAGGACAAGCAGCACAAAGTGTACCCCAAAAATTTTACGGTAAGATTGCTTTTTTCTCTACCAAGGTATTTAGGTAACAACGTAAATATAAACAGGTTGTAATTTACATAAACGTATAGAAATTAGTTGAAACAAGCTTGACGTCTTTAGAAACCCTGAGAAAGATTTAGATTCTCCCATACTCTGTGATTCATTTATGAAATAAATGAAGACTGAATTCAAACTCTTTTTATTTTGAAATAGCATTCTTTACCCTTGTTACCGGCATAAAATATATTGGTGACCTTGAGTAAAACTGACTAAAGGGTGATACGGTCAAAATTTGGTCGAAAGAAAACGCGTGAAAATCGGTGAAATTGTTTATTTGAAAAAAATCAAATTATTTTTTTTTTCTAGTTTAATTAGTATAAAATTCAGCAAAAATATTCAGTTAGGCTTCCGCTCTTCCCCTGCCATCAGATTTCGACAGCCACCTTGTCCACCTTCTTCGCCGCAGAAAGCCAGTTTGCCTTGAACTGCTGATCGTCCTTAGCAGTTTTTTTGGTCTTCTTTAGGTTCCGCTTGACAATAGCCCAGTATTTCTCAATTGGGCGGAGCTCTGGTGTGTTGGGAGGGTTCTTGTCCTTCGGAACCACCTGCACGTTATGGCAAGATTTAATGGCACGACCTTTTTACCGTAATGGCAAGATGATAAATCCGGCCAAAACCGTACGGAACAACCGTGTTTATTCAGGAAAGGCAGCAGACGTTTATTCAAACACTCTTTCACGTAAATTTCTTGGCTGACAGTCCCGGAAGCTATGAAAATGCTGCTTTTCAAGCCACAGATACAGATGGCTTGCCAAACCAGATATTTCTTCGCGAACTTTGACAGTTTCATGTGCTTGAAAATATCTGCTACCTTTCCCCTTCCTTTTGCCGTATAAAACTCCTGTCCCGGAAGCTGCTTGTAGTCGGCTTCGTCGTCCATTACCACGCAGTCAAACTTCGTCAGCATCGTCGTGTACAGCCTCCGGGATCGCGCTTTGGCCGTCGTATTTTGTTTATCATCGCGATTTGGAGTCACTACCTTCTTGTAAGTCGATAGTCCGGCTCGTTTTTTGGCTCGATGCACGGTTGTAGACGATATACCCAGCTTATTTGCGGCATCTCGGAGAGAGAGGTTAGGGTTCCGCTTGAAACTACCGGCAACTCTCTTTGTCGTCTCAGCGGCTTCCGGTTTTCAATTTCCCCCCGATCCAGACTTCCTGGCTGTCGACAAACGTTCCCCAAACACTTTAATTATATTTGTAACGGTTGATTTGGCAACTTTTAGCGATTTTGCGAGCTTTGCGTGCGAGTAGCTCGGATTTTCGCGAAGCGCGAGCAAAATTTTGATACGCTGCTCTTCTTCCTTGGACGGCATTTTGACAACTGAAGAGTGAATTCCAAAATCAAAATAGAAGCAACATTCCACACACACATCTTCAAAATGAGGGATGTTCAGGTTTTTTAAATGCAAAATTGAAAGAAATACGCCAAGTTGATATTGACCAAAATTTGACCGTTATTGATCAGAATATTGTCATGTACGATTCAACCCCAACAAATACCGGCCTCATTGGTAATGTTTTCACACATTAATCCGTTGCAGAGGTTTTTCACAACCTATACGGTGTTTTGTTTGCTTCATCCATAGATGAAAACTGTGTACCAAAGACTCAATGTCGAATTTGCAAGTGATTTATTGGGAGAAATAATACAATGTTATTGTTAGAGCACCTGTATCCGTGGTTCAAATAGCCGGCTTAGACTAGGGATACCATACGTACTCTTTTAAGAGTACATGTACTCTTTTTCGATCGAGAAATGAGCGTACTCTTCTTTTTGTCAAATTTTACAAAATGTACTCTTTTTTTGGTAGAAGGAATTAAATAAAATTTACTTGTACCTATAAATAAACATGAAGATTGTATTGAAAATTTAAGATTGTATTCTTACAAAAAACAAGAGATAAAACTTTTAATGCATTCGTTGCTCAACACTTCAGTTTTGCTTATTTTGTTGAGTCTTTCAAAGGATGAATACGAGTACATTCACGATTTCAATCGGGAATTTTCGATCTAAATTAGCGCCTTTGAGCAGAGGTGCAAAGCATCGCATCATTTTGTAAGCAACGTTTGACTTTTTCCCGACCACATCAAACTAACTTCATCTTCGGAAGCGTCGGCTTGCGAACATAGCACGCCGACTTTTGATTGTAAATGAACGCATCGCAACGACGCTGTGGCACGATTGGTTCAAATGACTGCATCTCTTAAGTTCATTCCGATGCTTTGCGAACAGTTCGCCTACTGATTTTAAGGCGACGTCAACCGAAGGATCCGTTCGTTTGAATTTATCGGGGATAAGTACAAACGACCTTATCGAGATAGGGTCGTTTGAACATTCAATTGAATGTTCACTTTTGAACGTTCAATTGTATGTTCGTCTGATGCGTTCGGCAGCCTAAGGCAAGACGCCGAGCCGTGTTAGGATGGGATGGATTATCGATATGGTGCATTGCTTGCGTGTGGTGTTCGGACGTCGCTCGACGATTGAGGGTGTCGGGTGTCTTGTAGCGCGCGGATGACTAGGTAAAGAGAATGAGGCGCAGTTAAAGTTTACTTTAAAAGTCCAATTTTACTGAATAAAATGCAAACCGCCCAACTACGGTTGGGCTTGTAAGAGATTGTTTATTCTTTTTCAATCCAATTTGCGGATATTGGCTGTTTGCTTTAGTTCTGAACCTTAAACTAAAGCAAACCATCATTATCCGCGAAATTTAATTTCAGGTTCAGTATGCATGAAAATCTGTTTTCAGATTTCAGATTCCCATTTCAGATTCCCATTTCAGATTCAGATTTCAGATTCAAATTTCAGATTCAGATTTCAGATTCAGATTTCAGATTCAGATTTCAGATTTGAGATTCAGATTTCAGATTCAGATTTCAGATTCAGATTTCCGATTTCAGATTCCAGATTCAGATTTCAGATTCAGATTTCAGATTCAGATTTCAGATTCAGATTTCAGATTCAGATTTCAGATTCAGATTTCAGATTCAGATTTCAGATTCAGATTTCAGATTCAGATTCAGATTTCAGATTCAGGTTTCAGATTCAGATTTCAGATTCAGATTTCAGATTCAGATTTCAGATTCAGATTTCAGATTCAGATTTCAGATTCAGATTTCAGATTCAGATTTCAGATTCAGATTTCAGATTCAGATTTCAGATTCAGATTTCAGATTCAGATTTCAGATTCAGATTTCAGATTCAGATTTCAGATTCAGATTTCAGATTCAGATTTCAGATTCAGATTTCAGATTCAGATTTCAGATTCAGATTTCAGATTCAGATTTCAGATTCAGATTTCAGATTCAGATTTCAGATTCAGATTTCAGATTCAGATTTCAGATTCAGATTTCAGATTCAGATTTCAGATTCAGATTTCAGATTCAGATTTCAGATTCAGATTTCAGATTCAGATTTCAGATTCAGATTTCAGATTCAGATTTCAGATTCAGATTTCAGATTCAGATTTCAGATTCAGATTTCAGATTCAGATTTCAGATTCAGATTTCAGATTCAGATTTCAGATTCAGATTTCGGGTTCAGATTTCAGATTCAGATTTCAGATTCAGATTTCAGATTCAGATTTCAGATTCAGATTTCAGATTCAGATTTCAGATTCAGATTCAGATTTCAGATTCAGATTTCAGAATCAGATTTCAGATTTAGATTTCAGATTCAGATTCAGATTTCAGATTCAGATTTCAGATTCAGATTTCAGATTTCAGATTCAGATTTCAGATTCAGATTTCAGATTCAGATTTCAGATTCAGATTTCAGATTCAGATTTCAGATTCAGATTTCAGATTCAGATTTCAGATTTGAGATTCAGATTTCAGATTCAGATTTCAGATTCAGATTTCCGATTTCAGATTCCAGATTCAGATTTCAGATTCAGATTTCAGATTCAGATTTCAGATTCAGATTTCAGATTCAGATTTCAGATTCAGATTTCAGATTCAGATTTCAGATTCAGATTTCAGATTCAGATTCAGATTTCAGATTCAGGTTTCAGATTCAGATTTCAGATTCAGATTTCAGATTCAGATTTCAGATTCAGATTTCAGATTCAGATTTCAGATTCAGATTTCAGATTCAGATTTCAGATTCAGATTTCAGATTCAGATTTCAGATTCAGATTTCAGATTCAGATTTCAGATTCAGATTTCAGATTCAGATTTCAGATTCAGATTTCAGATTCAGATTTCAGATTCAGATTTCAGATTCAGATTTCAGATTCAGATTTCAGATTCAGATTTCAGATTCAGATTTCAGATTCAGATTTCAGATTCAGATTTCAGATTCAGATTTCAGATTCAGATTTCAGATTCAGATTTCAGATTCAGATTTCAGATTCAGATTTCAGATTCAGATTTCAGATTCAGATTTCAGATTCAGATTTCAGATTCAGATTTCAGATTCAGATTTCAGATTCAGATTTCAGATTCAGATTTCAGATTCAGATTTCAGATTCAGATTTCAGATTCAGATTTCAGGTTCAGATTTCAGATTCAGATTTCAGATTCAGATTTCAGATTCAGATTTCAGATTCAGATTTCAGATTCAGATTTCAGATTCAGATTCAGATTTCAGATTCAGATTTCAGATTCAGATTTCAGATTCAGATTTCAGAATCAGATTTCAGATTTAGATTTCAGATTCAGATTTCAGATTCAGATTTCAGATTCAGATTTCAGGTTCAGATTTCAGATTCAGATTTCAGATTCAGATTTCAGATTGAGATTTTACATTCATATTTCAGAATCATATTTTGATTTAGATTTCAAATTTCAGATCCTGATTCAGATATCGGATTCAGGTTTCATATTAAGTATTCAGTTTTAGAATTAAGGTTAAGATTTTGGGTTTAGATTTCAGATTCATATTTGAAGTCCTGCTTACTGAAAATTACTTTTTGTTTGGAGCCGAAGGGGTATAAGTGCAGACCCCTTTGCCACCAACCCAAACGTCATTTCCTGTACGAAGTGTTCATTCCATCGGGACGGAATAAAAAGGAATTTAATTGGCATTTGAAAAGTAAATCATGTTTGAAATATACTACCAACAGTTAATCATTTCATTGATTTTACTGATAGTTCTTGTGAACAAAATATTATCATATTTTTCATTAATATTAATATTGTATTAATATTATTCTTAATCATATTGTGTACGCCACGAATTTGGGACTCAATATATTTAAGCTCAATGTGTATAAGTATGAGATGATTGGGTTAACGTTGAAGCGCTAGTCGTAAATGTACTGTTAAACATCAACTCATAATGAGCGGAAGGCCATTTCCAATCTGAAATCTGAATCTGAAATCTGAATCTGAAATCTGAATCTGAAATCTGAATCTGAAATCTGAATCTGAAATCTGAATCTGAAATCTGAATCTGAAATCTGAATCTGACATCTGAATCTGACATCTGAATCTGATATCTGAATCTGAAATCTGAATCTGAAATCTGAATCTGAAATCTGAATCTGAAATCTGAATCTGAAATCTGAATCTGAAATCTGAATCTGAAATCTGAATCTGAAATCTGAATCTGAAATCTGAATCTGAAATCTGAATCTGAAATCTGAATCTGAATCTGAAATCTGAATCTGAAATCTGAATCTGAAATCTGAATCTGAAATCTGAATCTGAAATCTGAATCTGAAATCTGAATCTGAAATCTGAATCTGAAATCTGAATCTGAAATCTGAATCTGAAATCTGAATCTGAAATCTGAATCTGAAATCTGAATCTGAAATCTGAATCTGAAATCTGAATCTGACATCTGAATCTGACATCTGAATCTGAAATCTGAATCTGAAATCTGAATCTGAAATCTGAATCTGAAATCTGAATCTGAAATCTGAATCTGAAATCTGAATCTGAAATCTGAATCTGAAATCTGAATCTGAAATCTGAATCTGAAATCTGAATCTGAAATCTGAATCTGAAATCTGAATCTGAAATCTGAATCTGACATCTGAATCTGACATCTGAATCTGATATCTGAATCTGAAATCTGAATCTGAAATCTGAATCTGAAATCTGAATCTGAAATCTGAATCTGAAATCTGAATCTGAAATCTGAATCTGAAATCTGAATCTGAAATCTGAATCTGAATCTGAAATCTGAATCTGAAATCTGAAATCTGAATCTGAAATCTGAATCTGAAATCTGAATCTGAAATCTGAATCTGAAATCTGAATCTGAAATCTGAATCTGAAATCTGAATCTGAAATCTGAATCTGAAATCTGAATCTGAAATCTGAATCTGACATCTGAATCTGACATCTGAATCTGAAATCTGAATCTGAAATCTGAATCTGAAATCTGAATCTGAAATCTGAATCTGAAATCTGAATCTGAAATCTGAATCTGAAATCTGAATCTGAAATCTGAATCTGAAATCTGAATCTGAAATCTGAATCTGAAATCTGAATCTGAAATCTGAATCTGAATCTGAAATCTGAATCTGAAATCTGAATCTGAAATCTGAATCTGAAATCTGAATCTGAAATCTGAATCTGAAATCTGAATCTGAAATCTGAATCTGAAATCTGAATCTGAAATCTGAATCTGAAATCTGAATCTGAAATCTGAATCTGAAATCTGAATCTGAAATCTGAATCTGACATCTGAATCTGACATCTGAATCTGAAATCTGAATCTGAAATCTGAATCTGAAATCTGAATCTGAAATCTGAATCTGAAATCTGAATCTGAAATCTGAATCTGAAATCTGAATCTGAAATCTGAATCTGAAATCTGAATCTGAAATCTGAATCTGAAATCTGAATCTGAAATCTGAATCTGAAATCTGAATCTGAAATCTGAATCTGAAATCTGAATCTGAAATCTGAATCTGAAATCTGAATCTGAAATCTGAATCTGAAATCTGAATCTGAAATCTGAATCTGAAATCTGAATCTGAAATCTGAATCTGAAATCTGAATCTGAAATCTGAATCTGAAATCTGAATCTGAAATCTGAATCTGAAATCTGAATCTGAAATCTGAATCTGAAATCTGAATCTGAAATCTGAATCTGAAATCTGAATCTGAAATCTGAATCTGAAATCTGAATCTGAAATCTGAATCTGAAATCTGAATCTGAAATCTGAATCTGAAATCTGAATCTGAAATCTGAATCTGAAATCTGAATCTGAAATCTGAATCTGAAATCTGAATCTGACATCTGAATCTGACATCTGAATCTGAAATCTGAATCTGAAATCTGAATCTGAAATCTGAATCTGAAATCTGAATCTGAAATCTGAATCTGAAATCTGAATCTGAAATCTGAATCTGAAATCTGAATCTGAAATCTGAATCTGAAATCTGAATCTGAAATCTGAATCTGAAATCTGAATCTGAAATCTGAATCTGAAATCTGAATCTGAAATCTGAATCTGAAATCTGAATCTGAAATCTGAATCTGAAATCTGAATCTGAAATCTGAATCTGAATCTGAAATCTGAATCTGAAATCTGAATCTGAAATCTGAATCTGAAATCTGAATCTGAAATCTGAATCTGAAATCTGAATCTGAAATCTGAATCTGAAATCTGAATCTGAAATCTGAATCTGAAATTTGAATCTGAAATCTGAATCTGAAATGGGAATCTGAAATCTGAAAACAGATTTTCATGCATACTGAACCTGAAATTAAATTTCGCGGATAATGATGGTTTGCTTTAGTTTAAGGTTCAGAACTAAAGCAAACAGCCAATATCCGCAAATTGGATTGAAAAAGAATAAACAATCTCTTACAAGCCCAACCGTAGTTGGGCGGTTTGCATTTTATTCAGTAAAATTGGACTTTTAAAGTAAACTGTAACTGCGCCTCATTCTCTTTACCTAGTCATCCGCGCGCTACAAGACACCCGACACCCTCAATCGTCGAGCGACGTCCGAACACCACACGCAAGCAATGCACCATATCGATAATCCATCCCATCCTAACACGGCTCGGCGTCTTGCCTTAGGCTGCCGAACGCATCAGACGAACATACAATTGAACGTTCAAAAGTGAACATTCAATTGAATGTTCAAACGACCCTATCTCGATAAGGTCGTTTGTACTTATCCCCGATAAATTCAAACGAGCGGATCCTTCGGTTGACGTCGCCTTAAAATCAGTAGGCGAACTGTTCGCAAAGCATCGGAATGAACTTAAGAGATGCAGTCATTTGAACCAATCGTGCCACAGCGTCGTTGCGATGCGTTCATTTTTTTCAACCACAAGTTAGGCGTCGTAGCTGATCTTAACCTTTTCAAGAAATAATCAGCTTGCGACTTTTTCTCGACGACGTTTGCGCTGAACGTTCATTTGCACCTCTGCCTTTGAGGAGTATGCAGTGAAAACCCGGACTGTAAACAACATGCTACAATATAATATTCAACAATATAACTACAACTTGCTTCAAAGAATAGTGCACAAATTGAAAGCACACAAATCAGTAATCATGTTTTTAAAGAATGAAAAAAAAACGCCTCTTTCAAAAACCCTTTTTGAAATACAGTTTTTATCAACTTTTTGGTGGTTCCTCAGCATGAAAAAGAAAACTTTGAATAATTGAACTTAAAATTCTGAACATTTGACATGTAAATCATATATCGTCCAGAAAATTGGTGGTATTTGAATAACCTAAAATATCATTGTTTTTAATACATATAGTTTAACTTCAAAATTTTGGAACTCTTTCTCAATGTACTCTTTTTGGCGTTGCCCTAGCTTAGACCCAAATTCTGACTATCGAAACCGCACTGGTGGCTCATTATACCAGTTTCAATTCAACTTTGATTCGAACAAGTATAAGAAATGGTTCAAAACTGAGCAGATTTCGATCCAATTCTACGCAGTTCTTAACCATTTTCGAGGTTTATTTGTTATTTATTTCTGATGAACGGATCACATGTTGATCCAAATGGTTACCTAAAATTAAAAACAAAACATGTAATTCTAACTACGGGGTTCTCAAGGTCCTTATCACTTTTCCGGAAAACATCCCTCGAAACGTCAAAGTCAAAATGCTCCTAAAAACGGTTGAACGATCTCATTGCACCGATGAGCGCGCTGTTAGCTCCGTAATTGTTCATTCGAAAGGGAATGTACAATTGAAGATCCTGATTTCTAAGGGTCGTTCACTAAGCGGAATAGCCTCCAGTAGCGTGAGACAGTCGATTAGCGATGTTAGGAGGTCGGCGACGAATGAGGCACGTGTTGCTTGTCTGCGGGCTTGAAGAGTATCGATATCTATGAGGCGGAATCGAAAAGGGTCTTGCCAATTCAGGTGTCTAAGGGCGCCTCGAGCCGATCGACACCGTTCTGGTAGTAGGGATCAGACAGCTGATGCGTATTCATAAGCTTTTCAGGCAATACACGTCCTTGAAGTCCTTCGCCTCTCTAAAAATGAAATTGAGATTTCTGGATGCTTTGTCAATCACTTATTTGGTGTGTGTCTCAAATTCCAGGCGCTGATCTAAGATTGCGCAAAGATCTTTAACTAGTTCACACGTGAGATAGGCCCGTCTCCAAGGAAGTACTCCGCAATTAAAGACTGCCGCTTACGAGGTCAGCCAAAGCAGCCGCCCGCTTACGATATGCAGAGCTGAAAAAGGCAGTTAAACGAGCTTGTAGACGAGACAAGAGAGCCTGGACAAACTCCCTAGCCGAAGAGGGAGAAAGAGCCGCCGCCATTGGAGATATCCGATTATTATATGATACTAGCTGATCCCATACGAACTCCGTTTCGCTTTCAACTTGGAATATGTCATGAAAAGTTTGTTTGAAAGTCAGTAGCCAAGCATTTTCCAGATCCACTTCCGAATTTATTGTTAACTAATATAAATTGCAAAAATATTGGACGATCACTTTTTCTATCGTCTGCTACTAAATTTGAAATCAGGAATCAATTGTCCATCCAAATAAAACGTGTATAAATTTCAACTCGATCGTTGAATAACAACGCAATTATTGCCAAAATGATAAACTCCTTTCGGTGATACAATGATAATAAACTCCTTTTATACAATCTTTGATATCTGAAATCAATTGCCCTTCCCTCAAAATTTCCGTGTGCAAATTTTCAAAGCAATCGATTGTAAAATAACGTCAATATTGCTAAAAATAGTGAAAAATTAATTTATATGGACGACCCCTTTCGTCGACCCCTGGCAAAATATTTGACATCTGAGATCGATTGTTCGTCCCTGAAAACTACCGTTTGGAAATTTTCATCCCAATCCGATGTATAATAAGGTCGATATTGCAAAAATATTGAAAGGTTTATATGGACGACCCCCTTTGCCGGCCCCTTAAACTGAATTGATTACCTGAAATCCATTGCTCATCTCTCAAAACCCTCGTGTACCAATTTTCGTCTGAATCCGATTTATAATAACGACAATATTGCATCAACAGTGAATAGTTGACATTGTCGACCCCTTTGGTCGACCCCTGATTTTAGTTTGGATAAGTGAAATCAGTTATTCGTCTCTAATAACTCCTATGTGCAAATTTTCATCCCAATCCGATGTATAAAAACGACACTATCGCTAAGATACTGAAAATATAATATGGACGACCCCCCGATACCTCAAATCGATTGCACGTCACTCAAAACTATCGTATACCAATTTTCATCTGAATACGATGTATAATAACGTCAATGTCGCAAAAACAGCAAACAGTTAATATGGACGACCCCTGTCCCCTTACACAAAATTTGACACCTGAAATCGATTGCTCGTCTTTCAATACACTCTTGTGCAAATTTTCAACACAATCCGACGAAAAATAACGTCAATATCGTGAAAACAATATTTGTCTTGTATGGACGACCCCCTTCAGAAGGGGTCATCCAAAAATCTGAAAACATTTTTCATCCTTCCTGGTCCTAATGAGTATCCATGCCAAATTTCAGCTCTCTAGCTCTTAAGACGGCTGAGTCTATAGAGGACAAACAAACAAACAAACAAACAAACAAATAAACAAACATACAGAAATTGCTTTTTATATATATAAATTTCTCGCCGCCTTAGTGGTGCAAGGACTAATGCAAGAATGCCGCTGAAAAACCGAGCAGGTCAGCTGCTGACAGATCGAACAGATCAGCTCAAGCGTTGGACTGAGCATTTTGAACAACTTTTCCTAGTTACAAATAGCAATGGCCAACAGAACCCGCAGCTCGAGGCGCCCTCAGTAAGTCGCATTAATGGCGTCAACTCGGAAGCGCCCTCGCTGGCTGAAATAGAAGCGGCAATCAAAAACATGAAATCCAACAAAGCACATGGGATCGGTTGCATCCCTGCTGAAATGCTGAAAGCCGACCCTGCCCTATCAGCACAAATGTTGCACCGTCTTTTCGCTGACATCTGGGATACTGCAACATTCCCGGCCGACTGGATGCAGGGTATCCTCGTAAAGGTCCCGAAGAAAGGAGACCTGACAGAGTGCGGTAACTGACGTGGCATAACTTTGATTTGTACAACCCTCAAAGTACTCTGTAAAGTGATCCTGAACAGGATCCAGGAGAAAATCAATGCTACACTCCGACGGCAACAAGCTGGATTCAGATCCGGACGCACATGTGTGGACCACATCACAACGCTACGACTAATACTGGGACAAATCAACGAATTCCAGGACTCTCTTCTGCTGGTGTTCATTGATTTCGAAAAAGCATTTGACCGACTGAACCACGAAAACATCTGGGTTGCTCTTAGACGACGAGGGGTCCATCCAAAAACTAGTCCATCTCATCGAAGCACAGTACGAGGCATTTTCGTGCAACGTCTCGCACGACGGTTTTTTGTCCGAACCAATCCCGGTAACTGCTGGGGTGAGACAAGGATGTATTTTGTCACCGCTGCTTTTGCTCGTCGTAATGGATGAGATCTTGACTGGATCGATTGACTGTAGACCAAACCGAGGATTGCCGTGGAATCCTTCAGCAATTGACCAACTGAACGACCTTGACCTGGCAGACGATATTGTTTTGCTCGCCCAAACACAACAAGACATGCAGAGCAAACTCGATGACCTCACCGAAAGCTCCAAGGCAGCAGGTCTCAAAATCAATGTCGGAAAGACCAAGTCGATGGAAATAAACACAGAAAATCGTTCCAATTTTGTGGTAGCTGGACAACAGGTTGAGACAGTGGAGTGCTTCCAGTATCTTGGTAGTTAAGATTACGCCTGATGGTGGTACCAAGAAGGACATCGAAACCCGGATCAGAAAAGCCCGATTTGCGTTTGCGAGTCTCCGAAACATCTGGCGCTCACGCCAGATCTCTCTACGAACTAAGATCCGAATCTTCAACTCAAACGTCAAATCCGTATTGCTGTACGGGTGTGAAACTTGGTGCACATATGCGGTGACGACGCGAAAACTGCAAGTTTTTGTGAATCGCTGCCTGCGGAACATCATCCGCGCTTGGTGGCCTGGCAACTGGATCTCAAACGTTGAACTTCATCGCCGGTGTCATCAAAAGGCGCTAGAAATCGAGATTCGATTGGAGATGGATTGGGCACACGCTGCGAAGAGATGAAAACGAGATTTGCAGAGAGGCGCTTGACTGAAATCCAGATGGGCATCGAAGAAGAGGCATTCCCAAAAGCTCGTGGCGGCGAAGTCTAGCTGCTGAAATCCGCACAGTTGACGAGAACATTGTTTGGCAGTAAGTGAAGACGCTGGCTCCGGATCGCCAGCAGTGGAGATCTTTTATCTCAGCCGTATGCGTCGGTCAATCGGCGCCGGACCCTTAGGTAGGTAGGTAGGTAGGTAGGTAGGTAATGACTAACTTCGAAGATGCAGCGAGACAACAACTCTTGAGCGATCGGGTGGCAGGTATAGTACACATAGGTGCAATTTTCGGTCAACAAGATCAATACGAATCCACACAAGTTACAGATCGCACCAGCAATTATTGTCGATCAGCTGCGCTGAGAGATTCGACTTTACAGCAAGTAACACCCCGCTTTCACTGGACTTAGTGCTGACACAGCGAAACACTGCATAATCAGGGCCGAAGAACTGATTGGATAGTGTGCGGTCATTCAGCCACGTTTCCGTGAAGGCGATGAAGTCATAGCAGGAACACGAAGTTGCGAGCAGTTAGTCGGTCAGGCAGGAATTAATACGTCCGACATTCTGGTAGTAAAGGGTTATGGGATCTAAATGACCCGGAGCGGATCTTTAGAGACGTGCACTAAAAGGTAGAATATCAGCAGGCACAGGAATGCAATCAGGGGTACCAACCATACTTGCCTGAATTCACAGGCTGGAGAACTCAGAGCCGGGACGACTGATGACGCTGGCTGGAATCAGCGAAGGGCTCAGGGGTCTCCAAAGTGCCTAGTGACAGTTAATAAATCACAAATGGGGTTGCAATTTTCTTTACTGGATTGGATCTTATTTTGTTGGTTCAACTCTTGTATAAATTAGACCCAAGAATAGATCAAATATACAGGTGCTCTTATGGAAAGCAAAAATACTTGGTAAAAATTTCTCTCTATCGGGAAGTGTGGCCGGAACTAACATTCTTCCCGGCGTTGAACTGAACGATTTCAAGATTCAGGATGACACCAATCCTCCTAGGTGTCCAGCGGCAGTAGACAGATTTCGTTGTAGTTTTTCCATTGAGCAGCTCAAGACGAGTGTGGCCATCCTCACCCACTGTAGTGGTGGAAGGTTTTCGTGGACCAGCAGCACCAGAGATCCTTCTTTAAACGTTGTTTGTTTGAAGTTTTTTGACGTTGTTGTAGCAAATGTAGATAGTGGGTCATCCAGATTTTCCAGAATTTCTGTTTGAGATCTTGCAAGAATTGCCAGCGATAGAGTCATTTCGCTGGAATATCGTGGTACATCGTTACGGCAATCGCTTTGAGATTTCAGTATCCTAACTATTCAAGACACTCGAAAGTACGCAAAAAATTTTTCAATGTTTACGAACAGTCCATAGGTGGATGGTGGACTCAGTCATAATACGTAATTTTCATTAAGAAATTCTTTAACTGTAAGCTTAAGAATAAGACAATTTTGGTTTAAATCGTGGCAACGCATTATCTAAGATCAGGCTCGAAGTTCATATTGCAAGATCGGGATTCAATTTCAGGATAGGTTTAGTTTTAAAAGTTTTGAAATCCGAAGTTTTGTTCTAGAATCAGTATAAAGGCTGACGATCAAAAGCCGTATTCAAGTTTCATGTTCAAAATCCAATTTCCCTTCTTTCTC
Organism: Uranotaenia lowii; assembly: GCF_029784155.1. NCBI lineage: Eukaryota > Metazoa > Arthropoda > Insecta > Diptera > Culicidae > Uranotaenia > Uranotaenia lowii. The sequence continues at coordinate 179,787,323 of NC_073692.1, read as the reverse complement.
CCTCAGGTCCAAATGGTACTGCAGACGGTACCGGCGGGTAAATATTCGGAAAGTGTTAGTCTTCAAAAATGCCATCCATCCTCACCACCTCCGGGGTCCATCCAGATGCAGATGACGAATACAACTTCACCGACCGATGGCGGTGGTCTGTTGGTGATCCATTCACCCTCCTCGCCGCTGATCAACTGCAACCTACCGCCCCAGACGGTGCTGCATCCGCAGGTTCCGTCACAGTTCCATCCACCGCACCGGCAGCAGCTGAACAACAGCACTTCCGATCCGTACCGGCAGCCCGGATTGGCTAGAGCACCCCTCGGGAATAACCATCAGAACAATCACAACAACCACAACCAGTTGGATGAGAACAACCACAGCTGCGTCGAGTACTCGGAAACGTCCAGCTCGGAGTCGTCGACCGAGGAGGAAGGCTGGGATTCCGGTGAGTGTCCTACACTACTGCTAGCTCCTCCCCAAGATGATGAAGATGATTCTTCTGCTAACAAACTATTGTACTATCGGAATGATAACTATTACTACGGCAGCTGTGCCGGTCTTGGTAGCGAGTTTCATAGATTGCCACCGCCTAGATCGCCAAAAACCGATTTCCCTTCCGTTTTTAGCAGTAGTAGTAGTGGTTCGTCGTTCGTAGAACGTAAGGCTAGCGAAAGCAATAGTAGACCTACTAGCAGTCCAAACGTAGTGGCTAATCTGCCGATAGTGGCAGCTAGTAGCAGTAGAAACAGTAGTAGCAGTAGTAGCAAACTACCGGCCTCGGTAGCAGTAGAAAGTACTAATTCAGTTCAAAATTTCGCGTTACTCAGTCCAGTGCCGAGTAGCGTAACCGATCACAAGAGTCAAAACGGGAAGATTTTCTCCGGCGTTAAGCCACTAACGACTTCAACCACTAACAACATATCCTGGCCTTTGTCGATTGGAATGAGGAAGAAAACACAAAAGAAAAAATCTTTCAAGTCTAACAACTTTACCAGTTTTTCCGGGACTCGAGAGTACGGGTCTAATGTTTCAAATGGGTCTATTGGGTCCACAACCAGTCAGGGTAAAGTTACGAGCGGTAAGAATCGATTCTACAAGCTCAGATGGTTGAAATCTATGCGAAGTGACCCCAACATGAAAGAAGTTCTGCTAACTTCTTTTCCCGGAAGGGTTTCCGTTTCTAAGGTTGGACATCGAGCCGTGGTAGAAGAAGAGGCGCATGTTTTACCGAAAGTTTCTGTTCAACCTTCTGAATCTTCTGAAGAAATATTCCCTTCTTCTTTGGACTATTACTCATCGATTTGTGATAAACAGCTAAGCTACGAATCGCCATCCAAAAGTCCCGGGCATCTGATGAAGCAGAATCTCAACCGCAAGCCTTTTCCTACCCTGGAAGAAGTTGAATGCCCTGTTGTGATAGCAAAGCCCAATGAGAAAGGCAAACCTAAAATCGGTTTCGAAGTTAGTCCTGTCCAGTCCCCGACCGCGAAAGTCTTTCCAGAAATGTCCCTTCCATCTGTGTCTCAACCGTCTATCGAAGAAGAATCTGTCGAGAAAAGCGCATGTGATAGTAAAACCCCAATAGAAAGTCCACCTTCCCCCAGATCCTATAGCCTTCTGCCGAAATCGGAAAACACTAGTTTCTGTGATCGGATCCTTCAGAGCATCGTTGGCTCCCGAAAATCATCGTCCGACAACGAGCTTCAGGTGCCTTCTGCCAGCAACTCGACCAAATCCAGTCCCCTAGCGTTGCGCTCCAACCGATGTTCACCTTTTTCGCTGCGGGAGCTGGGCCAGGAATTGAAGTCGGTCATGAGAACCGCCAATCCCGCCTCCCAATCTCCTACCTCAACACCTACGAAAACCTCCAAGGAACAGGACCCACCACAGGCTCCTGCTGGTGGCAAACCAGAATGACAAATGCCTCCGCTATTATTTGGACTATTTTTAATTTGAAACTCGTTGCTTCAAAGAAGATCTTCTCCAAATCTTCTCTGATTTTACGGCTGTGCTGTGTGTTTGTTGCCTCCATCACATTAATCCCTTATGTATGTATGCGTACTCTGTGTGTCCGTCGGATGTTTACCATACGGTCCAGGTGCTTGGACCTGTTTGATCGTTCGTGGATCGGTTACAAATTTGTGTTCTTTCGTTATTGCGTGATCTTACTAGTTTTAGCCCTTAGATGCAGTAACCGTTGATAGTGAGATATAGTTAGGAAAATCAATCCCGCCAAGTGCTACCGAAACTTGAGCCTCTTTAGCTTTGTTTTTTTTTCGTTTTGCTTTCTTTGTTATGTTGAAGTTTAAGAAAAGCCTTACCGAAACGACTAATAAATAAGTTAGGGAACAATCTGGAACCGAGCTTTGTTCAGTTCGCGTATGTGGATGGTCAAGTCGATTTAGTTTTAGCTGTTTAAAATCCGTTTCAAACAAAGATGATCACCCAAAGCGAGCGTTTAAAGGTCGGTTTAAGTGTCAAGAGATTATATTTTATTATTTTATTTTGTTGTAGAAGCTTAGGTACTATAGAATCAACTATTCTTTTATACACCACTTATTATTATACACACTGATGATTAAGGAAACAAACAAACGAAAATGATAAATAAGAACGATCTTTGCCTTCAAACAAAAACCGTAGCTTTTCATTTTGTCCTTACGTCTTCTGTTTATAATTTCCGAGGGGGCTTTCTCATCGTAGTTGTTGATACCAGCATCATTGAATTGGCAAAATTCTCATCGGCTCCTACATCCATAATAGTAATAATTTTTTAAATCCATTGAATCAATTTGTTAAAATTTGCTTTAGGAACCTTTCATTGAACTGCTTTCTCTAAATAATACGTCTTAGAACTGGTACTTCAAGCTTGATCACGCTGGCAAACATTCTATCGGGTTCTTTTTCTCATTCTTCCACTCCAAACCAAGGTAACACCACCCTTTGCCGTTAGTTTCAAGCGAATCGACTCACTAACAACTTCAGAATTCGCGTTAAGGATTCAACGCGCTAGAATTAAAAGAGAAACTCATACGTACACAACCCACTAATCTACAAAATATTGACTTAATCGACCAACAAGCGCACCTTCGAAAACCCACGTGTAGGAATAAATGAACCCCAAACAAAACTACTACGAAATATCTCGCTGTGATAACCAAGAAAAGAGCCACGAATACAGGAAGAAACGTCAGCACCCATGTCAGCGGTTGGTTTTGGAACCTCTTCAGAACTGGTAGACGTTTCTTTTACTGAACCTCCTAGTAAGTCCACCACCTCACTTGTTGATGGCTTGTGTGTTTGTATGTTTTCGGTGTGACACAACATTAGGGTAGGGTGCCTGCTCTCAGTCATTCATTCATGGACCCGAAATTATTAGTCGTTCACCACCGAATGTTACAAGCGATTGGTCTTCCGCGAATCAGTTATTAATCATTCATTCATTTGAGCGTTAGGTTTTTTTTTGTTTATTTCTGTTATGATTGTAATTCCTAGCGGTGATTTTTGGGTTTTTAATATACTCGCACAAACAAATAAAAAAATTTCAAAATTTCTCTCATATATCTATGTTCTAGCCATGTTGACCAATCTTATGCACTCTTCACTTGAAACAGCTTATCGGAATGAATCCAATAGAATTCGATATTTTGTTAACTATTCATTTCTATTTTTTTCCTAATCTCTCTGCGGAGGGCAAATGCCTGACTCGTAACATTTTCTACGAACAAATTCCTTACAACGAGTCAGGCTCGTGGTTTAGCCTATGAAAAAAAATCTACACCACGAGTTCAACTTCTACGCACAGGGGTAAAATATGAACATGGAAAAGCCGATCAAAGCTATTTCCTGCCGAAACTATGCGTTTTATACCTGGAGTGTCTTTGAGACAAATGACAAACATTACAAGGGCTATAGAATTATTCTTTTAAAAAATTGATGAAACCATCTAGCAGTGAGATAAAAAAAAAATTACTGTTTTAATGTCCAGTTTATAGCTATAATGTCTGAGAAAAGTTTTTAGCTTGTACCAATTCTTGCAACTTAATCAATAAAGTTATTATATCAATAAACGTTTCCAAGTTAGGCCAATTAGAAAACATCTTCAATTTTCAGTTTTGTAACCCTAACTTTTGTACGAGTGATTTTTTGTATAAAATATGTTCTTAAGTATTTGAGTAAGTTGTACACTTTCACTGGATATCCTGTATTCACATTTTTAGGCATGAACGAGATTCTTATAAAAACTAAAAAAATGGCATTTTTAACTAGGCTTCGGACTCATTAGAGAGCAAACACCCAAGGAGCTAAAATCTGCTCCCAATCTTTAAGTGGCAAGAAGGAATAAGAAGAGTCGATTTGGGATCATTGTTGAGTTTCTCAAACCCTGGGGTTTAAAAAGCTATGTTTTGGTTAAAAACTCATCCTTGATTTTTTGCTGAATTTTCTAGTAACGTTTACATGAGTAAATTTGAACTTTGACGTTTGTATGGAAAAATTTTATAATTTGTTATAAAAAATCAACATCAATATGTTTCTCCTGTGGAACCGAGCCTGCTAATGGTTTTTGTGCCAATTTATAATTTCTTTAAAGGAAATTTTCTGCTGAACAACTTTTTCAAAGACCGTAACTTCGTATCTTATTAGACAAAAATGTCATAAGCTGTTGAAGGGGGGTATATCTTTCGGCATTGAAAAACAATAAATTCAATTGGCATCACTACTGAGCGCCTAACGAGGTATTGCATGACTATTTTCATGAAATATTTCGCGAGGCACGAGCAGTGATGTCTATAAAATTTATTGTTTTTCAGTACCAACAGACAAACCTCTGCTAAACAATAAATAACTTTTTTGCCTAATATAATACGAAATTCTCGACAAAGTTGTACAACAGAAAATTCCCTTTAAAAAAATTATAAATCTTCACAAAAACCATCAGCAGGCTCGGTTTCACAGAAGAAACAAATATGATGTTGATGTTTCAGTACACAATATTCAATTTTCTCATACAAACCTATAAAGTTAAATTTACTCATGTAAACGTTATTTAAAAATTCTGCAAATAATCATGGATGAGATTTGAACCAGAACAAAGCTTTTTAGACCTCAGGGTTTGAGAAACTCAACAATCACCTCAAATCGACTTAGTCTAGTGAACCTCTGTCTCAAAGATGTAAATCCCCTCCTAGGGTAGACTTGCCAGATAGTTTTCAAAAAAGCGGTACATTTTGAGAAATAAGCGAGACACAGCCGAAAAAGAGGAACATTTGAAAATGTGTTAGAAAATGTCATGGTTTGTACAATGTTTGTATGTTTTTGGTAGATACTTTGGGTAGAAAAGTGCAGTGCGTTTATAGTTATAAATAAATTTTCAACCCAGGAGTTAATATCGAATAAATTTAAAGGTTTTCAATGCTTTTCCGCCAACTGCATTTTTGGATAAAAATAGTGCAAATGACTCGATTTTTTTATAATAACGTAGATTGAAACAAAAAAAATGAAACAAATTGATTTTTTTTTGAAAATCTGTAGATATTCTCTACATTTTCACCATACTTGCTTTTGAATGTCAATACAAAACAACTGTTTGAATAATGCTTTCATTTTCATTATTTTTGTTAGCATGAATAATTTGCTTTACTTTAAAAGTCACACAAATTTTGATAAGACACGGAGAACATCTCGAAATTTTGAAAATTTATTTACCAATCAAATGAATTCATTTTAGTGCGAATTAGCATGGAGTCTTAGCACTTCAAGCTTTAAGGATTTTTTTTAGTTAACTGAAAAGCTACATATTTCGCCATGCAGCAAAACTAGAAAGTTGCCAGAGAAGAGCTTCTCGACACAAACCCTTTCTTAAAGCTAGGTTGCTTTCTAAAGGGTGAATAAATGATAAAAATCATGTCATACTTATCAAAAAACTTTTTTTGAATAATAAAGATGCTTTGAATGAAATAAGTATTATGTTTCATTTCATATCAAATCAAATAGAATCTTCTGATATGTATAGATGAGATGAGGTACATTCATGAAAAATTAATTTTTCATAAAAAATTAAATCTCGTGGGGCTTCGTGAGTTGTAAAGATCAAACAGATGTTTAGCACTCTAATCAAATACTTAAATGTGACTTTTATCGATAACTTTAAGAATATAATTTTTATAGAACTTAGTGATCAAAGAAAACTCTGACTTCCTATTTGTGGTTTGTGGAGTTTGGGTTTAGCAATTAAATCAATAAATCTAGAAAACTTAAGCATATTTTTTTGAAAACTTTTGGGACGGCGGGACATTTCCAAAAAAAAGCAGGACGGATGGCAACCCTATCCCTGGGAGTTTTTTTTACCTCTCACTCTTCTCTGAAACGAGAAATGAACGCTCTACGGGCAAGGTTGCCGACATTTTTTTTAATTTTCAAAAATCAGGGACTGGGGAAAATTTAAATTAGGATACGTCGACGTAACAGAAATTTCGCTTAAAAGATAACCTTTTTTTTTGGCCGTCGATCCACATTTTCACTGCAGCGCAGCGCACTTCCAATGCAGTTCCTTACTACTCATTGTTCATCACATTCCAAAAAATTAGGCAAAATCAGGCTTAATTTTTAAAAATCAGGGAAATTCAATGGCTTATCAGGTTGTCGGGCTGAGCCTCGGAAAATCAGGCAAATTCTGAAAAATTAGGCACATTGGCATCTCTGGGTTGCCAACATTTTTTTCCAAAAATCAGGGACTGATGTGAAAAAAAATCAGGCTACGTCAAGTAACGGAAATGTCACTCAAAAGGGATGACCTTTTTTTTGGTCGTCGATCCACAGTTTTACTTCAGCAATGGGCTCTTTTGCAGTACTACCCATTTTTCATCAGATTCGCAAAAATCATGAAAAATCTTATTTTTAAAAAGCAGGAAAATCCATTGGCTTATCAGGTTTGCAGGCTAAGCCTCGAAAAATCAGGCAAATCCTGAAAAATCAGGCACATTTTCATCTCTGACTGACGCACTTTGCGCTTCTAGCGGTAAGAGGAACGAGTGAGAATTACTTTCGTCTGCCAGGCAGGGTTGCCAACATTTTTTTTTCCAAAACTCAGGAAACCGTGACTTTAAAATTCAGGATAAATCAGGCTTCGATAAAAAATAAGGCGAACTGATGACTTTTGTTTTGTCTTTCTTACAAAAAGGTTTAGCTATCGATCATGGTGATATGCTTAGCTTAGCTTAGCTTAGTTGACTACTCATATCCACCTTAAATCATTGAACTTGAAGTGCTTATATATGATCATTTATTTAAAACTTCAGATAACATATTTGATTAGACTTTGTTCAACTTACGCACTTCAAATTCCATGATCGCTGGCGTGGCTAAGCAGAACAAGATCTACCTCGCCAATGGTTGCTACTTCGTGATTGATCGAGGCCATTAATTTTGTGCAAGGACCAAAAGAATGGTGCTTGGGATTAGCAGTTCATTCACAATGCACAAAACTCATGCTCTCCCTTTGAAAATGATCAATAACGACGCCGGCCACGTCCTAGTAGTCAAGGAGGAATGAAGGAGGGATTGTTAGTAGGATACTTCATAGGATCAATTTCACAACCTTTTGTTCATTTTTTTTTTCCAAAGAATAATTTTGAAAAAATTTAGAAACGATGGTTAGTCAATATCACCAACTATAGAAACCGTCTATACGTCTGCGAATCTATATTTAAATATCCAAGGAAAGGGTTTTGTTAGTAGGGGAAAGGTTATAGATCAAGGTCCATTTTGGGCTATCGATCATGGTGATATGAGTCATAAATTATGAGTTCTAGACTAAGGTTGCCAAATTGCCCGGTTTTATGCGAGTTTGTCCGGATATTCAATACCAAATTTGAGAACAGTCCGGTCCGGCCAGGTTGCCCGGATTTCATTGAAAAATGCCCAGATTTTGCCCGGATTTCTTCACTTTATTTGGCAAATTAAACAAAAAAAAAACAACGAACACCTCCAAAACGAAATTTTTTGAGCAAGTTTTATGCAAATAATCTTGAAAGGTTTATTGGAAGCCTATAAAACGGTTCAAAATCTTGATGAAAAACATTTTGTTTTCATTTTTTTCTTGATTTTTGTTGAGGAATTTCTTAGTTTTGAGAAAATTTGCCCGGATAATGCCCGGATTTATGGTCGTCAATTTGAAATCGAATACCCGGATTTTGCCAGGTTTTTATATAAAAATTGCCCGGTTTGCCTGGCCTGGATACGCGCTGAAAAAATTCTGGCAACCTTATTCTAGACTCCTTTTTCCTGGTATGTATCGATTCAGTTCGATGATTTACTAAGCCATTATTGCATTTGTGCGTGCGTGTGTATTTTTTTTTAAAAGGAACACAAACACATAAAGGATCTCAATGGCTCCAAAATAATGGGTGATAAAAAAATTAAAATACCAATTAATCTGTACGAAAGATTCATCCATCAAGAGAGAATAACAAGTAATCGCTCATTCCAAAATGGGGAAATTTCCGCTTATTTCAGGCTGTTGAGATTTTTATTGTTGTGTTGTTTCTTAGCTCTGAAATAAAATATCGCCAGTTAGTTTTTCCATACGATGATGAAAATGAGTCATGAATTTAGAGCTTTACACAGTTAGGATGAAAATAAATTCGAAGAGCATTCTATGCCCATCCACAGAGGATTGGAAAATAAACAACATTGGTCGTCCTTAAATGTTTTAATCTGTTGCGGAGCAGAAATGGGATTCCAGTTCCGAATTTAATATTATGGTTCCGCAGTGACATTCATTCTAAAAGCTCGATCAGATATAATATTCGAAATTGAAAATGAAATTTATGATAACAAATTCAGTTCATATTTTTACATAAAGTAATGCAAAGGCAACTTGTAATTTCGTTAGATATAGTTGTTTTCATAGCAAAAAAAAACGCATGTTAACAAATAGTAAAAAAACCAGTTACCTTTAAAAATTCGTCAAAAAATATATGTTTCGTATTTTCAAATGATGCCAAATTATGTAAAATTACCTCCATTTTTTAATCCACCGTCCATAAATTTTCTGCAGTGACTGAACCAATTTCGACGGTTGATCAATTGAAAAGTGCGGGTTTTACACTTCTTTTTTATTTTTTTTGTGGCCATCTGTCCAACATAAAGCTTTTAACATCAAATTTCTTATGCACTAAGCGAAATGCGAAGCGAAAAATGTTCTTGTGCAATTGGTAGCAGAGCTGCAGCTTTTTTCACGAAGCATGTTTCATCAATTATTTTCTTTGACCTTGAATATCACAAAAATCATTGCTTCAATCTGAGTATCAAATTTGAGTAACGTTACAAGGTTTATTAGACAATAAATTTTGTACAAATTGTAAAATTGTTGACTTGTACGGTTGAAAAACAAGCCAGATATCGAGATAAAACTCTCAAAATACCTTAAAAGGACTTCAGTGAGTTCAGGCAAAATCAGGAAAAATGGAGGCTTAATAGGTTATCAGGATGGACCTCGAAAAATCAAGCAAATCCTCAAAAATCTGGCACATTGGTAACCCTACATGCGAGATATACATGGAGTGTATCGATGGAAGGGAGCAATTCCACATGTCCCGATTTATCGGTATTTATACCGTTTTTTAGCAAATTTTTGACCAGGAATATGTACGATAAGTGAACGTGTTTCAATATTTCAATCGCAACTCTCAAATTTTAAAGGAAAGAAGCATTTTGTTTTTGATAGTCGTATGTTTAAAGAAAAGTTCACGAGTAAAGTCCTTACAATCCGTTGGAATTATGCAATTATTTTTTCATTGAGAATGCTGGAAAACCGTTGTTTTTTTAAATATTCTACTATATTTATAATTGCGCCAAGGTAGCCAGCAGAAAATATTCTAATGAGGTCTAATGTATATGAGTTCCAGAGTTTTGAAAATCCAAAATACAAAATGTAAAGAACACTATTATGGTCACACCTATAAGGAATCATGTGTTAATCTAAAACTTGAAGAAATTTTTTGATTGAGAATATTACAAGGAAGCTTTAGGTTTTAATATTTGAGAAATCATCGAAAACTTTTCAATATGTGATTTTTTTAATTGGGACCCTCAGAGCCAAAGAGATATTAGAGCAAAAATGATCTATTTTGAGCTAATAATACGGAAAATATTTCATGTTTACAAACTATATTTGATGATTTCTTCAGATTTTTTGAAATTTATTTACATATTTTTAAAACGTATGGAAAATGGCCAAGCACAACAGCTTAAGAGCTTTTTTTCTCGAAGTTTGCTTTTTTGCACTTGTACCACTTTTTGGCATCAATTATGAAAATCCAAAGTTTGCAAAAATTTTCTAACAAAGTAATAGAGAACAAAAAATAGTTTGAACCTTCTAAGAACTCTTAAAACCTTATCAAAAAATGTATAAAAAAAACAAGAAAAAAGCGAGCGCACAAAATACGATAAGGCATTTATTAAAAAAAAAGAATTAAATAACAGATTTTAGAATCACTACCGAAAACCAATTTTTAATTACCTTAAAATACCGATTTTCATACATTTTTTTTGGATTTTCATACCGAAAACCGATTTTTTTGGGTTCAAAAATAGCGGTTTTAATGTGGCATCACTGATGGAAGGTCAATCAGTTGACCAATGGAGCTCGACTTGTACGCTCGTGTCGGTCGATTTCATCACGTTCACCGTGGTGTAATTGGCTAACGCGCCGTTGTACTGAAGCGGAGATTCCGGATTCAAGTCCTATCGGTGAGCCGTTTTGTATCATTTTCGAGAAATTCATGATATTTACGGCTTATGTTCTTCCTTTTCTTCGACGCTCATGTTTCTCTAAAATTACCATCACCTTGATAAATTGACAATTTTGTGTCTTTTCATCTCAAAACTCGCAAACTTTTTAGCAATATCAAGTTGATTGCTAGAAATTAACAACTGAATGCAGCAACACTCTAAGAGTGACAAAAAATGAATGCTATTAATCTTTCAACACTTGTTTTTTATTGTCGTAAATAAAAAAAAGTTTTTATCATCTAAAAATGTGAAAAATTATGGTGCGGCTGCTGGGGCCATGTATTTAAATTTTCATGTTAATCGACTTATAACTTCTAGAGATATTAGAATTCTCATACTCATCTAGATAAACAAAGTTATCTAGCTCAAACTTTATAATATAAAATATAGAGTCGATTTTTGGTCGATTTTTTTTCTAGATAACACCAGATCTAGACGTTTTATGTGTTTTAAACCCGGCAAACATGAAGTCTTATCAGAAATGATAACTTAAGTCGTTTACAATGGAATTGCGAATCGCAATTCCAACTGCATAATTAAATGATCGTATAAAATGTCGTTTGAAGTCAGTTTAAATCGGTTATGATAGAAAGTCCGGTATGTTTGTAAATTTTGAAATGAGTTCGCTCCCGCACGAGCTTCCAGTGAGAAAATCATCGTCATTTTCTGTCGGCAACCAGCAGTCCATCCAGATGGCTAAAATCAGATGGAAATTGAGTAATGAGAGATCTGAAAAATATTGTCGCTGGCAACGAATTGCATTCTTCCGATAGGTGTCGGATAACGCCCCATGGGTGCAGTTTCAGTTGCTTAAGGGGGGGGGTAGGGTCTAACACTTTCAAAAAATCGATTTTTTTATTTTTTTATTTTCTTATTGTAAAACATTTCAAGAATGTGGTGTCAAATTTTCAAGTCAATTGAAGCAAAACTGTAGAAGTTATAGGCCTTTATCTCCTCCTATATAATACTGCAAGAAAGCAAGAGCAGAAACTTCAAACGCGTTTTTCTCGAAAGCACATTTTTAAAGTCCGTGGACATCGTCATTTGAAAACTACTTATCCGATTCTTTTCAAATTTGGAACATATTTTCTACATATAAAATACCAGACCCCAACGTTTTTCTTTTTTGATTTTTTTACTTTGGGGAGATTTTAGAGGTGAAAAATGGCGGATTTTTAAGTGAAAAATCGTAGTTTTTACTTCAAACAGCCACAAAAATTTCATAAAAATATTTTTAAGTTAAAGAAAAACGTTGGGGTCCAGAAAAACATCTATTGAAAATATTTTGCTCTGATTTTTTGACATCAGATGATTCTGTGCTGAGATACAGTGTCCACCGCAAATTCTGTTTTCTAAAAGACATCCTCGAAAATGCTCCGTCACCGGCTCATTTTTCAATATTTTTCTACGAAAAAATTACTCAATGTTCTTTTAACAATGCTTTGTATAATGCAAAAAATTTGAATACATTTGTTTGAACGATAGCTCAAGAAAAAAATCGTGAAAATTGTGTTTTTTTATACCCGTTAGACCCTACCCCCCCCCCCCCCCCCCTTAAGAAAGAAATGAACTTTATGTAAGTGTATTGCCTCAACTTTGGTAGTATGTTGTTTTTTTTAATTGTCATACGACCGTTCTATAATGTACATGGAACGTTTATTAAAACAGCATAAGAATATAGCTACAAAATGTTTGCTGGAAAGTCATGGGGCATCAAATCAAAAATTTCGATTTCCCAGATTAGGTTTTGAGGATACCTAGCAAACATTTTTTAGGTATATTTCTCAACAACTTTGTTATACGTTTCTTATACATTTTAGAATGATCGTATGAAACTCGAAAAAACAGCATTTACCTACCAAAGTGGAGGCAATATACACACATATTTTCAATTTCTGGCTAAAGCGATAAGAATATACGATTTGGACGATAATCGACACCATAACCATACATACTGAAACCATACATACTGAAGAGAGTACAATTTTTTTTTCTCTCAACGCATACGAACCGTTGCCAGCGACAATATTTGCTGCCTCTGCCATTGGGCAATACTTGCAAATACACCATCTGATTTTTAGCAATCTGGTTGCACTGCTGGTCGCAGAGAGAACAAAAAAGCTGTTCTCTCATTTGACCCACGCAGGAGAAAGCAAAGGAACGAAATCGTCTTCAAAATCTGCAAACATGGCGAACTTTTTATCATATCCGATTTAAACCATTTAATCCGACTTCGAGTAACGATTTTTACAACCTTTTACTTGCGTTAGTTCGAATTACGATTCGCAGTAACGTTTTTAATGACTTGAGTTATCATTTTAATGCGATTTTATGTTTGTTGGGTAAAAGAAATTGAACGCTTTGTGGCAACTCTGAATCAAGTCCCATTGAGCTGAATTTCGGCACAGGTTATTTTTTGGCCATTCTGCAAAATGTAAATTGTTGGTTTTCGAATTCGACCAGACTCTTTTCTCTGCCACCCTGCTCTACATACACCAAATTAGAGATTTTGAACAAACGAAAAACTGCTCTGAAGACATCAAAACTTTAGGATTTGATTTGAAGAAATTATGAGGTTTTAACCATCGATTGGTCTGGTCTATGCCACTGTGATGCGTTCCGGTTTTGTTTTTGTAAATGGAATCATAAATAAACAGACAGAAAAATAAAGGACCTTTGAATGCTAGTTGCTTCATATCACCTTCGTTTATCATCTTCCCAGCTTCTCATGACATCGTAATTTTTTCCTCGCTAGAACATCCAGTGTTCAGGGTTAGCTCATTCTCAAACCATTCTTCCTCGTTTGTCAACCAAGTCCAAATCTTAGAAAATAGCCGCTCAACCATAACCAACCAACCATCTTCATATTCGAATCAACCCTTGCCTGCTTGCTTGCCACAAATCACCACCGTTTGTTGAACCCCACTATCAACCAGTACTGCCTTCGACCCTCCTGTTCTGGATCAGAGTAGTACTAACCGAAAAAAACCTTACTGCCCCTTCAACACACAGGGTCTGCTTGCAGCAGCAGCATCATCCGTCGCCATCAACACCATCCCCCAAGCCAGCACCACACCCCGCATCACCACCACGATCATGATCAACACCAGTTCGACCATCGAGATCATCCACCCCAAAACGCAACGACTACGTCAACAACAACAACAACGAATGGTGCCGCTTTGGATGACATCCGAAAGGAGCCATCGAATGCCTCGGCCTCGATCAGCATGAAATCTCCAATGAAAAAGCCGGTCGAATTTGTCATCAGTGCGGCCCAAAAACTGCACCGACTGTCCACCAATGCAATCTTTAGCCATCCCGGGAGTGGCCGCAACCACAACTCAGCAACTCATAACGGCAACGAACATCCGACGACGACAACCGCCATCATACCGATAACCGATAACTGTAAGTCCAACAATCCTAGCTCTAGCAATGGTAGTGATACAGCAAATGCCGGCGACAGTAAGATTGTCGGCTTGATCGGTGGACCCTCCGATACCGTTTCAGCTACAACTACAACTAGATGTAATAGTGATAGAAGCTACGTTCCTTGTGATATTGCTACAAACAAAAGAAACGACAACCGGTTCAGTTCTCAACAACAATCGTCGGCGACCGATTCCGATTCGCGGAAGTCCTTTTCCTTCAATCATGAGTTAACCAGTCCCCAACGAAAAAGACTAGTTAGACATATTCTCAGTAATGATCCGGCCACCTCCTCTATTGGTCAAAACGGTGCCGCCTCATCTCGCCAAGAATGGCAACCCTTCCTTGGCGGCATTCTGTCTTCGTGCTCCTCCGCGTCGATTTCGTCCTGTTCCAATTCTTCGTCACTGTCCGGTACCGGAGTCAATCCGTTGATGGCCCATCACCCGATTCATCATCATAAATCGTCAACAACAACCAGTGCCAAACTTCATTCGCTCTTTTCAGTCAGTTCCTGTTACAGGGGTCATCGCGAAGGAAATCGAGACTCGGATGATGACGAAGATGAGGGTCACCAAGGTGACGAAACACAGGACACCTGTTCCTATACTTGGGCCAAATTGGGGCTATCCACAAGGGGTGGCGCTGCTGCTGCTGCTGTTGCTGGTGGCGGTGATTTGGAAGGCGGCATCGGTGCTGTAGTAGTAGCTGGAGGTGGCCTGACCAAGCAGGGTAAATCAAGGACGGCTACGGCGTCCAATAGCAATGGCGATAGTGGCCGTAGCAGTACCGAAATTATTCCCTCCTCGATGGAGGATACAGGCAATGAGCTGAAGAACGGGGTTAGAGATTTGGACTGAATTTGGCAACGTTTGTAGGCCGCATGTTAGTTTTTTTTATGGATACGAATGATTCAAGCCATATATTTTGGAAAATGTGTAAAAATAGTTTTTATTTTATTTCTACACAAATAAAATACATAAACATTTAACTATTAATTTCATGTATTTCTCCATTCCTAAGATGGAGTATAAATCGATTTACCTGTTTTGAGGTTGTATACATCCAAAACTCCGTAGAGATAAACAACAACTTAAAAAAAAAAAACAAAAATCCAGAATAAAATATTCAGAATTCATTTCCTATTTTTAATACATTGTACTATTAGACTGAGTCGATTTGGGGTCATTTTTAAATTTCTCAAACCCTGAGGTCAAAAAAGCTTCGAGTTGATTCAAAACTCACCAACTTCGTAACATATTTGGCAAAATAATTAAAAGTTGTTTAACAAGGGTTTTGTGAGATATGAGCTAATCAACCCTGCCGTATGTTGCAATAAGTTAAACAATACAACTGGCTGCACTGTTTGCCAGCATTGTCAATCCCGTCATGATTGATATCTCTCTCTCTCTCTCCAATCTTCTCCTTCTCGCCAACGGGCTTTGCCACTGGCTCAATCAATTCGTCAGTCAGCTCGTCTGTCGTGCGCCAGAACGGTCGTGCGCTTTTATCACTCTGCGAACAACCAAAAGCCTCTCGATCAGACAATGTAAATCCTGATCGTCGATAGACTCCGGAGCGGCCCCACAGGTTTGGCATTGAAAAACAACAAATTCAATCGACATCACTGCTGGTGCCTCGCAAACAGTGTTCCGAAAATCACTCATTTTCAATGAATGTTCCTGAATGCACTTCGCAACTGAACGTATAGCGATCGGGTTTTGTTATTGATTGCTACTGGACTTATGCGATCATCGATCGTTCTATTCATCGCTAAAATACAGATCACCTCGCACGATGCTTGCTGTCAAAACAGTGCAGCACTATCATCAAATTGGAATCTCACCATTGAGCGATGCATACGGCGAATCATGTTGGGCTAGGATCAGGAGTGAATGGTTCAGGCAGTAAGCGAGTGATACATGTAACCGATCATTAGCAAATGTTGTTTGATTTTAAACATAGCCAATTAATAAATTTATTTGATTTTACAGCTTTTTTTACTACAGTAAGAATAAAATCAAACTGTAGTTGTGTTTGTGATGGAAAGATGGTCACTTCCGCCGTCTTTTCAATTTCTAATCAGCCAGGCGGATACTGAGTGAGCGAAATCCCTATTGGATCAGTTGGTATCTCTCTCATCTCCGATATGCGATGTTTGCTAAACCGATGATTCTGAATGATGCATAGCTGATAGGAGCGCTGATCGAGATTGCATACCAGCCAGGCGAAGCAGTTGCGAGAGGCGCAATCCCATTATACAATCAGAATGTATCCAACAGGAAACGCATCCTGAGTGTTTATTTTGATTGATTTTCGGAACATTGCTCGCAAAGTGTTGCATGAAAAGATGTCATTCGATACCTCGCTAGGCACCCAGAAGTGATGTCAGTTGAATTTATTGCTTTACAATGCCAAAAAATATGCGAATTCGAATGCTTATAACTTATTTGTCTAAAAAGATACGAAATTACAGTCTTCGACAAAGTTGTTAAGCGGAAAATTTGCTTCAAAGAATTTAAAAATTGGCACAAAAACCTTTAGCAGGCTTGGTTCCACAGAAGAAACAAAAACGATGTTGGTTTTTCAGTACAAAATATAAAATTTTCCCATACAAACCTAAAAGTTCAAATTTACTCATGTAAACGTTATTTAAAAATCTGGCCAAAAATCATGGATGAGTTATGAACCAAAACAAAGTTTTTTCATCTAAAGGTTTGAGAAACTGAAAAATGACCCCAAAATCGACTCAGTCTGAAGAAAGCTTTACCAGCACACAAGATGTTCTGCCCTTTGCAGGAAATTTCAAATACTGATTAAATTTGTACTCAAACTCATTCATGAGTTAGATCCTACACCCTTTAGTTAGATCTGAAATGCTTGAATCTAATCACAGCTACAAAGCACACTTCTTGTCAAAATTCAATTAAAAGTGACAAAAAATAAAACTTTGAAATTGCCGCCGCGCAATGTCGGCAGTAGGGTGGCTTCATGCTAAAAATGGACCGGAATTTCGTTCTAAGTGTCATGTCAGTATATTCAATACAATTTTTAGAAATACAAATTTTACTAAAGCAAATGTGTTAAAAAATGTATAACAAATTCAATTTGAGTTTTACATCCAGACTTCTTTCGCCTTATCCTGCATTGCCTTACCCAGATAACGATTGACAATATACAGTACCGTTCATGATTGTATAGAAATTGGAAGCAAGCGCACTGTCACTTCGACTTTGAACTTCCATAACTTTTAACTCTGATGATATTTTTTGATCAATTTTTTTGCGTTAGATAGATCAACTATCACATTATTATCGCACCAAATTTGAGCTTTCTCGAGTTTGTGTGGCCTGAGAAACAGTAGTTTTACGAAAATCGGACTTTTTGGACTTTTCTCATTCAAACTGCAATATCTCTGGAACTGAGCAACATTTTTTATTGAAATTTTGCAGAGTGATTGTTGAAACATAAAACTAGCATGTCTGAAGTTTTCGAAAAGTTCTATCGATGAGATCAAAAGTTACGCGAGGTGCAATATTTTAGGCATGAACCTTGAATTGCGATTTCTATAGAATTTAGGACGAATGTTTTCATAGGAAAATTTTATTCTCTGTTTAACAACCAGTAAATCTATTTCAACCGAAAAAACACAACAATATCGCGAGATTCTGATTTCAAAACACAAATGGACCATTTATTCCATTTTTTCTTTTCTTCATTGCTTTTGCCAGACTTTTTTATCTGATTGGTGGAGGAAATGATATTGTTCTCATAAATCGTCCATAATTCTATAGAGATCGCATTTCAAGGTTCATGCCTGAAATATTGCACCTCGCGTAACTTTTGATCTCATCGATAGAACTTTTCGAAAACTTCAGACATGCTTCATATTTCAACAATCACTCTGCAAAATTTCAATAAAAAATGTAGCGTAGTTTCAGAGATATGGCAGTTTGAATGAGAAAAGTCAAAAAAGTCCGATTTTCGTAAAACTACTGTTTCTCAGACCACACAAACTCGAGAAAGCTCAAATTTTGTGTGATAATAGTGTGATAATTGATCTATCTAACGCAAAAAAATTGATCAAAAAATATCATCAGAGTAAAGAGTTATGGAAGTTCAAAGTCGAAGTGACAGTGCGCTTGCTTCTAATTTCTATACAATTATGAACGGTACTGTAAATTACATCCTGAAATCAAAGGGAATCAAAACAAGATAAGTGCCAAAAACCTGGAATTTTAGTTCAATTTACTCTTTCTCAATCTGCATCTGGTGCAAATCTCTGACTTAAAAAAAAATCTAACATTTTTTCGATTGAATGAAAACTGCTCGAAAGAGAATGAATATGAAAAATCAAGCACATTATTGGCAACATTGAATTGCGTTTTCTCGAAACCATCATTTGGGCACTTATCTCCCTCTGATTCTGAGGGCTTCAATTCTAAATCTGGGTTCTGGTTATAAATCTAGATTAAAGATCTAGATACGGATTACGAATTCTAATTAATCTGTTTTTAAGTTTTGAATTCCGATTCTGAAAAATGCTTAGTACCGATTTGTTACTTTGAATTCTGAATCTTAATCTCAATTCTGCATCTTAATTCCGAATTTAAAACCTGAATCATAATTTTTAATTCGATTTTTTTTTTGTAAAAAAACTGTATCTGAAATGTAATAATGCTTTTGAACTTCGATTTCTAAATTTTTAATTGTGTTCCTGATTTCAAACTTTCTCACCTCAATTTCAAATTTTTGTTCTAAAGTGCTCGGATTTTCATGTTTATTTTTTCGATTCGAGCAACTTTAATTCAATCGAAAAAGTGTTGAATTTTGGAAAAAATTAGTTTTACATCAGATGTTTATTAAGATATGAGGAAATGATTAAAAAAATTAACTAAAAATCGATGGTTTTGGCACTTATACACCTCTGTTTCCGAGGGCCTTAAACAAGGTTGCCGAATATAATTCTTTGCTTTTTCGAAATAAAATTCCGACTTTCTGTGAGTTAACTTTCAAACTCTTTGATGGTTTTCTGTGTTGAAAATAGCAATAATTGAATTCTTTTTTTTCAATTTTTTACCATTTTTCTTGAGAAAAATCAATTGAATTAATAATCTTATCATGATTTAAAAAATTATTTTAGAAAAATGTATAACATTTTAAATATTGGTAAAATATGCGAAAATTTCCAGAATTCTGTGTTCTGTGACACAGATTCTGTGATGAAAATTTGCTGAAAATTCTGTGAAATTATAGATTTTTCTGTGATCTCGGCAACCAGGAATTCTTTATTCCAGTTTTATTTGTAACCTGAGATGAAAATCTGATTTTTGATTATGATGCAACTTCTGAATCTGAACTCTGATATTGAATTTCGAAATCTGAATCCAGGATCTTGATTCAGAATTCCGACTTCTAAATCAAAATTTTTAATTCGATATTCTGAATTATAGGTATGAATTCTCAATTCTAAATTCTGAATCTGAATTCGAAAGATGCATATATCCGGTGTACAATCTAAATTCTGAATTCATCTCAATTGTGAGTTTGAACTGTTATCCTGAATTCTGGATCTTAGTTAATAAATAAATCCGTGTCTAAAATTTGAATTTCATATTCTTAACCTGTATTCTGAAGCTGATTTCTTAATTATGAATCTTGACTCGCGTTCTGAAATTTTCAATTTGAAACTTGTATTTTTTAACTTGGAGTCTTTATAATGATTCGGAATTTTTAATCTGAAATCTGTTGTTTTTCTACGCTCTGACCTTGAAATCTGAATTCTGATTCAGAAAATTTGAAACTGAATTCTTAATTGAGGCGCTTAGGATTATCTCCTGAATGTGAGTTTTGAAATTAAATTTTGAGTACGAAAAGAATCCATATTCTGCATTTTAGTACTGATTCTGCATTTTCAGCTTTGGTTTTGAATTCTGAATTGGGAATAGGAATCTGTATTCTGAGTGTTTGCTCTAAATTCGGAACTCGAATTTGACATTTTTAGTCCGGATTCTGAGTACCCAGCAAACATTTTTGTAGCAATATTCTTGTGCTGTTATAGAAAGATCGTATGAAAATTGGAAAAAGCATTTAACTACCAAAGTGGAGTCGTTTTTAAATTTCTTTTTTTTTTCTAAACCGACGAAAACTACACCAATTGGGCGCTATCTGACTCATTATTCGTACCTTAAGGAAGAATGCAAGAGAGCGTCAGATTTTGCTCTCATAGCCTTCAATTCGTTGCCTGCGACAATATTTTCCAGTTCTCGCATTGGTCAATATTACTCAATTCACATCTGATTTTTTGCCACCTGGATGCACTTTTGGTTGCAGAGAGAACATAACGATGATTTTTTCACTTGAAGTCCGCTCGGGAGCAAAATCTTTTCAAAATTCACAAACATTATGTACTTTCTATCATATCCGATTTAAACTGACTTCAGACGACATTTTATACGATCTTTGCACTATGCAGTTAACATTGCGATTCGCAACGACTTAAATTACGATTTCTGATACGATTTCATGTTTGTGGGTATACGATTCTTAACCTTAGTTGAATACCTGCATCTAGAATCTGAATTCTAAATCTGGAAGCAGAATTTAAAAATTTTATCTAGAATTTGTTATCTGAAATTTTATATTAATTATCCGAATTATGATTTTTTGAGTTTTGAATTCTGATTCTCAATCCTCAATCTGGATTTGTTATCTGTATTTTGATTCTGAGTTTTAACAATACTTGTGCATTGTATCAGAATTTAGGTTTAGGTATGTGCTCTACGCTTAAATAATTTGTATGGGCTCCAACTTTTTTGGGAATTCAAGCATTTTTTCGTACCTCAGTTCGGAAATTTCTAAATAAGTTTACAGTGTATATATGTATATCTTATTTAAAACCTATCGCAAACCTTTATTGAATATGAACGGTCGGTTTCGCTTGGCTATTGTGGAGAACTCGGTTTAGTTTTGTTGTTTCATATAAGTAAATCGTAAATAATTAGTAGTTTTAAGTTAGAAGCGCAATGTGATGATACATATGAGAAAAAAAGGCAGAAAGAAACAACTTGTAGAGTATGGACAGAACGGCTTTTTAAAAGCCTCTTTTATGGAGCTAAAATCTTAAGTTACATATTATCAGTTTTTGTTTTAGTAAGTGACCCTTTTTAGAAAAGGATTTCATTATATGATTTCATTCAACTCGATTGTTTGGATTGAATCGATAGTAGGTAGGTTATTTTGTAATTCATCTAATTTTCTTGCCAGTGATGCTTAGAAAAAAAAACTGTACTATGTGGAAACAAACCACAATGCAAACGAGAATTCATTTTCGAAATAACCGTTAAGAAAATTTGTCGAAATTTCGTTGCTATTATGCACACAAACTACAACACTAAATGTTAGAAAAAGATAAAAAAAAAACAAACTGTTAGAATTTTCTCGATAGAAGCTTTAGTTGTGTAGAAAATCAAAAACTTAACGTTTAATCGGTAGCCCAACAACAAAAATCTCGTTGAATATAAATGAAATTGGGCTTTTGTCTTCATTACAAACCTGTAAACGTGAGAAGGATGCGAAAATGTTTGTGTTTAGAAAAAAAAAGATTCTTGTTGTATGTTTTGTTTGAATTTATTTCGAAGAAAATTGCGTCAGGAAGTACAAATAAATGTTAAGATAATCATATAGTGTTTTTTGTGTTGTGTTTTTATTTCTTTATTTCCTGAAACTGACAACCGATGGTGTGAGTGAATGAATGCCGAAGGATTGATCACAACGCGTTTATTTTCTTTTCTTACTAGAAGGTGGGTTCTAATCCTGGTTGATTAGGGATATTACGTGGAACTTTTGAAATATCTAACGTCTCATCCAAGTCAGTGGGGTACTTAAAATTCATTTGAGAGATTTGCCTGATCTGCTCTATGATTAACTTATTCCTATTCATACATTTGTTCATTAGGGTGGCAGGGAAAAGAGTCTAGTCGAAAAAAACCTACACAAAATTTCAGCTCAATCGGACTTGACAAAAACACCTAAGGAAATCAGGACCATTATTGATTTGTTGAAAATATTTCTCTCAAATAGTTAACTTAAAGAAAAAATCCGCTTGAACTGGCTCTGTATATTTTTTTCAGGTTCTAAAATTGAAGTTATCTTAGCATTATTTTTTCTTTTATAGGGAAATCCCTGTCGTTACAATTTCCCAAAAATGTTTTGAGTAGAGTTTTACGTCCTCTTCTGCATTTGCAAAATCTTCTTTACGAAGAAAATTCAAACGGCACACATAGGGGTAAATTATGATTAAAAAAATTATCGACATTATTGCGCCAGACCTTAATGTAATGTATGCCGAACATAAAACTTGCTCTACAAGAGGTTGAAAATGAGCTTTCATCCAAAAATTGATTAAATTACCTAGCAGTGAAATAAAAAAGAATATTAAACTTTACATGTTAGAGCAATTTTGTCTTTAGTTCGTAAAAAAAGAAGAAATTTTGATCCAAACGTCAACATTGTAAAGTAGTCAACCTTCATGTAAGAGAAGCGACGTCTGAAACACAAAATTCCAATCGATACAAAAAATGCTGTCAAAATTGATTCCAATCTATCCTAGTTTTTGTCGTAGAGCTTTTAGCTTTCTTATTGGAAGCTCAACCAAGGAAAGTATTGTGACTGCTGTTGTAAGTAAAAAAAATTATATGAATTTATGATCTGGAGCACTTTTTATCACTGCTATGCTGTATGGTGTTCGTAGTTGGAAAACTATCTGATTAACTAAATTCAAGTCATTCATACCGTTTATCGCGTTCATCGGGCATCAAATTCAATATTGTGGTGTTGGATTCACTGAGCGTTCACTTAAGAGCTTGAATATTGAGCCAGAAAACAGTGCTGAGGATTGTAGAGGCTTACACTGTTTTCGTGGAACATAGTTTCTGCTGTTTGTCCATAGATGGTTGGAGTAGCAAGTGTTAGTTGTTGGTGTCGAAAACGTCACAAACCAAGCTGTGGCATATTGTAAACAAATGGAAAATGTTGTGCCAAATAAAAAGGACAAAAAGTGCCAAATAATCGCATTCAGCATGAATTGCCTAAGCGGTCACTTCTTATATTCGAAGCAAGTTGTTTCTGCATTTTGCATCAATTCTCTTCGAGAAATTCCTCGCTTATGACGATTATTTATTACACCACTTAAAATTTTTGACGCAAACTATATATTTATCCTTGTCCCATCTTCGGTTATGACATTTTGGATATGTCGAAACCCACCAACACTGCCTGTTGGAGCCACCTTTGAAAAACAGCGAGAATTGTGTTGAATATCTAAGAATTTTTTTATCCCACTGCCAAGTGATTGAATCAACATTACTGACAGCTTATTTTGAAGCACCTGTAAACTTGGTATTAGTTCCTGAAGAAGTTGTGTATAAAGGTCAACTAGGAGAACAAGAAACATTTCTTGTTACTGTTGATGGAATTGGAGGAATGAATACCAGTGCAATGGACAAGCGTAAAGAACTGAGGTTATGGATGATTTCCACCAAAAGGTCAATCCAACTTGGAATGTTCGAATGTGTCGCATTGAAATTCAATGCGATATTCACTGCATATGAGGTCTTTTTCTACGAAGTGACGAAATTAAAGTTATCATCTATAAGCAGAAAAAATACAAACTGAGTATTTAAGTTCAACATGTTTACCTTGGTTTTTGGGGCAACAACTTACATGAAAAAAGCAGCAAAAAGCAGTCGAGCGATATCAAAATACATCTGCTGTGTTGGTTTGAGGGAGAATTTTCACAAAAGGGAAATTTCTATCGCTGTTTACTCGATGGAAAAAGTTTGGGTTTTCCAACAATATTCCGCGAACACTTAACTATATTTTATTATAACTTCTCGACCAACTATAAATATGAAGATTTCGACTATTTATATAATAGATTATCTGATTGATAGTTTGCATTTAACGACACATATAATAGACTCAACTATAGGTGTTTGATTGATTTTAAACATTCAACTATAAATATGATTGATGTAGTGCATTTATTAATAAATATAGTAAATTCAACTATACTGGTACAGGACAATCTTTTTTCATCAGAAAAAGGTGTAGGCTTAAAGCGGCACGTTATCCAAACAAACGGGAAAATTGTGCCCGAAACCTAGTCGAAACGTTAAAAAATGTAAATAAAGGGAAAAATTGTTTTTTGAAATCGCATGGCGATATTCGTTGATACAGGGTGGTCTCAGAACCGGGAAAACCGGGAATTGAAAATCGTATCGGAAACCGGAAAATCCCGGGAATTCAGATTCGAAACTGGAAAAAATACACAAGGAAGTCAAAATCAATTTTTGATTTCGTGATCAGGGACTCAACCCGAAATTCGGAATTCAGAATTGTAATTTAATTCGCCATGTCAGAATTCAACAAAACTACTCTGATTTCTCTTCAATTACCTCTAAATTGAAAGAAACTAACAATTTTGTCCGAAACTTAGAGTTTAAAACTGTCTTTAAAAGTTAAATCAAAATTCAACAAGTTACCTTAAATTTTTCTCATGTACCGCATTCCATTACAATGATCATAAGAAAACAAGTAAATCAAAGCTAAATTTCAATTCAGAACTTGGAAATTTAATAAAATTTTTTATTATTTTTTGTCAGTGATGGTGTTCAATTAAAAAGCTAAACACTGAACAATGAAACCATTTAAAATCAGGGTTGCTAGCGAACCGGGAAAACCGGGAAAAACTTTGGAATTTCATCACGTCACCGGGAAACCGGGAAAAACCGGGAATTTCGGCACCTCACCGGGAAAATTGACATGTTTGAAATTTGTTTACGGAGTTTCAAAAATATTTTAAAAATTATTTCAAAATTTGGGAGTATTTTTTTAAAAGTCTCGATATAGAATTATCTCATAAACGCTTATTTTCGTTCATTAGTAAACAATCGAATTTAGAATCACTTTTTTAACAACTCCTCAACTTGTTATGAGTTATCTCATTTTTTTCGCTCTCCGCAAGTGTGCTACACTTACAAGCATAACTCAAATGTTATAAATTTAACTATCTCGCGGTATTGTTTTGATTTTTTGGTTGAAATAGATTTACTGGTTGTTAAACATAAAACATGATTTTTCTATGGAAACATTCGTCCAAAATTATATAGAAATCGCATTTCTAGGTTCATGCCTGAAATATTGTACCTCAAGTAACTTTTGATCGCATGGATAGAACTTTTCAAAAACTTCAGACATGTTTCAACAATTACTCTGCAAAATTCCAATAAAAAAGTTGCGTAGTTTTTCAGATATTGCAGTTTGAATGGTAAAAGTCCAAAAAAGTCCGATTTTCGTAGAATTACTGTATCTCAGGCCACACAAACTCCAGAAAGCTCAAATTTTGTGATATAATAGTGTGATAAATGATCGATCAGACGTAGAAAATTTGATCAAAAAATATCCTCAGAGTAAAAAGTTATGGAAGTTCAAAATCGAAATGATAGTGTGCGTGCTTCCAATTTCTATACAGTTATGAACGGTACTGTAGATGTTCCCAATATGGTGTCATATGGTGGTGCAATATAAATTTTCACTTACAGTTTTTTTAAACATTCTTTGAATATGCAACAGAACATTAATTTTAGTGCTTATGTTTTAAAAAGTGATTTTAGGAGCATTTTTATATCTTGGCATCACACAGTAAAAGGACGAAGCATAACATCGCAAGTGTTAAGTTTTGAATTCATTCTACGTTAAGCTGTTGCTTAAAGTTTCCGAAATCTAAGGTCTTAACCCTGATAAAAATAATATCCTACACTCAAACAATTAAAGCTTAGCCATATCTTATACACGATTGCTCGCATGAGCTTTCATTACGTCGTATGAAAAAAATGTAAACAAAGAGTAGTCGCAACTTCTTCCATTTAGAATATTTGTAGCCTGGACAACATATTCTATATGTAAAAAACAAATTTTAAAGTTTTTTTGATAACTTTTTCAACAGTTTTCTATGAATTCTTCAGATGTTTCAAACGACGTAATGAAAGCTCAGGCGAGATTTCTATATTATCACGAACCTTTTGTTCAAATGACTATTACTAAAGTTATTCATTGTTGATTACTGTTAAACATTTTTTTCAAAAACATGTCTTCGAATTTGTACAAAAAAATATAACTGCATTTGGAAAATAATGATTTTATAGTATGTTTCGATGTCTTGTTAACACATTTCTATACAAATTATACTTTTTTGTAGAACTTTATAAAAAATCTTGAAAAATTATATTGGCTGTAAGTACTACATTATAGTTTGAAGATCAATTAATCGGACTTATATTTGCAAAATGGATTAAATTGCGGAGCAAAACAACGAGTAGATGCCCCGTTCGTTAGATTTATTAAAACAATCATGAAAACCTGTCAATCGATACGAAAAGACTACGTGTGTTTGCCATGATTTCTTACCAGTTTACTAGTTTTGGGATACATTTATTAGAAATTTGAAGCCCTGTACATTGATTTCTTTGTCCCATTTCTAGTTGGTTTTGTATGGGAGTCCCCTTTCCATAAGATGTGGCATTCTCGAAACTAAAATACAAACCATCTCTGGCCCGAAAAACCCTCGGATACCAAATTTCCCTTCATTTCAACAGTCCTTTTATACGTGATGTTGTTACAAAGAAAACGCCTCCATTTTTATATATAAGACGAGTATAATAAATATCGAGAAGATCATAATTTATAACCGGGAAAAAACCTGGGAAAAACCGGGAAAAACTTTGGAATTTCAAAACGAAAAATCGCTAGCAACCCTGTAAAATAAATGTAGAAATCGTTTTTACGTACGGCGATGTGTCTTTTTTGTAGCTTCCAAACAACAAACAGGAAACTTTCTGTCATCAAAGGAACTGTTTGTGAAAAATATTCATCAGAGGGTCTGGAACACTTTTTTTAAACTGAACTTTCCAAATTCACTTTTTTTTTAAATTAGTTGTCTTTATTTATACTCAACATTCCAAATAACAATTTTTAAAGCTTGAGTATGTTACGATTTCTTCAAAAATAACGAAAATTTCTAATTAATTCCTAGCCTGATCCGTGGTCAAAATAAGAAGAAAATCAATAGATTTACAGTGAAATGAGAGTGTGTTTCTGTACATTCAAAGCAATGGTTTAAATCTTAATAGTGCTAGATTATTCAACCATCAATTCCAAGATTTTTTCCAATCTCTTCAAAAAGTTACTTTTTGCTTCTCCGGAAGGTTTTACACAAAAAAAAAGTAAAATATTTAATACTTGGTTCAAAAATCGTAAACTTTTAGGAATTTTAATACTTTTTTTAAAGCAAATATTTAGATAAGAATAACCACTGCTAAAATATAGAATTAATTTATTGGGAAAAAAACTTCAGCTGGGGTCTCAAAATTATAAAAAGTTCAAAAATTTACAAGTTCTCGGTAATTTATTTGTCATTTTATAATGTTTGAACCAAAAGATGAAGTTCATATGACTTTGTTTTTTTTTTCAAAAATATGTGTATTTTATCGAAATTCACAAGTTTGCTGAAGACATGAATACAAAATTTTGGATGCTTTAGAAATTTGGACTAAATAAGGTGTCAATTCTTTCGAAGAATTTATTTTGAGACTACTTATTGAAATTTTCGTAAAAATGTACCTTTGGAAAGTCTTATTGACCATTAACGTGAACCCAACTGACCACGATTCCATGTCTTCAAGCTAGTTGCAGACATCATCAAGAAAGAAAAAAATAGATGAAAATATTAAAAACTGGATCTTGCTCATACAATTACTAAAATATCAAATACCTAATTTTTTTTCCATAAGCTCCCAATGAGAAAAATATTTTCTGTTATGTTCAATGTTCGTGTTTTGATCAAATTTGTGAATTTGACGTTGAGGTTTTTATTATGTTAATCTTTAGAAATTTACAATCAAGAGCAGAAGTAAAACAATGACTGAGCTAACAGATACACATAATTGAATGTAGCGATTCAAACTAAGCAACTGTCAAAACTATCCATCTTTTTAAAGTAATTCTGCCAGTTCACCTTTTTTGTATTAGCTATTTTGTTAATTAAAAAAAATATTTTTCGTTTACTAGTGGAACTTAGTTTAAAATGATAAGTAGTGCTTTCAAAAGTATAAACATCAGAAACATCAACAAACAGAAACTAGAGACTAAAATATTATTTTAAAAAACTTTCAAACCACCGGATGAGAATTTTTTTTGTAAAACTGTCTTTTAATAATTAATTTTCATTAAAAAAAATTTCATTTATGGAGTAAGTATATCATGAAAATTTTTATTATTTTATCATACTTCCTTCGAATAAGATGAAGGTAAGAAAAATTCCATATGAAAAATATTTTATTTTAATGTTCAGTTTTGGTGTAAAAATTCCGAAAATGTTTCACATTGCGAACAAAATACGAGAATTCTCGTTTCGTTGGTGCTCCACTTGGAAGCATAACTCGATTGTTAAAAATTCGATAATGAAACTATACTCTACAAAATAGAATACAACATTTTAAGCAACTCAAAAAAGCTAAATTTATAGAATTTGGTCCAAAGATTCCTGAAATACAGCATGCCAAATTTCGGGTTTTTTGGGCTAAGATTTCATCGCGGTCCTTAACGTCCTACAAACAAAAATAAAATTATTATTGCATTAGAATTGAACTTTTGAGTACCTTTGAATTTGACACTTTGTTTGCCCACTGTTCAACTAAGTTTTTGCATTGATCCGTTAAATTAGTTTTTAGTTAAGCTTGATTCTGCAGAAACCTAATAAATATGTCTTCCTGAGAACCTCACTTAATAATATATGTTGAGAGAATTACAATATTATGTTGAACAAATAACTGTATCTTTTTCACTTATTTGATATCCACATATTTTAAGATATTGAAAAATTAAGAAATTTAATGATATATAATGAAAAACGATTCTTTAAATTTCTTAATTTTATCCTATCTTTAAATACGACATGCTGTCAAACAATCCACAGAACTGTTAATTGTAGACTATGGAACTCGTTGCCAATATTTTGTTCAACTTTTGAAATTAGAATTCAAAATTGAGCATTTGATTTCCAAATTCTGCAATAAGAACTTCAAACGATGCAAAAACAATGTGCGTTTAATGGTTTAAAAAAACTCCTTCAACAAATTTTTATAATTTTTTTAATGTATTGACTTCGTTAAACGACACACTGGTAAACAGTTTATATGTGTAACATATTAAAAATGATAGAATTTCAAATCTGAAATTTTTTTGTTTC
The DNA here is from genome assembly GCF_029784155.1 of Uranotaenia lowii. Lineage (NCBI taxonomy): Eukaryota > Metazoa > Arthropoda > Insecta > Diptera > Culicidae > Uranotaenia > Uranotaenia lowii. The sequence goes on along the minus strand of NC_073692.1, from coordinate 179,757,796 downwards.
CTATCACGGCCATAATGAAGACTGACTGGTTGAAAAATCCTGTTTTATACACATTTTTTGATATAAACTTCCTTTTAAAATATTTTAAGGGCAGGTCAAGGCTAACCGTTTGTCCACAGTTCACTACGGAATCGGCCACAGATTATTGTCCACAGTTCTTCGGATCTTAAAACTGCTGCACCCAAACGGAAGTGGGAATTCAAGGAAAAACACCTTTTCACTTTCCGAACACTTTATTGTGTAATAGAACACCCTTGTAAATTACTTTTCCCTTTACAAGACCTTTGAAGCGACTTTTAAAGAAAAAATAAACTTTTTTAGGGAGGTTGAAAAACGAGGTATAACTTCTGCTCTTTATTGCTATCAAGAGAACACTAACTGCCTATTTGAATAAAAGCTACGAAGAAGCTGATCAAGCAATAGTTGGAGTAACTCATGAGACCATTCTGTATAAAAATTAAAACATCGAGTCCTAACAATATGTTATGCATTTCTTATAGTATCATTACCTCAGCTTTTTCGTACACATAACAATTTGTGTGAGATGTTTTCTTAATTAATTTTAGAAAATGTGATCGAAGCCATAAAATAGAATCGAGTTCCTCTGAATATTCAATTATATGAGTGTGATAAAGCAGCAACATCAATTAAATTTGTTGAAAATTTTGATATATTTTGACGAAATTAGACAACCATAGTCTTGAACAAACCATGAAAACCGGGACCGAGAAAACAGAGAATTTCTAAACAAAAAAATTTTGGCCACCCTGGTGATATTTAAACTTTCGGTGGTACCTGAAAAGGTACTCTACTTTGCGGACACCTATACCTGAGATTCATTATGAAATGCATAAGTTGTTTTATAGAAACAGTAGTTTCCTATGCAGAAAATCAGGTTGTATCACGAGCGGTATTAAAATCCTGAAAAATTTGAACTCAAGTACTTATTTTGTAATTTCACTCATTATTTATAAATGATATTTGAATCGATTCCAAAGTAAAATAAAAACTGGTTTCAGTTATATGAAATAAACAAAGTATATCATTTTCACGTTGCCACCCTGTAATATGTACTACCGAAATATTGGTTTGGGTTTTATTGATTTGCTTGCTAAATTTCCCGGCATTGCTCGGGTTCGCTAAAAATTTCTCTAAATCGAAGTATTTTATTTATACAGGGTTGCTAGCGAACCGGGAACACCGGGAAAAACTTTGGAATTTCATCGCGTCACCGGGAAACCGGGAAAAAACCGGGAATTTCGGCACCTCACCGGGAAAATTGTCATATTTGAATTTTTTTCACGGAATTTCAAAAATATTTTCAAAATAATTTCTAAATTTAAGAGTTATTTTTGACAGTCTCAATATAGATGTATATCATAAACGCTTATTTTCTTTCATTAGTAAACAAACGAAGTTTGATCGTATTTTTAACTAATTACGGAGCAAATGCGATTCTCCGCGTTTGCTACACTAAGAAGCAAAAATCAAATATTATGAAATTATTAATGAAACTATTATCGACAAAAATAAACACAAAACTGACGTCGATAAGTAAGAGTCCAAAGGACAAAACTTTTAATTTATCGTTTAAAGAGGTTTCTAACTTAACCAGATTATATTTATAGAGTCAGCAACATATAAAAACATTAAAGTGATTTTGAAATGCAACTTTTCAATGTGTATATGATTAAAATCAACTGATTTATAAGAAACCATTTGATGCATCAGTTCGAAGTTTTCTCGAGTGAGTTTCAATATGGAACTATGGATATTTGCTCTTTGATAACCAAATATTCTTTTGGTACCGAAACTTCAAAAATCCTGGTATTTTATCTTATTTCCTTGGTCTAGTCAGGAAAAGGACTCTAGCTTATAGTGGTTTTACACAGTCACTTGAAGAGGTTTTGTGCTTTAAAAAGCTTGGGATTTCGTATTTTCTCTCACTTATAGACGTTTCTCGTTTAGCCAGGTTCGACTGTATCAGTTTTGTTAAAATAAATTTATGCAAAGAGCAAATAATTTGACAGCCTAAGACGTTTTCAAGCAGAGTTACACCTTTTTCTTTACCTAAAAAAAATTTTTTTTCAATGTTGTTGTTGTGCATTTCGTTTAAATTGGCCTGAAGAACGAAGCATTTTATCGCAAGTGTTTAGTTTTTAATGCTTCCTTCGTTAAACTTTTGCTTAAAGTTTCCTATGTATTATGTAAAAATTATACTGAAAAAAGCTCCTGTCAAAATCCATCTTTAATCCAAGGTCTTTACCCTTATACAAAATGATAGCTTATACTCAAACGATTAAAGTTCAGACCTGTGTTATATGCGATTTTCTATATTTTCACGAATATTTAGTTCAAATGACTAGAGCACTTTTAAAGTTACTCATTGTTTTTTTTTGTATTGGAACGAAAAACTTTTCTAAAACATGTCTTAGTATGTTTACAAAAAAAATATAACTGCATTCAGAAAATAACTAAATATTTCCTGCAACCTGATGATTTTGAGTTCTGTTAGACAAATCCCCATTCAAGTTGATAAGCTGATTTGAAAATATGTTTCGATGTATTTTTTTTACATATTTCTATACAAACTAAACAACTTTTTTCTATAATTCTATTAAAATTCTAGAAAATTTCACAGTTACTAAAAAGTACATACATACCTTCTACATTATAGTTTCAAGATCAATTTAACTGGACTTATTTTTGCAAAATTGTTGAAATTGTGGAGCGAAACCACGAATAGTTGTCATTTTTGTTATATTCGTTTCAAAAAATCATGAAAACCTGTCAATTTGATGCGAAAAGAGGCTAACATGTTTTGAGATACAATTGTTAGAAATGTGAGGCCCTATACATTGTTTTTTTATTATTCACCATGATTTTTATATTTAGAAACGAGTATAATAAACGGGCAAATCATCATTTACAACCGGGAAAAAATCGGGGAAAAACCGGGAAAAACTTTGGAATTTCAAAACGAAAAATCGCCAGCAACCCTGTTTATAGTAGTATAAAAAGTATAATTTTTTGAATAAAAACTAGAAATGCCTCTATGATTAATTGTATTCTTTTCGCAGGAGGGAGGAAAAAGAGCGATGGGGGTTCAACACAAACTCTTTTTTTTTTTTAAATTCAAGTATTTATCAAGTAAATGAAACCAACTTTGCCATGGGAGGGTATTTTGGGTTAGACTTTGTATTTTATCTTTCTATTGCTGTTTGAAACTCAATTTGCCGTTTTCATTTTAAAAAAGTTCCATCTGAATGATGTTGATATTTTATTCAACATGATGTTCTAGGAAAACCAAATTTCAATGTTTTTTCAAAATAATTATCAATTTCCAAAGATGTAGCAAAGCACACCGGGTTAGCTAGTTCAAACAATCATACGTACGATGTCCAACTCCTCTTTTTATTCTAGGTAATTTGCTACAATGTATGGAGAAAAATTTATGCTAAAATGTTCTGTAGGTATTTTCTAACACTTATTTGTCCGCTCTCTGAATCGTGTTACTCAATGAAGCATCCATATCACTAGTTTCATGCTATCGAGTATGTCCTTTCAACAATCATAAATCAGAAAGAAAGTCTTACAGATGATGTTGTTTTGAAAATCGGTCCAGAACAGTTTTAAGTAAATAAAAAAACATAACTGACTTATCATAAATTTCTATTTTTCTACATTCTTTCTCTGATGCTGCTCGGAAATGATGCCCCACATCTAACAATCTACTTATCCAACTCGTTCGCCACATCTCGCTGAACTAACTGACACCCAACTAACGCTACTAACACCTCAGTAAACTCCCCGGAAAGTCTGGTCCGCTACCGGCTCCTATCGGAACCGGAAATCGTAACCCTAGTCAGCACCAATGGAGTAGTATCCGGTGCTACCGGTTCCGATCGATGTTCGTCCCCATCGGAATCTTCACTGCAGCTTGAGGACCAGGACCTCCATCATCATCATCATCACGACGACGACGACGAAGCTCATCGACACTCTCGAAACTTTCACAAAACCACTTCCTGCCACCAGTGTTGCCATCATAACAGCACTAGCTCCCCGGGTCGGATTCCGAGAAGAAGCGGGGAACGGGATTCCGGCTGTCCGACGACTGATTCCTCGATTGGGGCAGCATCTGAGAGCGGGCCCAAGATGACGGCCAATCGGAACAGCAGCAGCTGTAAAAGCTCCAATAGTAGCTGCAGCAGTAGCAGCCAGAGTAATTTCCGGGACAGGATATAGGGCGGCTGTCGGCTGTCAATCTTGGGAAAAGACTTAACATTTTTCACTTTTGGGATAGGGGGGATAGGGCAGTGGGATTCGGTAGAATTCGGAATCCAATAATTAGCATGCAAAGTTCAATATTTGTTTCAAATTTACCAACCAAAAAAAGGAAGGAGGAAAAACTGATTTGGAATTTTAAGCAGATTTTATTTTATTGCAAGAAAACGGAACGAACTTATGTAGATAGCAGTAGTGTTTGCATCATTTTAAGAATCAAAATTTTGAAGAAGACTGGAACTAATGGAAATTGTTTGATAAAAAAGAGCTTTCTACCTGATTAATATAGTGCAATAAATTCTTGTCTTTATTCCATTTTTTAATGACTTTTTGAGTTATTTTGCTTTGTGCATATTAATCATAAAATAAGTTATTGTTAAATTCTTTGAAAAGTTCATCTTTTTTTTAAATGTGCTTCAAAAAGATAAACGTGTAGCATCATTCTGGCTTCTTTACAATTATTATTTAAGGATTTCAAATTTCCTTGAAGCATATGTCGAAAAATGCAGAAACGTCGGAAAAATGTGACATTTCGACACTGAAAACAGTATCGAAGAGTTCTACTTTTCGGCACTGAATTCATTGTCGAAAGCATATTCTACAACCTACTTGATCATAAATTTTGAGTCGTTGGCATGGTCGTTCGCATGTTGTTATTTCTTCATTATTAAATTTTGCTACTTATTAATAACTCGGTTTTTTCATCACTTGACGTTTTTATTACACACGGTAAGCCTCGTGGGATAAATTTTCGAATCGTGCTGAAAAACCCACTTTTTGCAACTTGAAACATAAATAACTATTTATTTTGAGTTTTATTTTTGAAACTGATATTGATGAAAAACTGTTCATCAGTAACTCTTCTATCTATTAATTTCATTGTTTGGCCTTCATTTCAAATAACGCATTTCCTACGGAAGCTATCAATCTGGATCACTTCTACACTGTGCCACAAAAACTTGGAAAAAAATAATCATGCTGTTATGAATAAGAAAACGTCCGATTTATCACGCCAAACTAAGAAAAAAAACATTCATCTAAACTGCAGTATAAATTTTGCTTTTGAACACGAGCTAGCTACAATAGAAACAAACGGAAATCTACCATACGAGAACAAGCAATTTTTTGCATTTCCAATATCTTTTTAGAGAACGGTGATAATATTTATATAAACCATTGCAAAACGAAAATCGAACCTTGAATACAAATGAAATTAGTAGGAACATTTTCCAAAGAATTAGTAGAAAAATATTCAAAAGAAATATCAACGTTGATCATCTACTTTTTTGTTTTCTCTTAAGCTGTCCATGCACATCGCAATCTTTTTGTTTGTTTCCAAAACTGAAACAATTCCACTCAGAATAGAAACCCATATTGGTTGGCCTTTGAAAAAAATCGAAATTTTTCGGAGTGACAAAGATCGGAAACTTCTGAGGGACAACACCTCGAAGGTCTTAAACTCTCTGTCACCCCAAAAATTACGAGGTAGAGTTTTATAACCCCACTAGAAAACCTTTATAAATATTATATAACGATAAAATGTGATTAACCAAACGAAATACAAATTTGTGTTTTTGCTCGATCTGTGACAAACAAATTAAAGTAGATTAGGCGGCTGTAGAGAGAAACAAAACAAAAACAAAACATCCAACACTTTTGAGAGGATAGAACAATAAACAATAAACGTAAGGGATCGAAAAGGATGAAGAAAGATTGTAGACGATAAGCGAAAGTCGAAATGACGATACAAATTAAAGAAAAAACCAAACACTAATAGAATTTACAATCGAAAGTGAAAAGCGTAAAAGCGCGGAAAGGAAACCAATAGAGCCAGCAAACAAATCTGTAATCTGTAGTAGTTGTACGTACGTTTAGAGTTGAACGTGTACCCGATATATGAAAAACAAACAAAAATACCGGAAAAAAAAATTATTGAACCACAAACCAAATGTGAAACAATATCTTCGAGGAACAAAAACCAACAAAAAAAGAACAAGGCGGAAGAAATACATGGTCAAAGTTTGAACTGACTGGTGTCCTCATTTCACTTTGGTTGATTTTTTTTTTGAGTTCAATAGCTTTTTTCAATGTTTTTCGAAGGTAAGTATGTTTATTTAATCATTTAGAACTCTTCTATTTGGCTGAGTCATATATATGTACATAAAAATTTAAAATTTCGGCTACTTAGCTTTCCGATTTCTAATTACTAATTCAATTTATAAATTTCCCGACATTTCAATTTCTCGAATTTCCTATTTTCCGACATCTTCATTTTCCGACAACTCGACTTCTTGATTTTAAGTGTTCTCGATTTATCAACTTCTCGACTTTTCTACTTATTTCCGTTTCAGGTTTTCGGTTATTCCATTTTTGAACTTTTGCATTCTTTGACTTGTTGATTTTCAACCATCTCGACTTATTCACGTTTAAATTCACCATTTCTTTACCTCTCGATTTTTCTACATGTTATCTGATCGAAATCTTAATTTCTTGGCCCTTGAATTCTCGATTCAACCTCCAGCCTTTTGGGCCCTTAAGTTTTTCTGTTTCTCGGCTGCTTGACTTCTCTCGCTCTACGATTTTCTTCATGCAAACATACCGGCTGCTTGATCCTTCATTCTTGAAAACATGTTGAATAAGAATAATCGCGGGCGAGAACAATCACAAAAATAACTGAGTAGAGCACAAGAGCAAAAATGAGATAATTGAGAGGCAGGGTTGGACGGCTCTCTCCAAACAACAACGAGCACAGTGAAAACAACACTGTTTTCATTTGGCTTCCGAGTGCATTCAGTGATGTCAACCTTCCAGATTTTGTCTGTATCTTCCAGACTTTTTAAACTTCTGCCCGACATTTTTTTCGGTTTTACAGACTTCCAGACTTTTGCCATATCTCCCTGATAATTCCAGACTTTTGGATCATGGCATAAATTGTTCCAAGAAACTACGAAAATTCATTATGTTTATGATATAATATGATAGAAAATGATAAGAAATCATGAATAATAAACTCAGAAGTGTTTAAAAGCTATTAAAAATGGCAATCACTTCGAAGATGTATGTTAAATTGAGAGTCAGACAGAACACGTACCGTAAACTGGGGGAACTTTGATCACTTTTTTCATTCATTTTTGAATATTGGAATACATTGGTGGTAATAATTGAATGCTTGTTACAAAACCAGATTTCGAGTTTCGGGGTGACTTTGATCACTGTGGTTTTTAAGTACCGCAACATCTTCAAAAATTTTGTTATGGTGCCAATAAGCACACAAAGCATAAACATTAATAACAGTAATTTCTGTTAGGACTATACTCAGTTTTTCAACGTTTTTTTTTTTTCAAAAACATTTATAGTCTCTAGATGGACCATGTTGCTGCATACATCTAGGGGTAAAAATTATAAACATTTCTCAATTTTTTTTGGCCTAAAACACAAATAAAATTTTACCTTCATGCAATTCCCTAGGTCCTCGCACTGTTCTCATGTATTTTTTTTTTCTTCAAATTGAACCATTTGATAGGGTTTTAGCCATTTTCACTATACGGGGTTTCTCATGGAAATACACCGTTTTTTCCAATATAAAAACATTATCACCAAATGACCTTAAAAATAACACTTAAACGAAACCAAAACAAAGAAAAAAGTTTAACTTTCACATTAAACAACCCATATGCTCCAAAATGCTTGAATTTGATCAGGAGAGATGTTTGTTTGTGAGCCTTTGAAAAACCAGATATTTTAAGTTTTTTAAATTACATTATTAGGAATATCAAAAATCTTCTAATGAAAACCAAATTTAACTTATTCCTGACTAAATTTATAGGCTTTCAAACGTAGTAAACAGTTTTCAGATATTTTAACTTTTTGCTTAGATCATGATGATTATCTGCAAAAATTTCATGTTGATCAAAGTTAGCCCGATGATCAAAGTACACCCAGTTTACGGTAACTGATAATGACAGTAACAAACCATTCGAGGTTATCTGCATCATTAAGATCTGGCGTAGCCACGCTCATTTCGGTAGTTTTACTAGTCGGGCCCAGAAAAAATCTCAGAGCAAGAAGAGAGGGAGAACTCTAGGATTTGAAACGCAGGTCATTTTATTGTCAAATTTTGATTATAATTTTGTCATATAGATTTTTTTTCATTTGTCATAGTTTTGCAATTTTTGTGATTTTTTTCTCGTATTTCCCAGTAAGCGCGTCCTCTCAAAAATCGACAGAGCATGCAAAAAAATGAGAGTTGAGTCACCGAACTTAGCACAAAACGGTTAATTTCGGCGACACTCCAAGAACGCAAAAATTCTCATTCGGTTTGTCCTGCCGAGCAGGGGTGCCAGGTGGTTTCGTCAAAAATCAGGACAACGCGAAGTTAAAAATCAGGATTTTTCAGGACACCTCTTGATTCATGAAAATAATAAGAATTTCTGCTTAGATTGCATAAATAAAGGCGCAGCAGCTTGTTGGCTGGCCGGTAGTTCATATGAAAAAAACACCATTTAAATATCATCTGAACTGAGGATTACCATCTGTTAAATGGGTTTAACTATTTTATAACCTAATTATTCAATTTTTTCATTCTTTAACTACAAATTCGATCATATTTCAGAAGTTTTCATGAAAATCAGGACAAATCAGGACAATTTAGGCACAAATTTAAAAAAAATCAGGACAACTCGAAAGTTTTTAAAAAATCAGGACGGTCTGTCGAAAATCAGGACAAATCCTGATAAATCAGGACACCTGGCACCTCTGCTGCCGAGATACCTAGTAGAGGCAACGAATACGAATGCGTACATGCGAAATCAGTTTGAATCGTACTCTCGTACGGTGTGGTCGCATTTATCTCCGTGTTTTTTTTTATATGCGTGCTTTCAATCGTAGCAGTCGACTTCGCAGGCTAGCAAACACGCGTCTCGAAGAGAAACATACAAACACGATTCGGGTTGTTTTCGTGTGTTTCTCTGGAGGGCGTGTCTTAGATTATTTCGTGTCACTCACCCAAGGCACGCGTATGGTGTGTTCCTCTCTGCCGATTAGATGATGCAAAATCGCAAGAGAGATCGATAAGATCCCTATGTCGATTTGAGTTACCTCTCTGCCGATTCATGTTTACTGGGGTGTGGCTAAACTGAGCGGCTATAACCCGGTAAGCGCGTCCTCTCAAAAATCGACAGAGCATGCAAAACATTGAGAGTTGAGTCACCGAACTTAGAAAAAAACGGTTAATTTCGACGACGGAGTAAAAGAGCGTCACCCGATTTTTGATGTGACGGGGCCTCCCAGAAGATACACCCGTCACACGAATATGGGTTCCATGGCGACGAACGTGTTTAACGTCTCTCAGCGCTGCCTATGTGCCTGATTTTTCAGGATTTGCTTGATTTTTGGAGGCCCAACCTGATAAGCCTCCGATTTACCCTGATTTTTTTGGAAATAAGAATGTGGTGCAAAATGTGTAGTGCATTAAAGACATTAGCGGAGACATTAATGAAGATTGATGACCAAAAAAAAGGCCTTAACTTCGACCGAAATTTCCGTTAAACCATTCTACCCAAGAGCGCCCTATCGTTTGAATCATACACACACTTCACAGGGTGGCCACAGAACCGGGAAAACCGGGAAAACCGGGAAAAAACCGGGAATTGAAAATCGAACCGGGAAAACCGGGAAAAAACCTGGAATTTAGTCCCAAAACCGGGAAATTGACAAAAGAAAACCGAAATTCAGTTTTGGTTCGAAGATCAAGGATTCAACCCAAAACAAAATTCAGAATTATAATTGAAATTTCCAAGACAGAATTGAACAGTTCAAAAAATGTGTAAGAGGAATATCATAAGTTTTTAAATTTATTAACTACTCTGATTTCTCTTCAATTACCCCTCTAAATTGAAAAAAAAAATCACAAATTTTACCGAAACCTACAGTTTAAAACTGCCTCGAAGAACGAGATGAGAAATGGAAAAGTCTCCTAAATTTTTTTCACGTATCGCATATCATGATAAATGTTTTTTTCGAGAGTTAAACACAAGTCAATCATTTTTACGCACGGCACGGTGTTTTTAGTAGTTAAATAATAATAAATTTGACATTGCTGAGTTATTTCCTTTCAAAATCACTATTTGAAAAAAATACCAACAATTTTTTTAAATTGTACTTTCAAAATTAACATTTTTCCATAACTGGTCATAATTTATCCAGAAAATTTCGAATAACACTTTTTAAAGCTTAGATGAGGCTTGAGATGCCTTTGAAGATTTGCAAAAATCGTGACAAAAATTGAAATAAAATAATCATATGAAATTTAAGTAACAGTGTTAAGAACTTATACGAGCTTTTTTATGAGGTAGTGTTTATGTCGGTAGAAGACACTAAGTAAATTCTTTAAAATGTTAAAATATACATATTTGTGATGGTACAAGGCAACAGAGGTGCAAAGCATCGCATCATTTTGCATGCAGCGTTCGACTTTTTCCCGACCAGATCAAACTAACTTTATCTTCGGAAGCGTCGGCTTGCGAACATAGCACGCCGACTTTTGATTGCAAATGAACGCATCGCAACGACGCTGTGGCACGATTGGTTCAAATGACTGCATCTCTTAAGTTCATTCCGATGCTTTGCGAACAGTTCGCCTACTGATTTTAAGGCGACGTCAACCGAAGGATCCGTTCGTTTGAATTCATCGGGGATAAGTTCAAACAACCTTATCGAGATAGGGTCGTTTGAACGTTCAATTGAATGTTCACTTTTGAACGTTCAATTGAATGTTCGTCTGATGCGTTCGGCAGCCTAAGGCAAGACGCCGAGCCGTGTTTGGATGGGATGGATTATTGATATGGTGCATTGCTTGCGTGTGATGTTCGGTCGTCGCTCGACGATAGAGGGTGTCGGGTGTCTTGTAGCGCGCGGACGACTTGGTAAAGAGAATAAGGCGCAGCTACAGTTTCATTTAACGGTGCAATTTTACTGAATAAAATGCCCGAATAGCAAAGACCATGGTAATAATATATCGTAACAATGATTTTGAATTTAACACTAAACTTCATAGTGATTTCAAAATATTTATCAACCGGTTTAAATTTTGAAAATACCATGATTTTTAAAGTTACCGTGAAGTATATCATTAATTCAAAATATTTCAAAGTTGCAAATATTTCAAAAACACGAACATCGTACGGTATCACATTGAAATTCTTGTGATTTTTATTGTACCAGTGTTCTTCATGGTTGAATGATAATCCGAACCACGCGAAAATTGGTAATTTTTTGCTTTTTTACACATTTACATTTTTTCGTGTAATGAAAATTTTGGCGCTCTAAAAACGTCACTTTCTCTCGGAGGAAGTTAACTTAAATTTAAATTTTCGCGGTCGGAATCAGTGAATCCGGACCAAGTCGAAATCAAGCTGATCGGAATCTGAACAGAAAATAATGGCTTTAAATTCGGTGATCTTGGTAAATAATTTTATTATTTATTCATTTATATGTAGGCTAACTAAACCGAAATTTTTTTTATTCTAGAAGCTGACGGAAATTCAAAGTTCCCCATGGCCAACTTTAGATGTGGGCCGTATACAATGGCTGCGACGTGGACAAGATAGACGTCCGAGGCAAACCGATATCAAACGGATTTGTGGTCTGGTACTTCATGATGTGCAGGAATCCAGCCTTGTCCCAGGATCGGGCAGAAGATGCGGTACAAGAGCCGCCAATGTTACAGTTTAGAAGCTCCGTAGTGCAGATGGTGTTTTATAGCTTCTGGAAAGTGATGATTTTTTTTTAAACAAGACGAAAAATTTGAATAAAAATTGAAGCAAACAAATGAAACCTGTTTATTTCATTCAATAGTAAATATGAATTTAGAAGAAAAAATAACTGAAAACAATAATTTTTACCATGGAATTTCACGGTCCTGGAATTATGATAAATTGTGAATTAAAATTGATGTTCAAGATTATTGAACGATTGAAATTCAAGGGAAAACAATGAACTCCACAGTTTCTTTGAAAAAAGCGGAAGCTGTAATAACCGTTAACTTTATCGTTTTGAGTTTCCAAATGTATGGGAAAAAGTCGATTTTTTCATTGTTAAGTTGCTTAACAACCCCCTTTTTTCATGGTAAATTTTGCTAAAACCATAAATTTCACTGTCCAAAACTATGAATTTGACAGTTTATTCAAGGTTTTATGTACCATGATTCGCATAGTTTCAACTATAAAATTCATGGTTGCGTGAAAATGAAATTCATGGTCTTTTCACAATGTTTTTCTATTCGGGTGCAAACCGCCCAACTACGGTCCGCCCAACTGAAATCTGAATCTCAAATCTGAATCTGAAATCTGAATCTGGAATCTAAATCTAAAATCTGAAATCTGAATCTGAAATCTGAATCTAAAATCTGAATCTGAAATCTGAATCTGAAATCTGAATCTGAAATCTGAATCTGAAATCTGAATCTGAAATCTGAATCTGAAATCTGAATCTGAAATCTGAATCTGAAATCTGAATCTGGAATCTAAATCTAAAATCTGAAATCTGAATCTGAAATCTGAATCTAAAATCTGAATCTGAAATCTGAATCTGAAATCTGAATCTGAAATCTGAATCTGAAATCTGAATCTGAAATCTGAATCTGAAATCTGAATCTGAAATCTGAATCTGAAATCTGAATCTGAAATCTGAATCTGAAATCTGAATCTGAAATCTGAATCTGAAATCTGAATCTGAAATCTGAATCTGAAATCTGAATCTGAAATCTGAATCTGGAATCTAAATCTAAAATCTGAAATCTGAATCTGATATCTGAAAATTTGAATTAAATTTCGCGGGTCTTGACGGTTTGCTTCAGTTCTGAACCTAACATGGAATGAAAAAGAATAAAAAATCTCTTACAAGCCTTACAAGCCCAACCGTAGTTGGGCGGTTTGCATTTTATTCAGTAAAATTGCACCGTTAAATGAAACTGTAGCTGCGCCTCATTCTCTTTACCAAGTCGTCCGCGCGCTACAAGACACCCGACACCCTCTATCGTCGAGCGACGACCGAACATCACACGCAAGCAATGCACCATATCAATAATCCATCCCATCCAAACACGGCTCGGCGTCTTGCCTTAGGCTGCCGAACGCATCAGACGAACATTCAATTGAACGTTCAAAAGTGAACATTCAATTGAACGTTCAAACGACCCTATCTCGATAAGGTTGTTTGAACTTATCCCCGATGAATTCAAACGAACGGATCCTTCGGTTGACGTCGCCTTAAAATCAGTAGGCGAACTGTTCGCAAAGCATCGGAATGAACTTAAGAGATGCAGTCATTTGAACCAATCGTGCCACAGCGTCGTTGCGATGCGTTCATTTTTTCCAACCACAAGTTAGGTGTCGTAGCTGATCTTAACCTTTTCAAGAAATAATCAGCTTGCGACTTTTTCTCGACGACGTTTGCGCTGAACGTTCATTTGCACCTCTGCAAGGCAACTTATTTACGTTTTTCGGTTTGAAGAGTGTTTGAGAGATTTTGACTGATTTGAGGGCGACATATCCAAATATGCAGTTTGGTGTATTTTCTACTGTAGTCTAGTTTTTGAAATTCAAGGGTTAATTTTTTGAAATTTTTTATCAACATTTTAGAACATTTCTTAAATACTTAAATCGAAGGTTTCGAATCAATGATCAACTTTTTCGAATACCGCGAGTAGTTTAAACTTCAGAGAAAACTGAGGCATCTTTTAAGTTTATTCATCACAGTATGCTAAAATATGAGAATTAAAAGATATTTTGGATTTTTTTTTAAATTAAATTAAATCAAATTTTTTTTTCAAAGCATAAGTCAAAAAATTCGCAGTCTCCAACAAAGTTGATAATGAAATTTGAATCTTTGATACCAAATGCTCATAAATGTTGTTCAATGATGTCAAAAAAAGTTATATTTTTTCTATTGTATTTTTAACACTTCAGGATGCTTTTCGAGAATTATTTCTTTGAAACTACAAATGCTAGAAAATATATTAATCCTCTATCAAATGAAGGATAACAGATAGATTTCAAATCAGATTTTGTCTTTTTTAAAGAGGGTTGTCGATTTATTAGTTATCAATGATTGATTTAGCTCAAAACTTAGTAGAACCCAATATCACTAGATTTGATAGAATCTGACAAATAGTTCGAACTCACGACGGCAAAATCAATTTTGAGAACAATGTTTTGGCATTTTATAACTAAGCTTATAGTAAAAAAAAATTTACACTGATAAGTCTCTTTGATTTAAAAACCTTTTTCTTACACTTTCCAAATTGGTTTTTGCATAAATCTTTTTTGCATGTGTTAGCAAAAACTTGTAAGATTTTTCTCTCTGATACAGAGGATGTTTTGCAATTAAACACTACAAAATATGTTATAACTTTATTATCAACCGGAACAGTTAGGGCTAGGTGGGGTAATTATGAACAAAATTTCTTCATTTGGCACACTCACAGCCACCATATGTTTATTTCTTATCATAAATTCTGAAAACCTGCCAATATTGAATGTTTCCGTGCTCTTCATCATTCTGTAGAGCAACTTTTTTTTCTTGGTCGCATCCCACGGCCTTAAGACGTCTGTTCATAATTACCCCGTCTGTTCATATTTACCCCCCTGTCTAGGGGGTAATTATGAACACGGATTACGGACTTGGTATAAATTTTTTGAAAAGTGACTGTATTCATACGTTTCATTTACCCATAGTAAGTAGTGTATGGTGATTTTTTACTTTAAAAATTATGTTCATAATTACCCCAAAACCTGTTCATAATTACCCCGAACGCTGTTCATATTTACCCCAAGACTTGTCCTATATGATTTATATGGTGTCAGAAAATCTCAATTTAACACCAAATAATGAGAATAATTAGCAGTAATAATAAGAAAATAGGTTTTTTTTTATAAAATTAAATTCAATTCATGCATAAAACTTATAAAATAAACAAATGTAATCAAAATTTAGAGTTAAAACGACGCAAAAAAATAGCTTTTAAATTTTTTGTTGCATCTTTTACGTTTTGGTTGGTTTATTTTTCTTTCGTTTCTTTATGTCGTTGCAGATCATTTTTATTTGATAGGACCTCTCCATACGTGTGAAATTTTAGGCGAGTTAAACTACTCGATAGTTTTCACATCCGTTTTAAATGTCCTGCGCAGCAAACATCAAGTTTTTACCTAAATGTCGTAGGTTAGGCTTTTCACGTACGTGCGAGATATTATGAAATTGAAGCATATACATATACAGAAAATTCTATTTTTTTTTTTTTTGAAAGATGGTTGTTTCACAAAAACACTCATTAAAACCTTCTTGGATCAGTGAATAGTCATATTTTGCAAGGCTTATCAATTCCATATGATCGACTATTTTGAAAAATATTTACACTAATAAATTTTGTAATCACATGTACGAAATTTCACATTAGTAGCTCTATTTTCTCCAAACAAAATTATTACTGCAGAAGTTTTCATCACCAAACTGAAAGAGAATATCTTCAATCAAAAGATTTTCATTTTGTACTAAATTTTTAAAAATGTATTCCAACAAATAAAGATTGAAAAAAGTAATTAAGTGTAAAAATAAGACTGCAAGAAAATAGATTTTGGACCTTTGTTATCCGAATGTAACTCATAAACAATTATTCTTTGCTGTAATTCTAATGCTCTCAATAGCAGCACGTTGTCCAAACATACAAGAAAATTTATCTTTTAATCTTTGTTTTGTGGACTTATTCATCTTTTAAATTTATCATGGTTTTTCATATATTTTACTGTTGACCAAAGAGATTAAAGGTTTATAATAATGATAAATTTCATGCGGCAATGAATAAAAACTCGTGCAGCAAACCTTTTGTTAAAAAATGGTGAATTTTATTTTTAGTAAAATTGAAAATTTCTTCAAGTGTAATTTATAACCTTGTTATTTATCAATACAAAAAAAAAACTGGTTTTAGAAGGACGTAAAACCTTTATTCGGTGTTAGAAAACTATTCCTGGGATACAGGTTTTCGGTTTCGGTATTACCGGTAAAACTATCCGTACGCACCACTCACTAAAACATTTGACTGAATTTTTCAACAAAAAGCAAGTTCTTAACACTATTTTTTTAAACAAAATTGAGACTCGTTTAAATGCTGATTTATCTTTTTTTTCAAAATTTCTGTTTTATAAACTTTTTTCACTCTTGAAGTTTTATTAAGTTTTGATAAAATTGTGTTCCAAACTGTTTTTCAAAGACTGAATAGAACTGGCATAGCTTTTTTTCTAAATCCGAATCTCATTTTTGGAAGAAAAAAATTCAATTTCTCAAAAATCCAAAACTTAACACATTGCGGACTTAATTTAATTATGAAATTTATAAAATTTGGTCCAGTAAGTTCCTAGGATATAGAATGTCGAGTATTGATGTTTCCTGGCTAAGATTTCTTCACGGTCCTGTGTTAAGATCATACAGAAGGGGGGGGGGGGGGTATTTTTGTGAGAAATTTCTTACAAGGGGAGGAGGGGGAAGGGGGTCTGGAAATACTTGGGTAATTAATGAATGGCCCCTTATTTTGATAAATAAAACATTTGACCATCAAAATGCCAAAGAAATGTCAGGAAATGTGTGTTCATAATTACCCCATAGGACGAAAACTATGGGGTAAATATGAACACTCATCTGTGAATCAGTGCGAATAAAATTTTTCAAAATTTCTTCAAAATCTAGACAAAGCATCATAAACTGGATGTAAAACAGATGATAACAACATTCCAGCTGGATTTCCTATGATCAGATATTCAAAACATTGAACATTGTCGAAAACGATTTCCGTTTCACGGGGTAATGGTTTTTTAAAACATCTCAAATGATATCACTAGGATTTAAAAACAGATCGGAAACAGCTTAAAGCTATCAATTGGATGTTAAACTACCACTTTTGGAACTTTTTGTTTTCATTCATCCCCCACAGCAGTGCGTATGGCAATTGTTCGGAATTACCCCGTGTTCATAATTACCCCACTTGACCCTACATGTTCATAATTTAAGCCCAAGAAACTGACTCAAAATAAAAATATATGTTGAATAATAAACTGTAACATTTTTCACTGTAATCAAATCCATATTTTTCTGCGCTTTTCACGAGTGGCATACACAATTGCAAATTTGGGAAATTCCTTTGAAAATCAATTGATTGACTTACAAGAATTGCAACTTTACACAAATAACTACATGTTAACGACCATGTAAACACTAGGTATCGATATTATCGCTTTTTGATACAGTTTTCAGAGTCTGAAAGTTTTAGCTAAAACTCAATTGTATAAAAAACAATTATAACAACGATTCAAAAACTTATTTTTTTTTCAATTATTGGTCTTTTTAATATGAAAAATCTTTACTGAAGACTAAAGAAATTTTTTTTAAAACTTGGCTGAAAGCAGAAGACAAGTTTTTCGGAAAACGGTTGGGGTCAACTTATTAGGTTATTATGAAAGGTTATTATGAAAAATGATTTTTTTTTTGGTCTTATCTGTTAATAATTAATTACCCAGATAAATTTGGGGTGATAATTAACGCTGTTAAGTTCTTGTTACGTAACAATTTTTAGTGTTGACAATATTTCTAGATAAATCTAAACATTGCGTCTAGATAGGATAATGGTTTTTCAAAATTTACCCTTAATTAGTAATGGGTAAAGATCTTGATGATTATTGGTACATATTTAAACATTAAAGATAAGTTTAGATAATCAAACAATGCCTTAAAACAAGTGTTCATAATTACCCCGTATTTTGAAAAAACAAAAAAAAATGGGGAAATTATAAACAACCCTCTCTGAATCAGTGAGATAAATTTTTAGTAAAAATTTATATTAAACTTGAAGATGCATGTATTACTGAATGTAAAACCTCTGGAAACAAGATTTTAACTGAATTTACTGTGACGAAAGAGTTATCTACATGATTGAACGTTCTCAGAAAAGTTTCGAATTTTCTCAGAGACGTGGATTTTGTGAGCTGTAGTAAAACACTTGGTATCTGTAACTTATGAAAAAATGATCGAATGTCACATGACGAATGATTGATTGAATAGTCCTGACACATCATTTCTATTTTTTTTGTAAACATGACTTAAAAACCCATAACGATTTTGTTTAGGATGTTTTTTTATTTATCATTTTTAGAAAATGTAATGAAAACCTTAAGATAGAATCGAGTCTTGCTAAGTGTTCAACGATTTTAGTGTTATGAAACAACCAAATCAATGAAATATGTTGAAAATTTTGCTATATTCCGACGAAAATGAAGAATAAAAGTCTGGAGAACATTAAATTTTTGACCGGGAAAACCGGGAAAAAACCGGGAATTTCAAATTGAAAATATTGTGGCCACCCTGTCAGTGGTTATGGAGATAAAAATGGGTTCGACTCCTTACCACACAATCAGGGGTTTCAGATATCCGGACTGTTCAGGATGTGTCCTGTTTTTTTTTTAGATTCATGCAACCTTGTAGAAGCTGTATACATCTTTCAGATTGAAGATTTTTTGTCAGATTTCAGCGTTTCAGATTAATCTTTCATCTCCAATGCTATCAATGCAAAAAACGCTTAAATCTGATAAAAAAAGCTTAAAAACGAGATTCACTAATACTTAGCAAACAGACGTTTGTCACACGTTTTATAGAGAAATCGTATAAGGTTGCATAGAACTGTGCTTTTTGGAGTG
Organism: Uranotaenia lowii; assembly: GCF_029784155.1. Classification (NCBI taxonomy): domain Eukaryota; kingdom Metazoa; phylum Arthropoda; class Insecta; order Diptera; family Culicidae; genus Uranotaenia; species Uranotaenia lowii. The sequence goes on along the minus strand of NC_073692.1, from coordinate 179,738,774 downwards.
CCGTCATAAGTTTTTGGATGGACCTGATTTTTGAAGAACAGTATTGAAATGTACTTATTTGTCCTGATTTTCAAAAAATATTCAAATAATAGATGAATTTCTGGGTTAATTATGAGAACCTCAAACCAAACCCTTATTAAATATTTAAACCCATTGAACCAATCTTCTGTTCAGATGATATTGGACTATTGGAGTGGTGCTTTTCGATAAAAACTACAGACCAACCTATTCTTTTCAGAAGCATATGTTAAGGCGTTTACTGTTCCTGTATTCCACCTTTATTTATGCAATTGAAGCGTATCATTAATCCTGATATTTTTTTCTTCGCTGTGTCTTGATTTTTGATAGAACCACCTGACATCGCTTCACACAACGAACAAAATCTAGCGTAACAATTCTGTTCAGTCCGACAAGCGGACTGAGAATAGACGCGAGAGTACCGCACCGAGAGAGCACGACGGCTGCTCTCACTGGAAGCGAGATGGTAAATTCTAGGCGGTTCCATCTGGCGCGAGCACGTGCTTTTGTGCTTGCTCGTCAGCCTATTTAAGGGCGCATTCTTCGATGCGCCTGGAGTCAGTCGTTATCAAGTCGTCAAACCGTCCAGATGGACGGAGTGTAAATAGTGTAAATAGACAAAGTAGAGAAATAAAATAGCATAGAAAAGTCAAGAAAGAGTGTCTTGATCTTCTTCGCTCTTTTCAGAGCCCTTCCCATCTGAAAGAGTTTGGATCTCGGTCAACTAGGCGATCGAGATCCCCCCGAGCCTTGGCCGCCAGGCAGCGTCAAGAGGACCTGCCTCCACTGATGGGACAACCATGCGTGGTTGTCTCTTTAGGTCTAATCCCACGAGGGGAGCGGACCATCAGTGATAGTTTCCCAAGCGCTCACATAGACGCGGCCTTGGCCTCCAGGTACAGTCCGAGGACTTGCCTCCACTGATGAGACAGCCACCAGGGGTTGTCTAGAAGAGGCTCGCTCCCGCAGGGGGAGTGAGTCCCACCAGTGGTCGTTTTGCCAAGCGCCGCACCCACAGTCCACCAATGGCTTTTCATGGCCACAACAATTTCAAAAGAGCGAAACTGCCAAATGTAAAAAATCGAGTTAACGATTGTAAGCGTCAGATAACACTTCCATCGAGGTTGTAGTGATTTGTCGCGGGTAGTTCTAGTTTTTAAATATCGCAGTGAGGGAAAATGATGGGTGATGGTTTTCCCCAAATAATGTAGTCTTCAAAGCCGACGACAGCGCCACAAGCCACCAGTATGCAGCCACGAAGCTTCAACACCTGACAACCAGAGGGCCATTCACGGTAACCCGCGCTGCTTGGTAACCACCCGATCGGTAGCGACGCCCGAAGAGTTCACGAAGGCGAACGATCGTGTCCGCCATAATGGGAGCAACGACCTATACTCATGGTTCAAGGCCGGTCAAAGGCGGCTTTCAGATGCTGGCTCACTTCGAATAGTACCACGACATTGTGAAGTTCAAAGTACACGACACATCCAGCACACAAAACCCATATCTAAGTGATAAAAGCCAGACACCAGCTTAGCCAGGAGACGCCGAACCGCCATTTTGTTCCTTTCCGGAACACTGACGCCTGATTCATCAACAGGAATCGAAGGGGTCGTCAAAGGGGGTTGTCGATTCAGCAATACGAACCTGGATGATGCTACAACACAAACCATCATCTTGAACGAAAATTAACAAGCTTTAGCCGCAAAGGAAACAAAAACAATGGAACAGTTAAATTTTACATTTTTTTGGTGTAAAATTATATCCCAACGTTCCTTTCTAGATCATGCCGTGTAAACTTATTGCAAAGAATTTAATTTTACACTTTTTATTTTAAACCGATGAAAAATAGATAAAAAAGAGTATAAAATAACCTTTTTTTAGAATTACACTAAGAAAAAAATAGATGCCACAAGTTTTAGATTGCGTATACTTTTAGAAAATTTTTGCTGTGTAAGGTAAATACTCTAAATTTTGACAGGGGCTAGTTTTCGACAGATTTTTAATAAAAGGCTTATCTTTCTTTTTGCTCAAGTTGTTTAATATTTTAATATTTTGCTCTCCCAGTGTAGCACTTGTTGAGTATAAAAATTAATCTAAATAAATTATTAAATAGTAGTAAATCATTAATTTAAAAGTAGCATTGTAAATCACCTGTTAAATTCAATGCCATCGACCAAATAAGAATTACATTGAATCATGTAATAATATCATCTCTATTGGAATTAATGCAACATAAAAAGAATCAATGGATGAATAAAGGTATGAATTAAGTGTTTTCAGTAATTGAATTCATATCTTTGCCAACATTTTATGGAATTTCAACTGTTTTCCAAGTTGTCGAAAACTAGCGCTAAATTCACCTAATAATCTATTTTTCACCATTCATCTTTCGTGTATGTTTATACTGTTTCCATGGTGTTAAAAACGCCGTGAAGTAGACGAGAAATTCCAATATGCAAATATTCATATTCCTTGCAAACAAAGGAGATGGAAATGTTCCTGACGAAAACTAAAACATTTAGTGTCGAAAACTAAAATTGAAAGTCGAAAACTATGCCATATCCTTTTCGTTTGACCAGTTATGAGAGTCGTTGCCGCCTGATAGACTTGGACATGCTTCAAGTTCGAAGGAACGCTACACGTGCTTTGGTCGTTGCGGATCTCCTTACATAGAGGATTGACTGTGCCTCGCTGCTGGAAGCTATTCCTCTCAACGTGCGATCGCGAGGATTGAGAAACCAGCATCGGTAACTCTATGTTCCCGTTCGACTGAATAACTATGGGGCTAACAGCGCTCTTATAGGCATCCTAAAAACCTTCAACCGTTTCTCGGAGTACTTTGACTTTGACCAGAAATGTTTTCCGTAGAAAAATATTGGACAAGTCAAGAAAAACGTAGATTTATGTCAATTTATATATGTAACCTATAATTAAGAATCATTAAGATCTAAATTTGATCCGTTGATTTTTTATACAATAAACAATAAAAAGAGCCGAACAAAAAGTTAAAAAAATCATCATCTATATACACTGCCGGCCAAAAGTTTGGGATCACCCGCTAAAAAACATGCAAATTTTGATCGTTCATATCTCAGCCATCTTAGGACATATTGCAAATCTTCTGAACTCATTTGAAAGATAATGAGCAATAGCTATTTCGGAGTTATTTTGCTCAGAAATAATGTTTTAGTTTAGCAGCTAAAACTTAACCTAAAGTTAGAGCATTTTCGAAAAAACGCACTTAATATTCAAAGCCGATCATCTCGCGATAGGGTGGACCAAATTTCAAAATTTGAGTTGCATTAGAATCCTTATTCTATACTTCTCAAAACACAATCAAAAAATTTTGTGCAAAAATTTAAGAATGTACTATTAATTAATAAAATCGACACTTAAGTTATCGTCCAAAAGTTTGGGATCACCCCTAGTCTAAGCTTTCAAATGCACCCTTCAGATTTGCAATACGATGTTAGATGAGAAAGATATGAATGAGATAAATTTGCATGTTTTTGGCCAATACACCATACTGAGGGGTGATCCCAAACTTTTGGACGATAACTTAAGTGTCTATTTTATTAATTAAAAGTACATTCTTAAATTTTTGCACAAAATTTTTTGATTGTGTTTTGAGAAGTATAGAATAAGGATTCTAATGCAACTCAAATTTTGAAATTTGGTCCACCCTATCGCGAGATGATCGGCTTTGAATATTGAGTGCGTTTTTTTGAAAATGCTCTAACTTTAGGTTAAGTTTTAGGTGCAAAACTAAAACATTATTTATGGACAAAATACCTCCGAAATAGCTATTGCTCATTATCTTTCAAATGAGATCAGAAGATTTGCAATATGTCCTAAGACGGCTGAGATATGAACGATCAAAATTTGCATGTTTTTAGGCGGGTGATCCCAAACTTTTGGCCGGCAGTGTATATAAAAATGAATGTTTGTCTGTCTGTCTGTTCCCTATAGACTCGGAAACTACTGAACCGATCATCGTCAAAACTGGCATCTGAGGGTTTTTGAGGCCGGGGATGGTTTCTGTAATATTCAAAACTCCATCCGACTTAAGAGAGGGGGAGCTTCCATACAAAATTTGTAGTTTTTCGAAACAAATTAAAGTCATGACATCCATTTTCTCGAGACTTTTTTCTTCCTTTGGGCGGTTTGTTTTCCGTCTCCAAGGTCGAGGCGTCGCGAGCCAACGTCGCAAAAGGATAGTAACCCAGGCATAGCATACTGATCAGTGGGAATATTTTGGCGCGTATTTCTCAACCAAGAATATTTTCATGGCAAGGGGTGGCGATATGAAGCCTTGATGTGATTTTTTTCTACTTGATTCCTAGCTCATTTGTTCAGCACATGGTTATGAATGACGCCTAGATGAGACCCAGATTGACATTTTGCCGATCGAATAAAACATACATTTTTTTGCCAAAATCTGAAATTCAAAAGTCATGGCATCCATTTTTAGAGATTTTCTTTTATTTGAGGGGTTTGTTTTTCGTCTCTATGATCAAACAAACGTCGTCGCAAGTGGATATTAACCGAAGCATTGATTGTTCATTGATCGCTGGAAAAATTTAACAATCAGGCGCCTGTTTCTCAACCAAGTACCTCAGCTTTCTTATGCACGTGGGGGCGATATGCAACCTAGATGTGTTTATTTCTTGCTTAATTGCACGTGGTAATAAATGACGCCTAGATGTGACACGGATTGGTATTTTATCAATCGAATCAAAACCAATTGAAAGATTTGCAAAAATACTTCCATATTTAGTTCGTGTTAATGTAGGTAGCATTCGACTTTTCATTCAAGGAACATAAGAACATGTTCAAACGTTCAACTTTTCCTGTTAAAATAAAATTAAAAATTATGTTTTCTTCTAGAAATTGTTACTTCGGCCCAAATACACAACTGAAACGAATTTAGAAATGAAAATAAGAGCTTTTTATTTTAAATAATTCTGAAAAAACCATCGTACTTTTTGCTTACATACCAATTCAAGTACGTACTTAACATGAAAAGTGTTTTTGTGTTACATGGCTGCATGAAAGAGACTTTTGATCAGCTTCGGTTTTGAAAAGCGAGACTTTAGAACTGATATTCAACTGGATGCAAAATGTTTATGAGAAATTTTGAGTATACCCTTAAAGTGTTAAAAACAATATTTTGAGTATACCCTTAAAGTGTTAAAAACAATATTCTCTTCTGTCAACTTACACGGTGGGCTAAGGGCAAACGTCGAACTTTGAAGAAATTCATCTTCAAAATTATTCAATATGTTGGAAAGACCAGAAGGGGTATTCCGAATGTTGAAACTGAAGCGGATATTGAAAATTCTTAAATGTCTTTGTAAATGAAGGTTTCGTTAAAAGTGAAGTAACAAACATAAATTTATACTGCAGGAATACTGCAGATATATCAGTGAAACTTGATAGAACAAAAAACAGGAATTCGCATTAAATCCATTTTAAAGCCATTACTCTGACGCATCTGTAAAAAAGCTTTGCATTGACACTTGCCCCAATATACGGGACAAATGTTAACTTAGAAATTTGTTTTTGCCAACATATTTGAATATTTGACTGTCAAAGAGGAAATTAAAAAAAAACCCTGAGAAATTATTTAGTGATGCAATTGTTTTTTTTTTCAAAAATATTTATATTTTTGCCGTAGTAAATTTATTTAAAAAAAAAAGAAATTTTCACTGTATTTAATACATAACTAATTTAATATATTTTTCATTACCATGATAAGTGCTGTTTGGGTCTCGAGCCGGTTAAATTTGCCCACCTTCTTCAAGCAGTGGGGGACAAAATTGGAAAAGATGGGAAAGCTCCCATGTAAATTTAAGATAAAGAGCTTTTCAAAGAAGGGACCATATTTAAAAAGGTTTTTTGGGTACAGAGTACAAATTTCAGATCTTGAAAAACGAGTTTAGAGATCAAGTTTCAGTAAATAATATATACCATCTTTGAATTGCAATTCAGAACTGCAGCTGCAGCTCTCATTTCAAAGTTGTTGAATCTGAAGTATGATGAGGTTTGATTTAAAAAAATGCTCTCTTAAATCTAAGTTTGAATAAATTTTTATAAATTACATTTATTTCCGGAAGGTGTAGCAAAGCACAACGGGTCAGCTAGTTGGGTTATAAAAACAGCAATTACCGGCAGTTTACCATTCTGTTGTTTTTACATCTGTTTTTTTTTGTGAATTTGAAGGGATTTTTGTTGTTAAGTGGCGTCTGGGAAATGAAATTTAAACTTCATTGATTTTCAAAGCGTCCAAAATTTCAAAGTAAGACATTTAAAGTATATTCATCATTTTATGCTTTTCTGGAATTTCTAGTTTTAGGAATCTGATTGAATAACATTTGTATTTAACACTTTTATGCTTTACGACATTTCTGAGATACCGCATCGAGAAGCTACTCATTGGGTCAAATATATCATTACCCTTAAAGAAGGTTATGTTCGAATTCAGGGATGCCATCAAGTACAAAGTGATTCTGAAATTTCGTAATTCATTATAAAGAAATCTGTATGAATTTTAACTCTTCATTTAGCTGGTTTTGAAGCTTTATAGGAAAGAATAACCTTATCCAAAATGCTTTTTAGGAACACTAACCAACTTCTAACCTAACAAAATGTAATAAGTTGGAATGTATATTAGCATCACTAAACAAATAATTACCCTAATCTGAAAAAACAATTTCCAATGACCAATAGTTTTTACCCCAGTAACCCCTTCCAATGCTGCCAATTCATCTTTAAAAAACACACACACACATTTGCTTGTAAATTATATTCATCCCACGAATCAATTTTGCTGTTTTCAGGTGAATCTACATATCTTTGACTAGATGTTGGTTACATTAGCACACCTATCTGTGTACAGAGTTCCTCGACATCATTTCACTATGAAAGGGTGCACCCATAAAACCACTTTTAGCTCACTCATACATGCAATTTTTCTGTTTGTGTAGTATGAGTGTTACTTCGTTCTTTTGTTTTTGAGTGAGTGGCAGTTTGGTGATTTGTTTGTGATTGTTAAAAGTAGCACACTGTATTCGAGCACTCATTTTGTATAGCACACATATAGTTACACTGCAAGCACTTTTAAACAGTTCGGTTAATCGATAGTTTTTGGATTTTTATTTTGGAAAAAATATACTCAAAAATAACAAAAAACCACCACCACTAATGATGATCTCTTCCACATGACGCGCACCCACCAACAAAATTTTCAATGTGCATGTTATATTTGGCGACCGTGATACTGCAGAACACTTTGTACAAATCACAAGACTCTGAGTGCGAATGGGTGTGTGAATCGAATCGATATCGTACCTGTTGTGAATCGGAATCACCGAAAAACGAGGACTAACAGAAACACTACTAACAATTGGGTGGATCATCTTGCCAACAACGAACTCAACAACAATACACGCAAACATCACAGCAAGAGTGACGCAGTGAAAGGACAAGTTACTCATCGGATGCAGTGTATCAAAATAAACGCTAACTAATCTTGGATATGCTTAAACAACAGTGACAAACAGTGAGTAGTTATCCAGACGGTGAAAAGTTCCCGGGTATGCTTCGAGTATACTTTAAAAAACTTTGTAATAAAGAACTTTCGATAAATTTATTCCCTTAGAGGAAACTATCGGCTTATTTTATACATTTTACTACGCGTCACCAATACAAAAAAAGAAAAAAGAAATAAGCGCAGTTTTATGTGATAGGGTAAAATTGGTTCTAGTTAAGTAAAACTTTAAATAGCAGAAACGACGCCAGTGAGGCTTTAAAAAAAACTAACTACTGAAAAATATTGTTTTCTGATTCCTACTTGCTAAGATTTTATCGTGCTTAGAAAATGTTGTTGTGCTAATAGTCACAAAATTGGAAGAAGGCTGTGTAGTGTATAAGAGTCAAAATTGAGAGTGAGAGAAAAAAAACGTTAAGGCTATGTTTACATAAATAACGTTTACGGAATTCAAATCGTGTTTGAAGTTTGAACTAACAGAATTCAATGTGGCTATGTGTTCGCTAACCAGTAATTTTAGAATTAACTTTTGATAAGGCTCTAGATTACAGATAAAATCTTATATTTTAGAATAAAATTTAATTTGACGTAACATAATTTTTCCCACAAATACAATCCTTTATTATATGATAGATCTTAATCTCGCATGTGTCAAACCAGCAATGTTGCCAGAGAGTGTTTTAAGATTTAAAACTGTGTAAAGACGTTAAGACTAGGTTCGCGACAATTGTGCTTACTTCTGCCACCGGATTAAAGTAATAGAAAAGATCTCTTTAGCCATCTTACGAACGCTAAGTTAGTTGCAGTAGCCATCCCAAGCTACTCTGTTTGAAGCGTCATTTCATATGATCTCTTGCATGAGGTTGATTCAAAATTGGAGCGTTTCGTTTTTTTTTCGGCAACGGAATTGTCAAACCTGTTTCGGCACATTCAAACACATTATTCGGTGAATCCTATCGTGATCATTCGGTGAGATGCGATACAAAAATTTTTGCAATATATAACGATCAATCCAGATGCAATTTCGTAGAAATAAATTTGATCTGTTAATCAATGGCGTGTTGAAAGTATTATTGTATATCACATTGGTCCCCGTAATCTTCGAAAGTAAATCTTTGAGATATCACATATTTGTCAAGTTAAAAGAGAACTCGCACTAATAGACAGAAAATTGAGAAAACACCTACATTCCTTTGGGTTGCTACCGTAAGTTAGCGTTGTTATAGGTTTAACCGTAATCCATTCTTGAGTGTCAAAATGACACTATTGGAAGTTTGGCGGCTTGTGACTTCATTAGGGTGCATCCAAATACAAAAATTTCTTCGGGGTCCCTTTCGAAGATTTTCAAGATCATAACCACGAAAAAATAAAAACACTGGTGTAAAGCTATACTTTTCAATCGATGAATCGTCAAAATTGTTTAACTCACACCAGATAAATTTCCGAAAGAGTATTGAAAAGTTAACGTAACTTGGCACAATTTTGCATTTTCAGATTTCCAAAATACTTGCCGAACTGTGTTGTAGGTGAATAATGTCTGAGAAAAATATTTGAGTTACATTACGAGGTTTCCAAAACTATAAATTTTGTAAAAATCGGTAGGGAAAGAAGAGAGACATATCTATCAGTTTTAGTCAGGAGTGTCAAATCGACACTCCAGGGACTGTAACGGGTAAATATTTCTGTGACGGATGAGGGTTAAAAAGGCTAATACACAGAAAATTGAGAAAAAGCCTTTTGCGTAAGCTGATACCGTAAGTGAGCATTGTTACAGGCTTAACTGATTATCCTACTAGGAAAAGTAATGAATTTCTTTTCTTGTGAGTACTGTTCAAGTCCCAATGGCTGCGCATTTAAGCTAGGGTGGATGTTCTCTGTGTGCCGTAGAAAACATTTTTTGTGCAATTCTGAAAAGAAAAGCACTGAGGAAAAAAAAGATTCAACTTTCCTTCCAAGATCAGGAATTCAACTCAGAATTCAAAATTCAGAACTATTATTTAAATTTTCAAGTCGGAATTCAACAGTTGTGGGAAGAAAATCATAAATTTTTGAAGCTGTATGTTTTGTTGTTTTATTTGGGATTCCGGATTTCCGGTTTTATTCCGGCATGTCCGAACACTCAGTTTCAAAATTTCGCAAGCGTGCACTTAGCCGAAAATCTCAGAAAAGGGCCCAGTTTTTGCCAAATTCATTCATTTTAATTGCAAAATCAAACGGAAAACTGGAGTAAAGTTCTCTAAATTGGAAAAAAAATTCACAAATCTGAACAATTTGTAGCAAACTTTCACATATAAAAAGAGTATTATAATTTATTTTTCCAGTGATAGTGATAAATACAATACCAGAGTTAAATACAAGACACATATCATAAGTAATTCACTCATCAGTTTTACCTACGGCACGGTATCTTTTTTGTAGCTTCATAACAACAAATTCGACATATCTGAAACTTTGCGGTGTTAATCATCAAACTATCTCCTATCAAACGCACTATTTGGGGAAAAAACATCAAGGGGCCTGGAACTTCTTTTTGAAGGATATTTTTCAAAATTTACTTGTTGCGATTCAAATCAGTTGCTATAATTTGTCCAGAAAACTATACACTTTTTGAAGATTTATTATGCAACTCCTTTGAACATTCAAGAAAGTATAGAAATTTCAAGGAACAGATTTCCAAGATCTTTAGCATTTCCAATTGGTTTGTGGGGTTGTAGAGTGTGGTTATATACATCGAAGACAAAATTCTTTGAAATGTTACCATTATTCAAAACAACAAAATAATAATAATTATTTTTCGATTACACAAGGCAGCAAAATTCACTTTTTTCCATGGCGCCAAGAGTTTAAGAGCTGATTTTGAGATGGCTGAATTTAAATATGAAAAAAAATGTCTCTTCCGGCATAATTATTGATATTCCAAGGCTTAATTTTGGGAAAGGTATAAATCATTTTTTTGCCTACTTAAATACTCAAATCGAAGGTTTTTAATCTATGAACTACTTTCGCAAAGTATTTTTGACTTCTGAGAAAACTGAGATTTCTCTCTATTCTGGTAAAATATGAGAATTGAAAAAAATTTATATTAAAATGATTCACAGATTTTTTAAGCCTAAGTCAAAACTATTCGCAGGCTTCAATAAAGGTACTAAATTGTTTATTTGTGACACTTTACCAACGCTTTGGCATTCGTGAATAAAGGTACTAAAGGAATGCATAAATGATATCAGAAATATTACATTTTCTAAACTTGTCGATTTTCTTATTTTTCGAGCATCGTTTCTATGAAACTAGAATAGCTAGGCAAAATCTCAACCTTCGATCAAATGAAACAGATTTTCAAACAGTTTTTCTTTTCATTGATTATTTTTACTCAAAACACAGTAATTTAAAATTTCAAAACGTAATATCATCAAAACTAAAAATTTTAGACAGAATCTGACAAATGGTTCGAATTCAGGCCGGCAAAACCTTAAAAATTGGTCTGTCTTATAAAGAGGTTGTTTCCAAGCGAACTTTACACATCCGGAATATTTATTTTATAATAGATTTAAAATTGTTGCAATATTCGCCCCGAAAACTTTACTCCCGATAACTTTACCTCGGTTTAAATAATCCGTTCAGGGTTTTAACAGAATAATAATCCGAAATAGTCAAAGGCAGGAGCACTTTCTTAACACAGCTAACTTGACATCCCTTCAGGAATGATCCCCCGTTTATTTTTTTTTGTTTCATATAAAACAATGTAGTGGGCGAATGTAAAGATACAAATTTCATTATTTTTTTATATCTTATATTTTGATATGTTTTTGAACAATCTCCAAAGCTGTAAATTCTTGATTGTTCAATACTTTTTTGTTCTAAAACTCGGGCTAACGTTCTTCGGAAAATATTAGGGTGGTCGGATTTACCGGTTTTTATGAGATCCGGTTTTTTTGGTATTTGTAATTTATAAAACCGATAAAACCGATATTTTTTCAAAGTATATCGAATTCAATGGCATAAAATGCTCAGAATTTATATCGCAATAGATTAAGCAATATTTTCAATTGAAAAAGATGGTATGGGCCTTTAAATTATCCATCTTCTAATATATAAAGATGAGTTGGACTATATATGTTTGTTTGTTTGTTTGTATGCACCTTATACAAATCCACACCGCTTAACCGATCAGCCTTAAATTTGATACAGTCATGTGTTTGGACCATGGTAAGGTTTTAGTAATAGTTTTGAGTCCCTCCCACCAGAGATAAGGGACCCTCCCATACAACTTTCGTTTTTATTCCCACGAACTAAAAGTCATGGCACCCATTTTGCCAGTCGATTTTCGTTTCCTTTGTCGGGGTTGTTTTCACCATCACCATGGGCTGGGCATTAGAAACGACCATCCAGAGTTCACGTGTACTGGAAAACAAATCAAAGCCTGCTGATGATTAAAAATTTGATAACAAAATTTTTGGCGGGCTTTTTTATTTCTTCTACTATTCGTAGCACAGGTTACAAGCATGTGGTTCTTGAATGAAATAACAAGTCTACTTTTGGGATAAAAAAAACTCCTAATTGCCTGTTCGAAGTGAAGTGATTAGAACAGTAGTGGTTTTCAATGTGGTCTCTGGAGGCGTTGAAGATCTACAGGAATATACAGCATGTAAAGTGTGGATGCAATGATTAATCTTCATAATGAATTGACTTCTTCATCTGAATAACTATTTCGACTGTTTGCTGAAAACTAATGTTCCAGCTTTTAGAAATCAACAATTTTCATATTTTTGTGATTTCTTATAGATAAAGAAAAATCAATGAAATGCAGAGTTAAAAGCTGAAGGCTACAATTTCAACGCTTTCATAGCGGAGTAGGAATTTAAACGGGGGTCTGGGCAATTAAACGTGCATTTTCTGGAAAAAGTTAAAACCAAATCCATCGCATGAAACTTATTAGAAATTTAATCTGGCATTTTAGGTTTGTACAATTAAATTTCAAAGCCCAATTTATAACTTTTGAGTTATTGTTGATCGTAAATGCGGTGAGTTCTATCATCCAATTATGAGAAAAGTGAAACCGTTTAGTACTGCGAATTAAAAAAAAGATTTTTAGTGATTTTCACATTGATGACTTATGATAATTTATGGGATAGTTGTGTCAAAGAATAGAAAAATTGAAATATAACTTAAATAACATCTTTTCCATAACATTATAAAATGGGCGATTTCGGTTCCGAGATGATGTGTGTTTCGATAGCACTCGCTTCTTTTCTAGACATTGAAGGGGCATTCGACAACGCATCTCACAGTTCAATCGAAACAGCTATGAAAAGACGAGGATGCCACTCGGCAATTGTTAACTGGACTAGTGCCATGCTAATAAACAGAACCATTTATGCAAGCTTGGGAGGACTTACAATCAAAGCCACACCAACGAAGGGATGTCCCCAAGGCGGGGTTCTATCACCGTTATTGTGGTCCTTGATAGTGGACGACCTCCTAAACAAACTTGTATCTATGGGTTTCGAAGTTATTGGCTTTGCAGACGACGTGGTAATAATAGTTCGGGTAAAATATGAGAATGTGTTGTCAAACAGAATGCAATCTGCACTTAACTATGCACTATTCTGGTGCAGGGAAGAGGGACTGAACATTAACCCTTCCAAAACTACTGTGATAGCATTCACTACGAGACGAAAAACTGCACTAAAACCACTAACATTAGACGGGGAAGTGCTAAACTTCGAATCACAGGTGAAATATTTAGGCATCATACTAGATTCAAAGCTATCATGGAATCCGCAGATAGAGCATGTAATAGCCAAGGCTACAATAGCTCTATGGGTTTGCCTCAAAGGAGTAGGGAAAAATGGGGACTAAGGCCGAAAATTATCCATTGGATATTTACAGCTATAATAAGACCCAAAATCTCGTATGCTTCTTTAGTGTGGTGGACCAAAACTTTGCAAGCTACGGCCCGGAAGAAACTAGCGAAGCTTCAAAGAATAGCAACCCTAGCTATAACTGGCGCTATGCGAAGCACATCAAACGAGGCTCTGAATGCACTACTAAATATCCTGCCACTACATCAATTTATTGAGTTAGAGGCAGAACGTAGTGCCTTGAGACTCTCAAAAATCAAAACTCTTCATGAAGGGGATCTTACAGGACATCTAAAAATCCTGGATAAATTTAAAATAAACTCACTTATTGTAAGGAATGATGACTGGATGGAGCCCGTTTTCAACCTAGACATACCATACAATGTAACTATCAACGATAGGGACGTGTGGGAGTCAGGTGGTCCTAAGGTTCCTCCCGGATCGATTAAATTCTTTACTGATGGGTCAAAAATGGATAACAGAACTGGGGCAGGGGTGTTCGGACCTAGACTCAGGATCTCAATTCCTATGGGATACTGGCCAACAGTATTCCAAGCAGAAGTTCAAGCAATTTTAGAATGCACTTTAGCCTGTTTGAAAAGAGGATACAGGTACACAAGTATCTATATATTCTCTGACAGTCAGGCCGCTCTTCGAGCACTAAGTACTTTCACATGTTACTCCAAGCTAGTATGGGAGTGTATTGTTGCACTAACAAACCTGGCCATACGCAACAGAGTATTTTTATTCTGGGTTCCAGGCCACTGCGGTATTCTAGGGAACGAAGAAGCAGACCAGCTAGCTAGGGAAGGATCCCAGGGCCTGTTAATTGGACCTGAACCTTTCTGCGGAGTATCTAGGAGTGCCTTGGATATGGAATTCAAGAACTGGGAAAGCACCACTATTGTCTCTAACTGGAGAACAGCAGAGGGAGCAACTCAGGCGAAAAGATTCATTGAACCAAGCGCACGACTCTTCAAAAACATGTTGAACTTAAGTACGAGTTAAGTACTTACACTGGTCAATTGACAGGACACTGTCCAAGAAAACAGCATCTCAAAAGGACAAACATTATTCAAAACGACGACTGTCGGTTCTGCGGGTTCGAAAAAGAAACTGCAGAGCATCTCTTATGCAACTGCTGCGCCCTCCTTAAAAAGAGAGAGCGTGTTCTTGGGGCAAAGTTAATAAGCGCACAAGACATATGGTTGCATATCAGCCCTAAGAAGGTTATATCATACATCTTTGATATCATACCCGATTGGGATAAAATGCTTAGTCAGCAATCAACTGTCACTTCAACCCATAGCCCATACAGTAACGCGATAGCATACAGCATACAGTAACGCGATAGCATACAGTAACGCGGGGTAACTACCACTATAGATCAACTACTGGTCGCAGTGGGCTCTCCCTTACAAGAAAAAAAACATGTAAATAAACTAATCATAAAACATTGTGAAATTAAACAGCGATAAAAGCACATAAAATTGAAAACATGCAGAGTAAGCTTTCAACAAAGTTTCAGCTGCAGTCTGTTTAGGAATTTCTTAGTTAATAAAACTTGAATACACCATTCTACAGGCAAGTGTGTTTACAAGCTTAAGATACTGGATTTTCATTAGATAGTACATAGAAAAGATAATAAAAAACATTGTTATCATTTGAAGATAAAAAAAAATAAGGTTCAATCAGTTCAAGCATCCTAAAACATTTTGGTTTTCAATTTTTTTCGTGATAGGATGAATAAGCATAAGAAAGAAATTATTTTAAATTTCTATTAGAAGCTTTTAGTTTTTGAATGATATAAAAAAGATAAACTTTGTAAATAACCCCAACCAGAACTAAAAAAACTAACAAAACTTACAAACTTCACATAGCCCAACATCTGTCAAATTATGAGCAACGAGTCTTCAAAAGAAACAGCGATTATGTAATTAATCGTAAAAATTGAAATGTGAAACAAAATTTGAATAAGGTCAAGCTATTTTTAAGTATTTTCGAACACGAATGCCATATTAATGGTAAAAGGCCTCTAATAACATAAATAATAATAATTTCGTGGCTAAATTAGGACCAAATTTTGAAGAAAGATGAATACAAAGCTTCCGAAATATCAAGAAGTCAAAAGATTCATATTTATTGATATTTAAACTGGACCCGAGCAAGGCCGAGTAAAATAAGCTAGTTTTCTATATAGTTTGATTTCAATGTTCCCCAAACTGTTTGTTGCAGCAACGCACACAGAGCTTAAACTAGTTTTTCAGAATTCTATAAAAGCTATTTTGAACATTTATGGCTAATTTCTGATTTCATTGATTTCTTTTTCTGCCAGCCTTCACGTATCATTTTTAAAGAAATTCTCCTACTTCTCCTCTTGATAAATCAACAAGTGAAACCCCTCCACAAAAAAACCAAACCCTAACTTCTCCTATGCAAAAATGAAAAACACGAATCATTCTCCTCCCGCTCCTACGCTAAACCGAACCAAACGAACTCGTACAATCCCTGCTACTCTACTACTACTGTACGAGCGAGCACCCGACCCGACCAAGCAACGACGGCCGCGTGTTCAGTCGACTGATTGGCAACGGCCGATCTGCCTCCTCCGAGCAAGCGATACACGAGAATCGGTACTCCCGTCCTGCTCGCGGTTCTGCGGCCCTGGTACGAAATGTGCATCGTGCCGTCCGTGTAGTGAAACACGCTGTCAACCCTTTTGTGTTCGGGGCTTGGTCCCAGATGAAGCAGCAGCCAACGGGCGTCCAACCGACGACGAACGGCCGTTGTTGAATAAAATACCACCACTCGGTTAACCGGCACTCGTGTCGAATATGTCCGCGCGCGCCATATGGCTGGGGTACCACGCGGCATCCCCTTTGCTGCTACAAAGGTTGATTTCCTTTGAATGGTAGCCCGGACAGCAGTGGTGGCAACACGGCAGTATTAACTCTACCCACACTTCTACACACGCGGCCACAAGATCTCGTTTAAAAGTTGGCCGCCGGTTGGCGCACGTGACACCGCCTTTGCTGTTGCCCCTCCGCTGCTGATTTGGCTTCTACCTGGAGCAACGCTGCTGCGTTCATTGTGTTATTTGGCCAAGTCTGTGGCATGGGGTACCTATCTTCAACGTGTGTAGTGTGTACCCACTTTCCAATAAACTGCCAGTAGGAGAAGGTGTAATCAGTTGAGTTTTTTTTCGGATACCTAGTTTAGTCTAGCTTGTTTTGAAAGGTGAAAAAATTTTCAATATTCTCACATTTCTTCCCGGACTAGTTTTGAGAGGTGGGTGTGAATCTGTGTTGCCAAATATTTTTGCGTCAATGGGCAAACAACTTTTTTCAACGTCGAAGAAGCATTTTATTAAGTTAGGAATGGCATTGTTGCACGTGTCCAAGAACAGGAAAAAAATTTATTGTAGATTGTAAAATCTTAAGTAGCACTACTCTAAGCAACCAAGAATTTCATACCTACATATGTACTTAACAGCATTTTTCCAAAGTTCGAACTTCGCTGAACAAAGGTTCCCAAGAGAATTGCCAAAAAATTGCTCAATACAGAACACATAAAAATTATGAAAGGAACCTTTTAATAACTTTCTATTAACATGAAACAACTTTTTTTGAACATGAACGTTACCTCAAACCTTAAATAGCTCTGATGTGAAAAAGAGAAAAAAAAACTATTTTGCACAGTTTTCTTCAAAAACCATCATTATCAAATTGAAAGCTGACAAAACCGTTGATTATTCAAAGAATCACCGTGTGTGAGTGCTGGAAAAATGTGGAAACACTGTCAAAAATGTCTACAAAGCTAAAATCAATCATTGTAGTGAAGCACATGATCGGCAACTACGGTTAAGGGTCATCAGGGAAGTCTAGTCTCATACCAGAATGTTTCATTTTTGATAAGCAAAAAACTAAGTGTAAATCGCTAAAATGTCCAGCAATTTTTTTCTCCGATAAGCTGAAAAAGTCATACAAACCTAGCCTCAAACAACAAAGTTTTGCTAGTTTCAGAGCTCGTAAGTTGTATAGCCGATACCGAGGCTATGGGACAGATGATTTCTGATGGACGACAAAACTTATTAAAAACTCTATTTCAAACAAATTCCAGCGTTTGAATCCCATAACAAGTCTGCTCGTGGCAAGGTCCCGAGCATATTAAAGTATGTACCGTGAAAGCACCAATGGCCGCGCACTTTAAACGCGAAATTTCGCGCCGCGAAATTTCTATTTTTCGCATTTTCTGATGCCTAGCTAGAGTGCCCCAAATGAACCGACTTTCGAAATAGTTATGCGCTGCAGGTTAAAATTGATCCTTGGCCTAGTACAAGATCTCATGCCAAATTTGGGCCAGATCGGATCACGGGAAGGGGTCGCTCAACGAGCCTGAAGTTTGTATGGAATTTTGAACATTTTGTTCGGGAGAAACATGAAAAACCAGTTTTTAATCAATAACTTTGGTTTCCGTCTGTCGATTTCTTTCAAAAATGGTTTTTCTTAAAGCCTAAACTATGAAAAATATTGTCAAATATTGGGGATCAAACTTGGTCAATGCGGCCCGCGTAGCCCCGTTTTAAATTATCACAAAGTTCCCTACTACACAGAAGTACGTTGGCTTTCCTGCCACAAAATATTAAAAAGATTTTTTTTTTGCAACGAGAGGAAATAATATTATTTTTGGAAATGAAAGATTTTTAATGCGGCCCGCACACTTACACGAGTTTGACATGCCTGGTTTATACCGCAGACACCAGATACCCAGACTGATCACTGAAGGTTGATTTTGGCGCTTGTTCCGCAGCGCTATCTACGGGTCATCGTGAAACTAACGGCCACATACACAAAAGGAAAAATCTCGATATATCACACACACATTTACATTGTGCTAATTGTTTTTTTATATCTAGTGATGAACACGGTCGTTTTTGATTACCTACTTTTGATAGAAAAAAAATAACACGATATGTTTCGAAATACACTAAAGAACCGTTTTTAATTCGAGCGCTTTAGCCAAATGTGGTTAGAATTCAACCATAAAGCTTATAAAAAATACATCGACTTCGACAGAAATGAAAATTAAATGAAATTTGAGATGTTCTGCTCCACTTCCTTATTGCGTTGTGGTTGAAAAATAATCATTTTATGACATTTTTGGCTTCATTTGTGAAGATCACTTCCAACTGCAAAATTTCGTGACCCCGAAACCTCCGTCAGGGGTAAGTTCAAGTTTCCCGAGTAGAAAAATATTGTGACAACCCAATTATTTGTAAATAGTTATAAAACGATCTAGGACTTGTTGAGAAAACTACAAATGGCTTCGTAAAAACATTCCACTGATTGTATATTGAATGTGGCTTCAAATTATATTACTGTTTAGAACTGTTAAAAAACGAACACACACATATAGGATCTCAGTGAAACTTCATGTTTCTTTGAAGAGATCTTTTTTTTTTTTTTTTAAATATGTCTTTATTTGTATCAATTCATCATTACATTTATATTACATTTTTTCATTAAATTAGGTGTTCAGCTCAATAATGAACTGTTCAGAGCCCTATAGTTAACTAGATATTAAAAATTTATTTGTAAGAATTAAATTTGCTTAGCGCAATTAAGAATTTAATGTAGGAGAACATCCTGTAATGGCAAAAATATTTTAAACTTAAAACTAAACACTATCCTAAAATTAAACTAGTTATAAAGAGAACGAATCTCTGCGATGGAAGACTGCATCGATTTGCCTCTGAAGTTGGAGATGATTTTGTTGGCCATCTCTTCGATCGATTCAATGCCCGCAATCCGATGAAGATCTTCGGTGCTGTGCCAAGGTGGAAGCCGCAAAATCATTTTCAGAACCTTGTTCTGAATCCTCTGGATGGCTTTCTTCCTCGTCGCGCAGCAGCTAGACCAAATCGGAACTGCATACATTATCGCTGGTCGGAAAACTTGCTTATAAATAAGCATCTTATTCTTCAGGCACAACCGGGATTTCCTGTTGATGAGAGAATAAAGAGATTTAGTGTATTTATTACATTTAAATTGAATATCTTCAATGTGATTTTTAAAAGTAAGATTCCGATCAAGTGTAAGTCCCAAGTACTTCACGTGATCAGACCATTCTAATGAAACCCCATTAAAAGTTATGGAATGATTTTCATTAGGTTTTAAAAATTGAGCTCTTGGCTTATGGGGAAATAAAATAAGTTGAGTTTTGGAAGCGTTAGGAGAAATTTTCCACATTTTCAAGTAATTCAAAAAGGAATTTAAATTTTGTTGCAATCTACTGCGTACCACCCGTAAATTTCGACCTTTGGCTGAAAGCAAAGTATCATCAGCAAATAATCTTCTACCTTTTCCTTCTGGTACATCAGGAAGATCAGAAGTAAAAATATTGTATAAGATTGGCCCAAGTATACTACCCTGAGGGACACGACCAGCTCTAATGGGTGTCCTTTCAGAGCATGAATTTTGATAGCTTACTTGTAAGGTTCGGCTAGTCAAATAATTTTGAATAATTTTGGTGAGATATACAGGGAAATCAAATCGAGCTAATTTAGCTACTAAACCTTTGTGCCAAACACTGTCAAAAGCTTTTTCAATATCAAGAAGAGCAACACCAGTTGAATAACCTTCAGATTTGCTAGCGTTAATCATATTAGTTACACTCAAAAGTTGATGTGTAGTAGAATGTCCATGACGAAAACCAAATTGTTCATCAGGGAAAATAGAATTCTGATTAATGTGAATCATCATTCTATTCAAAATAACTCTCTCAAATAGTTTACTTAAAGATGGAAGCAAACTAATTGGTCGATAACTTGAAGGCTCTGAAGCACTTTTTCCAGGTTTTAAAATTGGAGTTACTTTGGCATTTTTACATTTATTGGGAAAATAAGCCAAGTGAAAACATTTATTGAAGATTTTAACTAAAAAATTTAAAGTGCTTTCAGGCAACTTTTTAATAAGAATATAGAAAATCCCATCTTCCCCTGGGGCTTTCATATTTTTAAATTTTTTGCAAATCAATTTAAGTTCATCAATATTTGTCTCACAAGAACTTTCAAATACATTTTGTTTAGAAAGAATATCATCAAATTCAAGGGAAATTTGAGCATCAATTGGACTTACAACGTTTAAATTAAAATCATGAGCAGACTCAAATTGTTGGGCCAATTTTTGAGCTTTTTCTGCATTCGTTAAAAGAAGTTTATCCCCGTCTTTCAAAATAGGAATTGGCTTCTGGGGCTTTTTCAGAATTTTAGTTAATTTCCAAAATGGCTTTGAGTAGGGTTTTATGTCCTCTACTGCTTTGGAAAAATTTTCATTACGAATGAAATTTAAACGACGTTTGATCTCTTTTTGAAGGTCGCAATAAATAAATTTCAAATAAGGATCCCTAGTACGTTGATATTGGCGTCGACGAATGTTTTTCAGTCGTATCAAAAACTGAAGATCATCATCAATTAAAGGTTGATTAAATTTATGTTTAACTTTAGGTATTGAAGCGGCTCTAGCATTGACTATTGAAGTTGTCAAATTTTCTACAGCCAAATCAATATCTTCAATTGAATTCAGTGGAACGTTTACATTCAAATTACGTTCAATAAAATTCCTATATCGCTCCCAGTCAGCTTTTTGAAAGTTAAAAGTTGATTTTAAAGGGTTTTCAATGGGACTTTGGGATAAAGAAAAAGTTACTGGAAGGTGGTCTGAATCGAGGTCCGCATGAGTAACTAATTGACTACAATGCTCGCCTAAATCCGTTAGAACCAAATCAATTGTGGAAGGATTTCTAATCGAAGAGAAACAAGTATGCCCATTAGGATATTCAACAGTGTAATAACCTGCAGAGCAGTCATTAAATAAAATATTCCCATTTGAATTTGATGAAATATTATTCCAAGATCGGTGTTTTGCATTAATGTCACCAATAACAAAAAAATTAGATTTATTTCTGGTGAGTTTTTGTAAATCTCCCTTCAAAAAATTTTTCTGTTCACCGCTGCATTGATAAGGCAAATATGCGGCAATAATTATAATTTTCCCCATAGAAGTTTCTAATTCAATTCCAATTGTTTCTAAGACTTTTGTATTGAAAGAAGGAAGAAGTCTAAATTTGAGACGACTATTGATGACAATAGCTACACCCCCACCTTGTCGATCAAGTCGATCATTTCGCAAAATTTTAAAGAAAGCATTGCTTTTCAAGTTAATGTCTGGCTTTAAAAAAGTTTCAGTGATGGCAGCAATATGTATGTTTTGAGTTTTCAAAAATAAAAAGAATTCATCTTGGTTAGCCAGCAAAGATCTAGCATTCCAATTCATAATATTTAAACATCTATTTGGATCCATGTGGGAATCGTAAAGTCATAATAATTTTGTTAGCATAATTAAAAGAAGTTTGGAAAGCTTCAAACATTGAATTTGCTTTCAACATAAGTTGCATCATTTCCATTAAATTTTGATGCAAAAATTTTAATTTTTCCTCAGTAATCTCACCCAAATCAACAAAATTGTTAGGATCAGAAAATGAAGGAGAAGAACAAGTATTTGAATTTCGGGGATTTTCCCAAGCCTTCGCATGGACGTTGAGACTTGGTTTTTTCCCATTTTTATTAGTTATGGCTGGAGAGGGCAACCCATTTTCAACCACCTCTGAGAACGATAAACAACGAGTCTGTGGCGCAGATTCAGCACAGGTAACATTAAAATCACTTCGGGTATTACCCAGCCGTGATTCCAATGTAGACCGAGGCTGAATGCGAACAGGCAGGTTGTTTGCCGGCCCGACGTGTGAAGACGAAAAAGAGGAAGGAGGAGAAGAAACTTTTCTGGAAACTTTGGGATTTTTCCTAGAAGCAATAATTTTTGCCCTGATGGGACAGTCTAGCGAATTCGAGGAATGATTACCTGCGCAATTTGCACACTTGAAAAATTCTGTTTTTGGTTTATCACCACCATAAAGGCATTTAGATTTTTCATGATCGAATGAGCCGCAAAGCATGTATCTGGCATTAATTCTACAATTTTTAGTGCCGTGACAAAAAGCTTGACAACGACGACATTGCGTAATATTTTGAAGGAAATTGGTTGAAGATTTTCGAAAAGGTTCGAATTTGACTCGACAATGAAACATAAGACGAGCCTTTTCAAGAATTTGCAAATTATTAACTTGATCCTTTTTAAAATGGATCAAATAAAGCTCAGGAGCAAAACCAACACTACTGATATTATTCGTGTTGGTTCTTTTCCTCATTTGAATTACTTGAATTGGAGAAAAACCTAACAAAGAATTTAATTCAGATGTGATCTCATCCGGTGTCTGATCGCCGGTGAGACCACGAAGTACAACTTTAAATGGACGATCACTTCTAGTGTCGTACGTAAAAAATTGATGTTTTTTATTATTCAAATAATTTAAAATTTTTTGAAAATCATTAAAAGATTCCGCCAAAATACGAGCAGTTCCCCTTCGACCGATCTGAAAAGAAATCTTCACATCCTTGACGGAAGTGACGATTTCTTTCCGAAAGGCATTGAAGTCAGGAATCGTGACCGTAATTGGTGGAACCTTTTCGTTTTTAAGAGTATAAGAAGAAGAAGGTTTCTTAGTACTCTTATCAGAATTAAATATGAATATTTCCTCATCACCGATGTTATGAAGGACATCGAATGAATTGGAAATTTCAACTTTTTTGGAAGATAGCCCTGGATTAGGTTCAGCAATCCGTTTTCTTCCGGCCCTTGAGCCGGCCGAAGACTTCCCCATGCTGGAAAGAAAAAAGAAAAATATGAATAAAAGAAAATAGAAATAATTTTAGCACTGAAAAGTGCTGATTGAAAAACAGGTAAGGAAAAAATAAATAATGTAAAAATGTTCCTGCAGGTACACAGCAACGATACGATGCTCCGGCGTACGTGTTGACGGCTCAACGGTACAGATGGAAGTCTCTTTGAAGAGATCTAATTTACTTAACTGTAAGGCGTACACCTTTCAAGGAATTATGGCTAGCATCTTACAAATGCTAAAACCACCAGACCACAGAAAGAGTACTATATGTGCCGTGATCGGGATTCGATCTCATGGACTCTGGCTTAGAAGACTGGAATGCTATCCTCTAGGCCACGACCGGTGGCAAAATCAGTTAAATCAATTGAATGGACGAGATTCTTACAAAAATTTTTTGAACAATCTGTTTCAGTTAGAGTTTCTCAAAACCCTTCACCTAGCCGAATTGCTGCATTCATAGAGGTTTACAAAAACTGAATAAAACAAAAGTAGAAGTGATGTTTACAAAATTTGCAAAGCAATGTTTAGTTAACAGAAGAAGCTTAATGAAAATCACAACAACGAAATATATCATTAAGTCACCATCTACAACAAAACCCGGTGTCAGATTTTCATTTACTTTTTTCTCCAATAAATCCTAAAACTTCCCTTTCTTTGAAAACTTCAAAATATCTAACTTAACTTGGATATCAAACTAATTCTTTTACCGCCCACTGGAAGAGGCAGTTGTGAAAACAATATTTTTGTCTTCGAGATGATGCATTTTCCTGCAAATTTAGTACAATTTCCAACCAAGTGCGTTGGTTGACATAATGATAATTCATGAAAAACAATCTCAATCATCCGAGTCTGTTAAGTAAGAATAGCTTAACTTTTCCTGTTCTGTTGTTAAGTTATTTTTTCATTATTATTTTTTTGGTTAAATTTCGAACCATTTTTTTAATATCGCACGTGTAATTGATTTTATCCATGGGTAAAATAAAACAAACGTGAATTCGTCACATCAAAAACAAAACATTAAATGAATTCACTCACACAGACAAACGATATTTGACATTCCATAAAACGACAAGAAAATAAAAATGACTGTCGTTTGCATCAAGATAATACTGTTCTTTTACCATTCAAAATTCCTTTTGGTGGTGTGGAAAGGCATTGAAATCGATATATAAGTTTAGTTACAGCGAAATGATTTCTTATTTACTGGGCAGCGGTTAAGGAACATTAAAATCAGGTGGCCCTTATTTAAAATTATAGTTTTTTGAAGAATGAATTCATTTAGTAAACTAATTACTTTCGTAATATGGTTTTTACAAAACTATGAGTAAAAGAATTTGGTTGAATGTCAGAGGTGAAAAAAATCGGAAGCAAAGAGAAAATGGATTTGAAACATACATATTGAAATATTCCAAATTCAGTGCAGTTTTTCAACAATTTTTTTTTTTCGAATAAAAGATTTTTAAGTTGACATTTCTCACGCGAACTTGTTTCGTGTACGGATTAAGATGGGGGAAAAAGTCTAAAAACATGGTCGTTTTAAGGCTAATTTTCCAGCCTAGTCGAGAATTATGCCAAAATCTCACGTGAGCTCTCATTACGTCGTATGAAACAAAAGGTAAACAAACAGTTTTATTAGGAAAAAAAAAACAAAAATTGGTATAAACTAGTCGCTATTTTTCCATTTAGAATATTTGTAGCCTGGACAACAATTCTATGTGAAATACAAATTTTCAAGTTCAAGTTTTGATAACATTTGAAGCAATTTTCTGTGAATTTTCAAGATGTTTACTACGACGTTATGAAAGCTCACGCGAGTTGGTCATTACAGTTGTTTTTTTGACATTTCTCACGCACATTTGAGCAGGGAAAAATACCCGTTCAACAAACACGGTCGTTTCTGAGGTTATTTTTTCAAAAATTTTAGTGAAACTACCAGCATTATACCACAAACACTTCCAGCGGCAAATAGGATTGAAGATCATATCAATACATTCATCATATTTAAATATTATTCAGCTGTTTTTTACATTGTCTAAACACGTTCTAATCATTCCAAAGAGAATGTCAATAACTTATTTCAATCCTCAAACCTATCTAAGTACTAGGTACAAATCTGTGGTACGAGCCAAGAAACAGTTAAGATAAATTAGAATTCAAGTTTTTCAAGGAGTTATATGTAAATTATCTTTTTGGTAGCAGTCAACCTTTCAGATTAAGACGAGCAATTCCGAACTCAGTGAATTATTTATAACAGACATAACAATTTTCATACTGTCACTCAGCCGGATAAATTAATTTTGAAATCAAAACTGAATCTCAAAATTAATTGGCTTTGAACTAAGGACCTCTATAACGTTGCGTTTGTATTTTTTTTCATCTCAATCGATCAACAGTCATTGTTAGTATAACATTCATCTCTAATTATGATACAGTAAATTAAAGTAAACAATTAACATTGAAGACATAAACGATAATGAAAATATTTGAGATAGAATTTCAAATACTTATAGGTGATTCAATCAAGACGGTTTTCATTTGGCTTGTTAATTATCAAGTGTAATTTTTTTTTCTTGATGAAGCACAGTAGTTTCACGATGCCCCGACAGATGACATATGATTCTGGGCGACTTTTAGTTGTATGGATTCAAGCGCCTCTGATCAGTCTGGGTATCT
Source organism: Uranotaenia lowii (assembly GCF_029784155.1). Taxonomy (NCBI): domain Eukaryota; kingdom Metazoa; phylum Arthropoda; class Insecta; order Diptera; family Culicidae; genus Uranotaenia; species Uranotaenia lowii. The sequence goes on along the minus strand of NC_073692.1, from coordinate 179,712,872 downwards.
GGTGTCTGCGTTTATACCCTAATTAAGACGTGCGCGGCCATTGGTACACTTGTGAGCGGCGATTGGAACAAGCAACATATGCATGCATGCATGCACGGCCATTGGTACACCGACACTTATTACAAAATCCCGTTTTTTGTACCGTTGCAATGAAAAATTTCTCGCTTTTAAATTTTTCCGTTAAAGGACGTAAGTTTTACTACGTGTCAGTGCATTTCTTTCCAAAATCGCACAAAACCTAATTTTTTTCGGCACAAAGAACATCCATCTTAGCATAAATGCGCGGCCATTGGTGCTTTCACGGTATTTTCTGGTTGTTTGGTATAAAATGTGAAGATTCTCTCAAGCTGCTCCCGTGTAAAAATAACAACAATTTTCTAATAGAAAATTTTAATTTTTGCTGTTTTTAAAAACCTAAATAGAACTATCTTGTATGTACTCTTCGCAACCTACGATCTCTATACTAACTGATTATACTTTAATATGAATCTCATGACGGTTTTACTTCGTTATTGTCTGGTTTTACCAGCAAAAATTCCATTAAAAACGCTTTTAAGTGGCTCAAAAATAATCAAGTTTTGTTAATTTCGAGAACAGCTGTATCCACTAAATTGCCCTCAGCATCTTTTAAAAGAGAAGTATTGGACCGAAAAGTAGCAGAAATTGAGGGAGGAGGATGAAGCCACCTAGAATACAGATTAAACGAAGTAAAACTTGGAAAAATTGATTAATATCATGACTGAAAAAAGTGTGCGCCGAACGATGAGAGATACTAAGAATACTGTAGAATTTTTTCTTACAAAAAACGAGAATTTTATTTTTCAATTTTTTTAATGAATTATCATGAGATTACCTTCATTTTCTTCATAGAATATATTTCGATCAAACGAATGGTTTTTTAGAAACACGCATTCGTAACTGTCCCATTTCTAAAAGAACTAAGCTTGAGAATGATAAAGTAGAGCTAGACAAATTTCTTAAAAAAGTAATATTCTTAAACAAAAAAATCTCGCAACATCTAAACAGTAGTAAATTGTACAAATGCAATACATACATAGGTAACCAGGAGAAAATTCAACCCCATTTGCTTCCAGTCAACAATCGTACGGATGCCGAAATCAAGCTTCTCAAAGATGAACTCCGGAAATTCAAAGTTTGGCACAAAGTAACATCCGCGATACTAAGCACTCGGAATGAGTCAATTTTAAGGGGGTAAAATAAGCTCTAAGCAAAAACAAGGCCGATGGGCAAAAATAGCTATCGGAGTTTTGAGCTTAATTGAAAAACACGCGTTGAACAGATAGTGATCATTTATAATAATAATATCTATTTGTAAGAACTAGAATAATGTGGGTACATGATAAACGAATTATAAAGTAAAAACGTTTAGATAACAAAAGTTTCAGATCGATTAAAAAATATTCATCAACTGTACCTTGCTTATATGTTTATATTGTTTCCAGAAAGCACTGAACCATAATGTTCCTAATAAATTATCTAGAATGCGTTGTCTGTGTTTTCATGGTAATCCGAAACCCTTCCTTTTTCAATTTGTTCTTCTGCTATCTTTTAGTAACCATTTGTCTCAAGTCGGATTTCTGAAAAAACTACTAAAAAATCGGATTAATGGCAACCCGTCGAGCTCGGCTGCGGGTGGAGAATTTCGTTAGCCAAGCAAGCAAGCATCAGACAGATTTGCTGCTCCTCCAACGCCGTTTTCTCCTACATCTTAGCGCTTTTCTCCACCCTCTCCTTCTTTGCAACGGAGAAAAAACACAACCAACGACGACGCCCCGGCCACCAGCGGAGGAAAAATATCGAAGGAGGTTTTCAAACGCCGTTGGCCGAGACCGATCACGGCAAGCGAACACGGGATTCGGATAGCCCCGCCAAAAGAGTTTTGCTTCCCTCTATTTTACTAGGAGCGCAGCATTTTTGGGAGGTGTTTAGTCGTTTTCTTACGTGTGATTCGCTGCTGACCGAGCAGGAGCTACACGAGGTACCACCCCTCTTCAAATTGGCTGCTGCTGCGTCGAGATGGATTCGAAAAGTCGCAAAGGAGAAGCTGGGTTTGTTGTTGTTGTTGTTGTGGTCGTCGATTTCATTTCATTCGGCGGGAATCGAACCCAGGTGAGTGTGAGTTGCTCACTGATTGGACGTCGCATCGCCACGAGTGGACGACGATTCCCCTGCTGATGCCCCGAGTAGTGTGGAAAACATAGGCGTTTCTTGTCTGTCAAACCGGTAAAGCCCGTCATTTTGCTGATTTTGCGGTGCGGTACCAGGGTATCAGCATTTAGTAGGGGTGATTTGTTGTGGAGAAGTAGAGAAGGGGTATTGAAATCACAAAACGAAACTTACAATTTGAAAGAGCGAAATTTAAATAAACTGTTTAAAAGCGCAGTGATGCTCAAAATGCTGTCATAGAAATATTTCAACGAAGTTTAAAAAATAATTTATCTCCCTTCAAAATATACATAAAAAAATTACTGAAACACCATTTCAAAAGACAACTTGAATGTCTGCATGTGTATTTCATTTTGACGGGCTGTTTGTTATCAGTTTTTCGTTGTAAGTTTCTCACTTTCAAGTGAATCAAACGTTCTCACGAAGAAAATTCCGCAACATCCCCCGAGCTCTGCGCTCCCAGTACAAAGATTGAAATTTTTCGGAAGAAATTTTCAATCGAACAAAATTGCTTCCAAATTATTTTTGCGCGAATACTGTGAATCAGATCCGTGTGTGACTCTCGGCAACAGCCCGAAACTTGTAAGGTAGGGACCTGGCTTTGTGAGTTGCAGCAACTTAGAAGAGCACAAAAAAAAACACATGCTATCGATCCTGCCAGCCTACTAAAAAGTGTTGGGTCAGTTGAAAAATATTGTTGCCGTTTGCCGTGCGTTGTCCGACATCGTTCCTAGATGGCAACGGATCTCGGCCTGCTTTGGCCCGACCGAGGGGCTACCATTGCCAAACGGTTCGTACTCTGTCCGGGGGTCCTCAGCCTAACGTCGGGATCAAATCTGCTCTGGCTCTGGTTAGAATGAGCACTCGACTTCCCCCTGACAAATGTTGCGTTAAGAGTAGGTAAGAGTGAGAAAGGAGACGTCACACAAAATGACGACGACGACGACGACGATGACGGACAACGCAGGTCGCGCTTGCTGCTTGCTAGCGGCCGATGATGCGCGATTTCAGTAGGTTATTTCAACGCCGACTGCACGATTTGCACGGGAGATCAGAAAAGGTGGGAGGTTAATTTGTTTCTTCTCCGGTTCAATCGGTTGCTGAAGCTGTCGGTAGATGGCAGGCAATCCTGAGCAGTTAGAGTAGAGGTGCTCAAAAATTTTGAGTGTTGACCTGATTTTAAAAAGATGAGAATGAAAATACTCTTATAAAGAAATAATTTTTTCATGAAAAGGAATACATGTTGAGAATGAATCGAGTTAATATTTTTTTTCCAAACAATTCCTGAAGCTGAAACTTAATTTCAACGATCAAGAAGCGATTAAGTTTGAGAATTCTAGTTTTATGTTACGCAATTACCGAAGGCCTCTGGGGTTGAAACTATTTAAAAAAAACTTAAAAATGCTATCTTCTTGATACCGTTCGTAGTATTTCTTTATTGAATAAATTAATCTATCAATAGAGGTTAGATTTTCAGAGAAGTTTAAGGAAAAAAAATGATTATCTGGAAATCATTCAAAAACCACTGACTGATTTGTGCAGGATTTTTATCCGCAATGCCTGGTTTAAACATTACCGGCTTTGCTGAGGAGTTTGAGCTAGACTGCTAAACAAATATTAAAACCATTACAAGAGAAACAAAATTTCAGAGGGTCACAGTTTCTTTTTCTCATAGACCGTATCTAGCATTCTTAACTGTTTTCGATGTTATTTTTCACTTATCACAATTAGAAAAAAAAATGATAATGTAGGGGGAGTTGCAAGATTTCAGATAATCGTTTGAAATTGATACTCACCGTGATGAGTATCAATTAAGCAGCACAATGAATTTCGTTGTGATGCTCAAAGCTTTCGATGTCAAACGAAATTCACTGAGCATCACATCTAGAAAAAAATCAGAAATCCAGAATCCCATTAGAGAAATCTTCAGGTATATTCCCCACTTTTTCCCCTATTATTTTTTGACAACAGTTAAATTTGTAACGAATCTATGGAATATTTGAATGTATCATATAATGTGATTAGCTTTTCACACTAGCGACACGCCAAGTTGAACGACTCCAAACGCTTTGATATAAAAAAATAAGAGCGCTTTAATGATTGGAGTTTATTGAAACTTTTTAATAACGAAAGTGTTAAAGCTCGTGGTACCTATGTTTTAAAAAGTGTCTATGTACACAACACACTACCTTATAAATGTTGAGAACAACACTTTAATTTTATAATATTATTTGCAAATACGGCGCTTTGGTACTAAACAATTTATAACATAATTTCATAGTCAAGACGACTTAAATAAAAAAATTAAAATTCAGTCGTTGACGTTTTGTTGGTTTTCAAAATTAAAAGCAACATTTCTAATCGATTTTCTGGCTATTTGAAATCAGTAAAATATGCTTAGTTAGCTAAGCATAGAATACATTAATAGAAAAATCGATATTTGTTTTAACTCTCAAGTGCTGAAATTTTTACAAAAAACAAAGGTCAAAATTCAGATTTTTTTTAGGTTTTTTTTTTGTATTTCTCGGCTGTTGACATACATACATACATACATACATTTCTTCAGAGCTTGTTGTGTACGAGTGAAGGATATCTAAATTTGGAAATATTAATAAAGATCATGTATTCTAACAAATATGCATCAATACATTCAGAATTAAAACCTACTTTTTTATATCAACTAAATGAAAAAATAGAAGCCGTGATGTCAGTGATAAGCTGTCCTTTGTTTTAACTTTTATTTAAATCTCTTTTCAAACGATCTTTTATAAACGTCCTTGGTCCTTGACATCCCTTCTCTGTTCCAAACTACTCATTGGTAGTGAAATTTTCTGCCGAATTTTTGACGGTAATAGTCACTTAGAGACTGTAAAAGATCCGGAACAACCGTAGAGAAAACCAATTTTCGAAACCAATCTTAACATTCCCGATTTCACAAAAACCACTTCAAAATGATGTATCTACTAGGCTGTTAATGATCAATTAACAGTCTAAACTAGCCATTTTAATAAAATTGAACAGTGTTTTTTCCAAGGGTTTCACGAATTTCTTTTAAAGGGCATTTTTAAAAGTACTCAAAAATCGTAAAAAAAAATCCAGCTATGATAATTAAAAAACAATTAATTTCTGATGCATGTGTCTAAAAGCTCATAAGATAATAATCAAAAAATTAGAAGTAAGGCCGCTTAACAAAAGAAGCGATTTTACAATTACTCCAAATGGTAGTACAATAATATTTGATCAATCTTAATATTCAATGGCGATTGTATCCCATTTACCCGAAAAATATTGCCCAGAATGACTTTTCCCCAGAATGACAAATACCCGAAATCAAACCTCAGAATGAACCATTTCCCAGAAAAAAATTCACCAGAATGCACCATTTACCAGAATTTTTTTTACCAGAATGGAACATTTCCCAGAATTTTTTTCCCCAGAATAGAACATTTCCCAGAATGATACAAATCCCAGATTATTTCCTCTTGTATTAATTTATTTTTTTTATTTTTGTGCTGTTAAATCTTATGAATTCTTATAAATTTCATATGATTCTAAATTAAATTTGTTAAAATGATTTTTCAAATGAAACCAATTGTTTGAAAGTTTCCAATTAAAATTATTTCAGAACCGATATTATGTTTTGTGGTTCAGGTACTTGAATTAATTTAATGCCATGATCCTTTGAAACCCGTTTTGGTATCCGACTCCTCACGCTGCGCGTTCGAACTTTAAAGAAATATTGTCCTTCACGCTGTCGCGTGGCGGACGGGGCTAAGGGATCACCCCTAGCTTTCACGCAGACCTAGGAAGCCCCGGCAGGGCTAGACCAATGTAATGGGGCCGCCGCTTCCGACGGCGGGTCGGCGGCACCTCGGATTTGGGAGCTTCGGCGGCTTTGTGCCGCCTCAGCCCCTTCATCCTCGTTGGTTGCGGCTTTGCCGCAAAAGAATAAAGTTATAAAACCCCATTTTTTTTTGTAGAAATTCCTTTTTTTTAAATAATTTCTAGTAAGGATAAATGTTTTCAATTTTCTGGGAAATGGTTCTTCTGGTGAAAAAATTCTGGGAAATGGTACATTCTGGCGAAAATTTTTCTGGGGAATGGTTCGTCTGGGGAAAAAAAATCTGGGGAATGGTTCTTTCTGGCGAATGAAATTCTGGGGATTTTTCATTCTGGGAAATGGTTTTCGGGTAAATGGAGTACAACCTTCAATGGCCCATTATTATTTCTTTTTTTTATTATTTTAGGAGGAGAAATCACCGTGAATTTGTTTTATGGAATGAATTTGCGGCTTTATCGGTGAGGATTAAAGAGTTGAAATGAAAGACGGATAGAAGATCAGAAGAAAATTCTAAGGTGGTGAAAAGAGCGAAGAGCATTTGAAATAGAAGCTTGACCACATGCTAAATTCTTTGTCCCGCATCAATTAACTGTATTGAAGAAGTAGTACCCAATAGAGAAGGCACTACATTTTTCGATACAGTTAATTATGGATGGTTCGACCGCCATGTGAGTGTGCACATGAATTTCAAACATCACGCGAGTCGAGATAATATTTGAAAAAGATCTGTGAGCCGGTGCAAATAAAACCACCTTTCCTTCTCTTGAAAAAGAAAATCCTTAAAATGCATAAAAAATCATTAAAATGTCTTTTTTTAAATGAAATAAAAAAGATTAACCGTTAAGATAGAAGCTACGAACCGCCGCTTTCATTTGAAAGGGAAAATTTTGATATTTCTTTATTACTTTTTATTTGGTTCATAAATGCTTTTCATATGTGGTCGATTCCAGCCGGTTGCATAAGCTGGGATGCCATGCGTTTAAATTGGAATGGTTTTTCGTTGGTAACAATCTTTTTTTTTTAATTTTTATATTTTAAAATTAAATTTGTTTGGAAGATTAAGAAACTATTTTCTTCATTTATATTAAAACTACATAGCTACCTATGAATTTCAACTTCGTTTTAAGGTTGCCGCTACAAGTAAAAGCAAAGCATAGCTCGAATGTTATAAATAAAATCATAAAATTTGTTTCTGCAAAATTAACAAAAAAACTTTCGGTAATTCAAAGATACAAAATTTGTAAAATTAGGCCCGGTGGATCCTTATAATTTTAATTCTGAATTTTAGTGTTTCCCAGCTTAGTTGTCTTTGCGGTGCGGTGTCTTTTTATGTTAATATTTATAATAATCAAATATTTAGCTTTTCAGATTTTGCTATATTTTTTTATAGTTTCTTGTAATGTCCAGAAGATTTGAGATGTTTTTTTCTGGCAAGCACATTAAGCCATTGGGGGTTTTTCGAAGAATTTTGAGCTTGGGCATTTCAATGTTTGCGGTTCTTTTCCATGATTGCAAAACTTTGCATCAACTTTTTAAGAGATTTAAAAGTACATTACTGTAGGAAATACAATTTCATAACTTGCATGTCTAAAATCCTCTGATTACGAGCGAGACTCATCAACATATTTTGTCATAAAAACTTTTTGCTCATTCTGTAAAACTTTCATTAAACTAAGACATAAATATTATAATAATCAGATTCTTACAAGTCATGATAATACATTCTTCAGAAAGATGTTTTAAAATCAAAACTTTCATTCACAATCAACGTTAACGTTTCACACTGAGATTCAAAAAGGAAGAACCTCACTCGATAAAATATTAACTGAACGAGATTTCGCAACTTTGCTTAAGACATAAATAAAAAAAAACAAATTCTTATCATCAACCTGATTGTACTGAGCTTTTAATAGTATGTTCTCTATAAAAATGTTCAAAAAAAGTATAACTGGTCTTAAACATTCATCAAGTATAACTGACAGTTTTCAAAAAGTCGTGGTATGTTCAGCTTTTTCTGAACTATAAAACTTGTTTCATTGTTCAAGAGCTTGCACAAATATTATTCCATAGCATCTCTGCCTTCCAAAAAGTAGTTTTTCTGCTCATGATTCTCAGTCTGAGAAAGCGTTGACATTCAAGACAAGAACCGTTTGTGATACTCACGATGAGATTACCTAGCATCACACTGAGATTCAAAAAGGGAAAATCTCACTCAAAAAAATCTCAATCTCATGAGATTTCGCAACATTGATGTAAACTTTCATTCTACAAACAAATTAGGATTTTTCGTAAAATCAGGATTGTTTCAAAGTATGTCCAAATTGAATGGAATTGTTAGCAAATTTAAAAAAAAAACACCGATTTAGAAATGGAAGATAAAAGCTGAATTTGGCAACCGATTTTTTTGAAATTTTGTATCGGATTGTTTTTATCATGATTTAAGTAATTAGTATGCTAGAACCATGTTTTTTCGTGTAAAAACTAAAAAAAGCTTGATTTTTTTTGATCATGAAAACATCATTTACTTCAGTGTATCTCAAAGCTAAAAATGTGGAATAAATATTTTCGCCATTTTGTAAAGAACGCACCCTACGCGACAGAAAAGGAAACCATCAAGTTACAGAGAACTTCTCAACGAGAACAGAATCAAAAGAAAATTTTAAAAAAAATCTAAATAAAATACGTTGTAAACCGTCACCTGGAGCATCATGCAACACTTTTCAACTTCAATGGCTTCTAACTACCTAATGTCCACAAATAATCATACCGCTTGTACATCAAAAGTTTTAATTTTAATGGTACATCAAATTAACGTAATCAGATATACAATTGGTTTCACCAGTTATTTTTAAATTTACAAAACATGCGATTTGCACCCTACTAAGAAAAAGGGGTAAGTTGCAAAAACCTTTGTTTTTAATGAAAAATCAAACGAAAAAGTGTGAAAAGTGATAGTTTTTTTTTAAATATTTGTGATTTCTTTACGCATAAAGCACGATCTGCAGTTATCTTTTATTTTGTTCGAATTAAATTTGATATTTTTTGGGTCAAAGATTTTTTTAAAAAGAAAGCATAAGGATGCTGTATACATTTAGGGATAAAAATACTACAAACAAAAAATTAAAACCATATTCCAGCATATGGAAACAAGATTAAGATGTAGAATGGTTATAGTGTTAAGAAGAGTCAAAGCTTCTCTAATATCGAAATCTGATATTTCGTTATCATACGTCAATCCTGGTTCTGGAATCCACTGCTACAGCTTCTTACAGTGTTAATATCGCTTGTTTCAAATTTGGCTTCACAGAAACTCATTGTAGTCGTCTAACCAGAGCGCTAACTGATCAGTTAACACTAGAAAATACGACTTTTCATGAATTTTGAATCTCTACAAAACTGTGTATTTTTTTTTCACTAGCTCTTTTAATAAGCGAGAAAAATTTCGCCATAGACACTCGGACCGTGACCAGTCAAAATGACCGGTAAAATTCACAACCCTATAACTCAAACAAGATAATTTTTTTTCGCTTGCTTTTGGTTTCATTTGCAATCTACATTCAAGGCAATGAGCCTTAGTTGATTTATGGTGGGCAGAAGTGTGTCATTCGTTATGAAATAATTGATTTTCGATGTGAAATCATGAAGATTTGTAGAAAAAGTTATCGGATTGGCCGCTGTGCGGCGCGTCAAGCACTTAACTCCCATTTTTTTGGTCTGTTTTGTTGCTCAACTATAATCGAACTTTCTGTCAAAATTTGGCGAAATTTCATCAAGATTTGTAAAAGTTATGTTAGATTTAACACATGTCCATTCGAGTAATCGAGTAGTTTTAGGTGATAAATATGTTCTATACTAAACTAAAATGAGTACAATAAATATGAAATGTGAACTCATTTATTTAAATTTGAAGACATCAGCTATGAAACTGAATAATTTAAATGATATTTCAACATGGGTGCATGGAATATTTTTTATATGTTATGTTATATGTTGTTTATTTATTTATTTATTTATTTATTTATTTATTTATTCAATTATTTATTTATTTATTCATTTATTTATTTATTTATTTATTTATTTATTGATATTTATTCATATATCATAAGATCTCAGATCTTTTAATGCGTTACAATATGGTAACATCACTTTCACGTTTCTAAAAGTGTGCCGTCTTAGATTGTTAGGTTCGACAAATTTCCAATGCAAGTTCACTTACAGGTATTCCGGCACCCGTGTATAAAGCTGGCAACTGATTGAAGATTCTTATTGAACATTCTCATTATAAGAGGGAACACATTTTAACAGTCGGCCACTTATGGGGTTTGTACCCAAGAGTTTTCTTGCCGATACCGGGAATCGAACCCAGTACGCCTGGCCAGACTCGCGCCAGCCTATCTGATAGACCACATCGGCGCTAAGATATTTCAACATGGGGGCACGGAATGGCTGTAAATTTGTCGTTGTAAATTTTCTAGAAATAAATAGTTTTCAACTTGCTTTAGAAAACAAAATATTTTTGAGTTAGATATGATTAGTATTTGAAATGCAATATTGGTGATAGACATAGTTTCGAATTTGGTTTAGTTAAGATTTGTAAAAATGCTTTTTAAAATTTTGCAAAAAGTCCAATATTTGATTAAAACGCGGTGAATCCGTGCACCCATAGTGAAAAACCACACACCAACACAAATTTTCATTTGAATCTCTAAAAGTCTTTATTCTTTACCATAAGCATGCAAAAAAATTGATTTTGGATGAATGGCGGTGAATCCGTGCACTCATGGTGAAAAAATATTTCCATTTTATAACAAAAATGTTATCGAATAAATAACAAAATAATTCCAAAAGAAAAAAGTTAAAACTATTATAATATAAAAAATTTCCCCTTTACCAGTCATTTTGACCGGTCACGGTCCGAATAGGTATATTCAATTTGCCGGTCCTTCTAGTGTTAAATAAAAATATATGAAAACAAGACTTTGTTTTCTGATTCTCCTATATAGTTACGCTATGATTCAGAAGTACTTTTGTACCTATATTTACCTTTCACTTAGTGTGTACATGTCCCTCTTTTGCCGACTACATTTCTTTCAGAATTTAACAAAGTAAGTTTAAAAAATTGTCGTTATTTTCAATATTATGAATAAAAAAAAGGCTTTATTGCTTAAAAATCCCTATGTGAATAGGCTTAATGCCAACTTTGCCATTATAAAATCGTTTATTTGCCATCATTGTAGCATCCTGGTTAGAACATTTTCTGATCATTGTAAACTAAAATCTCCTAAATTTTGTAGTTGTGAATCAATAATGTATGATTCATTTCAGCTCATATATGCCTGTTTTTCGTTTGCTAGGAAGCATTTAGGTACTCTCGCCTATCCTGTTTGAAGTGTATCTAATTCTAAGAATTTAAACTAAAATAACAATCTGTCATTTTTCACCCAATGTGGTTATAAGCTTCAATGCTTCAAAATCCCTATGAAGATCGGCTTTATGTTCTAAATATTTATTTATTTTCTAATCCTTTTATGGTTTTCAGGTTCCTCAGGTACACAGAAAAAATCTTGACTACTACGTGTCACTGAAAACTGCAACCTTTAAAATAAATCACCTGTAATTAACAAAACCTATAATTTTAAATTGTTTTCCTTGAAAGTTAACGAAGATTCATTTATTATTACAGCAAATGTCATGTAAAAAAGTTGTACACTAAAAATTAAATGTCACATGGTCATGTTTTCGACCTGTGAAATTACGGTAAATGTCCTGCTCCTTTTTGTAACAGGACATTTGCGTAATTTTACAGGAAATATTTTTTGCTGTGTATATGATAAAATCTGTGAAAAAAAGGCTAGGCACAATTTTCCCGTTTGTTTGGATAACGTGCCGCCTTAAGCCTACCCCTTTTCTGATACCTGATAATCAATTTTCTTTGTTTTAATAGCTTTTTAACAAGTTTGAAATAATTTTGAAAATTTTTCAAAGTTTTTGACATGATTGTTGAGCTACCAATTCAGTTTAAAAACATTTATAGTTAGCGTCCCGAAAATAAAAAAAACACCTCAAGTATATGCATATTTTTTAAAGATTAAAAATAAAAAAATAACAGACCAAATATTTCAATTTTTGGTGGAAATGAACCGGGAAAAGCTCTACTTTCTGCCCATGCTAAAATTAGCGTTACTTTTTTTTTTCTTGAAGTCCTTCTACGAAACACGCCGTGAAAAGTATTATAAGCTTGAAACAAAAAATTCGACTTCTATAGAAATGTGAACAAATGTTTGCATACGACAATCATATTTACCAGTCATTAATCCTCTAGTCAATTAATTTTGATAAAAAGTACATTTTCCTAAGTTTCTGACTTTGAAACATAAATCAATAATTTGGCTGTTTGTTGGGAGAAATCATGATATGTTTATTCCGTAAAACGTTTACGTCCACCGTCTGTAAATTAAAGTTTTCACGCATTATTCAACTTTCCCGAAAACATCAAGTAATGTTGACTTTGAAGTAAATTTTTTTTATATATTTTTCCCCGTACTGTTAAAACGAAAATCCAATGAAATTTCAAATCAAAATGAATTATAGATACTTTTCAAAGTATAACTAAAAACGCTTTGCAGTCTTCAACAAAGAAGTAAAAAATAATTAAAAGATACCAATGACTGATTCATCATAAAACTGTTTTTCTAATGCCTAATCAGTAAAACTGGACACTATAGACCAAATCTGACAACAAATTCGAGTTCAGGACGCCAAAATCTTCTAAAACCAGTTATAAAACATTGATAGAAGATTTGAATCTAACAGAGTGTGGAGTTTTTCTATTGAGTTCTATTGAGTTTTGAACGGATCTGCACAAACTTTCTGTGAAAACAAAAAAAAAAAAAAAAAAACAGGCAAAAATGGGCTTTTTCCAAAAATCAGGGGAAAAACCGAGGCTTATCAGGTTATCAGGATGGACCTTGAATTCAGGCAAATTTTGAAAAATCAGGCGTATTGGCATCTCTGATCGTGAATAAATGATTTTTTCCAAATTCATTTTTTATTTCTGACATTTTCTGAAATTTCTTTTGTAATTTGGATTTAATTTGTTTTTAAATCTGGTTTCATGTTTGATGTTATCTTTTTTTTATCTGATTTTTATGTCCGAAATTTTATATTCTTGTTTTATTGAAATGATACGTATTCGTTTTCTAGTGCTTCACAAATTTTTGGTTTCAAATTTGTGAACTAGACTGCTTAAAATTTATTTTCAAGCAAATTTCTAATTTAGAATAAGGAACATCTATTTGAACAATTTTTTAATGATTTCCGGAAAAAAGTTTTAATTTGAATATTCGATTCTGATTGATTTTGAATCTCGGGTCTTTCGCACGGGCCTTTTCTCTAATGTTTAAAGTTGAAGTTAAAGGAAAAGTTGAAAATTTAGATTTTAACACTCTATGACAGACGAAACCTTATCTATATATTTTTTTAGTTCAAAGTAGTAGTATTGTAAAATATTTCAAATTAATTGAATGCCCCATAAATTCGTTTAGCTATAAATTATAAAAACAGAAAATACTAAAAAAAATTGTTACTAGTTTTTAACATTATTTTAAAAGTAAAAATATTGAAAGAAAATCCAATGTCAATCTATTTGTCGTTTAGTAACGTATTCAATACATTTAAAAAAATATTTTTTATTTGTTATTGTGTTGATTAAAAAAATACTTTTCGCTATTAAGCTGCATCCGTTAGATGTTAACGAGGACATAAATCTAATGTCTTTAATCCAGGGTGTGTCTGCTGGGCACACTCTAGAAGACATCTGTGGCTGTAGTATTTTCCGTCAGCATACATTTTGAATTACCGATAACTAAGATAATTTACACCGATTTTTTTAACATCTTTCAGAATTCACCCAGGAGACGATTCAAACAATAATGGTTTGATATCATACAAATTAATTAATCAGTGTAGGTACTTATAAATAGAATAGAATATGAAATCAAAACCAACTACCCATTTGATCCACTGCAAGGCCGGATTAAAGGGAGGGCAAAAGGGGCAATTGCCCCGGGCCCCCCGGCTCAGGGGGGCCCCCCAAGGGAAAAAAATTAATATTACTTTAATCATACTATTAACTACAAATCCATGGAATGAAATCAAAACTAGAAAATCGGAATGAAAACTTGAAATATAAAAACTAAAGGGGCCCCCGTGAAATAATATCTAGAATTATTTTTGTCTTAAAAAAGTTAAGGGGGCCCTTAGAGTAAGCAGTGAAGGAGCTCTCCCACATTTTGCGGGCAGAGAATATCAAAATCTTCCTAACGATTTTCAAAATTTCATGAAGTTATTTTATCGGCTATATCGGTGAAATTTTATATTCTTTGAAATAGAATATTTAAGAATTGAAAGAATATAGACAAATAGAAGACTAGAATAAGGTGAAACATGTTGAAAATGAGCAGGAGGGTAATTTTAATTTGAAAAACTTTTCATCATATTTCATCGTTTTGTTCCTCACGGGCCTACTACCTTGCAGTGGTTGATACTGATAGAGTTGTAGCAACTACCACACAATAACTAGTAGGCCTAGCGTGGTTCGTCCCACAAGCGGAAACTTGCAGTACGAACGAACGAACGAATTTTCAAAATTTTCAACCCAAAATCTGGACAAAACCGAATTTGAAAAAAAAAATTAGAAGAATATGAGGCAAAATAACTCAATTTTTCATTTTTTTTTATCGAAAAAAAATCAGTAACGTTATTCTAAACAGAACAAATAAAAATTAAAAAAAAATACATTTTCTCATTTTCATTACATTCAAACGTCTAGCACAACAGTAATGTTTGTTATAACATTAACTTTCCAAGTTATGGTTTGCTGCACTAAAATAACAGCTAATTAAAATAACTTTTCACTTTTCAATCATTACACTAGTTTACAAAATTGAAAAAAAAAAATCGTGAACTTTATTGACCGACCAATATTTTTAAATTAAAATCGGTTATGCTCCAAATATGAAATTTTGGAAAATAAAAACAGTACTTGCACTTAGATTCAAATATCTCGGTCTGCGTAACATAAATGTGAATTTTCTTTTCTGCATATTAGGTGAATAAATTTGCTATCGATCACCTGAACTTCATTTTTATGTATGATCAAGAGTATTGTTGATATTAGTGACTTTATGATAGAAAAAACTATAAAAAACGTATTTTTTTTAGAGAAAATTTTGTTTCAGTGAAAGTTTTCAACTCGATGGTAACATTTGAAAAATCGATGGTAACATTTAAAAATTTTCAATTGACCTTAAATGTCAATTCAGAACAAAGATTTCAAGTGGTTATTTATCAAAATCGGTTGGAAATTAAAGAAGTTATGGTTAATTACAGTAATTTTCGCTTTTTTAACAATTTAACGAATCGCAGTGTACCAATCATAGTATAGGAAGGTTTAAACATAGTTAACCTCACTTGCGCTAAGTCAAAATCAATTCTTAGCTTACCCGAAGGTCACATGCCAAATTTCAGATAGATCTGACCATAGGAAGGGGTTGCTGTAGTCTTAAACGTGAATTGGATTTTAAAGTATTTTTCTCGGGAGGAACAAAAATATTGGTTTTTCATAAAAACTTTTTTTTCTTCACTAACCGATCGCTTTTTATGAACAATTTTCATAAAGCTCAAATTAAGAAAAATATTTCACTCGAAGACTGCAACTCGATTGGACTTGAAACAAAAAAAGTTATTGCGGTTCAAAATTTTTTTCCAAAATTTCATATTTGGAGCATAACTCAAAAACTGTTCTACTGAGATTTTTTTAAATTTCATTTTCGGATTCACCGCCCGATTTCACATTTAAAAATGATCTCCAGTTTACTTAGTTCAAAAAATGCTGTAAACTAGTGTTATTATTGAAGTTTTATCGGTTTAAAAATTTTTAGCCCATTTTCCTCCCTATTTTCGAAAGTAAAATCTTAAAAAAAAAACAGTAGTTGCTTAAATTGGACCAATCGACAGTACAGGGTTTTTTTTTAAATTAAATTTCCATCCCAATTTCGGTCTTAGACTTGAAATTCGTGTTGAAATATTTTCAACTGATTTAGCAAATCATTTTCCAAATGATCATTCTCAAATTATCATAAAAACGATCTGATAGTTGTGTTGCTAGTACCATTGAGTGATTTTCTTAATATGAATATTACTATGATCTTTTTTTCAGATTCAATTCATTGAGATTTTCAAGTCTTGTGTTGTTTCTTCAGTTACTGTAGTTCAGTTTCATCATTTTTCTGAATTTTGAAAATTCAGGATCTTTGTTTAAAGTCTGCTTCATTTAATATTGGAACACAAACAATTGCGTGTAGTTCAGTCATTTATTAACGAATTCATAATTTGTTTTTCATACAAATGTAGCATTTTCTTTACTCTTTCATAAAAAAAAATTAAAAAAAAAATTCATTGCTGTTTCGAAGAAATTCTCGTACTTTTCCCGTAATACGGCACATTAGGCGGCGCACACCCTTTTCGTCCACCGTTTTGGCGATTTGATTCCACCAGTTCTTCATTTGAGTCATGTTCCTAACAAGTTTTCCCTTTGCCTTAAGCCTCCGCTTCGTGATTGCCCAGTATTTCTCTTTTGGCCGGAACTGGGGGCAGTTTGGGGGGTTGAGGTCCTTCGGTATTACGCTGACCCCGTTCGTTGCGTACCATTCCATAACCGTTTTGCTGTAATGGCAGCTTGCGAGGTCCGGCCAAAACATTACTGGACGGTCGTGGGCACGAATAAACGGCAGAATCCGTTTCTGTAGGCACTCTTTTTTGTAGACTTCTGATGTCATTGTCTTGTCAGTGAGAAAGACTTTGGTTTTCTGTCCACAACTGCATATCCCCTGCCAAATCATGTACTCGCGGGCGAATTTATCCGCAAACACGAACTTAAATTTTGCAGGTACATCCCCCCGAGCCGTCGCCAAATAAAATTTTTGACCTGGGATTTGCCCAAAGTCCGCCTTCACGTAGGTCTCATCGTCCATCAGAATACATCCGTCGAACTTGGTCAGCACTTGGTCGTACAGCTTTCGAGCACGGATTCTGGCCACATTGTTCTGCTTCAGCGTCCGATTTGGCTGTTTGCTGGCTCGGAATGACCTTATTCCTTCCCGGAGACGAATTCGTCGCACCGTACTGTGAGCGGCCTGGAATTTATTGGCCAAATCGCGGTCTGAAAGATTGGGATTCCTCTTGACGACCTTGATGACTTTCCCACGCAGTTTCCGGTCGACAGTTCCACTCCGACGCTTCGAATGCGGCTTCCGAGCCGTCGTCAATATTTCCTTGTACTGCTTGATAACACGCCATACGGTATTTCTGGGCATTTTAAGCTGTTTAGCTAGCTTCGATGCCGACAACAATGGATTTTCAAGAAAACTGTGCACAATTTGATCTCTCCGTTCGGCTTCCATGGCGGTTGTTTACAAAATGCTATCGTTTGGTGTTATGACATAAATACATGGTGAAAGGTAATGAATTTCCCGACACGTGGGTGAAAAAAGTTTCCAAATCCGTCCACTAGGAGCGCCACAATGAGCAAAAGAATTTGTTCCAATATTAAATGAAGCAGACTTTAAGGTACTTATCTCATTTGGACTCCTTATCTGATTTTTTCAATGATAACTGATTCTGTGTTTTAAACATTAAATCTCTATTCTGATTTTATTTTTCAACTGATCATTTTTGCACTTTTACCCCTTCGACCTTAAGGGCATCGAATGAAACTTTTGTCACATTTAGTATAACAATTTGATAACATTTTTTTTATCTGATGAGAATCAAATTAATGAAATCTCACGAAAAGGTTTTTTTTTGTGTTTCAAAGACATAGAATTGAAAGTCACATTTGGTGCAATTTCTGCCTTTGCTCAGAATTGTAACTTTGAATCTTTTTTTTTTTAATTCATATTTTGTTTCTCAAAACTTGATTTGAAATTATGATTTAAATTTGAGACACTGAATTTTGGTTCTGAATATAACGTGATTTAAAGTTTTGAATTCTCTTATATCTGTACCTCTTTGGAATGTGGATTTAATTATTATATATTTTTTTAAATTTTGTTTTCTATATTTCAAATCTTTATGATACTTCATAATGGTCACTAGGTAAATATTTCTCGAAGAAGCACAAACCACAAACTTCAAGATGAAACGAAAATCATTTAAAATATCTATCCGGTCATTTTTCTTAATGAGAGTATTTTAGTATTTTGCATTTGCTGCTTAAATAAAAGCTTTCATTTTTGAGAAATTTCTAAACTCTTCTAAGGATTGGGTTAATGATTAATACGTCCAAGACGAAGTACATGCTGGCCTGCGGATCCGAGACCGACCGAACCCGCTTGTCCAGTAATAACAAGGTCACGATCGACGGTGACGAGCTGGAGATAGTCGAAGACTTGGTCTATCTCGGCTCACTGGTGACCGCAGACAATGACACCAGCCGTGAGATCCGGAGGCGAATTATCAGCGGAAGTCGTGCCTACTATGGACTCCACAAGCAACTGCGGTCGAGAAGACTTAGCCCTCGCACGAAGTGTAACCTGTATAGGACGCTCATTAGACCGGTTTTTCTCTACGGGCACGAGACATGGATATTGCTCGAGGAGGACCTGCGTACACTTGGGGTATTCGAGTGACGAGTGTTAAGAACCATCTTTGGCGGCGTACAGGAGAACGGAGTGTGGAGGCGAAGGATGAACCACGAGCTCGCGCGACTCTACGGCGAACCCAGTATCCAGAAGGTGGTGAAAGCTGGCCGGAAACGCTGGGCGGGACATGTTGCGAGAATGCCGGACGACTGTCCTGCAAAACAGGTGTTCGCTACGAATCCGGTAGGAACAAGACGAGCGGGGGCGCAACGAGCGAGGTGGTTAGACCAAGTGGAGCGTGATCTGGCGAACGTGGGGTGCCCGAGAAATTGGAGAACGGTTGCTATGAACCGAGTGAATTTTAGGAATTATGTTCGTCAAGTTATGTCGTAAGACGGAATACTATGTAATTAAATAAATAAAATTCTAAACTCTTCCGCAATCTTTGCACGTGATTAATTAACAATTTTTATTTGAAGATACCAGAAACTATTTTCTACGCAGACATCATGGGTATTTGAAGACAGTATACTGAACTCATCTCCAGTTTTTTACACGTTTAAAAGGTTTTGTATTCTCTAGGACAGCATTTAAAAAAAAAAACGAATTATAGGGGCCCCCCGAGAAAAATTGCCCCGGGCCCCCCGATGGCTTAATCCGGCCCTGATCCACTGTGAACAGTTTACGAAAAGGAAGTTTGTAATAATGAGTGTTGCAAAATGCAATGCAATTCTTCTCGTAGTTTTTTAATGGAACTGTTTGGTTTTACAGATTATTTGCCGTTTTTTACTTTTACTCTAAGTTGCACTAATTTTTTTAAACCAAATTGAATGTTTTAAACCAGTAAAAAAATGTTACAGTCTAAGCCATATACTAAGAAAGAACAATCATTTCCTTTGTTGAATTTAGGTCGTATAAATTTTCAGTAATGCAGCTTTATTTATTGAATTCGGGAATTCCCGGGATTTTTCAGCGTTTCCCAGGATTCAGGAATTACTGAAATTTTTGGTTCCCCGGGAATTCGCGGGACAGGGCACTCTAGCCATCCATATTAACTGTAACTAGGTTCTTTTGCAAAAATGGCATGGAAATGTATAGGATAATGTAAACAATTTAGACCTTTCAAAAACAAAAACCACAGTGGTCTTGAAGTTCGAAATAATAAATTTTAGATTTCAATTCTGAGAATTCAAACAATCATAAATTGATTAATTCAAAGAAGCATGCACACAACAAATGTATTTCATTTCAAGATTCTAAGGATTAAAGATCGATGATCATTTGAACAAAAATCAGAACTTTATCTCTGTACTGGAAATCACTACTTATGTTAAAGTTATTAAAAAAAGTAATAAATTAGAAGGTAAAGTTATAAATTAGGTTTAACATTCCAAAGCTGTTCGGGTCAATATGACCTGAAATGCAGATTCAAACCATCTTAATCATTATTCCAATATACTGAAAAACTGAGATTTTTCAGACACCAAGTATGCTCTATGAAAATGAAAATGAAACTTACGGAAAAAACTAGAATTTTAGTTTAGTAAATCTGTTTATTGAGAAATGAGATACAGCGAAGCGAAGCCTAAATTGGATGTCATTTTTTCGACTAAGATTTTTTCTACCGAAAAATTCGGGTTAGAGGTTAAAATTTTCATCGAACCACCACATATTTATTTATCGTAGGATGGATATACACAGAAAAAAATAATGAATATCACGTGTACTTGAAAATGGTTGCACGTAAAATAATAGAACCTGTAAAATAATAAACCTGTAATTTTGAAAGTATTTGACTGAAAGCTAAAATTAATTATTCAATATTACAGTAGATGTCCTGTAACAAAAAGGAGCATGACATTTGCTGTAATTTTACAGGCCATTCAATTTAATTTTAATTGAGCATGTCTTTTAAAGGCTTAGGGAGTTTGATAAGCCCAAATTTGAAGTCATTGAAACAAAAAAAGATTTATGCGTGAGCAACCATGCCCATAGATGTGATGCATCGACTAGGTAGGTAAGGGTAGGTATATATTCCAATTTAAAAAATGCTAAACAAGATTGGTGTTTTTAGGTGGTGAATACAATTCCAGCCGTTTCCATAATTTTATGTTTAGCACGGACTCGAACCTCGATTATTCTGTCAGATAATCGTGCTTTGTTTAGTTTCCGCAAAATTCAAACGCGGAGTGGAAGATATCTTGCTGTTTTTTTTGTTTATGCTTGTCCCGCTGGGGGACGACTGAATTCTGCTGTTTCTACTCGGTAAGTACCACATTTTTATGAAAACAGAAATCCAATTTGAAACAAAATTTCATTTTCAGCCAGATGCTTAGAAAAATTTGCCTCCCCGGTCGAAGGTTAGAAGAATGGAACCAGCAGCTGACATGGAGCGGAATCTTGAGCTGAAAATCCGGATATATGCGTTGCCGGGTGGAAAATGTTGATGCCTCTTTCCGGGAGATCAATTGGTTCCGGTGCATTTCTCTTGAATCAGCAATCGAGAACAATTGTCACAACTGGAACTCGGGCCTAAAATTCTTAACTGCGAAGCGGCATGGGACGGATCGGAAGGGATTTATCTGCAGTAAAAAGGCACCTGGTGAGTTTTGTTTAGTTTCATTATATGTAAACATTTTGTTTTTATTTCAGATATTTCTGTTTCTGTTTTCTCCCTTTAGTCTTCCTGATGGTGCCGCTCTGCTCGGTTTTTGGCAGGTTATCATAATCTCGAAATAACCAAGATCCAAGAAAGACTCAGATTTAATGGAAAGGTACCGTGGCTGCTTTGTTTTGATTTGAAAACTTCGAATGTCCCGATTTTCAATTCTAGAATGACCGGCCATGGCAGGTCTCAAGGCGAGGAAACCGAACTGGAGAGCCACTGTGTCTTAAAAAACGGAAGGCGATTACAACACTAACCTCACTGGAGAAATCCAAACGCTCCCAGTTGGAATTGAGTCGTCGAAGGAAATTGGTGAGCAAACTTATCTTTGTAGGAAAATTTTTGCATCTAGTTCTAGGAAAACAAAAACATCCGGAAATGTATTTAAAACTGTTACCGACTGTGTTAGTATTTCATTGGATTATTAAGAGTCAGTAAGACTCAGTGTGCAATGTTGTTTTATACATGAATTGATCAACATTTTGAGACGATTATCGAGGTTTGCTTTAAAGATTTTGATAATCGAAAGTTTTCGAAATGAAAGAAAAATATTCCGTACGGATAGTACTGTACACTTAACTGTGTCAAACTTTGAAAACATAATGTTTATTAGAATCTTAAGTAAAGTATCTTACATGAAAAAAATGAATTTTAACTGATCAATCAAAATTAAACGCTAAAGGTCTAGAGCGTTTTAAAGCCTTTTATCAAGTAGATGTTGGACTATTCAATTTTTAACCAGTTTTATTTAATCTTTCAGATTCCACAAAAGCACTATGTATTCGTTGCAGAAGCAGAGTATTTTATAATCAGTTTTGCAACAAGTTATTGCAAGCCTCCAACTGATGTGCTGATACCTACTTCAAATTGCTGTCAGCTAGAAATACGTACCTATAGGAACTGTGAGTAATATTGTTAGATGTATTATTACCATTATTTGCTAGTTTTGCAATACTTTGCATCGTTTGTAATGATGGAAAATTAATATGGCTAGAAATTCAAAAAATGTTCTATTCCTGCTTAGGAATGATAAGTGCAAGTTTTATAGCCAAAATGTGTTTTTTTATCTTGTCTTATAACACCGATAGTATTAAAAACATTAATCAGACAAATTGAATCAGTTATTAGTGACATTTTTCTTCTTCTCTTGATTAAGACTGGAAATACTGGATACTAAAGAAGAATCTCACATAATGACCGGCAGAAGCAGACATAATTTACACAAGGCTTGAATTCGTCAGCAATGAGCAAAGGTTTGGAGTTAATCCGTTGGAAAAAAATAAGCATAAAATGGCAGAACTTTTCCCTTTATTTACAAAGAAATAACCTAGAAACTAACGGATGAATTCAAAATGACTTCAAATTGTAGTGATTTAAAAAAAAATGCTGAAATTTAGACAAACAATGTCCGGATATATTCGACTATTCTGCTACAATCTTAGTAATAAAAATTGCTGTGTGAGGTTATTAAAACCATTAAAACATAATTAAAAAATTGTTCATTGATGTACATATTGAGGTTATGTAATAAATAAATAATGTATATACGCAATTTGTTTCATTCAATGATTAAATTCCACTTTATTATAATGAATCGAAACGGTTAAATAACGCCCAGGTTGTTTTACTGGTCGTTTGAAATTACAGGACGTTTGCAATTACAGGTCGCTTGCAATTACAGATCGCTTGCAATCACAGGTCGCTTGCAATTACAGGCCTGTAATTTTGAACTAGCCTGTGAATTGCCATGTCCTCGACCTGTAAAATTACTGTAAATGTCCTGCTCCTTTTTGTTACAGGACATTTACTGTAATTCTACAGAAAATAATTTTTGCTGTGTATTCTTGATAATTTCAAAAAAGAATAATTCTGCAGAGCTGTCAGAAATTATAAGTCATTTAAAAATAAAATTGTTTTATGGGACATTATTCATTCGAAGCCAACTAAAGATTTCCTGGTTAACAAATCTACTTAATTTCGGAAAATTTAGAAAATAGAATTAATTACCTACAAAATAGATCTAAAATCATCAACATTTGCAACCACCGGAAGCATAAAACAAGTATTGGTCAAATTTTCCGAAAACGGATATTTAGTGAACAGTTTTGGAGGGTTACAGTTGAAAGAACAGAGTAAATTTTTTTTTATTAGGTAAGACAATTATTTCAAAAGCTAAATCAGGTGTAAAAATAACAAAAACTAAACTTATTCGAATTTAGAACTAAAACATTATAACGAGAGCTTAGCTTTCATATCAAAAAGTTATTCAAAATCTCAAAACATAATTTAGACAAAATTGAACACTTTTTGGATGGTATAGCAAAACACACCGGGTCAACTGCCATGCCATAATTCCATACTCTTTGCAACCGACACCAACTGTCCTACTAGAAATAAAAACAAACCCCAAACAGCGCAGGTTCCATTCCGAGTCTACCTCCTTTCGATTCTTCGTCCCTAACAATTCGCATGCGCCGTATTTTCTGCAACAACAACAAAAAGAAGACACGCAGCCGAGCAACACGACAACGACGAAAATACGATAATTTTCCAACCTTCACCATCATTCAAAGCGTGCGCTTGCTCGTTTGTTTGTTTTGTTTTGCTCGAGCGCTTGACGAAAGGGGGAAGACGAAATTTAGCGCCAGTACATTTTTTATGTTTTTTTTAATCAAAGTTTCCGCTAAAAATTACAATAAATTTGTACAAATTTGTGTGCAAAGTTTTGAAATGAATTTGTGACTAAAATTCGGATATACTCCATCAGGAGCGCAGTTCGTCGGCCGGTGTTTGGTGGGGTTAGTTTTGCTTTGTTTTGGTTTTGGGTTTTTTTTTGTTGTTTGCCGTGGCCCACTACCAAATCCTCTCCACCACGAGGGGAGGCCAGAAAGATGATAAAGGGCAAAGAGCGCCGTATCACCCCAACCAAACCGACAAACAGACGAGGACGGACCCCTCGGAAATGAGAACGAAAACACGCACCATCCCATCAGCTTCATCATTGGTCATGTGTGAGCAGGGAGATGCGGCACCACGCTCTGCTGCTGTGTGCTGTTTTGTTGGTGAGGCCAGGGACCAGGGAGGGTGCAAATTTTCTGGCGTACACATTTTAAGGGTCTGATGTAAAGGATTCGTGCTCGTTGTTCGACCGAACTTCATAACAGGACGAATGTAGAATCAGTCATTCAAAATTTTCAAAATGTAACATCACTTCCGAATCTAAGGACTATAAACTGAAAATCGGATCAGATCAGCCACAGCCGACTATCATGATAACACGCATTCCAGCAAGGCTAATGATTTTCAGGCCTACCAGTAGGTTCCATGCTATGTTTGAACTAAATTGGTCCACGGAAAGTCTGAACTGTGTATGGGATGCTTTGTTATTTTGTTTGGAGGAGCATGAAAACTCCATACTGGATTTAAATGTAGGTATCAGGTCCGTTTCAAATTCAAATTTAGCTAGTAATAAGAACAATATCAAAAATGCACAATAAATATATCGCCGAAATTGTAAACCCACCACATGGCATCTTAAAAACCGACCGACATAATTGTGTTTCTGTTTTGTTACTCGACAAGGCTCCAGACGACCTTCAAAGACGCAGCTCACGCTCCACTATGGGGTTCGAGGCGGCAAAAAGTCTAAAAATAAACTTAATCGTAATGCTTATTCATCATTACTAGTTGATATCTATATATTTAACTAAGATATTCTCAAAATTTCAGCCAATTATCTGTGATAGTTTTCGCTTCACAGACATCAGACTTTCGAAAAATGCAATTTTTGCTTATACGATAATTTTTTTTAAATTCCATTTTTTTCAATGAAATTTTTTTATAAATAAGATTCTAGTATACCTTTTGAAAGCTTATTTTAAAAACTTTCATTCCTGTTCGTGCAAATTTCTACACGATAAACAGAGATGTGCAAAAAATGGGTAAATTCATATTTTCTTCAAATTATCCAAAAGTTTTTGCCACATAATAAAAAAGCCCCGCATTGCCCCGCACTTTCTTCACTTCTATGACTTGGTCCAGGGTCTTAAGAATCCAATAAAAGAGAATCCAGGCACCCCAATTCACCCTTTTCAGAGTAACAGCAAAAATACGGCACAAAGATCTGGTGAATGGGTACTTTTTACCCATTTTCAATAAGAATTTAATTTTTTAATGCTTTTTCTACTGAATCAAAGCAATCGAGATTTCAATATTTTTATTAAAGCTAAAATCCCATTTTGAAAAACCTTTGAGTGAGAAATTTTGCCTTGATTTGATACATAATCACGAAAATGTCATAAAAAACTTAAATAGTTTGTATGGATGATTCCTACCAGCCCCTAAAACTCCAGTGTGATTAATTTAATCGAATCCTAAGCATTATGCATAAGATTAAGATGAAATTGAAACGTCAATATCACAAAAACGTAAACATTTAATATAGACGACCTCTTTTGCCGGTCCCTGACTCTTAATTTGATATCAAAAATCAATGGCATGTCCTCCAAAACACCCATGTGCAAATCTCAAATCAGTTTAAAATAACGTCAATATCGCAAAAAGGAAATATGGACGACCCCTTTTGCCGGTCCCCGATTCTAAATTTGATACCAAAAATCAATGGCTCGTCCATCAAAACACTCATGTGCAAATTTTCATCTCAATTCAAAGCCTAATAACGTCAATATCGCTAAAACAGTCAACAGTTAATATGGACGACCCCTTTTGCCGACCCCTTAGCTAAGATTCGATATCAAGAATTAATTGCCCATCCCTAAAAACACCCATGTGAAAAGTTTTGCGAGTTTATCTTCTTTGATATTCATAAAAAAGTAGAGAAAAAGCAATAAAATACTTTTTGCCGCCTCATTGTATGGGGCTGCCCCATAGTGCGCTCGTGGACAGAACTTAGACTTCCTGCACTGTGGCTGTGGCACTGATCGTGTGGCAGAACTGTTGACGGAAACAGACTGGCCTTCAGCATTTTTAAACTCGACAATCGACGATGCACTTTCTGCCTTCTAAGTATGACCATCATTGGAGAATATTACATCAGCCCACTCCTCCTAGACGATTACACCTTCATAAGTCGTTCAAACTCCCTTGTGAAATCCTGAGCTACGTAGAAGTCGTAATGCAGTACGAAAAGCCCGAAAACGTTTCTTCAAAGAGGAATCCGATGAGAAATAATCTATTTTATCTAGATTGGAGATCGAGTGCGCTGCTTTACGATACCTACTCTGCATTTAAACGATATATTTCGAACATTCAGCGAGAAGTAAAACAAAATCCATCGACGTTTTGGAAATTTATCAACAGCCGACGCCATTCGAATACTATTCCATCGTCTGTATCATTCCAAGGACGCACATCAAGTTGTATCAAAGAATCAGCCGATTTATTTGTCGAATTCTTCAGCAGCGTTTATAGCTCGATAACTCCAGACTGCTTCGATTCCTACTTCGGAACTCTGCCCAACTATGACATTAGATTTTCGCAACCGCTTTTCACTGAGCAGGAAGTTACAAGTGTTCTGGGTACTCTCGATCCATCGAAAGGTCCAGGGCCAGATGGAATTCCTCCGTCATTGATCTCGAGAATTGCCGTTTCCCTTGCCAAGCCGCTTTGTCTGTTATTTAACCGATTAATCTCAGAAGGAGCATTTCCGAGCCTTTGGAAAACCGCGACAATTGCACCGATTCATAAGTCTGGCTGGAAATGCACACCGGGTGGAGAACTACCGACCGATTTAAATTCTCTGCTGTTTTTCCAAAGTGCTAGAAGTCCTGATGTACGAAAGGTTTTATGCGGCAGCTACTCCGTTGCTCACCGAGGTACAGCACGGTTTTATTAGGAAAAGATCAACGTTGACCAACTGGATCTGCTATGTCAGTGACTTACATGCCGCAACTAGATAAATAATGCAAGTGGATTCTATACACATCGTCTTTGCCAAAGCCTTCGACAAAGTTCCTCACATTCTCGTGCAAGATTTCCGCTTTGGATTTCCAGAGTGGGCAACTGAATGGTTATTCGTGGCACACACTCCACTGTGTTCGAAATACCGTCCGGAGTTCCACAAGGCGGTCACTTAAGACCTCTAATCTTCGTGCTCTTCATAAACGACCTGGCTACTTTCCTTCAATCGCCTAAACTTATCTTTGCAGACGACTTAAAAACCTTTCGGACCATCGACTCCAGAGTGGATTGCACAGCGCTTCAAGAAGACATGAATAGAACAATCGCATGGTGTGAGAAACACGGAATGATAGTTAACGCTGAAAAATGCAAATGTATCAGCTTCTTCAAAACCAGAACCACAGTACTTTTTAACTACGCTCTAGATGGTACTCCACTTGAAAGAGTGACTAGCATAAAAGACCTGGGAGTAACCTTTGACCAAAAGCTCTCGTTTACCCAGCATATCGCCACTACAACAGCAAAAGCTTTTGCTTTGCTTGGATTTCTCCGACGAAACACTTTGAGCTTTGAGGACCCGTACGCTTTGAAAGCAGTGTTCTACTCATTAGTCTGCAGTGTCTTGGAGTATGCGGCACCAGTTTGGGCGCCTTACCACTCCGCTCATGTAGAAAGAGTTGAAAAAGTTCAGAAAAAAATTCTTCGCTATGCATTGCGCCGACTGTCCTTGCAAGATCCCGTAAGGCCACCGCCCTACCCACAAAGGTGTGGCTTGCTGTCTATGGAACTAATGCGTCTATGCGGTTAATGCTGCGTCGAAATATTCGAACGTCCCGACTCATTAATAATAATGAAAACCACCCTTGAAAAAGTAAGCCCATTTTTGAAGCCTAATAACTTTTTTATTGTAACTCGAATCGATTTGCAGCCTTCGGATAAAATATTTGTCATAATCTGGGCTTTAAGAAAACCTAAAATCAGTCGAAGGAAACCAATGTTATCCATGAAAAACTAGTTTTTCATGTTTCTCCCGAACAAAATGTCTCAAAATCCCATACAAACTTTAGGCTCGTTGAGCGACCCCTTCCCAAATTTGGCATGAGATCTTTCACTAGGCCTAGGATCGTACGCTGCAGCGCATAACATTTTAAAGGTTTTGAATTTCCTATACAAATTTGGGGCAGTCTAGGGTGTATCTTTTTGGACAACTAAACCTAGGTCAAAGAGAATTCAGGAATGTTTCCCGGCCCCAATTTTACACGAAATCGACGGACGAGGAAGTGAATGATAACGACTGCATGATTGCGATATAAAAATTTGGGCAAAAGGTTCTAGTATGGCAAACTATTTGTACCTGTGGTCTGCGGTCAAGTATTTACTTCACAAAAGGTACAATAAATGCTCAAGATGAATGCTTGAAAAAAGATCTCTGTCCCTCCATAAGAAGCATCAGTATCCCTTTTTTTCTGGCCGCAATTGGTACTGTACTGCAGTGGCTTTCAAACATTAACAATCCACCAAATTGTCCAAATCTCTGACCGGTTTAACACTACTGGTCGATTGTGAAGAAGATCTTTAGGATGGACAGTTTGTCAAGGCATGGAAGAATTCGAGAAAAATTTGAAAGCAGCATCCAGGAAATGCACAAAACATTTAAAAAATAAACTTATCTAATTTTTATTCACAGAAAGATGTTGCCTAAAAGTTTTCGATACAGTCCTTATATATCGATTAGGGAATTTACACTTGACGAAAAAATTGCTGTTGTCAAAAATGTATCATCGCCATTACAGAATGAAGAGTTATTATTAGGATTCAAAACACTGTTCACAATTTCTATATCATTCAACACTCCAATCTGAACATCTTCTTCTAGAACAATGTCACTCCACTCCATCAACTTTTGCTGAATTGATATCAATTGCTCTCGTCGTCGTCGAAATCTGTCTCTCTGAATAGCAGTTTCCAATATTTTTCAATGGAAGACGCTGGAACTGCAGCCCATGCCTCAGCAATATAAAACATTGCTTCTTTAAAGTCAATAGGGGAGGAGCGGGTTATATGCGCCTATTAAGCAGAACACTGAATTAATCAAATATCATATCGAGTATGTGTGCAAAAACTATATACACACAATATTTTCGTATAATTAGAAGCTAGAAAGTAATAATTTCCGTACGACAAAGCTGAAGTTTTATAAAAATCTACGTATATTATAATTTTATGGAATAAAACAAAAGTTAGGGTTGCCATACTATGGAGGCAGTTCATCCATGAGAAAAACTTTATCAAATCTGTTTTTAGATCTTCAATTCTCTCTTAAGCTGTTATTAAGAGCTTAGATTTGAAAGTTCAATGATAAAAATCATTTATTTATTCTATTTGACCTGTTATTTTAGGATCGAGGCATTTTACAAACATGATGCGGGCATACAAAAACACCATTATTCCTCTATATAATCATTATTAAACCTCCACAAAAGCTGAAATATTTTTTATTTCTTAAGTTCATTTGAGTTAGAAACAAAACCATCTTAGTTTTTGTTTTAAGCTTCTTTACGTATAATTTTTAAAAGTCGAAATATTACATCAAAATGTTTCAAAACCTTGTATGATTTTTTAAATTTTTTTGAGTTTGTAAATTCATAAAATTCTTTCTTGCCCTATGTTCTAAGCATATCACCCTCGAAATGCATTGATCAGATAAGCTGTCTATAGGTTAATGCACTGCTGTGGTATTTAAAGGCAAGAAAGTTATTGAAATTGAACCATCGACAGTTTAAAGTACTTCAGTAATGTGGAGCAATAGCATAAGCTTTATGCTATAGGGGAAAGGTTTCCTAAATGGGCCTATCGGGTTAAATGCGCCTACGGCCGTTTGACAAAATGGCTAACAAGACAACATATCTAACCAAGGTATTTTGAGGGTCATACGTTTTGAACATAAGGCAAAAAAGAATTTTATGAATTTACCAACTCAAAAAAATTAAAAAATTCATACAAGGTTTTGATACCTTTTGATGTAATATTTTGACTTTTAAAAATTATACGTAAAGAAGCTCAAAACAAAAAGTTGGGTGGTTTTTGTTTCTTATTCAAATGAACCTTAGAAGTAAAACAAATTTAAGCTTTTATGATGGTTTCATAATGATTGGAAAGTTGAATATGAGAGTGTTTATGTATGCCCCCATAATGTTTGTAAAATGCCGCTATGCCAAAATAACAGGTTAATAAAATAAATATATGATAATTATCATTAAAACTTCGAATATAAGCTCTGAATAACATCTTAAGAGAGAATTAAAGATCTCAAAACAGATTTGACAAAGTTTTTCTTATGGATGAGTTGCCTCCATAATATGCCAACCCTAACTGTTGCTGCAAGGGCAACAGATACACTGTCACTTGACACTGACAATCTGAGAAACCGGAAAAGGGAAGAGTTAAAGAAGACGGAAAAGGAGTGATTCGTGGTGATTGAAAAGTCGTGGAATTTGTAATTAAAAGTAGAAGAGTTGGCTTAAAGTTTGTAAAAGTAAAAAGGTGGTAGAAAGTTAAAGAGGATAGATCGCAGTAGTGCGAATAGCTGGATTAAATCAGATTTGTAGTATATAATTGGTAGGCTATAACTTTCCATTACACTCATGCGCTGAACTAATTTATAATCTAATCTATATAGGCTTGAGGAGATTTCCAACGCTGATTTGGAAACGGCAGTTATACGTTCCGAAATACTCGGAAATCGTTAAGGGTTCCCATTCACTACTTAAAAGTAGAGCGTAAATATGCTAATATTATATCCTTCGCAAACGTAACTGAACCATTAATTTTTTATATCAGGAACAACAACAGTTGTTGAAGTCTTCGACTGGAAGACAATAAGTTGGTGCCGAACATAAAGTCTATAGAGCTCACTGAAATTGTAAGTAGGAAAACAGAATAAGTGGCACTTAAAATTGTTTATCTTTATATTATTTTCTTTTAGTTTGAAGCATCGCAATAAATGCTATCAAAACTCAGCCGTACCTTTATAACTTCGTTTTATTCTATAAAATAATAAAAGAAATAGATTTTTATTAAACTTCAGCATTGTCGTTTGAATGTTATCAATTTCTAGCATTTCCAATGAAATTATATGGAAATATTGCCTAAAAACAGAAATATTGTTTAAAACATAAATAGGCGCATTTAGCCCGCACGATTTGAGATTCGACAAATTTGACAACAGTTATCATGAAATCGATTTCTGAAAAACTGAAGGAGATTTCAACAAAAAAAATTACTCCTATGTATAGAAAACAGATGTCTGCTCATGTGTATATAGTTTTTGTACACATATTCGATGAAATATTTGATTAAATCAGTATTCTGCTTAATAGGCGCATATAGCCCGCATCTCCCCTACAGCCATTTGGAACTTCCGTCCGTTGATATGCTGTTTTAGGATTCCTTCATTCTCTCAGGATGCATTTTATTTCACTTAGTGAATGGGAACTAAAGCATCAACGATCTTTGACAGGTATCGGTGTGTACTTTCTACTGACCTTTTAGTAGAAAGGTTTTAAGAACGTTTAGTTAACGTATAATAAGAGACATTTGCTGCTAACACCATACAAGCAAGGTTGCCGAAAAAAATCTGGTTTTCCGACAAAATAAATTCTGAAATTCTGTGATAGGTATTTGGGTATAATTCTTTAATTTTCTGATAAATTTAGTGAGTGGAATACTATACAAAAACAAGATGCAATTCTTCTCATGATGAGCCCTGTCTGGGAAAGTCTTATATATAAAAATGGAGGCGTTTTCTTTGTGATAACATCACGTATGAATGGTCGATCGGAATGAAGTGAAATTTGGTATCCGAGGGTTTTTTGGGTCAGAGATGGTTTGTATAATAGTTTCAAGAATCTCACTTTTTATGAAAGGAGGGTCCCCATACAAAGTTATCTCTTATTCATCTTATATATAAAAATGGAAGCGTTTTCTTTGTAACAACATCACGTATGAATGGTCGATCGGAATGAAGTGAAATTTGGTATCCGAGGGTTTTTTGGGTCAGAGATGGTTTGTATAATAGTTTCAAGAATCTCACTTTTTATGAAAGGGGGGTCCCCATACAAAATGATCTCTTCACATCTTCTTATATATAAAAACTAGCAGACCCGGTAAACTTCGTCTTACCATTTTAAACTTGGCGTTATTTCAATTTTTTTTTGCTATTTGACTTAAAAAAAAGCATCAAATCTTGAGTTGTTAATCGTCTCGCTTTCTTGAACATGTCCTAGTATTTAAACATATCCATCTTTTCCGTTTGCTCGAATTTGCCCGCTCAATTATATCGGAATCAAATCTAGGAATTTTAACTCAATTCTACGGGTCTTTTAACTGATTATTTAAAAATTATTTCCAATAAATTTTACATACATCTTACATGAATCCTTTTTATCTACATTTCTTTGATTCGGATGCTTTGAATATTGCCGAAAGATATCAGGTATCAGCTTCCCGTTGCAAATTCCATTTTTTCAGTACTCAACGTTACCATCTAACTTGGCAAACCTCATGCTAAAAAAACCACTCTTTATAACTTGTTCCATAAATAACATATGTTGATTATATCTATGTTTCATTTATTGTATACCATTTAGTTGATTGACTCCGCTTTGCTCGAGTTCACTTTAAGGTTTAAATCGAAATCAGAAGTTTCTCATTTATTGGAATTTATTGCATATGAAACTTTATGGAAGAAGAATTTTGAATATCGGGACAATTTTTGGAGTGTTTGCTCAATATTCTGCCTAGCGCAGCACTTTTAACTCCCAAGTAGTTTTTGGTGGCATATTTTTTAGAACTGAAGAAATAAAAACATTAGAGATGATTTTTTACAAACCATTTTCAAGCAGCTTCACTTTCCTCACATTTGGAAGCAGTGGTTATTTATATCCATATTTTCATCAAAATCATGTCCAAAAAAAAGTTCGCCCTTTTTTTTAGCAAACAATGCAAATTGAATCAAGAAGTCTTGATTTATTGGGTTAATGTTCAAAGAAATTTAATTTGGTTTTGAAAGGAGAAAAGATATGTTTAAATTTTTGTATTTAACCGAATTAAAGCATTTTTATCTTCTTTTTTATCCTTAAATACATACCTGCCAATTTAAACCATTGTTGTCTGATTTTAAATTTTCCTAAACAGTGTTGAAGGTGATTTGCGATTCTGTTTAAGATTATGTGATATTTTCAAGATTAAATAAGATTTAATTGGAACGCAGGTTTTAAAAAAATAAATACATAAAAAAGAACTAATCTTTCAAGGCTACGATGATTTCATGAGTTCATTTTTTTTCTGGAAATTTTCATGTAAATGTACCTCGACATTTAAAAATTTTAAATATCCGCTTCAGATTTAACACTCAAAATACCCTATCTGACTATTTTAGAGAAAAATTGGAATATGTTTCATGACTTAAAGGCGCATTGCCACTTGTTTAACACTTTTAGGTCATAACAAAAACTTATCAAAAAAAAAAAAAAAATCAGCTTCTGCTATCAAAAAAATTATGCTTCTGGAATATCAATCACAAAAAAAATGTCAACAAAAAATCGGATCTAAAGTCTCATCTATGTAGCCAAAATATGTTAAACAAAAACACACATTTATGTTAAGTACGACTTGAATTCTGTGTAAACAAAGAGGGAATCTGTAAACAGTTTTTTGATGAACGATTTAAAAAAAAGTTAAGTTTATTTAGTCAGATTGTTTATTTGGCCCAACCATTTATAAATTTAGAAATCATGTATGCATTTTTTGTAAATGTTGAACGTTTGCACTTCTTTGCATTCGGTCTTCAAATGAACATCAATCCTATATAATCCATTTTAAAGGACAGGCTCTTGTTCAGTTCATGTGTCTGTTCATTTGCAACGGATTTTGTGGTTGTTCTATAAATTTAATGGCACATGATACAACTTCTGTGAAGCACATTTGTACATGTTTGAAAAATATTTCTAGCGTTTTGTATTGTAAACCAAGTCTTTCCACTTTTTTTTTTCAAATGTCCTCAAAGAGTCATACCATTATTTCATACGCATCAGTACTAAATTCATATTATTTAGACAACAATTCCTTCTTGAAATAACACGAATTGAAATTTAATTTTTTCAAATCGTTTGAATGGTTTTGATTTGATCAGCAAAATATTAATCTGGGTCACATCTGGGCATCATTCATTACTATGTGCTGTACAAATGATCTAGGAATCAAGAAGAAAAAACACATCTAGGCTTCATGTGGTCACCACATGCATCGAAATTATGCTTGGTTGAGAAATGCGCGCCCAAATATTCCCACTAAACAGTATGCTATGCCATAGTTACTAACCTCCTACGACGTTTGCTTGCGACGCCTTGACCATAGAGACGAAAAACAAACCGCCCGCCCGGCGCCCAAAGTGAAGAAAATCTCGAAAAAGTTGAAGGCCATGACTTTAATTTGATTCAATTTATTACAAATTTAATGATTACGGACAATTAATGCGACTTTTTGTTGTTTTTATTCGATATAAACCGATTCGCATGCCCACAGAATATTCTAAAAATAATTTCATTTGAAACGGTTGGGTCATTTCGGAGGAGTAGTACTACAAACACCGTTACAAGAGAATTTTATATAATAGATGGAGGCGTTTTCTTTGTAATAACATCACGTATGAATGGTCGATCGGAATGAAGTGAAATTTGATATCCGAGGATTTTTTGGGTCAGAGATGGTTTGTATAATAGTTTCAAGAATCTCACTTTTTATGAAAGGGGGGTCCCCATACAAAGTTATCTCTTCTTCACATCTTATATATAAAAATGGAAGCGTTTTCTTTGTAACAACATCACGTATGAATGGTCGGTCGGAATGAAGTGAAATTTGGTATCCAAGGGTTTTTTGGGTCAGATATGGTTTGAATAATAGTTTCAAGAATCTCACTTTTTATGAAAGGGGGGTCCCCATACAAAATGATCTCTTCAGAAAAGGGGTAGGCTTGATAGCGGCACGTTATCCAAACAAACGGGAAAATCTATTATATAAAATTCTCTTGTAACGGTGTTTGTAGTACTACTCCTCCGAAATGACCCAAACGATTCAAATGAAATTATTTTTAGAATATGCTGTAGGCATGCGAATCGGTTTATATCGAATAAAAATAACAGAAAGTCGCATCAATTGTCCGTAATAATTAAATTTGTAGTTTTTTGAATGAAATTAAAGTCATGACATCCATTTTTGGAGATTTTCTTTACTTCGGGCGCCGGGCGATTTGTTTTTCGTCTCTATGGTCGTCCAAGGCGTCGCAAGCAAACGTCGAGAGAGGATGGTAACCATGGCATAGCATACTAGATTAGTTGAAATATTTGGGCGCGCATTTCTAAACCAAGCATAATCTCATTCAATGCATGTGGTAGCGATATGAAGCCTAGATGTGTTTTTTCTTCTTGATTCCTGGATCATTTGTACAGCACAAAGTAATGAATGACGCCCAGATTGATATTTTGCCGATCAAATCAATACCATTGAAAAGATTTAGAAAAAGAACTATTTTAAGTTCAGCAGAAATTGTTGTCTGAAAAATATGAATTTAGCACTGATGTATATAAAATTATGGTATGCGTTTGACTCTTTGTGGACATTTGAAAAAAAGAAAGTGGGAAGATTTACATACAATTTTATAATCCAATACCACTAGAAACATTTTTCGAACATGTACAAATGTGCTTAACTGGAAATGTTTCGGGTGCCTTTAAATTTACAGAACAACAACAAAATCCATTGGAGATGAACAGACACATGAACTGAACAAGAGCCTGTCCTTTAAATAGGATCATATAGGATTGATGTAGGCCTAATGCAAAGAACTTTTTGATTTTTTGCAAGCATAAGTGAAAGTGATCAATAAAAATGAAAGAAATATCTGTTAAAAGATACACTAGAGCAAGTGCAAACGTTCAACATTTACAAAAAATTAATAAATTATTAATGTTCACATTATTTCTTCATCTATAAATCGTTGAGCCCAATTAAACAATCTGACTAAATAAACTCTACTTTTTTTTTAAATCATTCACCGAAAAACTGTTTACAGGTTCACTGTTTGTTTACACAGAAATCAAGTACGTACTTAACATGAAAGTGTGTTTATGTTTAACATATTTTGGCTACATAGAAGAGACCGCTTTTTTGTTGAAAAGTTTTTCTGGGATTGATATTCCAGAAGCATTATTTTTTTGATAGCACAAGCAGATTTTTTTTTGATAAGTTTTTATTATGACCTGAAAGTATCGAAAATGATATTAACTCCTGTCATTTCACACGGTGGAACAAGTGGCAACGCGCCTTTTAGTCATGAAACATATACCTTTTAAGAATTATTTCTCCAAAATGATCAGAAAGGGTATGCCGAATGTTAAATCTGAAGCGGATATTCAAAATTATTAAATTTCTTTGTAAATGAAGGTCTTATGGTAAAACAGTGTTCAGTGAAATTGAAGTACCAAGCATTATTTTATTCTGAGGCAACTGCAGATATATCAATGAAAGTTGATAAAAAAGTCAAAAAAGGAAAAAGTATTAAATTTACTTTAAAGTCTTTACACTGACGCATCTGAAAAAGAGCAATGTGTTTTCACTTTCATCAGTAAATGGGACAAATGTACCTTTACTTAGATATTTCTTTTTCAAACAATATGAAAGTTGAACTGTGATTATAGCCGAAAGACACTTATATGTTTTTAAAGGTTTCGAGGCATATGTACATGAAAACTTTCAGAAAAAACGAATGAACTCATGGAATCATTGTAGCCTTAACAGATTAGCTCTTTTCGATCTATTTAATTTTCAAAAACCTCAATGTTTCAGTTAGAATCTTAAAAAACAATGGTTTAAATTGGCAGATATGACCATTAGAATAAAAATGCAAATAAAATTGCTGTAATTCTGTTGAATATAAAAAAATCTTAACATATTTTTTCCTCCTTTCAAAACCGATCGTTTTTGTATTAATTGAGTAAATGTCCAAAGGAATTTAATAAGCATTTTTTGCTGAAATAAATAATAAAACGGTGAATTTTTTTTGACATGGTTTTGATGAAAATATGGATATTATTTAATTACCACTGCTTCCAAGGGTGAAAATAGTGAACAAAAAGCTGCTTGAAAATGGTTAGTAAAAAATCTTCTCTCCGAAGAAACTCGGGAGCTGAAAGTACTGCGTTAGGCATAATATTGGGCAAACACTCCTTAAATGGTCCCGATATTCAAAATTCTTTTTCCATAATGATTCATATGCAATAAATTCCAATTAATGAGAAACTTTTGATTCCGATTTCAACCTTAATGTGAACTCGAGCAAAGCGGAGTGAATCAACTTAATGGTATTCAATAAATGAAACATAGATACAATCAACATAAAGTTATTTATGGAACGAGCTACAAAGAGTGAATTTTTTTAAGCATGCTACAAGAGGCTTGCCAAGTTTGATGGTCACGTTGAGTGCTGAAAAACTCCAATTTTCAACGGGAAGCTGATACCTGACACCATTCGGCAATATTCAAAGCATCCGAATCAAAGAAAAGTAGATTAAAAGTTTTCCTGTAAGATGCATGTAAGATTGATTGAAGGTAATGTTTTGATAATCTATGTAAAGACCCGTAGAATTGAGTTAAAATTTTTAGGTTTGATTCCGATAGAATTAAGCGTGACAATTCGAGTAAACGGAAAAGAAGGATATTTTAAAAAAACTAGGACATGTTCACGACAGCGAGACGCCAAGTTAAACATGGTAAGACGAAGTTTACCGGGTCTGCTTGTTCTTATCAGCGGTGTGTAGACTCGCTTCGGATAGAATCATTCAGCTGATTTTTTCCGAGATTAACTTGTTATGTGCAGATTGATTTTATCTTCGTTCCAATCATGACGCGATTGCACACAAAACGAAGAGAACAGTTCCGAATTGATGTTTTCCATGCCTCGCAGGAATAAAATCACACCAACGAAACAACAGAACGAAGCTTACCGTACACGAATGCTCACGAGCGATCGTTGCCCGACGGACCGAGTTAACATTCCTCGCACCCTTCTCTCGCTCGTTTCCCGTTCCCTTGTATCTATCAATTTTAGCCACGCCCCCATGCGTTGTCCGATTGATGTGTTCGGCTGCCGAACGAAAACGATTTGTTTTTTAATTCGCAGAACTGTTCGTTTGCTTCGCTGATGTTTCCCCCGATTGCTGTTTACTCCTGCCGAGTTTACCCGAAGCTTACTTCCTGTTGCTTTCCGAGTTGAAATTTAGATAGCATCATTGCAGATCGAGTTTAACGAAATAAAATCGTTCTGCAAAGAAGGGCAAAGTGCGAGTATGTAGACTCGCGATTTTAACATCTCTGGTTCTTATATATAAAAATGGAGGCGTTTTCTTTGTAATAACATCACGTATGAATGGTCGATCGGAATGAAGTGAAATTTGATATCCGAGGATTTTTTGGGTCAGAGATGGTTTGTATAATAGTTTCAAGAATCTCACTTTTTATGAAAGGAGGGTCCCCCCCATACAAAGTTATCTCTTATTCATCTTATATATAAAAATGGAAGCGTTTTCTTTGTAACAACATCACGTATGAATGGTCGATCGGAATGAAGTGAAATTTGGTATCCGAGGGTTTTTTGGGTCAGAGATGGTTTGTATAATAGTTTCAAGAATCTCACTTTTTATGAAAGGGGGGTCCCTATACAAAGTTATCTCTTCTTCACATCTTATATATAAAAATGGAAGCGTTTTCTTTGTAACAACATCACGTATGAATGGTCGGTCGGAATGAAGTGAAATTTGGTATCCAAGGGTTTTTTGGGTCAGATATGGTTTGTTTAATAGTTTCAAGGATCTTACTTTTCATGGAAGGTGGTCAAAATACAAATTCAACTTTATTTGTTACGATTTCCATAAGAATCTATTCGCGAGCACGATGCAGTTAAGGACGTGTAGATGAAATGAAACATTTATTACGATTTATACTTTAGAAGGTAAAACGAAGTTTACCGGGTCAGCTAGTTTAAAATAAAAAAAAAGTCTCAAAAATGTAACGCATGTTACAAATGTTATCATATTGATTAAGTTAAAAACTGACGATTTATTTGAGAAAACATCTGACACTGAAAATTTCAATAAGTTTTCCAAAAATATGTGAAATCTGTGGTTTTTCAGAAAATCCTGTGATCTGTGATACAGATTCTGTGTTGAAGATTAGCTCAATAGTCTGTGGAATTAAAAAAAATTTATATCATTTTGGCAACCTTGCATACAAGTCCTGTCGTTATAAGTTAGAAATCCGAAAAGTGTTTCAATTGCAGTCTGCTGAACAGTCGTCCCATTCTAGGACAGCTTTTACTAGAAGCCTAGCATTTTCCAGAAAAGTCGTGACCTTGGAAACGAATACGAATACGAATCAGAGAACTTCTATAGTTCAATCAGAAGATTGAAGTTTTGAAAGATTGGCTCCAACAGATTATTATTTCAG
Organism: Uranotaenia lowii; assembly: GCF_029784155.1. NCBI lineage: Eukaryota > Metazoa > Arthropoda > Insecta > Diptera > Culicidae > Uranotaenia > Uranotaenia lowii. Next base: position 179,673,061 of record NC_073692.1, on the reverse strand, counting down.
GAAAACAATTTCCAATGTTTTCGTTCAAAAAGCTTGTTGAACTATTTTGTTTTATATAAAAAGAAGATAAAAAAAAGGTTTTGCGAGTTAATTTTTTTTGCCTAATTATTCTTCGGATTCGATTATCCGTTCCGAAAAAATGTGAGAGCAACAATGAATCGAGTCCGGCCTATATTTGAAAAATCTATTTTAGCCTCCCATGGTCATATCTTACAGAAATTTGACATATGACCTCCTAGTAAGCTGATGACAATTTTAGCTTGGAACAAGTGAGATTTGTCATGTTTTATTCTTTCTATACTAAGATTAGTAAATTATTAAAAAACTCAAACATTACTGTTTTAGAGAAATAACCATAAATTCTTCATTTTTAACCGACTTTCTTAAATAACCACTGAAAATCTTTGTTTTGAGCTAATATCTAAGATCCATAGATAATCAGGTTTTTTAAATATTACCATCGGGTCTTAAACTGTCGATAATACAAAATTTACGATGAAACAAAAAACATTTTTTTTTTTTTTATCATAAATTCACTAATATCAACAATATTTTTGATCACCTTCACCTTTAGTATACAACAAAGAGATTTCAAATTAATTATTTGCAGTCTGAGATATTTAAGTATGTTTTGGTAATGGACTGTATTTTTGAATCGGTACATTGAAGGACGACACAACACTCCAATCACAGCTTCAACTTAAAGGTTTTCTCTATATTTTCTTCTGTTAGATTTACATTATTAAACTTTAGAATGCTTACATTCATTTGGAAGGTTTACTTTGTAATTTGCAGACAATATAAACGCGCGCGATTCTTGAATAGAACTAACCTGCATCGCAACGCGAGGCTCTTTTTAGAAGCTTATTGAATGTTCTGGAATATTCCCTTTCAGCCAGCTAGTACATAATAAGGAAGGTTTTGGCACCTTCCGAGAGAATAAATTGAATTTAATGGAATGGAAGCTCCAGAACATTCGCTAGCAGGTTGGTTATAAAACCGATGATATTTTCTAAAATGTTCGTTTTGGAAGTTTTCTACAGTATTCTTCAAGCTGATGATAATCGGCTTGAACAAAGTACAAGTACTTTTATTTTTTCAAAATTGCATATCTGGAACATAATTCAAAAACTGTTCTACTGAGATTTATTTGGATATCACTTTTGGATTAAGTACCCGATTAAATTAAAATTGATCTACAATTTCAAAACGCTGTAAACTAGTGTATTTTTTTTCTTCATAAATAAAATATGTAGAAGGTTTAAAACGGTATAATTTTTTGAAATCTATTCAGTTGTTTCGAAGATACAGACAAAATAGTAATCTGGGTCTATATGGCCCTAACGACCTTGTCCTTTTTATTACCGTTAAGGAAGGCATATGAAAACAAATATTAGGACTGATTCCGTTTTTATACCTTTCTTATCTTCTTATACCTTTTTTAATTTGACATTTCTAGTATTCTGTTCAAGCTTGAAACAATTTTCATACATTCGCGTTTTATGAATTTTTATGTGACTCATTTGAGTAATATTTACATATTTATAATCTGGAATTCAGTTTTGGACTAAATAGAAAAAATAAGGATAATCAAACTATACTTTAGGATTTTGTTGATATTGTTCGATGAAATAAACGACATATACTTTGTTCTTTTACGATTCAATTTATTTTTCTTACGCGCAGTGATCAAGTAAGACCAGATCAACCCGATCAATAGTCGCGCAGCACCGAACAACCAGAGAGCCGACGGACGAACAACGTTACAAATATTGCAAAAGAAAAAGACAAACAATCGAACGGGGTAGCATGTTTGATGAGAAGCACGAACAAACATACAAACTAACAAAAACAAAAACAAAACGATCCTCCCACCAGCAAACATCGCATTCTGTTACTGATCATCTGGATTTTGCGCAGACACGCGATCGTACGCGCACATGCTAGCTGGCTGCGGATCGACAAAACAACGGCAACGTGTTTGAACCGTTCGTTGCTGCGCGTTCACGAAACGATCGATTCAAACGAGACGAGCCTAGACGGGGGGCGGTTCATTCGCGAAACTTGTTTTTTGATCGAAGGCAATTCGCGCCCCCTCGACTTTGTGGTGATCATTTCGAGTGCAAATGATCTGTGATGATGTCGCGCGCCCGAATCGTGACAAAACAAATTATCGAGAAAGCCGACGATCGTCGTTCGAAACGCACCCAATTTCACGCTCCACTGATCACAGCTTCATCAACGAACGCATCAGGGACAGATGCCAGTAGCAGGTACTACCGTGGGATGCTGCGGCAGATCATTTCTCTGACACGATCTTCGACGATCGAAGATCGGGGACCGAAATTTTAGGGTGTTTTTTCATCTTAAAAATTAGCTTCGTAAAGAGAGATCGTTCATCAACAAGTGACGAAGATCATGCGCGACTATTTTCCCGTCGCACATGATCTTCGAACAATCGCAAACATAATTCACGGAATGAAAGTGATTTCGAGTTTTCAGCTAGGGTCGGATGATTCTGAAGATGCTGCCTCAAAATGTGAGCATCTCTACGTTTTTCTCTTCCATCGTAACAGACTCACCACCACAGCTCGATCGCCCGCATGGAATAGAATGGTGGGAAAATGCGCCGCCGCCATCTAATTATGCTTCCCACCCAGATGATGATGATGATGCGCATCCAATTTCACGGTTCAGTGAACATGTCAGATGAAAGTGAACAGAGCGTCATGATGCGTCGGAGGAATAAGCTGGCAGATGAGCTGCTTAGATGTTTTTGATATCCTGTTGTGCGGTTAGCGCTGTTTATCTAGATTAGTTTTAGATGGGGGCGGGAAAATATTTTCAATGAACGCTTAGGAGTTGATAGAGAATGACCATGGTTGTTAAATTTCCGGAAAAAGCTAAGAAGTTGAAAGCCAGCAGCTTGATTTCTGCTTTTGTTTAAAATAAGAGTGATCCGCTTAAACAAATGAAAGTCTAGCTAGAGCATGGGTGGCCAACATTTTCAACTGGCTGGCCAAATTTTAGAAGTAGAATTTGCTAGAGGTCCAATCAAAAAAAAATCCTTTGATATTCAAACAAAGAAAACAATAACAGTTTTTTTTAGGAATGAACGCCTGGGTTAACTTAAGTACAGAATCATCTTCATAAAAAACTAGCTGATTTTACCTGGCCTTGCTCGGGTTCACATAAAATATAAATCAAAATGAGTCGTTTGACTTTTCGAAGTTTTGAAAGTTTTTTTTTATCATTATTTTGTAAGTTTTGTTAGACTTTTTAAAGTTTTGCATGGGATTGTTAACAAAGTTTATCGTTTTCATATTAAAATAAACTAATAGTTATAGTTATGAGTTATGAGGTTTGCTAAAATAATTTCCCTTGAATGCTTATTCATCCTATCACGAAAAATATTTGAAACTTAGTATGCCAGATTGCCAGATTGATATTTGAAATCAAATTTGAAAAAGTCCGGTTTAGCCCGGATGCCCGGATTGTGCCTGGATTTTTTCAGTTTGTTTGTAAAATGTAACATAAAACTTAAATTGAGTGTTTACAATTCTTCATTTTTAAGTTCAAAAAAGAATTTTTTTATGTTTTATCCTAACTTGTGTTTTGAAAGCCTAAAATGCGATTTTACATTCGCTGATGAAGTATGATGGAAAAAATATTAAAAGTGTTTTCTTCTTGATTTTTACCGGATAATTCCGGGGTTTTAACCAAATTTGCTCGGATAATGCCCGAATTTTGGAATAAACATTTTGAAATCAATTGCCCAAATTTTGACATAAAACTATCCAGATATGTTCCGTCTGGATACGTCTGGAAAAATTCTGGTAACCATATTTTTAAACCATATTTTTCAAGGTAGCTTGAATAGATTTAGATATATACTTAGTCCAATTCATCTTTATATATTAGATTTTTGTTGTTTGTTTTATAACCAGAATCTCTATGTACAACAATTATTTGAGGATTGTTCTAAAAATGAGCTTATGAGTTCACAGAAAAGAAATGGACATTTGATTTAAAATTCAAAATAAACATAAGTCCGGTGCAAGGTTTGGATAGAACTTTTTAATTCATAAAATTTTAAAACCTCCCATAATTTTTTGTTGTTGTTTATAAATCCCTTAAATTTTTCAAAGGGCTTTATTAAGTCCAGACCAGATTTAGCACAACAAGCTTTAATACTGTACGGTAAAACAAAATTTATCATTCGAAAATGAACAGAGATGGAATGAAAGTACAAAAATATTTAACTTTAAGTGATAATTGGGGATTTGTTTCATTATTTAATTATTTTTCAATAAGCCATGAACCAAATTTGAACTCCATGAAAAATATTCAATGATGCACAAAAATAAAATTTCAAAGTATTTTGTTTCTTTTGAGCGTTTTCCTGGCTGCCTTTCCAAAGGTGAATCTTTTTTTTTATAAAGCAAATTACTTTGAAAAATTATATTCTCAAACAAGTCTTTTGAAGAAATTTTCAGTACTAAATTTATATTAGTGTGAGTGCCAAGTACTTCACGTGATCAGACCATTCCAATGAAACCCCAATAAAAGTTATGGAATGATTTTCATTAGATTTTTAAAATTGAGCTCTTGGCTTATGGGGAAATAAAATAATATATAAGTTTTGGAAGCGTTAGGAGAAATTTTCCACATTTTCAAGTAATTCAAAAAGGAATTCAAATTTTGTTGCAATCTACTGCGTACCACCCGTAAATTCCGACCTTTGGCTGAAAGCAAAGTATCATCAGCAAATAATCTTCTACCTTTTCCTTCTGGTACAACAGGAAGATCAGAAGTAAAAATATTGTATAAAATTGGCCCAAGTATACTACCCTGAGGGACACCGGCTCTAATGGGTGTCCTTTCAGAGCATGAGTTTTGATAGCTTACTTGTAAGGTTCGGCTAGTCAAATAATTTTGAATAATTTTGGTGAGATATACAGGAAAATCAAATCGAGCTAATTTAGCTACTAAAACTTTGTGCCAAACACTGTCAAAAGATTTTTCAATATCTAGAAGAGCAACACCAGTTGAATAACCTTCAGATTATTTACCGGAAAATTGTTTCCAATTGCCTCACATCAAGTCTTATCAGGTTTTTTAAACTGTTATTGATCGCTGAACAATTTATTAAGAAATGGATCCGCAATGGAAGTTTCCTCGATAAGAAGTTTTTTGTCTAAAATGGAAGCCTGAATCCGGCGGATCCGGAGGAAGTCTTGATTTATTCGAGGACGGTGAGCGGGATGATGATAAAGCTGCAAAGGAGGATGCAAAACTAAGTATTCAGTTCTTCTCTTTTTTCCCTATATTATCCGACTTAGTATTATTTTGAAGGAAAAATAAATATATTGATGATGATTGCTTCATTTTAAAAAGGCAAACATTAATGTAGTTGAAAACTTTTTCGTTGACTTTTCTTTTTGAATATCAGATAATGAAATCCTTTTATTCCCTTGGAAACGGTTTGCGTTTGATTAGTTTCGGTTTGTTAATGAACTCTTTGAACAGCAGTCTTTATTAATAATGATAACAAAATCACTAGAAATAATTTCTAGTGATCAAAATGTTTAAAAGTTGTTAAAAGAAAAAAATATCGATGAGGAGCTACTCAACATTTAGAAAATTTTGCAATAAAGATTAAGTTTTAATTTTAATACCAACACTGGTAAAATGTTCTAACAATTTGATATCACATCAGTTATGACACAAATCGTTCACCGATATTTGAAATCATTTAGAAAAAATATTATTAAAATACAATATATTTAGGAGAATTGATTGAAAAAATTTGTGATATACTGAAAAAGACTTAGTAGCCCAGGAAGTCTTAAACATTCTTTTTCAAAAGTCAGTGAATTTCCAAGGTTATCTATATTATATATAGACTACTAGCTGATCCCGTACGAACTTCGTTTCGTTTTAAATCATTGGTACGTCAAAATGAGTTTAGAAAATGAATTCGAAACATTCTTTCGACAATTTTGGGGAAAAAATTCAACAGTGTTTAAAGTCGCTACTGTTACTATTACTTGAAATTCAAATTAAACGGTTGATTGGCTTTTGATTTAAATTTATAACACTCTCTTCTTCTCGATCGGTTGCAAAATCTACACCCAAAATTCAGCCTCTGTGCCAATGGCGTGTAGTCAATTTCATAGCATCATTGGTACAAGAAGATAACGCGACCGGCACTGATTCGATTTGCGCCCACCGGCATTAACCTCCCAGCGTAACCGAATTGCGTATGTCTGAATGAAACAAAATAAAAACGTTTTCGCGTCCCTCCCCATCGCATCACAAGCCGAAGAAGGATGGAAATAAATACCGGCCAACACCAGGCAGCCAGCGAACCGAGCACTGTGCGTGTGTATGTAGCAAAAGCAACAACAAAAACATTCCTTCAATTCACCGGCAAACAACACCGGCCAAGCTGCCCGGCTTTAGCGTGTGTATGTATATGTAGCGTGTGTATGTAATAGCAGGCAGTAAGCAAAGCACAGTTCTCATTCAATGGGTTTCCCGTTCCTTCACTCCCGTTCCCTTTCCCGTTTCCATCTTAAGACAAAGGAATGCATTGAAAGGAGGCCAAATGCCGGGAAGCCACCGTTGTACGTTTTTTGTGATTGATCGGTAACAGAAAGCCTATGACAAATATACCTCGTCCTGCATGAAGCTCGAATAGTACACTGGTTAGAATGTCGGACTGGCAAGACGATACAATTGGTGATGTAAGTTCGATTCTCACTCCAGCGCTGTAGTTTTAATTTTTATTTTCTTGTTTCTGGGATGAATTATCCAATAGGAAGGAAATCCCATAAAATGTTTTTCTTGTTTCGCTTGAATGTAGTGGTCATCATTTTGGTTGGGAGCCGAGTCCTTATGCCAGTTACGGTTTTTCAAACATACCGTCTTCGGCACAGTGCACATTTCAGAGCATTATCGGCACAGAGATTTGCTAAAAAGGCATTGGATTTTTGCAACCTCTTCTATGGGTGTAGACATTATGACAGAAACATGTACTATTTGTTTATGTGCATGACTCTTTTGCTTGACCTTCACACTTAAATTGGTATCAATTAACTGCCTCCAACAAAATTATTGCACAAAACACTGAACTTTCAATGAAAATCCCTTTTTCTGTCCCATGGCCCGAAATTCGATAATTGAAACCAATTTTACGTTCCTCAAAACTCCCTTTTGCCGTATTTTCTTTACAATTTATATGTAAAATAACGTCAGGAACTTGAAAACAGTGAACAGTGAATATAGACGCCTCTTTCGCCGACCCTTGACACGGAACATGCTACCTGGAGTCAATTGCTCATAGTTCATAATCCTCATCTGAACATTTTCATCTCAATCCGATGCATGATCACGACAATATCACGAAAACAGTGAGCAACTAACATGGACGGCCTTTTTTTGACCACGATTCAAAACTTGACACCTGAAATCAATTATCTTTTCTGTTAACCTCCCATGTGTCAATTTTCATTACAATTCTATGCTCAATCAAGAGAATATCGTAAAAGCAGTGAACAGATAATAACCCCTTTTGCCGACCCCTGAGTCAAGATTTGAAACCTGAAAGCAGAAGAACGTCCCTTAAAAACTCCTATGCGGAAATTTTCATCTCAATCCAATGTAGAATAACGTCAAAATCGCAAAAACATTAAAGTTGGGTATGGACGACTCCTTCAGCCAACTTCTGATCCGCAATTCGAAACTTGAAATCGATTGCTGGTCCCTCAAAACACTCATGTGCAAATTTTCATCAACATCCGGTGTATAATAACGCCAATATCGCCAAAACATTAATCAGTAAATATGGACGACCCCTTTGGCCGACCCCTAACCCTAAATTTGATAACTGTAATCGATTGCTCGTCTCTCAAAACACTCATGTGCAAATTTTCATAACAATCCGATGTTTAATAACGCCAATATCGCAAAAACATTAATCAGTGGATATGGACGACCCCTTTGGCCGACCCCTGACCAAGGACTAATAAAATCGTGTACACGAGAGGCGATTCCCGCTCGTCTACGATTTTTTCCCGTAAAGGTTCGCCAAAGCGTGAGCAGGCTGTGAAAAAAAATCCCTTTGGTTCGCGAAACATAGGAAACACGAGCGAAGCAGTCCAACCAACAGACGATTCTTTTGGATTTTGAATCCTGTCTCGCTCGTGGAAATCGTAACATACATGAAAATTTTTCCCCGCGATTTTGGCTCACGAACCATTTAGCGAAAAGGTTCATGAACTTTTTTTGGGAAGGGAACGCGTGGTTATTCGATTTTCTTCCGTAGGCAGGCTGTGCGTCTCTTTAGGTACGCGTAGGTACGTGTAATAAATTGTGCTTCAAGCAGCAGCAGGAAGTTCTTCATTTTCAGCGCTTCTTTCAATTATTGTATGGAATATTTATGTTTTTTTTTATGTTTATTTAAAATGCTGTGTTTTTTTAAGATAACTAACAAATTTCAAGATTAACGAAATTCTAAATATTAAATCAAATTCATTCTGTCATGTCAACTCCTGGGTGGTCAATTGAACAAAACAAAGCTTCTTGACAAAATTATGGATTAGAATGGACACAAGAAGACCCTAAGAATGACCTTTAACAACCTTTTATGGAATAAATAATCAAATCAAATTTTAGAGCCTCCCAATTCCATAACTGTTTCTTAAATTTGGAAAAGACAACAATGATGTAAAGTTTCAATAAAAAACATAAGCATACGTATCAATGATTAATTTGGATTGAATTGAATATCATCAAAAATTGATAAATTAATTCAATTTTAAAAGAAGAGTTTTCAAGCAGTTTTTCTTTAAAAAAAAAACTTTCTTGCGGGTTTTTTGCTTGAGGGATACAAATATCTACGGGAACTTGCTTTTTCACCACCTTATCGGATTCACGTGCCCCTAAAAGGGTGAAGAAATAATGAAACCCTTAATTCCGACGGCTTTTGCAGAATTCTTTTTAACTTATAAGAAAACGAAACAATTTTTCAAGCAGAGAAAAAAGAAGTTAGTTTTTAAATACTACAATAAATTCATGTTATTCTCAATTCAAATCGTTTTAAGTAAAAAAATCTACTTATCCATCATACTCAATCAATGATAAAAATGGATAGAATTAATGATACGTCGGAAAATAAATTACAAATTTGTATTGTTATTTTTCAATTATAATAATCTCTAACATTAACTCTGAATCCGATCTTGATCTTACTACTGGATTTGAAATCATCGTTTATTGCCTGAATTTCCTTCGATTGAGCTTCTTAAATTGATTTCTGCAATTTTGATTATCTACTATTTTTTCGTCATTTTTATCTACTCATAATCTGAAGATTATTTTTCGATCATCAGAATTCAGAACGCAAATTTAAAATAAATAACTCCAAATTAATTATGCATAATTTTACATTCAAAACTACCGAAATTCTTTTAATGAGTTCATCATTCTGTGTTTCAAACTGGTAGTAAATACGGAGTTTGTTTTTCAGGTTTAATTTTAATATTTTTGAATCCGCTTATACGAATTTTGCTATTAAAATTTATATTTTCTCACTCTTTGCATAGAGTTGGAATTCAAAATGGACAAATTAATTATGTAAAATTTATACTAATAAATTGCTTATCCCAAATACAAAAATGTTCAGTTGAAATTAATTTTGGAATTGTGATCTTCTGATGACTCAACTTTACTATTTGATTTGGGAATTCCTAATCCACAAATTAGATTTGAATATTCGTAGTACTGATTTCAAAACTCAGAATTCGAATTTAAATTTTACAGTTTCGAATTAAGTATCACGAATATGAAATTAAGAGTTTATGAGAACAAATTTTCAATCCAAATTTTTTTAATCAATTTCAATTGTATAATTTTGCATCCAGAAAAGGAATTTTGAATCGTGAACATTGAATTATTTGTTTTTAAATTTTGTTCATCATTCGGATTTTCAGCTGAAATTAGGAATCTGGAAGTCCTATCAACCGCAAATCGTACATATTTGGAATATTTTAAAAATAAAATATAATATGTTCACACTAGTCCAAAGGTAGTATGTATGTCAAATTTAAGTAGTAGTGAAAATCAAATAAGATGCCATTGAAAATATTTTGCAAAATGAGAATGTTCTGAAAAAATATTTTGAAATATTTCTTAACTAGGTATGGCTCTGTAACTTTGAAATACTGAATAACATTAAAAATGATCTTGATCAAGTGGATTTGAAATCTACGTTTATTGCCTTGATTTCCTTTGATTGAGCTTGTTGATTTTTTTTCCTGCTATTTTTAATTCATCCTTTTTATCTACTCATAAACTGAAAATGATATTAAAGAAATAGCGTTTCGTTCTTAATTAATGTTGTCCGATTTCCCGGTTTTATCCGGGTTTGCTTGGACATTCAATACTAAATTTTGGAACAGGCCGGGCCGGCTCGGTTGCCTGGATTTCATTGGAAAATGCCCGGATTTTGCCAGGTTTTATTCACTTTATTTGGAAAATCAAAATTACAAACTCCTCCAAACGAAATTTTTTGAGAAAAAATAATCATGAAAGGTGTTTTGGATCCTAAAGTACGATTTAAAATCTATCGATAAGTTCTGATGAAAAAAAGTTTTTTTTGTCCGGATTTATGGACATTTTTAAAATTAATTGCCCGGATTTTTCTAGGTTTTTATTTAAGGGGGTGGGGGGTAGGGTCTAACGGGTATAAAAAAACACCATTTTCACGATTTTTTTCTAGAGCTATCGTTCAAACACATGTATTCAAATTTTTTGCATTATACAAAGCATTGTTAAAAGAACATTGAGTAATTTTTTCGTAGAAAAATATTGAAAAATGAGCCGGTGACGGAGCATTTTCGGAGATGCCTTTTAGAAAACAGGATTTGCGGTGGACACTATATCTCAGCATAGAATCATCTGAAGTCAAAAAATCAGAGCAAAATAGTTTTAATAGATGTGTTTCTGGACCCCAACGTTTTTATTTAACTTAAAAAAAATTTTATAAAATTTTTGTAGCTGTTTGAAGTAAAAACTACGATTTTTCACGAAAAAATCCGCCTTTTTTCACCTGTAAAATCTCCCCAAAGTAAAAAAAAAACAAAAAAGAAAAACGTTGGGGTCTGGTATTTTATATGTAGAAAATATGTTCCAAATTTGAAAAGAATCGGATAAGTAGTTTTCAAATGACGATGTCCACGGCCTTTAAAAATGTGCTTTCGAGAAAAACGCGTTCGAAGTTTCTGCTCTTGCTTTGTTGCAGTATTAGATAGGAGGAGATAAAGGCCTATAATTTCTACAGTTTTGCTTCAATTGACTTGTAAATTTAACACAACATTCTTGAAATGTTTTACAATAAGAAAATAAAAAAAATAAAAAATCGATTTTTTGAAAGTGTTAAACCCTACCCCCCCCCCCCCCTTAAAATTGCCCGGTTTGTCCGAAAAAACTAGATATCTTGTATTTGGTCCGTAATGAGTTAACATTGAAATTCTTCATTATATAAATGGTTTTTTCTCGCTTTCATTAACTTCATTGCACGGTTAATGCCTCCTTTTTTCTGCCATGACATGAAATTTGAAATTCCAAACTGATATAAGTTCCTCAATTTGAACTTCGGAAGAAACTTGAAAATAATAATGGGGATACAATTAAGATGCCGAAGTAGCATTTCTAGATCGGACTTGTAGCATTTATTGATATGCAAATTTTCCTATTTTTTCTTTGTGATGGTCCAACAGTTTAATTTGAATCCTTCCTCCTACCCATACACCTTTTTAGGAGTGGGAGGAACTTTTTATCCTTTGGATAATTAAATCAATATTTTTTCTATCTGTTACTGGGCCAGATCGCATTCTTCCGAAACTCTATATACAAATTTGTCAAATTTGACGCTGTTTAACATCAGAAAGGACAAACTTCAATTCACAAATTATATACATCGTTTAAATTTACAACATTGTAAATTATCTTCAAGTAATTGTTATGAAATCTTTGAAAAATCGGTTTATTTCATCTGTCCACGCGTTGCATTTGGCGCAATCAACAAGACAAAATAACGAAACGGAAAACACGACCATCAAGTGTGCAATGCGTTTTCCAATTTGGTTCACGAACCAGAATCGCGAGGTTCGCGAGGTTTTCTGCCACGGCTCGCTCATGATTTTCTGGCGATCAGATTCTCCTTGAAAAAAATCCCCTACAATCACGTGTTTGCTGAGTCGCGAACCTACTGTGGTCAGAACTTTTGTGAACTACGCGCGGTTTTGTTTCTTGGCTGCTCCGATGTGAATACGATTTTTTTAGTCCTTGCCCCTGACCCTAAATTTGATAACTGTAATCGATTGCTCGTCTCTCAAAACACGCATGTGCAAATTTTCATCACAATCCGGTGTATAATAACGCCAATATCGCCAAAACATTCATCAGTAAATATGGACGACCCCTTTGGCCGACCCCTTACCCTAAATTTGATAACTGTAATCGATTGCTCGTCTCTCAAAACACTCATGTGCAAATTTTCATAACAATCCGATGTTTAATAACGCCAATATCGCAAAAACATTAATCAGTGGATATGGACGACCCCTTTGGCCGACCCCTGACCCTAAATTTGATAACTGTAATCGATTGCTCGTCTCTCAAAACACGCATGTGCAAATTTTCATCACAATCCGGTGTATAATAACGCCAATATCGCCAAAACATTAATCAGTAAATATCGACGACCCCTTTGGCCGATCCCTGACCCTAAATTTGATAACTGTAATCGATTGCTCGTCTCTCAAAACACGCATGTGCAAATTTTCATCACAATCCGGTGTATAATAACGCCAATATCGCAAAAACATTAATCAGTGAATATGGAAGACCCCTTTGGCCGACCCCTGACCCTAAATTTGATAACTGTAATCGATTGCTCGTCTCTCAAAACACGCATGTGCAAATTTTCATCACAATCCGATGTATAATCACGCCAATATCGCAAAAACATTAATCAGTGGATATGAACGACCCCTTTTGCCGACCCCTAACCCTAAATTTGATAACTGTAATCGATTGCTTGTCTCTCAAAACACTCATGTGCAAATTTTCATCACAATCCGACGGAAAATAACGTCAATAACGTGAAAACAATATTTGTTTTGTATGGACGACCCCTTCAGAAGGGGTCGTCCAAAAATCTAAAAACATTTTTCATCATTCCTGGTGCTAATGAGCATCCATGCCAATTTTCAGATCTCTAGCTCTTAAGACGGCTGAGTCTATAGAGGACAAACAAACAAACAAACAAACAAACAAACAAACAAACAAACATACAGATAATTGCTTTTTATATATATAGATATATATAAAAAGCAATTATCTGTATGTTTGTTTGTTTGTTTGTCCTCTATAGACTCAGCCGTCTTAAGAGCTAGAGAGCTGAAATTTGGCATGGATACTCATTAGGTCCAGGAAGGATGAAAAATGTTTTCAGATTTTTGGATGACCCCTTCTGAAGGGGGTCGTCCATACAACACAAATATGGTTTTCGCGATATTGACGTTATTTTTTGTCGGATCGTGTTGAAAATTTGCACTTGAGTATTTTGAGAGACGAGAAATCGATTGCAGTTATCAAATTTAGGGTCAGGGGTCGGCCAAAGGGGTCGTCCATATCAACTGATGAATGTTTTTGCGATATTGGCGTTATTATACACCAGATTGTGATGAAAATTTGCACATGAGTGTTTTGAGAGACGAGAAATCGATTACAGTTATCAAATTTAGGGTCAGGGGTCGGCAAAAGGGGTCGTCCATATTCACTGATTAATGTTTTTGCGATATTGGGGTTATTGTACATCGGATTGTGATGAAAATTTGCACATGAGTGTTTTGAAAGACGAGAAATCGGTTACAGTTATCAAATTTAGGGTCAGGGGTCGGCCAAAGGGGTCGTCCATATTCACTGATTAATGTTTTTGCGGTTTTGATGTTATTCTACATTGTTATGTGTTCATTCCGCCGCACATGCCATTAAAAATTATAATCGTTATTCTACATTGGATTGAGATGAAAATTTCCGCATAGGAGTTTTGAGGGACGCTCTTTTGCTATCAGGTTTCAAATCTCGACTCAGGGGTCGGCAAAAGGGGTTATTATCTGTTCACTGTTTTTACGATATTCTTTTGATTGAGCATAGAATTGTGATGAAAATTGACATATGGGAGTTTAACAGAAAAGATAATTGATTTCAGGTGTCAAGTTTTGAATCGTGGTCAAAAAAAAGGCCGTCCATGTCAGTTGCTAACTGTTTTCGCGATATTGTCGTGATCATGCATCGGATTGCGATGAAAATGTTCAGATGAGGGTTATAAACTATGAGCAAATGACTCCAGGTTCCGTGTCAAGGGTCGGCGAAAAGGGCGTCTATATTCACTGTTCACTGTTTTCAAGTTTCTGACGTTATTTTACACATAATTTGAACAGAAAAAATGGCACAAGGGAGTTTTGTGGAACGTAAAGTTGGTTTCAATTATCGAATTTCGGGCCATGGGACAGAAAAAGAGGGTTTCATTGCAAGTTCAGTGTTTTGTGCAATAATTTTGTTGGAGGCAGTTAATTGATACCAATTAAAGTGTGAAGGTCAAGCAAAAGAGTCGTGCACATAAAAAAATAGTACATGTTTCTGCCATAATGTCTAGATTTTGCAACCGATCGATGCAACCGTTTAGTTTGAATTTCAAGTAATAGTAATAGTAGCAAATTTAAACACTGTTGATTTTTTTCCCCAAAGTTGTCGAAAGAATGTTTCGAATTCATTTTCTAAACTCATTTTGACGAACCAATGATTTAAAGCGAAACGAAGTTCGTACGGGATCAGCTAGTTATAAATATTTTTAAATAATAGTTTATATTAGCTCAATGTGAAAGTTTGACTGTGTCCTTTCAAGCCTGATGCAAAAATAAATTTTTGGAGAAGTTGCAAGAGATCGTCAAGCTA
This sequence comes from Uranotaenia lowii, assembly GCF_029784155.1. Taxonomy (NCBI): domain Eukaryota; kingdom Metazoa; phylum Arthropoda; class Insecta; order Diptera; family Culicidae; genus Uranotaenia; species Uranotaenia lowii. The sequence goes on along the minus strand of NC_073692.1, from coordinate 179,658,034 downwards.
ATTATTCAGAATTTGATCTACTTTTACATCTGAAGTGTTAACTTTTGAAATAGGCATTATATTCCTCATTGATTAAGATCAAGTAGATTCATAGCAGAAGATAATTTTTTATAGTTCTATCACACAAATAAAGCATAGTAAAACTACTAAATCCGTTGTTTAAATGAACAACAGGTAACCATATTTTTAAGTAAAATATGTTTTATTGTTTATAATACCTCACGCATAGCTATTTTAAATACCATATGCTCAATTTGGCTGCGCATAGTAAATTCGACTGGGTTCTAGTAATATTGTCAATGAAATGATGCATTGTTTTACTTCGTGCCTAGTAAAATTGATATGTTACATGATGAAACAAGTATGTGTTATGATAAAGATTAGTATGCGCGAGGAGCTTGATTTAAATAGTAAAATTACTATGTACATATGTTTGCTTGTTTATTTGCATGCATGCATTAAAACATTATTTAAAACATTAAAATTCACAATTCCGACACACGTCGTTCAATGTTAATGTGTTCTCACGATGCTCTGGAAAGATTTTCAAAGTTATGAAACTTGAAAGCAGCTCCAAATTTGTTTGTTCACTCACGGGTTTCATGATTAATGATCCTGAATTAGTATGAACAACAAGAATGTTTACCATAGTAAAATTATCATACGCACTGATGTCTTTGAGTCAAATATGTTTTGTTCTCAAAAGTACCATGTGCGTTGTATTTTATTGATATGAATTGGTGCCACAATGTCTAAATTACTATGCGGACGCTAGTTGTAATAGAAATTTTGATGAAATTATCATGACCATAGTATTTTCGACAACAAACATTGACAGTTATCGAAAATTACCAGGTACATAGTAATTTCAATAATGTTTCATGTGCACTTTTACAAAATTAATGTTATAATTTTCGTGGTTGAAAATACTATAACGCAGAAATGGTAACATTATCATGACAACGTCTTTGGAATAGCAACGCAATTTTTTCCCGTGATGTTTCGAAGTCAAAGGAAACACTTACTAACTTTTGTGCTGAAGTTCTGAGCAGCTTTAGATATTAAGTTTCTACCAATATTTTGATTGGCGATTATTAGAACATTTTGTTGTTTTATTTAGTTTTTTTTCTATAAGAGTCACATTTGTTGGAATTGATTAGACTATTGCAAAAAAAGTTTTAAACCTCTAACTACTTACGCAAAGTTTGCCAAGAGAATTTATTTTTCATTAGTAGCGTAGAGGGTTAAAATACTGTTAATTTTTCTATGATATAATTTGAAAAATCAATTACTTTCAAAAATTGCAGGTCCGATTCAAAAATTCTTTCAATGATAACTAACTTACAGTTTCAATATTCATTGAAAAGAAATTCTGAATGAGGCCTTGAGTAAAGATATTTGAATTTACGAGTCTTAACATGAATTATCCTTTTTCTTAATTTTTATTTTCTAGAAATGTATAGAGCTCAATTCAGTATAAATAAGTTTCAGTTAAAAGTTTAGGAATTTCAAAAGATTTGAAGCTATATATAATGGAAACTTTAAATGGCACAATCAAAGAATGTAAATTTAAAAACTTAAGAGAATTTGCCACATCATTTACCAAAATGATTTCCATGCCCCATCCCCTTTACCCCAAATAATCAGCGTGAGATTTATGAAGGGATGGCTTCCCAATCGGACAAAAAGTCTAGACCGCATGGCTCTGGTGAAGCTTTCCTATTGCTGAACCAGTTCAAGCGATGTGTTGTTTTTCGGATTCCGTTTTTATCGGCAGCGCTACTTATTGTTTTCACGCAAGTACCGTAAACGTCCCTACTTTTGACAACTTTTTTATTTTTGAACTGTATTTTTATTTTGCAAATGTTAATTCATCAAACCTGGATGAGTTTGATTTTTTTTCAATGAATTTTATTCAAAGGGATCAATTTGTGAACATTTAGCATAATAAATAGTTCGTTAAATTGAAAAAAACTGGAACAACTTTGTTTAAGGTCTTAAAACTAAGAAGTTAAGACTTAAACAGGAAATTTTGAAATGAACCATTTAAATCCACTTTTCCATACATGTACCTCTTGTTTGAAGTCCATATCAAAACAAGAACAAAAAAGAATCAACTTTTTTTTGCGAAACACTCAATTTTTTTCTCATTTTTTAATTATGTCGACTTAAGAACTAATTCTGCACGAGTAACACACGACTTATTGCAAGATATGAATGTTTATAAAAGCCTTTTACCTTTAAGTTTAGTGATCTGTGATACGTCGTATGTTATTTATCAAGTTATATTTTTTTCTGCAGTTGTTAACAGAGCTGGAATGTTGTGTAAAATCATAAATTTTACAGCCGTTCTACATTGTTGTCAACGACTTAACATTTTTGAAAGCCCTATTCAATAATTCTCACCCTAAATTTGCGTATATAAGAGAGTATTTTGATAACAACATATGAAAACTTATCCAACTCTGTAATTTAAGATTTTAATTAAGACAAAAAAAAGATAAAGAAATAATAATTAAAAAATATGTGTTTGTTTGAAAAGGAACATTTCCCAAAGAACTTGGAAAAAAGTGTTTTTTCTACGCATTTCATTTTACGGTAAATACCATTATGCTAGTTTGGAAGAAAATGATAAAAAGCATCGCGAAAGCAGACCACTCAAGCCTCACTCTTTATCTCAGCCAACAATGACGTTTCAACTCTCATAAAAGCCGCGAGAAAATCTTAGCTCCCCCATCGACTCAACAACGGTCGGAGAGCTTGAGCGCTAATCAGCAAGCACACCCCACCTATTTAGCTTGCCCAGAACGTAAATGAATGATGACGAACGAATTCTCTGACGAACCACAAATCCTTGAACTAGATTCCGTCTGAGCAACTGACCTACCTACACAATTCGGCCAAGGTAAAATCCCTGACATTGTGGGGTGAAACATCGAAGGCTGCCCCACTTTCCGGAAGGTTTTTCATTGACTTCAAGGCAGCCGGTCGCCATATTATTTGTGAAAGGGAGAGAGCTCGTCCGTCGGTTTTTTCTTGATTGAGCCGAAGTTGACGATGAGCACGCGAATGCAATGGAACGCCGCGAGTGACTTCAGCGGAGAGGACCCACAGAAGGGGAACCCCAACTGGCAGCGATTTCAGCCGCGTTTTTTTGACGAAGGGGTGCAGACAAAGTCGTCGGGATATGCAACCACTACATGACCTAGATTTGCCAGGGTGAAATCCGGGAACCGCGGGAGCAATATCCCTGTACTCCGTTGCTGGAAACGGCTTAAGGCAGCTACTACAGGGACGTCCCGAATGACATTTGTTAGTAAAAGAAAAGAAATTTTTCACCGGGTCGCAGCTTTTCAAGAAGGAATATGGACAACTGCACCTAGAGTGCGCCGGGGTGCCGTTAACTCACTTGTTTGTTTTTTTTCTTTCGTTTTGTTAGTCTAGCGGTTTATTTATTTTGCATTCCTACACTCTGTTGTCGAAAAGGTCTTATGTTTTAAAATGAGATCGTGACGTTTAGATCGTATTATTTTAAATAACTTTTGGCTACCTGTTATACAATATCTATTATCAAGGTTCTGATCTGTTGTCAGATGTTTCGACCTTTTCGGCTTTCAATCTAGTTTCCACGCTTGAGTTGTTTCTGTTCGTGGTGTGAGCATTTTTAATCTTGATAGAGCTCTTTCCTAGTTGTTTACATTCTGTGTGCCCTGTTACGCTCAACGTTTTACATACTTGGTACAGATGAGACTTTACCTAGTTATAAGCAAATAGGTATAACGAACTTCGGTTAGCAAACTCGTAAGAGAATAGTGTCATTGTGGTTTGAATTTTAAAGTAATTTATAAAAGTATCATAGATATGAGAAAAATAGATTTATCAAGGTTTAATTTTTTATAAAGTAAAAAAATAGGTCTTCTAGTATTCTCGAGAAAAAAAAATTGTTATTCCCGCATTTCATTAACAAAAACAGTTTTCTTTAATTTTTCAAATTTTCAGATTGAATTAATTTCAATGTTTGGTTTGTGAACTCTTTCTGTTCTTGAAAATTATAATTCATTACAAATACGGATGAATTGTCTCGAAACAACTGCGTTGACAAAAAAGAAATGATTACAAAAATTAAAAAAAAAAACATTTTTATGGAAAATTTGGCTATTTCTTTAGCTTCATTTTCAATTAAATGATATTCAGTTACCTTTTCTTAGAATTGAATAGAATAGAATCAACGGTCACCCTTTTAAAAAATTAAAATTAAAAAATATTTATAGAAAATGAACAGATTTTAACAATATTTTTTAATTTGAAACATAACATTATCAAACAATATATTATGTCAAAAAAATTCTGCGAAATGACCTTGATAAAGACATCTTTTAAGCAAGACAAAAAATATCAAATTAACACTGTTAGTGCAAGTTCATTCGTGTTGGAAAAAAAATTGGTAGAAATTTTGACACTTCAAGCACATTTTGAAAATTTAACAACGATATTTTTTTTTTCAAAATCTGTTTTTTTCTGTACAACACTATATCTATTTTCGCATGCTGTGATGCAAAAATAGTTGGATTTATCTTAGATACGCCAGTTTTGTAAAGAAATTTGACGGCAGCAAGTCTTGAAAACTGTTATGCATTGTCAAATTTTTAAAATGTGCTACAAGTGTCAAAATTTCTACCCCTTTCTTCTAACACGAGTGAACTTGCTCTTATTTACGCTCTAGAATCGGTAATATAAATATGTAGGTATCTCTAATATGTGTTGTGAGCCTACTTGGTTGAATTTTTAAACTGAATTTAGATTGATTCAATGTAGGTAACTATTTTTGAGTGTTGTGTTGTCACGAAAATTCTACTGTTTTTCAATTCATGATTCATTTAATCGTCACATATTATCGAAAATTGGAGGTCTCTTCAGTTTTTTGTGAGGGATTCAGTGCTATTTTCATAATGAAAATCGGTTCAGAAAGAAATCGTCCGATATAGACTTAAGAAAATGGTGTAAAATTGGGTTTTCATATTCCTTACGAACACAATTTTTCAAAATTCCGTAGACACTCTAAGGTCATTGCGCAATCTCTTTCCATGGTCGGATCCCCCCAAGTTTAGCATGGGACTATGTGCTGAGCCTTGGATCAATTTAAGCTTGAAGCTTGTAAAATTTTCATAATTCGACTGATTTGGTAGATCCAGTGTCCATTAACAAACAATCAACAGCACGAAAGCTTTTGAAATTATCAATAATTTTTACTTTCATTTACAGTAAAACTATCTTATACTAAAAAGATTTAGAAATAAATGCTTTTGCGAATAAGTTTTTCCTAGTATTTATTTTTTTTAAAATAATATTCACGTGATCACTTAAATAAATTTTGAATAAAATTTAGGTTTGCATTGTTGAAAACCTTATCTGTTTAAAAAGGCCGTTTTAAGATTCAATGCACTTAATTTTTTGAAAATAAATGGATCTATTTCATAACCAAATCACATTGTTTGCAAAGTTTCTAAGCTTTTTTTTGTCAATTAAGTATTAATTTTAAGAATATGTTTATTGTTAGCAGTACGTGGATTATTTATTTCTTGTAGCTGAAATTAAAATTTCATTACGTCATAACGGTTGGCAAAAACGTGATTTAAAAAAAATGGTGCGTTGTGACGTCACGATACAAAATGTTTGTAGGTATGTATGTTTGATATCCACCATGAGTGCACGGATTCACCGCAGTTTCTGCCTAAGTATGTGCTCACATGCATCCTTATATAATTAGGTTCGACAACCCCATGGCTTCGTATGAGCTGTTATGGATGCATATATTTGTGTTGATGTATGTTTATTTTCGAAAGAACGAGTCAATAAGGTGGGCTAGTTTACTTACAGGAATTCCGGCATCTGTGTATATACCTGGCCAGCTGGCAAATGATTCAACATTCTTATTTTATAGTTATATAGTCATCTATCTTACCTGTCAGCCTCTTATGGGATTCGAACCCAAAAGTCTCCTTGCCGATACCGGGAATCGAACCCAGTACGCCTGGCATACCAAAACCAGACTCGCGCCAGCCTATCCGCCTCCCCCCCCCTTCGAAATTTGCAAAAAACCCGAAGGGGGGAATAATTAAAGTTCGAAGTATTTTATAGAAATTTCGAAAAATTCCAAATATTCGAAAAATGAAAAAAGCAAAAATCAAATTGTGGAAGATGAGAGTTTTATCACCTTTTATATTTTTGGTTTTATTGAATTTTTCGATAAAAAAAACTTGATTGATAGGTTTTGTGCAATGAAATGCACGAAAGCTTGTATACAACAAAATTGCATACTATGGCATGCAATTTTGTTGTATACATGCTTTCGAGCAATTTTTTTCAAATATTTAGTTATTTGAATTATTTTTTATTTTTCTTCCCCTTACGATGTTCCAACTCCGAGTGACAAAACCGGGATTTGAAATTTGTGCCGGCTCAATTATTATGCAAACGTTGTGCACACAGGGGTAAATGCACCTAATAATAGATCAAAATTATTCGCAGACAAACGGTAAACGGTAGGCATTTGATTTCTTTTCAAATTTTTTAATATTTTTAATGATCTATAAAACTTCTGAAAGAATAAAGTTGGAAAGGAAATAAAAAAAAATTCTTTAAATAATTAGTTTAGACACTTGATGTCTTTATGAAAGTTAAAAATCTTTATTATTATTAGAAACTTTTTTGAAGACGCCATCAAGATCGCATGAAAATCATAAAACTTATAATACTAATAATAATACAAGTAATTTTGAGTTTTTATTCAATAATTAATTTTTTGCAAACTAGCAATCAATAATGAGCTTTTTCCTCTAGAAATACTTAAAATTAGAAGAAAAAACCCTCAATTTTTGCTGTTTTAAAAGGAAAAAGCTCGTTATTGATTGATAGTTTGCAAAAAATTATCCAAAACGAATGTTAAATTTACATATCGATGGAAAGCCAATAACTTGACTCATAAAACCCACTCGAAAAATTAAACGAACTCGGTCGAACTCTTAAAGTTATAATTTACTGAAAAAGGCATTATTTTGCATATTTTGTAGTATATCTCCTTTCTTAGTTCAAATATGAATTTTACATGTTCCACAAAATTGTGTGTTTCATCAATTTGAACAACTGTCTCAAATATACCAAGTTTTAAATCGTATTCTAAAATGGATATTTAATAAAAACCCAAAATTACTTGTATTTTTTTTAAATGCTCATCACTTTAAAGATTTTCATGCGATATTGAGGGTGTCTTTAACAAAGTTTCTTATAATAATAATAATATCTTCAACTTTCCTGAAAACTCAAGTTTCTTAACTAATTATTTTAAGAAATATTTTTTTAGTTTTCTTTCCAGGTGAAAAAATCACTTTTTTTTCAAGAATTTTATAGATCATTAAAAAATATTAAAATGTCTACCGTTCACCGTTTATCTGCAAATAAATTGATCGCTTATGAGGTCCGTTTACTCCTGTGTGTGACGTCACGCTGGAATGGGTCTAATAATTTAAAGAAAAGAGCGAAATTTTGTTATCGAAATGTTTTGAGATACTAGATGAAGTTTTTTTTAAGTATGTTCTATGGTATACGATATTTTTATCAAGCATTTTTTGAAAACATAAAAACAAAATTTGCAAATAATTACGACATACTAAAGAGGTAACGAAACTAAAGGGTGTAAAATTGAGTAGCGTATTATCCGATTATGTGTTAATTAAAAAAATCAAAGTTTCTTTCTTTTCGGAGTGCAATATGTATAAAAGATGAAAAAAAAATACTCAGTTAAGATTCCTGTCGACCAAGTCGAAACTGGCGAACTTTTCGTTTGACACCTGTCATCAGATTTTATACAGTTTGCTTTGAAATGCTTCTCCCCGGATAAAAAAATCGGACCAAAATTGGTCGGGGTTTGGTCCGTTCAATCCGTGAATCGGTCCGAAAACAGACTAGGAAACCTAATAAACTCACACAAGTTTCCTGACAACGTGACGCGATGCCAAAAACAAACTGTCAAAACAATTGGTCCGGATTTTCAGACAAAATTTGGTCTGGATTTCCAAACCAAATTTGGTCCGATTCCAGACTAAAATTGGGTGGATCCCAAACCGTTTCTAAACGGATTCCGGGCCAAAATAGATTCGTTTTCTGAATCCAAATTTATTTTTGCTGAAAAATCTTGAATGATAAATGAAAAAAATCGTCTCGACCAGGAATCGAACTAGAGTTATTTGATTACCTCTGCGACACCTAACCGATAGGTCAAATCGTCAGATGAAAGCTGTAGCTTTCAAATTCAGTTGACTTCATCGAGTTGAATTCGCTGTTTGATTTTAAAGTTTTAAATGCGTTTTAAACGTTTTTATCTACTGAATCAAAGCAATCGAAAGATTCCCTTTAATCCAACCACGGGAGAATTGTCGAAGAATTGCAATCGGATTCAATATCTAAACTCATCGCGACGCATTAGTGAAGCGAAAGCAAAACAAAGTTCGGATCAACTAGTAATTATATAGAAATAAGAAGTACGTGCACTGTTACTTAACCTTCCTAAAGGGTGATACGGTCAAACTTTGGTCAATATCAACTTGACGTATTTCTTTCAATTTTGCATTTAACAAACTTGAACACCCCTCATTTTAAAGGTTTGTGTGTGTTGCTCCTATTTTGATTTTGGAATTCACTCTTCAGTTGTCAAAATGCCGTTCAAGGAAGAAGAGCAGCGTATCAAAATTTTGCTCGCGCATCGCGAGAATTTGAGCTACTCGCACGCAAAGCTGGCAAAATCGCTAAAAGTTGCCAAATCAACCGTTACAAATGTAATTAAAGTGTTTGAGGAACGTTTGTCGACAGCCAGGACGTCTGGATCGGGGGAAATCGAAAACCGTAAGCCGCTGAGACGACAAAGAGAGTTGCCGGTAGTTTCAAGCGAAACCCAAACTCCAAATCGCGATGATAAACAAAATACGACGGCCTAAGCGCGATCCCGGAGGCTGTACACGACGATGCTGACGAAGTTTGGCTGCGTGGTAATGGACGACGAAACCTACGTCAAAGCCGCCTACAAGCAGCTTCCGGGACAGGAGTTTTATACGGCAAAAGGAAGGGGAAAGGTAGCAGATATTTTCAAGCACATGAAACTGTCAAAGTTCGCGAAGAAATATCTGGTTTGGCAAGCCATCTGTACCTGTGGCTTGAAAAGCAGCATTTCCATAGCTCCCGGGACTGTCAACCAAGAAATTTACGTGATAGAGTGTTGAATAAACGTCTGCTGCCTTTCCTGAAGAAACACGGTTGTTCCGTACTGTTTTGGCGGGATTTGGCCTCTTGCCATTACGGTAAAAAGGCCATGGAGTGGTACGCCGCCAACAACGTGCAGATGGTTCCCAAGGACAAGAACCCTCCCAACACGCCAGAGCTCCGCCCAATTGAGAAATACTGGGCTATTGTCAAGCGGAACCTAAAGAAGACCAAAAGAACTGCTAAGGTCGAGCAGCAGTTCAAGGCAAACTGGCTTTCTGCGGCGAAGAAGGTGGACAAGGTGGCTGTACAAAATCCGATGGCAGGGGTTAAGCGTAAGGCCCGGCAATTAGGATTTTGAAAAGCGGAAGCCTAACTGAAATTTTTTTCTGAATTTTATACTTATTAAACTTGAAAAAGAAATTTAATTTGATTTTTTTAATAAACGATTTCACCAATTTACACGTTTTCCCTTGACCAAATTTTGACCGTATCACCCTTTATGCGTTTAGGGTCTATAAGATCTAAAATGTTTCATTATTTGTAGAGTGGAACAGACGAGATTTCGACGTTTTAATATAATTCGGTATATTAAAATATCTTAAAACATTTTGTAAGTTAGCGGGAATACATAGCAATAATAAATTTTAACATACGTTTACAAATTTTCCTTGTTTTCAATTCTGTTTCAATTTCTACTAGATACTTCTTCTAATTTTCCATTTTTATCGTTATCCTGAACAGCGAATATTGAACTTTGGGAGCTATGAGTTTACCCAGCTGATATTTTCGCGAAACCTGTGACACACATTTTAATAATTCTTTTGTTTGGTTTTATATTTTTTGTTGTTTCAGAAATTACCTTATAGGGGTCAACCAACTTGCACGTGGGTTCCCTATAAGATGTCTACTGGCAGGATTTATGGAACGGCCGTTGTTTTGTTCAACTTGAGCCTCCTGTAGTGATAACTTTGTTAGCTTGTTGTTGAAAACGAATCTAATAAATTAGCTTATTTGGTGCTCAGGCACTGATACACGATTTATAAACTCGACTGTTAACAAGATGCTAACTCGCCCTTGCGACTTCCGATAGTTTCTTGACTTTGATTCTTCATGAAATAACTCTTACTCTAACTGCTCTTATTTGTTCTTACTATCCTTGTCTACAATAATCCATAATTGCGCTCAAATAAATATGTTGACACCCCGGTGTTAAAAAGTATTTACTCTGGGTGTTGTTTGGAGACGCTACGTCCGAGAGGTCATCACATGTTCCTTCTCGATGCGATATCTCAGGTTCGGCTGAAGCTAGATTGATTTTTTTTTTCTTTTCCTAAAATCTAATGCTTTACAATCTCTAATTCTCAGTAACAATTGGTCGTTTATGGTCATATAAACCCGGAATACTGAACCGATTTTCATAAACTATTTCTCCCATATGTTGTATTTGAAAACACGAAGGCATCAACAATTCCAACACAACATATCCTTCCGAACGTCATGCGGGTAGAGTCCATTGCGAACGACATTACAATTATTATAACAGTTTTTCTTTTCCTTTATCATATGAGTTTAAAGTAAATTGCTGTGGTCTCTAATCTAATATTTTCCAGTATGTCAGCTGCAGTGTTGTACCTCTCAGTTTTTTTATTCATTTTAGTAGAGATCCGAATCAAAAAGTTGAGCTGATTCGTCAGTCAACGTTGTCGATTCGAACCAACTGGGCGCCAAAATCAAGAAGTTGGAGCAGCGTTCAGTTTTTTTTTTCGTTATTTTTGGTTTAATGTTTCCTCATCACTCAAAACGGGGAGCCTTTGGCTGTTACCCTAGTACTGTATCACGGCCTGAACCTGACCCTCGTTTTTAGTCTCAAGTATATTTCCGAACGACCGAAACTGGTTTTTGTTTCTTTTGGCGCTGTCACACCCCCCGAAAAATAATTCGTCAGCCGACGAGAGCAAAAAAAAGAACGACACGGTCGGGTATATGACGTAGGCCCACTTAAGATGATTACAGATTCTCGTGAACAGCAGAAAAAAAGTCTTCACGGAGTTCAATTTTTTATGTTGCTATAGCCGGATTCGGTTTCATCACGTTCTTAGTGCAATGCACTGTTCAGAAAAGGGGGGATCCATAAAAAGTGTAAAATTTTATTAGTGTAATTTTTTTAAGAGTTTTAAAATGATCTCTTTATTTTGTAAAATTTTCATTATCCAGATGGAATCAAAGTTTTTAAATAGAAAATTGAGCTATTTAACACTGCCCCATCCGCCGAAACTGCCGGGTTCCATGAACTTTTTCAGGGTGAACAAACTGTTAGCCGACCGGGCAATGACAAGTCCACAACCTTATTCATGTACATTCAGTAGGACTGCATGAGTGGGCAGCAGGTGAAACTGACTTCTTGGCCCAGTCAATGAGCGGCCGAAGTCAATGAACTTACACCTACCCTCAGCTGTTTACCATCACAATCTGTGGGGTGTTCTATGATGGTGCTGCACTGCTAAGTGGGGGGCTCGGTGGATCGCTAATTTCGGCACGTTAGGGCTATGCTTCACGCACGACCGCATTTCGAGGCATAACCAATTTTTAAATGTTTGTTGAAAAAATGATTGACGGTTCATAACATTGCACCACATAAATTGCGCTTCTCCTTTACATCCTAAATAAATCATTTTTACCGATGATTTAGGAGAAAACTTTCCTATTCTAAACTGAAATCCGAACCAATAGAAATATAATATTTAAGATACAACTTCAGGTACCGTAAACTGGGGGACTTTGATCACTTTTTTAATTCAGTTTGTAATATTTTGGAAGGGGTTGCTTTTTCGAAATACCTAAAAGTTTTAAAACACTTACTGAGGTGAGGAGTATGAAACATAATCATTGATTGCAGTAAATTCAAACGATATTTGTGATCAAAAATTATTGTTTTGGTGCCATTAAGCACAGAGGGCTTAAACGCTAATAATAGTCATTTTTGTTAGGACTAAACTGATATTTTCAACATTTTATTTTTCAAAAACATTTATAATTAAAGATGGACAATGCTGTTGCATACATCTAGGGGTAAAAATTATTTGGCCCCAACAACAAATGAAATTTTGCCTTCATGCAATTTCCTAGGTCCTCGCATTGTGCCTATGTCCTTTTTTTCTTCAAATTTAACCATTTGATAGGGTTTAAGCTATTTTTTATACGGGATTTTTCATGAAAAATCACCGTTTTTTTTTTCAATATACAAAAATTATCACCAAATGACCATAAAAATTACACTTACACTAAACCTAAACAAAGAAAAAAGTTGTACAGTTGTACAAGATATTTCAAAAATCTTATTATTATTATTATCAATAACCTTCTAATATAAACCAAATTTAGCTAATTTGTAACTCAATTTATAGGATTTTAAATGTAGTAAACATTTTTCAGATATTTTAACTTTTTACTTAGTTAATGATGATTATCTGCAGAAATTTCATGTTGATCAAAGATACCCCGGTGATCAAAGTTCCTCTAGTTTACGGTACCCATAAAATAAAAAACAACATGTTAAAAATATTGTAATTTATAATGCCCTTACATGAGGTCCAAATGATTTTTTTTATTTTTGAATTATCCATGGAAAACGTTTGCTTCCATCCTTAACTTGATGAAAAATGAATTTTGGTAGGTACAAATGAGTTTTTTTTCCCAAAGTTCGAACAAAATGCCACTCAAAGTGCGTTGGCCTCTACAAAGATTCCGCTAACCAAAACTTTAATGGGCTTTTTCAGTATGACTTTTTTCACAATGGATCCATATGCATAGATGGGCAGTATAGTTAGACCAATTATGATAATTCGGAACTCAGATGTTAATTTCAGTGTTTGAATTTAAGATCATATGGTGTGTTGTTCCAGATCAGTAAAATTAACATTTCGACTTTTCGACCTTCTTATTTCAGATTTGGAATTTTAATTTTTTTTTTAATTTTTCTGTAATAATTTTGCAAATCCATACATTTGAAAATCAGAAAACAGACAAGCAGAAAATGTGGTGCTCAATTACACAGAAATTACACGGAACAACTAAATTCACATTTTTCCAGGGTGCAAAGAATTGAGGTACTAATTTCGAATGATTTCAAATCTGCAAACAGTTCTTTCTTCTAGCAGCTCTTGTTTTTCAGCTATTTTCAAAAAAAAAATTTCAAAGCTGTACATTTTTTTGGAAAAAATAGAACAATAAAAAAATATGCTAAAAATAAAGGTTTTAACTCGATGACCAACTTTCTCAAAGACCACGAGTAGACTTCAGAGAAAAATATTACAGATGTTTAATTTAGTTTATTTTTCACAATTCTGCAAATATGAGAATTTTGACGAAATTTCAGAAAATGTTTAAGACAAATTGAATCTTGGATATTTTCAAAGCATACATCAAACCGTTTTGCAGTCCCCAACAAAAGTTTTAATTTGGTTAAAGTATTAAATGTTAACTTTCTTAAATGATGTCAAAAACTGTCATATTTTTATTTTATTAAACTTTTCAAAAATTGTAGATTTTATTTTTTCAACGCGTTCGGAAACTAGAATATCTTGATGAAATTTGAATGCTTTATAAAATAGAAGATATAGAAAAAATCACAATTAGTTTATGTTTTTAATTTAGGTTTGTTAGTGCATCAGTTAGGAATGGTTGTTTATATTCAAAACCGACCAATTTTAATGTTTTCAGTGACCATATTGTAGGGACGAGATGAAGGATATGAAGAAAAGAAATCAAATTTAATTAAAAATAAATTAAAATAATAGTTGTATTCGGCAACACTGAAGATTATAAAAATAATATAAATTTCATTGGCAACGTTTGCTATTTTGGCAACACTAGGCAAACAAACAAAACAAAGTCAGTCATTGATCTATTTTTGTGAGCGACAGACGTGTATAAGTGAATCTCTGAATTGAGATTCGTAAAATCACGACACATAACACTGAGTCCATTTGGGGTCATTTATTTAATTTCTCAATCCGTGGGGTCTCAAAAGCTTTGTTTTGGTTCAAAACTCATGCATGATTTTCTGCAGAATTTTTAAATAACGATTATATGAGTAAATTTAAACTTTTAGGTTTGTATGGAAAAATTTAATATTTTGTACTGAAAAATCAACCAAATTTTTGTTTCCTCTGTGGAACCGAGCCTGCTAATAGTTTTTGTGCCATTTTATAAATTTTCTAATGGATTTTTTTTCCGCGGAACAACTTTGTCCAAAACAGTAACTTCGTATTTTATAAGACAAAAAAGTTCTTAGCTATGTTCTTAGCAGGGGTATGTCTTTTGGCATTGAAAACCAATAAATTCAATTGACACTACTGCTTGTGCCTCATGAAGTATTGTATGAAATGTAGTCGTGCATTTCCTAGGCACCCAGTTGTGGTGTCAATTGAATTTAATGTTCATCAATGCCAAAAGACATACCCCTGTTAAACAGCTAATAACTTGTTTGTCTAAAAAAGACTCGAAGTTACAGTCTTCGACATAGATGTTCAGTGGAAAAATTCCATTAGAGATGTTATTGATTGTCACAAAAACTATAAGCAGACTCGGTTCCACGGAATTTTCAAAATAAATGTTGATTTTTCATTACAAAATATTCAATTTTCCCAAACAAACCTAAAAGTTCAAATTTAGTCATGTGAACATACCAAAAAATCTGCAAAAAAATTTTGGATGAATTTTGAACTAATACGAAGCTTTTTAGACCCCAGAGTGTGAGAATTTCTAATATGATCACAAATCGACTCAGTCTACTGATCAGTCATCAAAAGTAGAGGTGATTGTCAAATTTTGATAAATGTTTAATTTTTGTTTCAGGACTTCAGGACTCCAAAATCTTACAAAATCATTTAAAAGACACCAAAAATGCAATCTCTAGTGTATTTTTCGAGTGACAGGATAATATTTTTACATTTTTTAAAATATGCATTTGATTTCTGCACAATAAAAGCCTAAACGAATAGTTTCAAGCTTTCTTACCATTCTAGGCGACCAGCCACCATTAAGGAGGGGGTAGGGTCTAACACTTTCAAAAAATCTATTTTTTTTCTTATTGTAAAACATTTCAAGAATGTTGTGTCCAATTTTCAAGTCAATTGAAGCAAAACTGTAGAAATTATAGGCCTTTATCTCCTCCTATCTAATACTGCAAGAAAGCAAGAGCAGAAACTTCAAACGCGTTTTTCTCGAAAGCACATTTTTAAAGTCCGTGGACATCGTCATTTGAAAACTACTTATCCGGTTCTTTTCAAATTTGGAACATATTTTCTACATATAAAATACCAGACCCCAACGTTATTCTTTTTTGTTTTTTTTTACTTTGGGGAGATTTTACAGGTGAAAAATAGTGGATTTTTTCGTGAAAAATCGTAGTTTTTACTTCAAACAGCCACAAAAATTTCATAAAAAAAATTTTAAGTTAAATAAAAACGTTGGGGTTCAGAAAAACATCTATTAAAATATTTTGCTCCGATTTCTTGACTTCAGATGATTCTGTGCTGAGATACAGTGTCCACCGCAAATCCTGTTTTTTTAAAAGGCATCCTCGAGAGTACTCCGTCACCGGCTCATTTTTCAATATTTTTCTACGAAAAAATTACTAAATGTTCTTTTAACAATGCTTTGTATAATGCAAAAAATTTGAATACATTTGTTTGAACGATAGCTCTAGAAAAAAATCGTGAAAATGGTGATTTTTTATTCCCGTTAGACCCTACCCCCCCACCCCTTAAGTTTTAATACAACTAACCTAGACGAAATTCGGAGCCCATAGTTAATTTTGACAAAAATATTCATAAATAATTGAAAAATATTCAATTTTACCGTATAAAGCTCAAACCCCGTTTTGGTAATTATAGAGTAAATAACAAAAGTTGAAAATAAATTCAATTTCATATTTTTTGCAACTTTCCGCCCATTATCTTTAACAAAAAAGCTTTTTAGTAATTTTTTCCAACATTTTTTTATTTTGAACCACTGCGGCGAGCCAGTTGATTCGATGATATTGCTTCTAGGCACTGATACTTCAGAGCCTCGCATCAATTCGTTTCGCGACGCTATTTGTCGGGCAATATTCAATTCGTCAGCAGCGGTTTCAGCTACCCGATTTTCCCTTCTTCATCTTCAAATAGAACGCTTCTGGGTGATTTGAAGTGAAACATTGTGATCTCAGCCGGTTTTAGTTTGTTCACCTGCACGTCCCGCGTTCTGGAGAACAGCTTCAAAAATATGTCCAGAATTCAATGCAATATTCTTCCAGCAATAGGGCAATCACCGAGCACGATCCCTAGGAAAGGAAGATGAAAGAACTCTCCTTGCTTAAACTGATGACGGTATTCTCGAAGTAGATTTTAACTTCTAGACTCTTGAAAATATCCTGTGAGTTGAAGTCTACAGGAGTCTTCACATACGTAAACATACAAGGCCATCGTTATATGATTTTCACTTCATTTCAGCTAGAATCGAATGACAGTAGAATAGATCTAAAAAAACTGAGTGATTTGTTGATAAACAAACGCAACGTCGCCTTGGTAGCCAATTTGAAAAACCAACATGACTGATTCGGAAAATCGGTAGATCAGTACACGTACTATATACCCCCCTTGGTCTAGTAGTCAATAGGTGGTATGAAAAAAACCTAGCATTTGTTTTTGCTAAACCAAATCGAGCAATCGAGTACAGTAATACCTCGATATTACTGCCGCTCATAGCAAGTCCGTCCCATTTGCGTTTTTGTTGAATTGAGAAAAACAGCAATGAAAAATCGTAAAATGTTCCGTTGAGAATTCGCCACTTGTATGCCTTTTTAATCAAAGTAATCACCAGAATCTGTCACTGCAACGGCAAACTAAAGCTTTTCGCTTTATAAAGTTTGTTTTTTCGTTTTAATTATGTAAAAAATCATTTGCTGGGCCCTTATGGCAGTGGGACCGACATGCGATGATTTAAGCCATATGGGACCGACTTGCGATGATTTGTGCAATGGGACAAAATGACTTGGGGTTTTTTTCAATGTTCATCAGAACAAAGTGCTGAAAACAAAATTTTTTATTGAAACTACTGATAAAATTAAAGTGATTCCAGCGATAAACTGAAAAATGACAAAAACGCAAATGGGACGGACTTGCTATGAGCGGCAGTATAAAGCAACTTTTTTTTAAAGCAACCTCGATATAACGTAACCCAATATAAAGCAACTTTTGCCTCTATATTACGTAACTTTTAAAAATGTTTCTAGTTTGAATAAATATGTTTAATTTCAATGCTTTTTTGTTATAAAAATATAATAATGTTGTTTATGAACCATGCGGTAAATTCTCAGATGCATAAAGAGCGAGCGTTGAAAACATTAAAGAGCTGCCAGTATACTCCAAGAACGCCTGGATGACCAGAACTTTATTTAAAGAATGGTTTTTTGAGCAGTTTTTACCAAAAATCACCAAGTTTCTTGAAGAATCTGGTTTATCTATTAAAGCTGCTCTTGTTTTAGACAACTGTTCTGCGCATTTTAATGCAGATGAGCTGAAAACCGAAGATGGGTCGATCTTCACCATATTTTTACCACCAAATACCACTGCGGCAATACTGCCAATGGACCAGAACATAATTCAAATGATTAAGTCACATAAAAAAACATTATCTATTGGGTTGCGCAATCATGGGATTCAGTTCCCGCAGAAGCTATCCGGAAGTCTTAGAACTTGTTGTATAACCCTTCTGAAAGTGAGAACGAGTAACCACTGTTTGTTCTCAGAGAAAGGTGGAACGGAATTGCAGCGAAACTTGCTCAGACGGGAGAGATCGACGAAGAAGATGCTGAATACGCGACGTTAAATGATGACGAAAACGTTTCTATATCCTGCATTCCAATAATCCAGACGAGGATAACAATGTGGAGAGTTCGCAGTCAACAATAGACGATCCACCGCAGTCTGTAAGTTTCTAAAAATCTTTTTTTCTATCATTGATGTTATTATTTATAAAAATGATAATTTACATCTCTAGACACAATCGAGTTTACAAGAAGATGACGATTATTCACGAGAGTCAGAGCAGTCTGCTTTAAATGGGTTTGATGTGGCTATTAAATATGCAGAGGATAACGGTTGGCCGCTTAATATGCAATTTTCATTGCGGCAGATGCGGTCAAAAGTTATGGACAAAATAGTAGAAGAACAGATTAAACTTAATTTTAAAATTTTGAAAAATAAGTATGTTTGTTGGAATCTTCACTTTAATTGTTTCTGAAAATGTTTGTTGAAATTAAATAAACAAAATTGTTGAGTTTGTGACAAAAATGTTATTTTTTTTTACGTTCCTTAAATCCGTACAAACGAAATTTAGAACCAACTTTTTCACATTTACGATCACTATCGATGCTCCAAAGGACCATTTAAAGTAGTGTTTCGATATAACGTAACTTCGATATAAAGTAACGAAAAAAAAAATCGTTGCTTTATATCGAGGTATTACTGAACTCACTTGAAGGAATTACTGCGGTTGCTATGAATAAAGTTTGTTTTGACAGCTGTTTTCTCTGAAAGAATATTTTACTTTTAGAACAAGTTAGTTTGGTATGAATAAAGCCCAAATCTAAAGCAATTGCTCGACAAATCTCCTAGCAGTTGCTTTATTTTCTAAGCATGCTCGGTAGCAGACTTTTCTAATAAAAAATTTTTTTATAACGTCATAAATTTATCAAATCGGCAATATTGCTCTTCAAAACAATCCAAATAGGCATTTTCAACACTGATAAACAAAAAAAAAGTGAAACCCTAATTTTTTTTCCATATTCTTGGCGTCGTATGGAATGATTCGTCTTACAAGAAATTGAACAAATCGAATAGCTAACATTCCAGATTACCGGGAATAGTGGAAGCATTCCCAACTGGCCCGAACTTGGAATAACATTTTAATATTTTTTAACGATTTTTTTAAGTTTTAACAAAACAAACATTTTTTATTGATTTTAAAGTAACTAATTTTAATTGGTAAAACATTTTGCTTTTCGGGTGAACTAACTGTTTCTTGCTCGCTAGACCAATTGGAATTGTCCTTTCATATATCATTTTCGAATATGTATTCATTTTTCTTTAAACATCATCATACGAGCACGCATTAACCAAAAAAAAATCCGGTCGTTCTTACACCCACCACCCGCCCCGTCGACTTCATGGCTATTTTAGCCGTACTTTTCAATCTTCTGATCGTCTTCTAAAATAATTTTTCACAATCGCCTTGGAAATTCTTCATTGTCGACTTGAAAAATCATGAACTGTTGGATTTTTCTGAATTATTTTTTGCCCAAATGGTCAAGAAGTATGGAGAGCCACCCTAGAATGCTCACGAAGTTCAAACCAAGCATCAAAGTGGAACCCTTGATCTCAACTATGGTAAAAAGTCTATGGTTATTGGGGATAACTGAATGCAGACTCCTTAACAATCCGTTTCCGGCAGCTAAAAAGTGTTTCCAGACTAGTAGACACCAAGTAAATAACTATAGTTATTATGCTCACTATTATAATAGTGGGCAGTTCCATAGATCGCAATCTGTGCAGTCGGTTTTTTTCGCAATGTGACAGATGTGTTTTGATGGACAGAGATATTCATGTTAAAACCTAACTTAGGAGGTCAAATTTTACGAGATGCCTACTCATGAAAAGGTTTCAACCAGATTCCAATTGGTTTTTCCAGGTGAATTTGTGTAAAATATCATAATTTTGCAAAGGTTTTGCTTCTGTGGTAAAAATTATAGCTCGATTCATGACTGAAAAATGTGTGCAAAGATAAAAAATAGATATTATGAAAAAGTTAAAGTATTTCTTGTAATCAACGACAGTTTATTTTTTTTATATATTTTTATAATAAATATCATATTAACACCTTCATTTCCTCCATAGAAAGTTTTTCGTTCAAATGAATAGTTTTTAAAATACACACGTTTGTAACTGCCCGGATTCTAAATGATCATAGCCTTATCAGATGTTTCTGAAAAATTCGAGTTTTGATTTTTATGGTCTCCAGAAAACGATTGAAAGCCAAAAAGTCCTTAAAAATGGGTTTTTGCATCAAGAATTTCGTCGTATTGAAAAACTATTTATTGATAAAAATTCTCATAGATTAAGAACTCATATTGAAACAATAAAAGTGCTTGGTTTTACAGACCACAGATGGTTATTTGCAAAATTCAATAAAAAAAATGTTTTTCAATGATTTTATAACTAGGTATGTTGTTTAAAAGGATCAAGGAAATTAGATGAAAAAAAATGCCGTTCTGTTCAATTACATTCAATTCCAACCGATAGTGATGAATTAGTAATGAAGAGACTGATTTGGTGATTAATTGTCGTTAGAAATCATAGAATATCAACATTTCGAGGACCAAATCTGAGGAATATTGACTTTTAATTTACGCTTTTTGTTACCCTGAGCATATCTGCTCCGAAATGAAAAATTTCTTTCCAAACGATATTTCAAGAAATCAAATACGACACTTCAATTAACTAAAGGATTTGATAACTGCACAATAAATCCATTTTATATTGAAATTCGGCTCAGCAAGTTTCTAAAATCTCTTGTTGTATGTTTTTCGCGGTTCTTAATGTGGTAAAAATATAACAAAAAAATAAAATTTTGTCAGTTTCCATTGATTTTCATATTTATTAGATTAAATCATTTATTAGCCCAGTTGTATAATTATCAGCTAATTGTTCAGTAAAAAATACATTGGTTTTTAAGCAGAAAATCATTGACTTTTGATTTTTCTCTATATTTCTATTCATGACATATGACATTAGAACCCAACAACTTTTATTACTTAAATTGAATCTTTAAATAAGCCGAAGTTTAGCTTACATAGAGAAAATTCATTATTTCAACCGCGATGGTCACGGTCTTCTTTCAAAAATGCAATTTTTCTTTTTTACCATTTTTTTGCTCAATTTTCAGAAAATAGCAAAACTATAATTATTTTTTGTTTTTTTATATAGATAGTGAATATGTAGACAACTCCAAAATGGTATAATTTATGGAAATCGGTTCAGTAATTTTGATGAGACGGCCAAAATAGTAACCCGGTCTATATGGGCCTAACCTAGAGTTGCCATCCGTCCCGCAAATGCGGGACATGTCCCGCTTTTTCGTTGAATGTCCCGCTGTCCCGCTTTTTCCTCAAAATGTCCTGCTTTTTATTTATGGAAAACTTTTACGAAGTTCCCTGACTTACACCGGAAAAAAACAAACTATATCGTCAATTTCAATTCATTAGTTAAACACGAAATTCTTTCTAATACGTTTTTTTCCCAAAATAAGCAACGCAACACAACACAAATACATTTTCGAATACATCTTCACTCTCAAAATAAGCATCAGTTCTGCAAAGTTTACATAAGACAATACTAAAAAACCCTAAATTTACTGTAAGATTCTGATTCAGTTTAGCCTTTCGTTCATCCAATACAAATAAATTTGGAATGAAGAAAATATTGTTGAGGTTGATTCCAAATGATTATAAACCTTAATTTTTCGACAAAATTTTAGTTGAACTGTCTTTTATCATACAACACCTTTCTCGACTCAATTGTCCAAAGTATATAATGATGGAAGTTTTTCTTGATTTTTCAAATTTTTAAACAAATTGGAAAAAATATATTTGTTATTGCACACGGGTTTTTTACGGGATATCAAAGCCGCCGTAGAACATGTAGGATTCGAAATATTTCACTCGAATAACGTGTTAATTTGCGAAAACTGTGGAGGGTAACCTTGTTTATGAAAGAAAACCGTGTAAATTGATGTTATATAAGAAAAACTGAGCAAAAGCAATATGCATTAAAAAATTAGAAATTGTACTTTCTATGAATAACATTGGCTGATGGTATACGTATAAGTTTGACAATACAATTAAGCATTTTTTAAAGAGTTACTTGAATGTCCCGCTTTTTTCGACTGTGTCCCGCTTTTTTGTCGTTAAATGTCCCGCTTTTTTCTGAAAGTGTCTGGCAAGCCCTAACCGGATAGTTGTCCTTTTTTTTTAACCGCAAAGAAAAATTAAATATAGTGGAGAATTTTCAGGAAATTTTGAAGAAAATTTTAATAAAAATGAATCTATTCATAATATTATGAATCTATCAATTGAATCTATATAAATTATTTAAAACTATATAAAAACGATTCACAGTCTTCAACACAATTGCTTAATTAATAAAAAAAAAATTCAAAAAGTCAGAAACGATCTTCAGTAGTAATGGCATTTTCCTCTAATACATTTTCTTTAAATTGTTAATTTTTTCCAACCATTTTATCTCTGAACTTAAATAAGCTTCAAAAAATCTGAATGTTCGATTAAATTAATAGTAAATTAATTCCAAATCTCTTGATGTTAGTCACAAATGTTGGTTGATTTCTCAGCTATCGAAATTTTGTTTAATTCAAAATTGATTAATTTAAAAGTTTCCCTCAGCAATTTAACCAAACGTGACAAAACATTCGAAATCAGAACTACATTTTTAAATCAGAATTTTTTAAAGTATTTTAAAACTGTAAATTCAACGAGTTCGGAATGTCGACAACTAGTCTGGCCAAAATAGATAAAGGAAGATCAACAGTAGCCTTGAAACAGTGGCTACAGAGACTCTGCCATCCTTAATATTAAATTTTCTAATCATGTTAAGTCGCTGCGACTATTACGGTACTCTTTCCTATACTAACAATAATAAATACTTCAATCAAAATGTAATTAGACACACTCGGCACAGAATACTTAATAAGTAAAAGGCCTAAAATAAGCGTTTATATTATTAACACAACATTCTTGTTCCATAACAAGGAGTGAACATGAAAAAACAACAAAAACTTCCACAGAACACTAAAACTGTCGAATACTTATGTCCAGCAGTGTAGGTACGTTAGAAAATCACATTGAGGCTAAAAATATCATCCAAAAGATATCACTACATTTTAATATCCAGTACAAAATGCTGAAGCCAAACAAAAAAGTTTTGTGTTTTGTGTAAAGTGTTTTGTGTAAAGTTAATAGAAATCGGTTCAGTAGTTTCCAGATACAAGGCTCAAGATCTGGCGTTCCCACTATTTTTGTTTTCGGAGGTTTGGTGTAACAAATACAGACGTTGGTATAACAGTTTTGATTGTTGTTCGACAGAAGTTTTTTTGTGATTGATTTAACCACACAAAGTTTGACATTCGGCGAGTTTTGATAAACAAGCTGCTTGTCTCCAACAGCACCAGAAGAAGAATATCACTCAACTGCAGTTTTCGGTGAGCGGCTTTTACCAGAGACCAGTCCTCTCATTCATTTACGATCAACCCAAACAAATATTCATCATTCCTCTGCTTTAGGCTGCCTCAAGTTTTCGCGCCAAACCGCTAACTGCGCAGAAAAACCCCCCAGTTAGGCAGTCACTTAACCTACCAACAACTCTGAACTCCCGGTCGAATCGGCGCTGACATTTTAACAATTGCAAAACAGTTTGGCGGCGACGAGTTTTGCTTATTCGTGCAAAAGTCCGGATAACGAAGACCCAGCGTGTTGCAAACTGTCATTTTGAAATCGCTTTCCCCCCCGACTTGCTCCATTCTTTCGCCACTGAAACGTTCTTGAGTACTAGTTCTTTGGGGTGTAAATCCCACGTTTGGGTCACGGTTTCGGTCGGGATTCGGAACCCGGGGTTTTTTCTTCACCGTTTGAGGGACTCTCCTGGACGCCCGAGCAGCAGTAATCCCGGATTTGTGGCCAAAAGACGACCCCAAACCGAGCGGTGGATACCGGGCGGCCAGATCGGGCACCGGGTAGTAGACAAATTGTTGAATTTTCTTGGCCGCGGCCGGTTGCTTGAGTTTACTTTCGTCGAACAGAGCTAGACCTGCAGCTATACTTACCTACTACTCTTGTAGAAAAAAAGTACATTCATATCTGCTGCGCGCCAAGTTTGTTCGATCCGCAAGCCAAAGATTGTTTTCGGTGATTCGTTACGTTTTCATGCATTTGGACTCGCGTTTTGATGCTCTCTGGGTATTTTGGACACCGTCAGGTCTACAAAATGTCTACGCTGGTACTGTACAATGGAGTCTACTAGGTTTGAGCATTGAGCGTGACGGCCATCTTTGTAATCGAAGATGTGGAACATCGATGGCTACCTTTGAAGTGAATTGAGTGAATTTTAATTTTAGATCCATACGGTCAAGGTGCAAATTGATTCTGTACCTATATATTTTTAAAATTTCAGTCAGAATTAGTCCATAATATGAGGATTCGCTGCTATAAACCAAAAATATGTTCATATTGATTGGTAGGAATAGACTTCGCAAAAAGAGAATGGGACTCAACTATGTAAGATATAACTTATGTGTTGTTGTTTTTTGACAATAATAAAAATAGTTCTGGTCGTTTTAGAACTAAAACGTATTTTTGTTTGCAAAGATGTGGGTTTAGCGAATTTGAAAAATTATGAAACCCAAGTACATACATAACAAAGGCATTTATATAAGTGACTTGAAGTAAACAAAAAAAAGTTGAGATAGAAATGCTTCCATATGCGTTTTTTTTACTGATACAATTTTAACGAAGTACAGACAAATAAAAAAGTTTCACATATATTAATAACATTCATAAAAGTTGTGAAATAAAGTGAACTGAAAATGCAACAATCCAAATACTTGAATATCTATAGTAACAATATTCAGAGGTATTGGTTAAGTGTAATTTCAAAATCATTTCTAAAACTGTTTTCACCATTTCTAGCTCTGCCTATCTGTTGACCATTCTTTAATGCAGTGTTGTTTTTTTTGGTTAAATTTCAACTGAAAGCGTGTCCGATGACACATGGATCGGGTTAGGCTACTACCGCAAACCAACTTAAAAAATGGAAAGTGAAAATTTGTCCCCAAAGTTAACAGGAGAGATGAAACGACGATGAGATTACTACAGGTTTATAGTCACCGAATGCCCAAAAGCCCCCCGTGGAACAACGTCAACGTCTTGTGGTGACAAACGCCGCGGAATCACAAAAAAAAAGAAAAAATAAAAGCTAAGAGAGCGAGCTCCCCGACTAAATTGCTACAGCCAAGTTGCTTTAGGTTTGTGTCACCAACTCACCAGCAAATAGGCAAATACCAAAGACGACGTTGGGAGAACTCAAGACGTTTGTTTAGACACTTAGACACTAAGGTTTTGATGTGAATGTGAAGAGAACATAACAAGGGCATCTATTACAGGAATATTTTTTCTGATATAAAAGGGTGATTTTCTAATCGTTGCAAAGCTAAGTATGTACATGATTTTCGTTTTACTGTTGATTATTAGCAATTTGAGCTATAAATTACGCTAGAACGTTTTTGTCGATCGCATTCCTACAGGAGTGCCGCAGTAGACTGAGTCGATTAGGGGTCATTTTTGAATTTCTCAAACCCTGGGGTCTAATAAGCTAGCTTTGGTTCAAAACTCATCCATGATTTATTGCTAAATTGTTAAGTAACGTTTACATGAGTAAATTTGAAGTTTGAGGTTTGTAGGGGAAAATTGAATATTTTGTACTGAAAAATCAACATTATTTTTGTTTCTTCTGTGGATCCGAGCTTATGGTTTTGATGCCAATTTATAAATTATTCAAAGCAAATTTTCCACTAACAATTTTGTTGCAGACCTTAACTTTGTATCTTATTAGGCAAAAAAGTTATCAGCTGTTTAGCAGGGGTATGTCTTTTGGAATCGATAAACAATAAATTCAATTGATATCACTGTTGGGTGCCTAGCGAGGTATTGCATGACTAGTATTCATGTAATGATTTGCGAGGCAAAAGCAGTGATGTCAATTGTATTTATTATTTATCAATGCCAAAAGACATACCCTTGTTAAACAGCTAATAACTTTTTTGCCTAATTAGATACAAAGTTAAGATCTTCAACAAAGCTGTTCAGCAGAAAATTTCCTCTAGAGAATTTATAAATTGCCACAGAAACCAAAAGCAGGCTCGGCTCCACAGAAGAAACAAAACCGATGATGATTTTTCAGTGCAAAATATTCAATTTTCCCATACAAACCTAAAAGTTTAAATTTACTCATGTAAACGTTACTTTAAAATTCTGCAAAAAATCATGGATGAGTCTTGAACCAAGGTTTGAGATATTCAAAAATGACCCAAATCGACTCAGTCTAGTGCCGCAGTCCGTCGCGTAGAAGATAGCCTTTAAGTCTTCTTAGCCAACGGTCATGAGATCGAATCCCGGTGACGGCATACATAGAACACTTTCTGTGGGTTGGTGGTTTTAGTATTTTTCAAGATGCTAGCCATCATTTCCTCGGAAGTTGTACGTGAGCTAGACCGCTGCAAGCTCTATATGGAAATTTTAAATTCTTAAATTTTTACACCTCCCATAACTTTTTTCGGTTGTTTCATTGCTAGAAACAGCAACAAAAATTTTGGTAGTCATCCAACCAGTCCTGAATTAGTGCAAAAAGTTTTAATGTGGTATGGGAAAACAACATTTATCATTCAAAAATCGCCAGAGATGTACTGAAAGTTCCAAAACATATAACTTTGGATGAAAAAATTCCTTGATTCTTGCAGTACAGTTCCTGTGAACAAAGCACTAACCGAACTTGTATTTACTCCAGTAAAGATATAAGATTTTTTACAAATTATTTTTAAATTTTTTTCTTCTTCATTTCAGTGTTAAGCCGTCAATTATTTGAAAGCTGTGTAACCGTAGAATGAGAATAAAAAATCTAAAAAAACTGCTTTGCATAGACAGAGAATTTATTGATTTGTGTAAACTTTGCAAAAACATCTAATGAAATGATTATAAGCTCAAGCAAGCCATTTTTAAATACTTTTCAATAAATTTAATTTCTTTATTTTTAAATGGTTCTAACTTTTTTCAGGAAGTGCTAAACTGGTTGTCATGTTTGCAAAAAATGAAGCTTAAAAATATTCAAAACCAAACATTTTAATTTCATTTACTTCATTTCAAGCTTATTTAAATTTTCTGGATAATTTAATGTGAAAAAATTTCTTCCTTACAAATTTCCATACAAAATTGAAACGCGTTGGGCTTAATCAGGAATGAACCAAATCATCTCAAACTTTACACTGATGCTGGTGACCCAAAAGGCATCGAAAAAATATATGGGAGTAAAAAGTCTTTGTTTTGCAGCGATCTTATGTACACTTAGAGTAGGGTTGCCATCCGTCCCGCAAAAGCGGGACATGGTCCTCTTTTTTAGAGAATGTCCCGCCGTCCCGCTTTTTTCTCAAAATGTCCCGCTTTTCTCTGAGAACATTTTCGTGGTAGACTCGTTCTAGCGTTGATAATATTTTTCTATTGAGGACAGTGTTCATTGGGTTGCTTCCAAATGATGATGTCTGCAGGTATCTCTCCGGAATCCTAGCAGAATCCCATGAATTTAAAGCTTGAAGAAAGGGTCAAGATCCGAACAAGGTGGAACAGGACTGGTGAGCGAAGGAAAATATTTCCAATCAAACAATAAATGAATGGACGAGTTAAATCAAATAAACTTAATGATCAAAAACGGCTCTTAAAAAATTCAAAAACTTTCTTATAATTTCGGATTTAAAATTACTCTTAACTACAACATTTTTGATTTAGTGTTCGCAGAATAAAAAGATAGAAATTTTCTTGAGAATTCAATTTTAAAACAAATTTCATTCATCCATATTTTATTAGATTATATGAAATATTTTAGTAGCATATTTATGGGAATGGTCATGGAAATTAGGTTTCTAAGAGTTTCAAAAATGTCCCGCTTTTTTCGGTGATGTCCCGCTTTTTTTTCGTGAAATGTCCCGCTTTTTTCTGAAATTATCTGGTAAGCCTAAAGAGTAATCCGTCCTTTAACATAGTGATCCACTTATTTCGTTGGCAATGTTGAATGACATTTCAATTTTTTGAATCAATTGAATGTAATTTTTGAATTTTCACATCTTATCAAGCGTAGAATTTACAAGGTTAGGTAGAGAAAAAATCGATAGGGTGGTAATGGATGAAGGGAACAATGTCATGATCGCCGTAGAAATCATAAGATTCTGGTTAATGATCAAATAGCACAGTAACCGCAGGAAAAAATTAAATTTAAAGTTAAACTAATTAATAATGCATAATTTACAGCAGATAAAATGACATATAAGCTGTAAAATCTCAATTAGCAATAAAAATTCATTAAAATTGATAAGCCCAGTTTAGCATAAAAAACCTGAACAAATACACACGCAAGCAAAAATTCAATTACAGCTTAGTAGATCATCAAGCTGAATCGATAGAATAGAACTTATAATTTATGATATCACCATGATCGATAACTAAACCTTTTCGTAAGAAAGGCAAAAAAGTCATCAGTTCGGTATTTTTTTTATTGAAGTTTGATTAATCCTGATTTTTATATTCATGGTTTCCTGAAAGTAGAAGTAGTAGAAACTGAGCCGGCTGTGTGGGCTGCCAGGTGAGAGAATAAACCACCTAAATTTGCTTGTCGCTCGCTGTTTTCTCGCACGGTGAAAAAAGTATGGTATTTTCAACAATAATCCACTTATATTCAATCATATAGATATCTAATTGCTTCTAGACCAACTATGTGTAATTATATTTTTCTTTAACAAAACATTTAATAGACAATCTGATTGGTTTCGTACATTCAACAATATATATAGTTGTATGATTGATTTTGTGCATTCAACTATAAATACAGTGAGCGAAATAAGAATAGCACCACTATGTGTTTTGCTTGTTAAAATATGAATGTTTGAAAATCACCAAAATTTTCTTCTATAAAGTTTTGAATTGTTTAACGGATAAATCAAGTATAATTTTACTTTTTTTGGACGTTGCAATTGGCGTTGAGGACCAAAACTATGGAAAAAAGGTGCGAAATAAGAATAGAACCACTTGTGTTTTTTCAACAAAAACAAGATTATTTCTAAAAATTTACTGTGTAAAAGTGAATAATAATGCTTCTACGAATTATTTGAATAGTTCATTGCATTTTAAGGAGTTTTCTAGAATAACAAAGATTTTCAAAGGGTTTAAAATTGTGTTTTAAGAGATGCTTTTCTAGAACTAAGGAATTTGATATTTGAGCTGTAATTCTTTACCAAACTACTTACTGTAGAGTTTAGATAAACTTGGTTTTATATTTGCTCTCCGCACTTCCGTGTATGAAGTATAGAGAAACCAAGTATCTCCGCAGCGCAGACGAGTCGACGTTATGTGGCAGTAGTTAACGAATCGTTGAGCAGCTCGGTAGCATGGAACTCAATAACGCGACCGGTGTATGTGAGTTGACTTTTGATCCTTTACCCGCGGATTCTACATTTGGCGCAGTCGGTAGGATAAACCGTCGTAAATTACAAATCGGAGCGCGGAGTTTGCTTTATTTTGTGTATAATGCGTGATAGGAAAAGACGAGATATGCAATTCGAAATTGCGTGTAAATGATTTTTTTTAAATGGCGACTTTCCCCGGAGAGGTGAACTCCTTCGTTCGTTGTATTTGTTCTCACGCGCAATGTTAGGTCGGTCGGAAACCGTTGCACATATACCAATGTCGAAATTAAAGGCCGCGAGAGGAGAGCGAGTCTGACTTCAGTCAGAGCCCAGAGCGCTGATGATGACGATGTCGGTTGAGCTCCGCCCAAGGAATCAATAATAAAAAGAGCGAGTCTGACTTTGGTCAAAGCGCCAAGAAAAGAGCGAGTCTGGCTTCGGCTAAAGCGCCAAAAGAAAAAGCGAGTCTGGCTTCGGCCAAAGCGCAAAGAAAAAGAGCGAGTCTGACTTCGGTCAAAGCGCCGAGAAAAAAGCGAGTCTGGCTTCGGCTAAAGCGCCTGGAGAAAGAGCGAGTCTGACTTCGGTCAAAGCGCCGAGAAAAAAGCGAGTCTAGCTTCGGCTAAAGCGCCTAGGGGAAGAGCGAGTCTGGCTTCAGCCAAAGCGCCAATGATGATGGAACCGGCTGAGGGCCGCTAGAAAAAAGAGCAAATATAACTTCAGCCAAAGCGCAGAGAAGCGCGAGTGTGACTTCGGTCAAAGCGCATGTACATTTAAATTCAGAATCAAGCTGGCATGTTGGGAGCTTGACAGAAATAAAGAAAAGGATTTAAATAACTGCAGCGCGAGAACGGGTCCGTTTGAATGAATCAAACCGTTACTTTAGATTCGAAAGTTTGACTGCAATATGCTGGCTGATACTATAAGAAAAGAAAAGCCATATCATAAAGACGATTGCGAATAAACGCGATTTCGAATACATTGGCTTGGTTTCTACTTTGCTGAATTGAAATGTTAGAGCAACTAGAAGCAATGAATAATCGTTCATCATTGAAAGTGAAAAGGGACTGAAAGAAGATAAGATTCTTATTAAAGGAAAGAAGAATTACTTTTGTAAAATAATCAAATCAAATTTAAAAAATGCCAAGATCGCTTTTCAAGCACCAGATCACATATGCAAATAAGAAAAAGAACTCGAGTACGAGATATGTGTGTTGTGTAATTTTTGGAGGAAAATGCTTCAAAAAGCTTAATGGAATTTTCAAAGAAAGGTGACGAGAAGTAAAACTTATGCAGCAGTGTTCTGGAACAAAATTGTTCTGCCATAACAAATTATAACGAGCCATGTACATTCGAGCATGGCGCACACTGGATTACTTGTAAGTTTGAGAAAGAATTGGCTTGAATCGCATCGTTTTTTTGTTGGGTTCGATGAAAGAATTAATATTATTTGGAATTCCAATCAAAGGAAGTAGTCACGGAAGATGTGGTGATAAGAGGTATCTATAGGATGTTTAATTTAGATTTAAGGATTATCGTTCATCCTTAGAGTCTTTTCAGATTTTGTTTGGAAATGTCTTGATCTGTTGTTCGCTCTGGAAGGTAATAAATCTTCCACAAAATTACGAGCAGCAGTTTGTTCGAGAAAAAATACGGCAACAAAAATAAAATACAATAATAAAAAAAATGAAGTTTCAACAGGAGAAGGATATGATTCCGCTCCTAGTATCGGAATTTGAAATTCGTGCTATGATTTGCATTCGCTGTTTTCCGTACAAGGTAATTTTAAAGCTAGTTCAAAAAGCGTGTAGAAAAAGAAAAGCACATTTAACTCTGAATAAATCGCGATCTTAAAATGTAATGTAATGGAATTGGCAGTCTACTTTAGGTGCGCAATGTATAATTCAGGGGTCCAAGACTTCAAGTTGGAAGTTTGTTTGCAGATGTTTCTACACAGAGTAGTTACCTGTATTACAGTCGATCGACTTGTCCTGATTTTGGAGCAGACAAGGGATTGTAGAGTTTAGATAAACTTGGTTTTATATTTGCTCTCCGCACTTCCGTGTATGAAGTAAAGAGAAACCAAGTATCTCCGCAGCGCAGACGAGTCGACGTTATGTGGCAGTAGTTAACGAATCGTTGAGCAGCTCGGTAGCATGGAACTCAATAACGCGACCGGTGTATGTGAGTTGACTTTTGATCCTTTACCCGCGGATTCTACACTTACTTTCTTCATTAAAATGACGTGAAATGATGAATCAAACATTTTCGGTTTATTTTAAATCAGAAAAAACGGGTTGGTATTCATAAACCTAGATTTTTTTTCATTAAACATAACTTTTTCCAGTTTCAAGTCATAGATGGCAGCACTATCTTGCCGTTAATACCAAATTAAGTCTCAATATTGATTTTTCAGGTTTATTTAGGCCCATATTCATCATTTCGATGTAGTTTTCCAGCACAGTTTTGTTGGAGTTCGAGCTGCAGAAATCTTTTCCGGATTTGCAAAAAAAAAACACCAGTACAAGAATATAACACCGCCAAAATTCCTACACATCTCAACTTTCGATTCAATTTCAAATCATACCAATAATACTGCTTTTTATCTGCTCATCAAACTCCATCGGAAAGTACAAAATTATTCTGATTATCGGTCCAAGAAATTCACTTTCATGAGTTCATGATGAAATTCTTATTTTTTGATATTATGATCTTAGAATTTCCAAGGCGGTCACACGGTACCAAGTACTTATTTCCTGACCAAAATCATCCAGCACACCTGAATTAATCCCAGATATTCGAAAATGGGCATCAATTCGGTTTAATTGCAAGACAGTGCTGCACCCTATGACTTGAAACTAGAGAAATAGCGTTTGACTATTTAAAAACATTAGTATTTTTGAATTTGAAGCCTGTTTTTTTCTTCAAATTCAGCATCAAATCTATGTTTCGTCAATTTGCATCATACTTATGAATGATGATGAAGAAATAAAGCATTTTGATAAAGTATTATAGCTCAAGTATCAAATTCCTAAACGCTAGAGGAGCATCTCTTGAAACCCCCTTTTAAAACCTTTGAAAATCTTTGAAATTCTAGAAAACTCCTTAAAATACAGTAAACTGTTCAAATAATTCTCAGAAGCATTATTATTCACTTTTACATAGTACATTTTTAGAAATAATCTTGTTTTTATTGAAAAAACACAAGTGGTTCTATTCTTATTTCGCACTCTTTTTCCATAGTTTTGGTCCTCAACGCCAATTGCAACGTCCAAAAAAAGTTAACTTATGCTTGATTTATCCGTTAAACAATTCAGAACAATTTATAGAACAAAGTTTTGGTGATTTTCAATCATTCATATTTTAACAAGCAAAACACATAGTGGTTCTATTCTTATTTCGCTCACTGTATAATAGATTCAACTATAATGATGTCATACACTCAACAATAATTATAGTAGATTCAACTATAATTATAAAATTGATTTGATTATAAATATGATTGATTCAACTATAATAATATGATTGATTGAATTATAAATATGACTGTTTCAATTATATTTCTATGATTGATTCAATGCGGTCAACTATAAATATTGTAAATTTAAATTCTGTTTATTTTGGAAGTTTTCATAACTTAAGATGTTTTTTTTTTAAATAATTTTATGGCAACATTTTATGTTCCTTTAATTTATTATTTCAGCATTTTGCATCTATTTCGTTTTATCCGCCACGATGCTAGAAAACTGACCAGAAATCCCGATATCCACGTCCTAGTTCGTCCACTGTTGTTCTTTTTGCATCTTGATGCATAGTTGCCCAGCAAATTATGTGTCTTAACTAATCAGTCCTTGAAGACGTCCTCAGAAGTCCGTGCTTCTGCACCCGGCAAAGATTGACCTTGTGGGGAAAAATTCACTCAATATCATAACATCAATCTATCATACGCTGACTTACCAATACTAGTTTCCTGTAGGATCCGGTCAGGATCACGAGAAGGAACGTCGAGCCCCACGTCGATTTCGCGGGCAACCAGAGTAGGTGTACCTTTCCCAATTCCAGGAACTGTCGGCCTACTCCACGAATACTAGTTGAATCTATCATGTTTACGCTTGAATGAATTATACCACTACAGTTGTATCTATCATATTTATAGATAAATGTTAAAGGTCAACCAGAAATGTATAGTTGAATCAATTATATTTATAGTTGAATGCCTGAAATCAATCAAACAAATGAAGTTGAATCTATCATATTAACAATTGAATCATTACAGTTGGTATATCCAACTGAAAAAGATGCAAACAACTTCGAAAACAAGTGTGAATTGCAAATTATTGCATTATTTGAAATTTATAGTTTACGCCAATATACATTTTTGTGGGTGTTTTAAGAGGATGAATGACCAATGAAATATGACCGTGCAAAGATAAATCGAAGTGTTCTGTGTGCTTTAATTCAAATCAAATATTGAACTTTTACCTAAAAGCTAATATTGGACTGAATATGAAAACTGAAGAATGAATAATTGCAGTTTTGAACACTTTTCTACGCCTTATAGGTAGGTACGATGAAAAATCACATTAAAATAAATAAGATCTTCAAAAGAAACGTTACCTCTACATGTCTTTATTAAGCTCAAAATACTGAAGTCGAATAAAAAATGTTTGTATGACTAAAAAAATCTTGAAACTTCAAATAGTTCACTTGTTCAAAGTTATTAAAAATCATTTCAATAGTTCCGAAGATAAAAGGTTCAAGATATGGCGATCCCACTTTTTTCTGGGTCTGGGCTTCAATGTAACTAAAACACACATTAGTTCTATGAACGTTAAAGACACTTTTACTGGACGGCAAAATCATAATAGACTTAAAGAAATTTGAGATATTGAAAGTTGATTTACTTCGGCTAATTTGTTCCTGAAAAATGGTTTACACATTTTTGTTGAATTTATGCCATTTTCAGCATTAAATGGGTGGCGTGCTAAGGCTATGATCATTTAGAATTTGGGCAGTTACAAACGTGTGTATTTCAAAAACTTTTAATTTGATCGAAAATCTATCTATGAAGAAAATTAAGGTTTTAATATGATCTTGATTTAAAAATATTTAAAAAATAATGTATCGTTGATAACAAGAAATAATCTTACTTTATCATAAAATCTCTTTTTTGATCTTTGCACACTTTTTTCAGTCATGTATTGATCTATTAGTTTTACCACAGAAGCAGAACCTTTGCAAAATCATGATATTTAATACAAATTTACTTGGAAAAACCAACTGGAATCTGGTTGGAACCTTTCCATGAGCAGGCATCTCGAAAAATTTGACCTCTTAAATTTGGTTTTAACATAAATTTCTTTGTCCATCAGAACACATCTGACACATTGCATAAAAACTGGTTGCACAGATTGCGATCCATGGAACTGCTCACTATTAGTTATTAGCTAGGTTTCTACTAGTCAAGCAACACTTTTTCCTGCTGGAGACGGATTTTTAGAATAGTTTAGGGGTCTCAATTCGGTTATTCGCAATAATCGTAATTTGTTCAGCCATATTTGAGATCAAGGGCTTTACTCCGATGCTTGATTTGAACTTCGTGAAAATCTTAGAGTGGCTTATTATACTTCTTAACCATTTGGGTAAAAAAAATCAGAAAAAAATCAACAGTTCATGAGGTTTCAAGTCTACATTGAAGAATTTCCGATGTGATTGTGCAAAATTATTTTACCATTTCTTTTTGCATTGTAAATATCACACGTTAACTTTAAAATCTAAAAAAATAGGCAAGATAGTCCTTTTCATAACGAACACAACGCCATCAAATTTTGTATATCTGAACTTTTGGAATGTAGCTAACACCGAAATGAAGTGCCCGGATACTAAATGATCCTAGCCTTATATCGAGCGCTCATGAGGCGTTGTATGAACCTACCTCACAAACACTGAAGCTTGACTGATTTCCAAATAAATCGCTTTAAACTTAAATAATTTCTTTCAAAATTTTCTGAATCATCATCATTCAACACTAATTTCACTTAACATTTTATTTTTTCTTTCCTATCATAGGTGAGCTCAATCCACTCACTCCCTTACCGGCACCCAAACATGTTTAAAAGGAGACGACTATGTCTCATGAGACATTAGCCATGTAGCCGGTCTCCATCAGCTCAGTTCAGACTCACCTTCTGACTAAAACCATTGCCAGGAAAGCATCCACCGAAGGTAGTGCGAATGATTAGAAATCTAAGCATTAGACGTTCGTTAGGTGCCTCCTCTTCCATTTTCTCGTGTTTTTTCCCACATTCTGTTAGTTGCTCCAACTAAAACGAACGACTATAGGCAGACCACCACTATATGAAGCTCAGCAAAAAAACTCAGTCGCTCAAAGTTGCTCCTAAGCAGTAGGAAAGCAAAACCCCAACAAATCTCTTCTCACACACGTGCTCTCCTTCTACCGGTTCTAGTGCCATAAGCGGATTATCGAGTCCCCCTACGTTTGGGGCCAAACGAACTGAGCGAATGAAAAAAAACTACCACCAAATTGTTCCTATATTGGGGATTATGCTCCTCCGACGGCAGATTTCGGCAAATTTCCCCCCACCGGATTCCGAATCGATCCCGAGAATCTCTAGAAAATCCCCAAC
The DNA here is from genome assembly GCF_029784155.1 of Uranotaenia lowii. NCBI lineage: Eukaryota > Metazoa > Arthropoda > Insecta > Diptera > Culicidae > Uranotaenia > Uranotaenia lowii. Next base: position 179,621,804 of record NC_073692.1, on the reverse strand, counting down.
GGCTTAAAGCTGATTGAATCGAACTTAATCAACTGACATCCGGGTAGCATGCCTGGGAAGGGCATTAGCAGTTGCTTTTTAGCTGAATAACTGTGTAGGTTTTCGTTTGCTTCTCGTCCAAGAGCAAAGCTAGAGCTCCTGTGCTAGAGCCGGCCGGATGGATTAGAGAGGAGTAACCCACAATCGGAATCTAACACCGATAACGTCAGGGCTCTATATGTGGAACGATTTTCTGTCGGGGAACAGAGCTGCATAATTGGGGAAAGAGATAAAGTTTGGATAAATGAGTTATCTATTTCGAATAAATTAAATTAGTTATAGCTGTAATTAATATGATAAAAATACTTCAAAGATGAAATTTTTTCAGAAAAAAGGAAACTTAAATACGTGAATTTTAACAGAACAATTGAAGTTTTGTCCCTTTAATGGTTCCTTTTTTATAGGAATTTAACCCATTAAGGTAATTCTTCCTCGTTTAATGAATGACGTTTTTTGAATGGGTATAACAATCACCGAAGCAATAAAATATCACTATTTTAATTTGAACAACTTAACAAAACAGGTATTAGATCCCCAGACAACCATTTGGTGGGTATATCAAATTTTGGCCATATAGGTACATCAGCACACATATTCTTGATTTGGATTGTGTTGTCGTATTAAAATCATGCAATGTATTTAAATACGAATATGCATGGGACGCACATAATAGGTGCGAACGGTGCGTATGAAAATGAGTTTAAATATCATTCATACGAGATAATCTGTAAAATAATATACGACTTCTGGTTGACTGGGTCATAGCTATATGTTGACCCCTGTAAAATCATAACATACTGATGAAAGTTTAAAAAAATGAAATCTTTCATTTATTTTAATACGGATTTGCAAATTTCTTCGAAACAAAGTTCGATAGAAGCAGGAAATTGATTGATGGATTGATAAAAACGGTTTAGATTAAATTTCTTTTTCTGTAGAAACAACAGCAAATTTTCAAAAAAATCGTTTTTAGAAAAAAATATTTATATCCGTTCTTTGCTATTTTTTGGTTTTGCACATCTTCTTAAATAACTCTACTAATTCATATATCCACAAAAATTGTGCTACAGATTAAAAAAAATATCCACACGTATCCACGTACTTCAGGAAAAAGCTATTTTAGAAAGAAATCGAAAGAGTAGATTATAATAATAAATTTCCAGTAAAATAAGCCGATTAAATAATAATTGAACCGAAGTTCATCCCTAGTTTAAATCGGTTTTTCACATAGAGACACACGGTTTTTTCACATTCAGAGACTTCAAAGAAAACTCAGTCTCTACAGTTTTTCGTTTATCAAAATAATTCATAAAAAAATATCTTAACACTGGTAAGGAACACTTTAAAAAAATATTTTTGGAAAGCTTTAAATCCTGAAGATTTTTTTTGTTTTGAAAATCTTCGTTAATCCTAAAACTTTTAAAAAGAACAAATCAGACTTCAACGTTAATATTAAAAAAATTCAATTAAGAATCAAAATAAAAACTTTTCTTTCTAATCAGCAAAAAAGGTAACTTCTGCTAGTTTGACAAGTTAACCATAATTCCGATTTTCTTACCGTGTTTCAATATCAATATCAAATTTTAATATCAGATTCTCTAACTCTTTTCTGTTTAATGAAACTTATTATTTTCCGTGAAAAACATACAATCTTCTTCTTCTTCTTCTTACATCAACATGGCCAAAACATGTAGGCATCCTGGAAAATGGAAGACTTGCATCTATCATTTTTCTTTTCAGCGTATTACCTGTTACATATTCCTATGCATTGCAGATATTACTACGCCAGGCCAACCATGTGATGAAAACCGCGAAAGATACAGGATACAGGGGTGGAATGAAGAGTGGAGATCTCTACCAAACGCTTCATGTAATATTTTGAATATGTTAAGACCTAAATATGAATTTATGTCATTTGGGAAAGTATATATGAAATATTGATACATTAAATGCTGTTAAGGAATAAGGAAAATACGATACTTACCAACATTATACTCACCGCAATAATAATAACAATTAGAATATAGAATATAGCATTTGGGTTTCTGTAGATCAGCTATTCTCACATTATAAAAATAGTTAGTTTCAAGCATGGATTATGGATGGAAATCAGAAAAATGGAGGCTTATCAGGTTATCAGGATGAACCTCAAAAAATCAGGCACATTGGCAACCCTGCTTGCAAGTTTTGATCGCCCTTATTCTGGTTTACGAAATATCTGTCGTTCGTTCGAACAGATACTTTCGATCGAATTCAAAAATGGTAATCTTGTTTTCGTTGAACGCGATACATTCGTTTTTCTACCAGATCTCTTCATCTCTGTTGCATCTCTAGTCGTCCTACCATTCTTCTTTATCTTCTGCTTGACAATTGCCCAGCACGGTTTTCTTAAAAAGAGGTCATCTTTATCAAATTTAATGGTGTGTGGTCCCTTTGTCAGCAGCTGTCTTGCAAATAAATAAAAAGCAAGGGTATGCAATATGCAATAGACGTTCAATCGGCTTCCCCACAACCTCCTAATAGACAAACTGGATAAAATGGGTTTCCCAACTTGGCTTGTAAAATGGCTCGAGTCATATCTTCGAGGCAGAATTGTGGCTTTATAAAATTTTTGGCCTGGAAGCTGCGCAAAATCCATCTTCACGTAAATCAAAGCAATCGAAAGATTCCTTTTAATTCAACCACGGTAAATGAAAAGTTCATATACCAGAATTTCGATAGCAACTTACTACCTTCTTCAGTGAACGTTTTCGATTGATGAATGTGTATCGTTTCCCTCCCTTATATTGTCCGGGTTAGGTAAGCTACTACTAGGTAGCAGAAACCTCCGAATGCCCGGCAGTTGTGCCGTTGTCTGTTTTTTGGGTCTACCTACCCTATTCTGGGTGTTTTCTGGTAGTGCTAAATTATTTTCTACCCGTTTTTGGGCATTGTCAGGTAAGTTATTGTATTTCTTTTTACCTAAGAATTTAAACAACCAAGTGTGCCCTGGTCCGGTGTCTCCGTTTAAGAGATGAACTGATTTTTCATTGAAGATTTCAATGCTTTCAGCAACATCCAATTTAAGCGAATTACTATTCAAAGACCGGATCAGCGAGACATTTCCTCGATCGATAGAGTGACCAGATTCACACATGTGTAAAGCTACTGCAGATCTAGGATTCTGTGAAGGGAGAATTTTCTTCTTTGAGTCAGATCTAGCTATAGCCATGTGTTCCTCGAATCTATCAATCAACTTCCTTTTGGTTTGTCCAGTGTACACCTTATCACAGTCGGAACAGCTGATTTTGTACACACCAGATCTATGAATCTTCACGTACGTTTCGTCATCCATGAGGAGAGTGTCCAAAATGCCCGATTTTTGAAAAAGTTATGTGCTGCAGGCTCAAATTGATTCTAGGCCTAGTACAAGATCTCATGCCAAATTTGGGCCAGATCAGATAGCAGGAAGGGGTCCTCAACGAGCCTGAAGTATGTATAGGATTTTGAGACATTTTGTTCGGGAGAAACATAAAAAAACAGTTCTCATGGATAACTTTGGTTTCCTTCGGCCGATTTCTTTTGAAAATGAGTTTTCTTAAAGCCCAAATTATGACAAGTATTTTTTTCGGAGACTGCAAATCGATTCGAGTCAAAATAATTAAGTTATTAGGCTTCAAAAATGGGCAAACTTTTTTAATGGTGGTTTTCATCATTGTTAATGAGACGGGGCGTTCGAACATTTCGACTCAGCATTAACCATGATGAATACCACCCTTAAAAAAGTTAGCCCTATTTGACCATTTTCAACGATTTCGGGATTTTTGACCCGATCACTTCCGGTTTTTGACGTGGGTGTCCAGAAATTAATTTTCATTTCGCGACTTCCATCACGTGTAACATTCCGACAGATCCGACAACCAGGAGCGCTGTGGTAGGGAACATGCCCTATTATGCGCCACCTAAGCGAATCGCTGATTTTCTATGTATTCCACGTACAAATTGTGTTAAAAATAGAAGCAATCTTTGAAGAAAATTGTTTTCTACAAATGCCTATGATTTTTTATTACTCAATTTGCTATAGTTGCTTCAAAAACATGATTTTTAAAAACCTTATTCAAAGCCACAGAACAAAACTGTGTTGCAAATACGCGCCGCCGTGTATTCAATACGCGCCTAGCAGCCGAACACACCCGAAAGCAGCCGAAGACCGAAAACACACCAATACTTACAGACACTTTGAATGAAAATAAAATCAAAATGGACTAATCAAAATTTGAAAAAAAAAATAAAAGTAGATTTTTTGGGCTGAATTAACGCTCAAAATAAGGTTTTAGACTTTTTGTTTATTTTCAATAAAAATTGGCCGTTTTGAAAAATTAATGCAATTTTCAGCCTACTACGATTGGCGCGTTATAACGAGCGCATGGGCCGTGATAAAACATACCCATAAAAAGCATACCTTTGCGAGTTCGGTATAATTTTTTAGCATTAAATCGTAGTTTAGATTCTCCTCTATCGATGTGTCAGAAAATATTGTCTTATTCGTTTTTCTCTGCTTGGTGACACCTTATTGAAAGTGTTTTAAAATTTAGATCGAAATGAAGAAAAACCTAAATTGTGAAACTATCACGACACAGGAGCATTTTAAGGAAAAATTCATACTTGCCATGACCAATCACAGCATTTAAAACAAATTGGTAATATTTAGCAGGCTTATAATGCTTCAGATTCTTCAAAACAAGGGTGGCGCGTATTAGCCACATGGGGCGTTATATGAACTTTTCCCCTATAATAAACAGAGCGTCCAGATTTAAAATGATGCAACTCTAGCTGTATCAATTTCGTAGTGGCTGTCTCGTGCCGAACAAAAATTTTTATATGTGATGATAAAGCTTCTAATCAGGCCCGTGCGAAGAACCTGTTCATAGGGGGCGGAGGGGAGGGGGGGGGGGGGTTCGAAATTCAAATTTAGATGGAAATAATAACATTACCAAAAATACACAAAAAAAAAAGGAAATTTATTTCTCAAATTATTTTCTCGCTGATGATCATCATACAAACTCGAAAAAATTAAAAACTCTATAGATACGATTCATACTAAAGCAGAATCAACGCTATTTCTTATCAGTTATTGATAAATTATTCTAAATGATGATTGTTATTCTGAATTACCGATCATAAGTCAATATTTTCGATATACAAAAAACTAATACGATTAAAGTTTCGAATAGAAACAGAATTTAAAACTTTGGGCATAATAATCAGTGCAATGAAATAAAATACATAAAATAAAACACTTTAAAAAAATTAAATCAAAATAAAAATAAATAAATTTTAGTTCAGGTATGTAACTAGCAATGCTTAAAAGTTGTAAAAAAAATGATAATGATTGTTAATTATTAATTGTATTAATTTACATTTTTTTCTTCATTTGGAATTGAAGGGTTGATTAAAAATACCTCTATTTTATCATAAATTTGAAACAATATTTTGATCACGATTTGAAATGTGAATTAAGTATAAAAAATCCATTTTGATTTTAAGAGAATTTATTAAAAACGTATACATGACTGAATTGAATTTGATAAAAAAGAAAATATTCAATTCCAAATTTTAAGTGATCAAAGTCAGAGAGAAAATTCTGTTTTCGTATGTCAATTCATCCAGTTATCAGAATAAAAGGCTACAAAAGTTTGATTTTTTTCATTTCGTTATCAAAGATTCAAAAAGATGAATCAACAATACAATAACTAAAAATGAAAATAAGTGATACCTACGTTTATAAACTTCCAACATCAATTGAAATAATGAGTCCTGCAAAGTATAAAAGGTAGAAACTAAGTTTTCGTTATTAAAAATCTAGATTTATAGGCTAGAAGCTGTTTGCAGAAAACACAAATTCAGAGTTGAAAAACGAAGGCAAACTCAATCAAAATATTTCAGAAAATTTCATAAGTTTGTAAACGTAAATTTAATTTATCGGTCTTATCGGTTAAAGTTATGTTGTTTTAGTAAGAACATATCAAGAATATGAAAATTAAAATTCGTTTCATGAGGAACAAATGGATGACATGTGATGAAAATGATTCGTATTAAATTCTACTTGCTCATTTTCGATATCTAGGGGAGATAAGGGCATAACGAGGCACCCCTTTTTTCCACGAAAGTACGCATTTTCTTAAACAAATTTTCATTAGGATTTGTTTCGTACTACCTATAGTATTAATTTTTCACCAAAAAAAGAAACATCCTTTTCATCTTTACAGCAATATTGAATAATAACCAGCAAGGTTCTCAATGATGAAAATATTATTATTTTTGAGCACCACTAAATAAGCTCTAATGATCTTTGAATCATCTTGATCTGAAATGTACGCACTGCAACATGAGTTACACATTGTTTCTCAATTTTCACCATCTTAATTTTTTCGATTTTTCACATTAATCCATTTTGAAACGTGTTTTTACTTAAATTTGTTGACCTGGGGCGAACAGAGCACTATTAATCAGGGCAAGATGAGGGTTTTCTGCCGTATATTCTAGCAGCGAATTCAACTCGATGAAGTCAACTGAATAATAGAGCTACAGCTTGACTTGTTTCATATGTTGATTTGGCCTATTGGTAAGGTGTCGGAGAGGTAATTAGTAGACTCGAGTTCGATTCCTGTTCGAGGAGATTTTTTTTCACATATCATTCATGATTGATTTTTTTTATTGTTACATTTAACGGCTAGTAGCATCATCCGCCAAACAAATCACCAGAAACATAATGTATGAGCAAACAAGTCTAGCTGTTGACTTCATCGAGTCGAATTCGCTGCTCGATTCCCCGGCAGAAAACGCTCATCGTGCCTCGATTAATGGTGCTTATACTGTCCCAGGGGGGTTCTCATTCTGCTCCTACGACTGGTTTTCAGCCTTCGGAAAAACATTTTAAAATGCATTTTTAAACGTTTTTACCTACTTTTTCAAGTTTCATCCAATTAGGCAATAGACTATTTGCTTGTCTGAACACGAAACAATGATGTAATTCACATATTATAGCTGTTCTCTATGGTTAAATAAGCGTTTTCCATAAGGTGGCAATTATGCCCTTATATCCCCTATTCTATTTCTTTCTAACTTTCTATTTCGCCTGTAATTTTCATAATCTTGAAATGTGCTTACTAAAAGATTTTCACTAATAAGATCGATTAAATAAATTAAAAAAATCAACATGGTGTAAGATTTAAAATGATTCAGTTTTGAGTTAAATCAACCATTCATAACTTATTAACAAACAAATCTTCATAAAATAAACTGATTCTTATGATGATGATGATGATGCATGATCGAAAAAAGAATTTAAAATTCTACAGTTTTTTCAAATTTTGGAAATAGAAGTATTACTTACACTACTGAAGAAAGCTAACGAAGATTTTATATTTTAAAAATTTGTTGAAATCTGCAAAACGATCCGATTTTTCCTTTTTAAAATATCTTTAATTCAATAAAGGTAATAAACTATATCAAAATCTATAATTTCCCAGAATTTGGAACAGTAAACAAATAGAAAACTTTTCAATCTTTTTTCGCAGATGCAAAAATTTCTTTTAGTCTGAAGACAATTGATAAAATCTATGGTTTTTAATTTTTTTGAAAAGTTTGAAATAAAATTTAAAAAAATGCGGAATTAAATCTCTCGAATTCTGTGCACCTCAGAAACATGTGAATTCTGTGGCGTTGTGTGATTAACTCTTTTGAATGTGGAGTTGAAGAACAAAAACACAAAATAAAATGGTGGCTGAAATTAATTGATTTACTGAAGAATACTTCGTAACTGCTCCTCCTTGACAAAATTTGTAATGATATAATTGATTTATTATAATAAAAGTGATTACTTATAAAGAAATGAATGAACTTGTTTAGATACACTTCTTAATAAAAAACAATCTTAAAGACGAGGTACGGTCTTTGTGTGTCAAGATTTGAGTTTCAATACAAAAGGTTTATAATAGCAAATCGAAATTGACAATTTAAAACTACTTTCAATCCATGAACGTGTCGAATAATGAAATGTCTTAAGTCTAGAAGAATTTAGAACTGAATACCGCCGGAGGCGAGCCAATTTTCTGACATGTTTGACACTAGTTTTAAACACCTTTTGAGAACAAGTAATTTTACGTTACTAAGGTGAATTTATTTCTCGAACTGAAAATTTTACTTGAAAAAAATCTTCATGAGGAGGGGGGGTTAAACCCCTAAAACCCCCCGTTCGCACGGCCTCGCTTCTAATGAATACCATCTACTCAATTCACCATCTTTCATTTCTTCTAACTTTCCATCGGTCTATAAAATTTCATAACCTTTAAATGTTCTTACTAAAAAGGCAATATTTTTAAATTTATTATTTTTTGAAAATTCAAAAACAATAAAGTTTAAAAAAACGAGGCACCTCTAGCCGATTTTTTTTAAATAAATAAAAACGTTGAAATACGAAAATAAAGAAATGGTAGATTAAAAAAAGTAGCCTCGATACGTTGCCGTTACGTACATATCTCCAATTTTTTCGAACTTAGAGTGAAATAAAGTTCTACTAACTCATTCTAGACGGCCCAGTTTGGAAAATTTGAATCATATATCGGCAAATAAAAGCTGTTTGAGTTTTTCGGACCGACTTATTTTAAGGTGGGTTCTAAAGTGGGTGGAAAAATCTGATTTGGAATAAAATTTTCGTATGAAACTTTGCCTGCACTTTCAATAAAACAATATTCAGCGAAGTTTTGTATTCAACGACACGCCTTCGAAGCATAATTTCAATCGAAACAAACATTCAAGACATTGATGCATTTTTCAACGCTAGGTTTATTCTAATTTTTAGAAGGATTTTACTTCTTAGAAACCACCTGGAGAGTATTCGTTAATTAAAGATGCCAAATACCCTTCTGAATGCATTTTGATGATCCTGGAACCTATTTTTCCTTTTTCCGGTTTGATATTATTGATTGTTTGGTTGATTATTTTTAATCGACAAACACTTCTATTACTCGGATGTGCGGCTATACTTGTATATCATTATCGACCGTCTGTCGTCGGTAAAAAATGGAAAATATATAAATGCCCTACAACCAATGTCTCTAGTTCGCGAAAACAACGTTCACTCAAGGGAAACAAAACACTTAACAGCAAAAGCGACAAACATGTGATTTTTTGCTTCCCATTCGGCTCGGGAAACATGCTTTAAAGGTGATTTCTCGAAAAGAGGTGCTCTGCATTTCTGTCAGTTGCTTAGAGCAGTTTTTGTTGTGCAAAAAATGCGACAAACCTTCTCTCACAAATCGACGGCCAAACGAATTGGGCGGGAAGCAAAAAATCTCATCTGGGACATGAACTTTTGGAAGCGGAAAATGCTTCACATTCTTCGAGATTCGAGTGGGACCGAACTACATAAGCAAAGTAGGGCCCCTTTTTTGGAAGGAGATCGATTCCTAAACATGTTCGGTATGCGAAGAAAGTAGTAGTTGTTATTGCCCATTTTGGGGGCCTGGTACTTTGCATGGATGCCGAATTTTTCAAAATTTTCTGTCGCCTTCCCCAGGAAAATTAAGCTGAGAAAGGGGTCTACAAGAAACAAAAACTATTTTTACAGATTGAAGATATTGACTGTTGCAAAATTGCAAATATCGGTTTGAAAAGGAATTTCAGTACTTCTAGCTAGCTTTTGATGTTCAAGATTCAAATCTTGAATTACTTTGAATACTCAAATTCTGAACTTCAGATTTGAACTCAGAATTTGACTTTGAAACAAAAATCTTAAATAAAAATCTCAATATGTCATGGAAAAATATTACTTTGAAGTGTTTCAAACGTTTACCAACTTTTTTTCAAGTCTAGTGTACACGAGGGATCTACCCAATGAACAACTCAATGATAATTTCGGTGCAAAAATTGCGGTAGTAGAATAGTTTTCGAGCCCCAGACCATGTCTGTGTATCTTTTTTCTACCCCATGAATATCAGAGCAACATGTTGGCAATGAGAAAAGGCAAATACTTGTTTCAGCATCTCTTTACGGTTGATCTGTACCGAGAGCATCATAATAATATGTTCATCATCATAAGGCGTAAACCATCTTTCTCGCGGTACAAGAAGATCCGAATTAACCAAATGAGCTGTTGCGAGCAGCTTGCTACCGATCATTACAACCTAGGAAGATTTTCATCTCGTTCACTGGACCAAGATGCTGATTCTCACGGTCGTGACTTGTGGCGGATCTCAAGACAGGCAGACAAAATCCCATCATCATCATTGCTCTCATCATAGGTATATGACGAATCTCAAGGTGTAGTACCAGCCAAAGAAGAGAAGTCACTCTTTCATCGTCTGAATTCCTAATAGCAAATGTCGAAATTCACACACCATCTTGAAACCCTTTTGGGCCATTTCGTCGTGGTTCGGAAACGGATTCGAACGGAATGGACGTCGTCGTTTTAATCCACTTTTCGTCGATAGTCGGATCGGATCGGAGTAGTTTTTGTACAATTTTTCGGAGTGGGATTCTTCAAAATGGGGTGAATTTGCTTCGTTGTTACTTGATTTGGTTTGACCGAGGCCTTGGAGAGCAGAATTGTGAGGAGGTATTGCTTGAATCGAATAGCGAAGTATGAAGCCGTTTGTTTGTGTAAACCTTTTGGGATTTAGATATCTTGCTTCGTTGAGGGGAATACGACGAATTCATTTGATTGGGAAAGCTTGTTAAAGCAGTTTACAAGCTTCTCACCTGGTTAAGTGGATGAATACGCGTCCGAAAAAAAAATCCCATCTGGTAGTCCCATTTTGTTAATTTACGGAAAAAAAAATTCAAAATGCAATAGTAGGTTTATTTAAAAAAAAAAGTACTGATCCATTATTTTGATGTCAGCTACATTTAAAATATTAATACAACACATTCGGTTGTTCCATGAATTCGTCACCATATAAATTTTGAATCTAATTACCTATTGCCATCGAAAATTTTAAATCATCAAGTTTACAGCCCTACAATTTGAAACCATTACATTAGATATCTCATTTGGTCATTTCACCATTTCATTTAGACTCTATAAAGACGTCGATTTTTGATTACTACACAATAAGCAAACAACTGAATTCTAATAGCAGTGTGTTTGCACTCAGTTCAGTCTGGTCGAACCAAAATGTTTGATAAATAGCCATTCACTATCATTTGACAGTGCAATTTTTCCTTAACGCCTACTTAAGCATCTTTTATGAATACACGTTCCAAATCGTTACATTTTCTAAGTTAATTGGAGAATAAAGTTCAAGGAACTCGGTTTAGTCTGGCTGAACGAAATTTTGACAAATTATGCTAACAAACCGAAACACGAAACGAAGTTTTTAGCCACGGGAACGTTTTATTACGATTTAATTCAGAGTTGTAAGTTTCAGATAATCACCGTAGTGAGTATTAATCCGCTGTTTCGAAGCTGCGCTGCTGCCGTCTGGGGTAGTACGATGTTGCGTGAGCAACATTCTGGGTGAACGATAAATTATAGACGACTTTACATTGCTTCGAGTTTAGTTTTCAAAATTCAAAAGATTATGAAAAAAAAAAACACTCCTTTGAAAAATTTGAGTTTGTTCTCAATTAAATTTGAATAAATTAGCCTGGTAGGAGAGTCAATTCTATCTGATAGTTCCATTTTAAAATAGTCAGTCGGTCAGAGAAAACTAAAATGGGGCCGTTCAGATACCACCTGGACAACTTAGGGGGGAGGAGGGGGTATGGAAATGTCCACGGAGAGGGGCGGAGGGGTTCGGGTAATGTCCACGTGGACGTACTTACTTTCAAAATATTTGCTAAAGGTGAATAAATATTAAGATGTTTCAATCAAAATCTTAAAATTGCAAAGCTTTCCAGTTTAAGTTTAAGCAACAAGTAGCCACTTGAGAGCAAGCTATAAATATGATAATTTATAAATTAATAATAATTATAATTATTACAAATTTATTTAGATTTTAAGATTTAGAAAAAAAAACAATTTCAAATCTGTCCACGTGGACATCCGGGGAGCGAGGTAGGGGTTTGCCAAATGTCCACGCTTGGCCACGGAGGGGGAGGAGGGGGTCAAAAATATCATTTTTCTGTCCACGTGGTATCTGAACGGCCCCCATGTGAATCAATCTTTTTGTCCATTTTCTTAGCTTTTAATTTTTTCCAATAATCTATTTTTTATATCATCTATATATATATAAATGAATGTTTGTCTGTCTGTCTGTTCCCTATAGACTCGGAAACTGCTGAACCGATCATCGTCAAAATTGGCATCTGAGGGTTTTTGAGGCCGGAGATGGTTTCTGTAATAGTCAAAACCCCATCCGACTAGAGGGAGGGGGGGCTTCCATACAAAATTTGTAGATATTCGAACCAAATTAAAATCATGACATCCATTTTCTCGAGATTTTTTTTTTTTTTTTTTTTTTTTTTCTGGAGGGAACTGAGATTTTTTTTTCCTTTGGGCGGTTTGTTGTTCGTATCCATGGTCGAGGCGTCGCGATCCAACGTCGGAAAAGGATAGTAACCATGGCATAGCATACTGATCAGTGGGAATATTTTGGCGCGTATTTCTCAGCCAAGCGTATTTTCAATGCAAGGGGTGGTGATATGAAGCCTTGATGTAATTTTTTTTCTACTTGATTTCTAGCTCATTTGTACAGCACATGGTTATGAATGACGCCTAGATATTACCCAGATTGACATTTTGAAGATCGAATAAAACATATGATTTTTTTTTTCAATTTAGTTCGTGTTAATATTTTTCAATCATATTGATAACAGAAATATGAATAAGATGTTTTCTACAGAGGTAGATCAGAAACATTTTGTTGAACATGTAAAAAAGTACTTAACTGAAGTTTCATCAAGCGCCATTCAAATTTAAAGAAGATAATAAAACCCGATCCGACACATAAACTGATCAAGAGCCTCTTCTTTATATGAGATAAGATAGAACTGACGTGTGCATAAGTGAAAGGTATCAGTGGAATTAACTGATTTTTATTGAACAAAAGTGAGGGAATTCATTTTCCGAAAGAATTTTCATTCAAGGAACACTAGAGCATGTTCAAACGTTCAACTTTTCTCTGTTACGAAAAAATAAAAAAATATGTTTTCTTCTAGAAATTGTTACTTCGGCCTAAATACACAACTGAAACGAATTTAGAAATGAAAATGGGAGCTTTTTATTTTAAATAATTCTTTTAAAAAACATCGTACTTTTTGTTAACATACCAATTCCAGTACGTACTTAACATGAAAAGTGATTTTGTGTTACATGGCTGCATAAAAGAGACTTTTGATCCACTTCTTTTTTGAAAAGTGAGACATTAGAACTGATTTTCAACTGGAAGCAAAAATTTTATGAGAAATTTTTAGTAAACCCCTACAGTTTTAAACACAATATTCCTTCCTGACAACTTACACGGTGGGGAAAGAGCGAACGTCGAACTTTTAAGAAATTCATCCTATGATTCAATATGTTGGAAAGACCAGAAGGGGTATTCCGAATGTTGAAACTGAAGCGGATATTTAAAATTCTTAAATGTCTTCGGTCATGAAGGTCTCCATGAAGTACAATATGCAATTAATTCCAACATGCGAATCTTTTTCTTTCAATTTGAAATTTATGTAAACTCGAGCCGGATAAATCAGCCTACCTTCTTCTAGCAGTGTGGGACAAAATTGGAAAAGATGGGGGAGCTCCCATGTAAGTTTAAGATAAAGAGCTTTTCAAAGAAGGAGCCATATTATATAAGAGGATTTTTTTGCGTACGGATATTTGGCATAACTCAAAAATAGATGTGACAAATGTTTTTATAGAAGTTCCTAACTTCCCACTTTGAGAAAAAAAGGTTGAAAATCCATAAATTTTGACATTGTTTAAGTCATTATGAAGCTTTAAAAACAGAGTACAAATTTCAGATCTTGAAAAACAAATTTTTGAGTGTCAATTAAACAATTTTTGTTCCTCACGGGGCTTCTACTATGAAGCGGTAGATACAGATAGAGTTGCAGAGGAGGAACAAAAAATTGATATGTGATGATATGCTTCTAAATAATTTCTACCCGCTCATTTTCAACCTCTTCCATTTCATCTAACCTTCTATCCACCTATATATATAAAAAAAAGTTCATAATCTTTAGATGTCCCTACTAAAAAGGACATCACTTTTCACCGCTAGGCCGATCAATTAAATCTACAAATATAAATTACGGTGATTAATTCTTCATAAAATTAGAATAAATTTTTACAAATTACATTTATATTTGGAAGGTGTAGCAAAGCACCCCGGGTCAGCTAGTATCTTTATATTAAACTTTATGCGCTTCTCGTTGTAAAAAAGAACGATTTTCTCGTTGTTACTTTAAACTATAACTATTGGATTTGGTTCAGTTATTACATTTAATAAATACGTTATATAAAAGTTTAAATTGTTTCAGCCTGAGACAGTATAAAATGTTAAGTTTTAATTTAAAATTTTCTACGACTAGTGGTTGTATAAATATAATTTTCAATAAAATTTCCCAAAAAAAAAAATGAGATTATGATGTCCGATAAAAAAACAAAACATGTTATAACCATTGAACGATGGCAATTGACAAGCATTTAAGAAAACTTGAATTGTGTAGTAATCCAAGGATATATTTTTTTTTCATTTCAACCACCATCAAATATCCAAATCCGCCTTCCAGTTTTAAAATTATTACGCCTGATTGTATGCAGCTGCAGAAGGAAACCTAATAGAAAATAACAAAAGTTTATGTTTTTTTCGAATAAAAAATTCTAGCTTACCAAATGTTGGGTCTTTCCCAAGTTTTAAAGGAACGTTAATTGACTACTCTTTTAACAAACTGCAATTGAAAATGAGCATTTGGCTCGATTTTTCATTCAAAAATATGTGAAATACTCAAAATAGTTTTTGGAGTTGTAAAAAAATACCTTTTTTGTTGTCGATTTGCGATGCTTCACGGCACATACACATTTTCTCTTATAGCTCACAATAATCTCTGAACCTTCTACTTCAAATTTTTATTCGTCATTTTCTGAAAATCCTAATCAAATCAAAGAAAATAACGATTTATTGGAAGTTAGTATTTCCACCGGTATGTTTACATTTTCTTGCACACACACGACCTGTCAAAAATAAGCTTCGAAATCGCGAATTCAGCAGCACGAGGAATTTCGTTGTGACGTTTAAAGACCTCAATGTCAAACGAAATTCGATGAATAACACATCGAGGGAAAAACACGGAATCAGTTTTTTTAGTCACCCCATTAAGGAAATCTTCAGCTATATCCCCACTTTTTTCTCTACTTTTTGCGTGACATAATCACTACTTGTTGGATAAAAATGATTCATTAATGGAAGGCTGGTAGTAATTAAAATTTATTGAAACTTAAAAAAAATAAATCATTTTTCCATTACCTTATGAATTTTGTGAACACCAATTTTACTTATAAGGTAGAACTATACTGCCCCTATTCGCATATGAGTCCCATATGTAAAAACTGCAAACCGAGAAAAAAGCTTGAAAAGTTTGAAACTTGTTTTCATGAAAACAATCGTATGCACCATTTGTTGGCGAAACCTATCAATAGTTCGGATAGAAAACACTTCAAAGAATACTTTTGTTTACTTTTGCGCTAATACTAACTAATAATTACGGAGAAATTTCAATAAAACACTCATGTGACTCAAATGCGAATATTCTTAACCCTCGAACAGAGATTATTCGCAAATGAGTCTCTGGAGCTAAAGTTATCGGCAAGTGGCAGGACTTTTAAAACATTTTTTTTCATTTGTTTAGCATTCTTGTTGATGACAAAAGAAAGTTTTCGAAAGATCTTGATTCCAAACTGATTTCAATCAAGGTTTTTTCGTCAAGTGGGATGTGTTTTTCCAAAACTTTGTTTTCATTCGTGTGAAATTGCTGCGAATCTATCAAACAGCATCATCATTTAATTCAATGCGTGTTACGGATACGTGGATAACACCGACCAAAAGTCTGCTGGATTCAAGACAAAGAAGGAAATTTTTTCCGGGAACATCTTCCTGGGTAATAAACGAAAACAGTGGCATTGATATTGTTGTGAATATAGAAAAAAGTAATGAAAAAAGTTTGTTATTTTGTTACCGAAACAATACTTTAAGTACCTACCACCCATCGATCACACATTAGATCGTCGAAATTAGCCACTAAGGATCCATCCTGACCGAAGACTGATCTATTGAGCGTTGTTCATCGGTTGATTTTTGTCGAATCAATAATTTTGGTAGAATTTACCTGTTAATGTTTTTTGTGACTAAGAACCAGATTACTTCGGAATCATTTTACTAGTATACGATCAATTTCTATGTAAATTAATGTTTTAAGCACGAAATACTCAGTTTCGTGGACCTTTTTAATGATGACCGTACACCCCACCCGCCGCCGCTGGACTTATCGACTGATGCTGATTCTCAAACGTTATCGAGACGCACCTCTCATGCCAATTCGGAAGCTCTCTACTCTGGCCATCATCGATCGACTGTTCCTGCACCAAGCCGTCCCGTTTATCGATCAGGTGGTCCAGGGGGAGGCTTCCAATTGCCATGTCACGGCAAGTATTTGTGTAATTCAAGCAGTTCTCCCGGTTATGCATATCTGCCTTCTAGCCCCGCTCCGTGTATCAAAAATTTTTTTTCTGTTGACGACGAGGAAGCCAACTTAACGCTCCAGCCAGCCACTAGCGACACTTCGGCTCATGAAACCGTATCGACACTTTCTGCATGGACATCGGGACGCATTACTCATGCCAATTCGGAAGCTCTCTTCTCTGGCCACCAACGATCGACTGTTCCTGCACCAAGCCGTCCCGTTTTTCGGTCAGATGGTCCAGGGGGAGCCTTCCAATTGCCATGTCACGGCAAGTATTTGTGTCATTCAAGCAATTCTCCCGGTTATGCATATCTGCCTTCTTGCCCCGCTCCGTGTGCATCGCATATTATTTTTTCTGTTGACGAGGAGGAGGTCAACTTAACGCTCCAGCCTGTCACTAGCGACACTTCGGCTCATGGAACCGTATCGACACTTTCTCAATGGACATCGGGACGCATCACTCATGCCAATTCGGAAGCTCTCTTCTCTGGCCACCAACGATCGACTGTTCCTGCACCAAGCCGTCCCGTTTTTCGGTCAGATGGTCCAGGGGGAGCCTTCCAATTGCCATGTCACGGCAAGTATTTGTGTCATTCAAGCAATTCTCCCGGTTATGCATATCTGCCTTCTTGCCCCGCTCCGTGTGCATCGCATATTATTTTTTCTGTTGACGAGGAGGAGGTCAGCTTAACGCTCCAGCCTGTCACTAGCGACACTTCGGCTCATGGAACCGTATCGACACTTTCTCAATGGACATCGGGACGCATCACTCATGCCAATTCGGAAGCTCTCTTCTCTGGCCACCAACGATCGACTGTTCCTGCACCAAGTCGTCCCGTTTTTCGGTCAGGTGGTCCAGGGGGAGGCTTCCAATTGCCATGTCAAGGCAAGTACTTTTCTCATTCGAGCATTTCACCTGGTCATACATCCGTGCTTTCCAGCTCCGCCTTGAGTGCCGGTTCAAACGACAGAGCTTGGTGTTACTACCAAAACGTCCGTGGTCTTCGCACTAAAATAGAGGAGTTTTATTTGCAAATTATTGATTGTACCTATGATGTTATAATTTTGACTGAGACGGGCCTGACTGACTCATTTAGTTCATCCCAATTATTTGGCAACGATTATACAGTCTTTCGTTGCGATCGCAGTACACGCAATAGCAGCAAAAAATCCTTCGGTGGTGTTTTGATTGCCGTAAAGCATGGTTATGTAAGCAGTTTTGTCCCAACGGAACACGGAAACGACTTAGAACAAGTTTGTGTTGCTGCCAATATCAACGGAAAAAGATTGCTGTTCTGTGCCGTATACATTCCACCCGATAAAAGTAGTTGTGTCCACTTTTCAGAGTCCCATGTGGCGACTATACGTGAACTGTGCACCCGAGCTTCTCCTGGCGGGTCAGTATTAGTTTGTGGCGACTATAATCAACCTCGATTGATATGGGAGGTCAATGATGAAGGCGCTGAACTGTTAACTGTAACTCCTCTTAGTGCTGCTGCCGCCACCTTGATTGATGGGACGAATTCACTGGGTTTGATTCAGTTCAATGCAATCAAGAATCACCTAGTGATGACCAAATTACAATTTGCACTGCTCCCGATGTTTTGGTACCGGTAGATACGCACCACCCTCCCATCGTCTTCGATTTACCTGTTAATATGCTGGTCACTGAAGCCTCATCAAACCCTGCGAGTAACAGCACATCGTTGAACTTCCGGAAGACTAATTTTACGCTGCTTTCACAACATCTGAATGGAATTGACTGGGACGCAGTTTTTGGCAATTCATCGATTGATCTGATGACAGTTTCGTTTTGTAATGTGATTTGTCAGTGGTTAAATTCGTTCGTTCCCAAATTCAAACCGCCTGTTTCACCCGCTTGGAGCACACCTACCTTGCTACAACTTCGCCGTGCCTGTTTACGTAAACTCCGAAAAAATCGAACAGAACACCAGCAAGCACGGTTTAGAACAACAAGCACTGCCCACAGAAGACTCAATGCCTTACTCTACAAGAGCTATGTTTTGCGCTTACAGTCTGGTTTACGCAGAAATCCCCGAAGTTTTTGGTCTTTTGTTAACTCTAAACGAAAGTCTAGCACGCTGCCGTCTTCAGTGTATTATAATGAAAGTGTTGCAAATTCCCCAGACATGTGTTGCAACTTGTTTGCAGAACATTTTCGATCGATCTTTTTGGACACCATTTCAACTGAAAGCGAGCGCAACGAAGCAACTCTTTACGTTCCGGTTGATGCGATTGACTTCAATACGTTTACAGTAAATCGAGAAACAATCGAGTCTGCGGCAAGGAAACATAAAACGTCGTTTGCTCCTGGGCCCGATGGAATTCCTTCTGTTGTTTACTGTCGTTGCATCGAAGCTGTGTCATTGCCCCTAGCTCGAATCTTCAACCAGTCGTTTCAGCAACGTAAGTTTCCTGACATGTGGAAAAATTCGTTCATGTTTCCGGCCTTTAAGAATGGCGAACGTCGTAACGTGAAACAATATCGTGGCATTACCAGTTTGTCAGCAGGATCAAAATTATTTAAAATAATTGTAAGTGATGTCCTTTTACGCGCCTCATCGCAGTATATAGCCATCGAACAGCACGGGTTCATGCCAGGCAGATCAGTTTCTTCGAATCTTTTGGAATACACATCTTTTTGTTTGAACCAGTTGGAAAAGAAAAAACAAGTTGACGCGGTATACACCGACATCAAAGCTGCATTCGACACAAT
Source organism: Uranotaenia lowii (assembly GCF_029784155.1). Taxonomy (NCBI): domain Eukaryota; kingdom Metazoa; phylum Arthropoda; class Insecta; order Diptera; family Culicidae; genus Uranotaenia; species Uranotaenia lowii. Next base: position 179,602,369 of record NC_073692.1, on the reverse strand, counting down.
TGATCATGGAATTCTTCTAGCTAAGCTGGCCAAGCTTGGAATCCATAACAACATGGTTGTCTGGCTGAACTCATTCCTTACTGAGCGATGCATAAGAATAAAGCTTGGCAATAGCATATCTTTTCCCTTCACGAATCAATCTGGCGTTCCTCAAGGAAGTAACTTGGGACCTCTATTGTTTGCGCTATTTTTTAATGATCTAATTCTCAGCTTAGACGACGGAACCAAAATTGGATACGCTGATGATTTAAAAATATTTGTTCCCGTTGAAACTACTGCCGATTGCGTTCGCCTTCAAGTGCTGTTGCATCGTTTCGGAGATTGGTGTAAACCAGGCATGTCAAACTCGTTTAGGTGTGCGGGCCGCATTAAAAATTTTACATGACGTAGAGGGCCGCAGCCAAAATCAATTAAATCGGTACATTCGGCTTTAGTTTTTTTGTAGTAATTTTTTACATAAAAACCAGTGGTGTTTTTATTGTGACACTTTAAGACGGGGCTACGCGGGCCGCATTGACCAAGGCAGACATCCCCAGTTTGACATGCCTGGTGTAAACTAAACATCCGTTAGTGTTTCTAAATGCACTGTCATAACATTCCATCGAGGTAAAACGCCACTTCTTTACGATTATAACATCGGCAACCAGATTTTGAACCGGGTTTCTGAGGTAAATGACCTTGGAGTAATACTTGATTCGCAACTCACGTTTAACAGTCAACGCTCTTCAGTCATCAACAAAGCTAATCGTCAACTCGGATTCATCACCAAAGTGGCACGTGATTTCACAGATCCTCTATGCTTGAAGTCTCTGTACTGTGCCCTCGTCAGGTCAGTGATTGAACATGCTTCCATTGTCTGGGCTCCTTACCAGTTAAGTTGGATTCTGCGAATAGAGCGTGTTCAGAAGCGGTTTATCAGATTCGCTTTGAGGCACCTGCCCTGGCGCCATCCCGAAGATCTTCCTGCTTATCCAGACCGATGTCAGCTCTTGGGTCTCGATACTCTCGGATGCCGCCGAAAGACCCAGCAGGCCGCATACATCGCAAAAATAATGAACGGAGAAGTGCAATCGCCTAAGCTGCTAAGTTTGATAAACTTCAGTGCCCCATCGAGAAATCTACGATCTAATTCGTTACTCGCAAGTCAAATTCACCGAACTTCGTACGGCTTCAATGAGCCATTAAGTGCAATGATGCGTTTGTTCCGGGATACTGAACATTTATACCAGTTTGGAGAACCTTCGAGTCGTATTGTTCGTCGTATACGCCAATCCAGATTTTTTAATTCAATTTGACCGTGTTTTTACTATTCATTTAAACTTTCATGTTCGATGAATCAATAAAAAATAAATAAATAAATAAATAAATAAATAAATAAATAAATAAATAAATAAATAAATAAATAAATAAATAAATAAATATAAATAATTGATTCACTTCATTTTCTATTTATATTTTCCTTAAGCTCTGGCGCTGAATTTTGGTCATGGGACTCATATGCGAATATTTTTCACATGGGACACATCAGGGGTCATATTTTTTTTCGAAATTTTGGGAACAAACTTCGAACAAAAACTTGTTTTATAGGTAAATTGGAGCACAAAGAAGCGTCGATGGAAAACGCTTTTTTGTGCTCCAATTAAAAAACGATGAAAATGCACATGGGACTCATATGCGAATAGGGCAGCATAGTTCTATGATGTTTTGTTGAAAATACGGCAAAGGGTCAAGCTTCAAGACGAGGTTTGCTGATATCGACTATCGATATATTACAAAACAATTTTTATTACAGTTTTTTATTATAGTTGGCGCTGTGTTTGTTTTTGAGCGTACTGAACAGATAGGATAAAAAGCAATTTTTCCAATCATATATCTGACTATTCAAATTCAGTATACAATTGTAAGGCCATTTAAACTCAAACTCACGTATTTAAGAATTTAAAGATTCCTCTTAAATTAATCGGCAGAATTTTGGACCCAAATTGTCACTAAGCCTGACTAGACGCTGCGAAAGATCTGGAAAATGATCAATTTACAGTCTAAAATACACATTTTACTGAAATTTAACATGTTTTTTCGCATGGTTTTCTCGAATTTTTTTAAACGACTTTATTTAATCTAACACAACAATCATTTGAAAAAAGAATCCAGTGTACAGTATATAATTTTTATTACTATTGAAGTAGGAAATTTTGAAAGAAATAGTAGAGTAATTTTCTAAAAATTGCACAGCTAAGCACAAGATTTAGGTTTTTATGCTGTATTTTAGTCATTTCAATCGAATTCACTAAAATTTTTTTGTCGATTGCACTCATACAGGATTGATCAACAAGATCCAAAAGTTTAAGTGTTTGAAAAAAGTGACGTAAAAATAAAAAAAAATCATTTAAAACAGCTTGTATGTGCCCGATAGTTGAAAAGGTTAATTTTATGTCGTGCGTGCCAAATGTTGTCCAATTTTTTTTCCAATGGTCGCACATTTTAAAAACCTTCTTAACCCTTCGTTTCATAAAGTAACAAATTTGCAACAATTAATTAAAGCTGTTGTAACTTTTGCAGAAAACTAAATATTCAACTTTTTTCTTCAGGGCAATAATATTTCTAACTTAAAGATTACGTTGAATAAAAAAAAATGACTTTCTGCGTATACATAAAGAAACTAGACCCATTTGAATCTGAAAAATATGAAATATTTAAAAAGGCTTATTTTTCAGAGTTTTGACCTAGTCCAATTCACACTGCGGAAAAAAAATTTGTCTGAAAAAAATATTTTCGCATTTTCAGTAATGCAATTAACACAATTGAATACAATTTGAAGATTTTTTTTGATTTTATGTCTGATATAACGGTCTTTAATTAGTGGTAGCAAATTTGCAACATCATGCAACGGTAGCACCTTTAGTTAGGTCTATGGGCTACAAAGTGTGCTTTCTAATGTTTCATCGTTTAAACAGTATATATGTTTCCTGATGAAAGTATTATTATTTTTAATGTTATATTATCATGTTGTCGAGATATTTTTGAAATAATGCAGATGAATAAGCCTCTAACTGAACAAAATGGCTGACAACTGTAAAAATATTGGGGAAAACCAAGAACAAATTCTTTTGGCTAGATCATCAACCATGCGTCACATTTAGTACAAATTTGTGACTTTTGAGTAGTTAAAGTGTTTATATTAATAATTTAGCATCTTTAATTTTTCAAATGCAACCAACGATGATTTTAAAAATAATTTTATGATCCCCGGAAAAGATTGTATTTGTTCGTAGAAAATATTTTCAAATTTTTAGAAAATAATAATAAACATTTTTTTTTGCTCACTACTTGATAATGTTATACCCTAGTTTGGAACATTAGTCCCATAATGTTCTTCAAATTCTTTTTTATCGTTTGTATAGTATTTATGATAACAGTTTTAATGTTTTCAGTACGAATTTAATCATCATGGAGAGACGAAAATAACAGTTCCATTTAAGTCCTACTCATAATTCTGTTTACCCTTCGAAACGCGTACCATATTCAATAAATGTTATACGGGTAAACCCATTTTTTATGTACTTTATCCATCGGTTTTTTTTATAATTAAGGAATAATAAAAATATATATATTTTTTTTTAGTGTAGGCGTTTGAAGAAAAAAACGCAATTCAAAAAATGAAGTTACTGAAAAAGAACTGAATACAAGTCCAAAGCTTGAATTTCATTGTCAAAATATTGATTTTGACAAGGTTATTTTTTCAAAAAAGTTGTATTGGAAAGACGTGTCAGCTTTCCATATGGCACCTTCAAGCAAACGTAATGAATATCATCGCATATCTACCCCCCCCCCCCCCACCCCTCCTCTCAAAATAATACTGTGCCTAGGATGTCTAGCCGCTAGCGAATACGCTGGTGTGAGTCTGGTTTTGGTATGCTAGGCGTAATGGGTTCGATTACGGGTATCAGCAGGAAACTTTTAGGTCCAAATCACATAAATGGTCAACAGGTAAGATGTGCTTCCTTGAAATTCTTATAAATAAGAATGTTCAATCAGTTTTCCAGGTCAGATAAAAATACACGGATACCGGAATTCATATAGTAAATTAGCCCATCTGATTGACTTGATCTTCCAAAATATACTTTCATCAACATAAGTAATACATTTACTCGATAACAGATCAAACGAAGCCATTTGGTTCGGATATAGTGTAAGCTGCATTGGAAATTTGTCGAACTAATTGATCTAAATAATGCATGTAAGCATATACTTAGGCAGAAACTTAGGTGAATCCATGCACCCATGGTGGATAACCAACATACTTAGGTACTAACCCCAGCTAAATTGTGTCCAGATACTAGGTTTACGAAGTTCTTGAGCTTTAACTACGATTAGTGCTGGATAAATTAGGAATAAGCATTTATTTCTAGCTGTTTTGTATGAGGAACGAAAAGGTATAACCATTTCATGTAGTTGCAAATTTGCAACAATTAATATTTTGGCTAAATCCTCGAAATATGAGAAAATAATATTTTTTCATTATTTTTCCCTTCACGCACTCATCATTGCGCACTTTTGAGAATTTTTTCAAGAAAAAATAAAAAATCATAAAATGAAGGGTTAATGCCCAGCCACAATATGGTCAAAGAGGCTGATATAAGTTACGGAAGCTTATTATGAGAACTTATAGTTCAAATTAAGCCCAATTTGGAGACGGTCCCTTTTGAGGGGGGGGGGGGGGGGGGTCTTCCATATAAACCATAAACCATAAATGGGACAATTCGGACCCAAAATCGGAAAAAAATCAATCAATCAAACCGCTGGATTGAGATTCTGAAATAGCATTTATCACACGTGAAATTTCTTCAGAAACTTAAATGTGCCGCTTATTTGTCGTTATTTGACCTTATTTGCCCAATTTTGAACTTTTTCTTTATATGTCCTACCAACACAAAATTCTGTGTCATTGAAAATTCCATAGAACAGGCATGTCAAACTCGTTTAGGTGTGCGGGCCGCATTAAAAATTGTCTATGACGTAGAGGGCCGCAGCTAAAATCAGTTAGAAAACATAACATATTATTTTCGCGGAGATTAGAGCTGCCATACAAAAATTTTAGATTTTCGAAACAAATTAACGCCATGACATCCGTTTTCTCGAGATTTTTTTTTTCCTTTGGGCGGTTTGTTTTTCGTCTCCATGGTCAAGGCGTCGCGAGCCAACGTCGCGAAAGGATAGTAACCATAGCATAGCATACTGATCAGTGGGAATATTTAGGCGCGTATTTCTCAACCAAGCATATTTTCAATGCAAGGGTTGGCGATATGAAGCCTTGATATGATTTTATTTCTACTCATTTGTACAGCACATGGTAATGAATGACACCTAGATGTGACCCAGATTGACATTTTGCCGATCGAATAAAACAAATACATTTTTTATACCAAAATCTGAAATTGAAAAGTCATGGCATTCATTTTTAGAGATTTTCTTTTCTTTGGGGGGTTTGTTTTTCATCTCTATGGTCAAGCAAACGTCGTCGCAAGTGGATAGTAACCAAAGCATACGTCATTGATCGCTGGTAAAATTTAAAAATTAGGTGCCTGTTTCTCAACCAAGTACCTATATTTCTTATGCACGTGGGGCGATATACAACCTAGATATGTTTTTTCTTGCTTAATTGTACACTGTACGTGGAAATAAATGACCTCTATATGTGACACGGATTGGTATTTTATCAATCGAATCATAATCAATTGAAAGATTTGCAAAAATACTTCCATATTTTTTGTCCATATAGCATTTGTTGTCTACAAAATATAAATTTAGTTCTGATGTTAATGAAATAATGGTATGACACTTTGCGGACAATTGAAAAAAAAACTGACAGTGAAGAATTTACATACAATTTTTTAAGCCATTTTGTCTACAAGGTTATTTTTAAATTATATTGATAACAGAAATATGAATAAGATGTTTTCTTCAGAGGTAGATCGGGAACATTTTGTTAAACCTGTAAAAATGTACTTAACTGAAAAAGAAGATAAAAAAATTCATTTTTCGATAGAATGTTCATTCAAGGAACTAGAGCATGTTCAAACGTTCAACCTTTCTCTGTTACAAAAAAAAAATGTTTTCTTCTAAAAATTATTACTTCGGCCCAAACACACAACTGAAACGAATTAAGAAATGAAAATGGGAGCTTTTTATTTTAAATAATAATTCTGAAAAAAACATCGTACTTTTTGCTTACATACCAACTCAAGTACGTACTTAACATGAAAAGTGTTTTTGTGTTACATGGTTGCATAAAAGAGACTTTTGATCCGCTTCTGTTTTGAAAAGTGAGACTTTAGAACTGATATTCAACTGGAAGCAAAAATTTTGTGAGAAATTTTTAGTATACTTTTAAAATGTTCAAAACAATATTCCCTCCTGTCAACTTACACGGTGGAGCAAGGGCAAACGTCGAACTTTTAAGAAATTCAACTTCAAAATGATTCAATATGTTGGAAAAACCAGAAGGGGTAATCCGAGTGTTGAAACTGGAGCGGATATTTAAAATTCTTAAATGTCTTTGTAAATGAAGAGCATTTGCTTTGAACAGCGTTCGTTAAAAGTGGAATAACAAACATAAATTTATACTGCTGGAATACTGCAGATATATCAATGAAACTTGATAAAACAAAGAAACTGATATACGTTTTAATCCATTTTGATGCCATTACTCTGACGCATCTGTAAATAAACTTTGCATTTACATTTGCCCCAATATACGGGACAAATGTTAACTTTGATTTTTTTTTGCCAACATTTTTGAATATTTGACTTTCAAAGAGAAAATAAAAATCGGGGAGAAATTATTTAGTGATGCAACTGATATTTTTTGCTTTAATAAATTTATTTAAAAAAAGAAATTTGCACTGTATAAAATCGATAATTTTCATACCATGATAAGTGTTGTTTGGGAAAACTTCAAGCTATAATGTCTCATGTCCACGAGTTTGGCATATGACGAAACATTTGTTTTGCATAATTTTGGCGCAAAAAGGATAGATATTCAAACTGCCTCCAAGGGCGAGGATGAGGAAAAAGGCTGTTTGAAAATATTTAATAAAAATCCTTTTCATCGTTTTTTTTTTCAAATTTCGATAGTTTATTATTTTAAATCCAAAAAATACATCATCTAAAGCAAATTAGGGGCTGGAAGCGCTCATAATACAGAATTTTAGGAATATACTCAAAAAACTGTCCTGATTCACGCTATTGATCGGTTTTCAAAATTCTATTTCCATGCAATATATTCCAATATGCAAATATTTTTGTTCCAATTAGAAATTTATGTAAACTCGAGCCAGGCAAATCAGCCTACCTTTTTCAAGCTGTGGGGGACAAAATTGGAAAAGATGGGGGAGCTTTCATGTAAGTTTAATATAAGGAGCTTTTCAAAGAAGGGACCATATTTTAAAAGAGAGTTTTTTTTGCGTACGGATATTTGGCATAACTCAAAAATAGATGTGACAAATGTTTTAATGGAAGTTCGTAACTTTCCACTTTGGGAAAAAAGGTGGAAAATCCATAAATAATGACATTATTTGAGTCATTATGAAGCTTTAAAAACAGAGTACAAATTTCAGATCTTAAAAAACAAGTTTAGAGATCAAGCTTCAGTAAATAATATATACCACCTTTGAATTGCAATTCGGAACTCCAGCTGCAGCTCTCATTTCAAAATTGTTGGTTCTATGGGGGTTTCCACTTCCAGGGCTAGTTTTGCTTCAGGTGCAGGATGTGCTAGAAGGACGGCATTGGTTAGGTCCTGTTTGCATTTTTCGAATGCTTGATTGGTTGTTTGCCGGTGCTATCGTTTGTTGTTGCTATTGTTGGTTTGCCGGCTATTGTCTGCTGGCGTCAGTTGCGTGGCTGTTGTTATTGTTATTGCTGCCTGCGTGTGTTTGTTTCGAGAAGGTTCTCGACTGGACTGACTGATGGAATGTTCGGGAACTAGTTTGTAGTGTTAGTGATGATTGGCTGATGATGATGAATGACGGAGAATGATGATGGAATGGTAATGATAGTTTTAGAATGATGATGTGAGAGTAAGATGGTTTACGTCGCCACAATACTCCCCCCTTAATTTACGCAATAGGGACGAGTAAATCGAACTTGTCTTCCTGACCTGGTTCGGTACTTGGGTTGTTCCTGTTCGTCCTTAGCATCAGATGATCTTTCACCGGGATCGGGTGGTTTCACTGTTGGTTCGTTGGCTTGCATGTGTGCAGCTTTTAAACGGTCGATAGAAATTGGCTGCTTTCGACCATTGATGTCCACGATGAAAACTTTCTTCTTTCGGCGCAACACTTTGAATGGTCCATCGTAAGGCGGTGTTAGTGGCGGTTTGATTGCTCCAACTCGGACAAATACGTGGGTACATGTGGCCAATTCCTTTTGAATGAAGGTCGCTTGTTTCGAATGATTGCTTGTTGGCGTTGGTCGCAATTTTGCCATAGCTGCTTTCAAGTCAACAAGATATTCGGCGGAAGGCGACTTGCTTGAGCTTGATGCGAAAAATTCTCCTGGAAGACGAAGAGTTGTGCCATAAGTAAGCTCAGCGCTCGATGCTTCGATATTTTCCTTCAGCGATGTCCGCATGCCGAGAAGGACAATGGGCAAGGATTCAGTCCAGCGGGGATTCTGATGACACATAATGGCGGCTTTGAGCTGGCGGTGTGTTCGCTCAATCTGTCCGTTAGCTTGCGGGTGGTACGGTGTCGTCCTCAGGTGAGTGATGCCCAACAGCTTCGTTAATTCACGAAACAGCTCGGATTCGAATTGACGACCAAGATCCGTAGTGACGTTAACGGGGACGCCGAATCGTGCAATCAAGCCAGCGACAAAGGCTCGGGCGATCGTGTGTGCCGTCATGTTAGGGATGGGAATTATTTCTGGCCAACGAGTAAATTTATCGATGAGCGTTAAGCAATATACGTACCCTTCTGATGGCGGTAATGGTCCAATGATGTCCATGTGGATGTGGGCAAATCTTTCGTTCGGCGTGGAGATTTGCACGATCGGTGCTTTGTTGTGTCGGTGAACTTTCGCTCGTTGACATGGAATGCAGTTGGTGGCGAAATTCTTGCAGTCTCGACGCAGTGAAGGCCATACGAAACGATCAGAGATAAGACGGGTTGTCGCACGAATTCCAGGATGTGAAACGTTGTGGAATTTTCTCATGATCGCATCGCGAAACTGCTTCGGCACGAATGGACGGATGGCTTCAGTTGACACGTCGCAATAGATAGGCGCAGACGAGAACGGGGACTTGAGCGCTTTTAGCCTGATGGTTGTGTTGGGTGGAGGATTTTCCAGGTACAGCTTCAGCTCGGGATCAGTTTTCTGCTCGAGGGCCATACGATCGAAATCGATTGTATCGTTGGTGATTGACTCGATACGGCTCAACATGTCAGCAACTTTGTTTGCTTCACCGGGGACATGTCGAATGTCTGTTGTGTATTCGCTGATGAAGCTGAGGTGTCGTTGTTGAGTTGGACTAGCTCGTTCCGGGCGCTGATGGAAAGCTGTGGTGAGAGGCTTGTGATCTGTGTACACGCAGAAATCACGAGCGATGAGCATGTCTTTGAAATGCTTTATCGCTTCGTAGATTGCGAATAGCTCTCGGTCATACGTGCTAGCTTTCCTTTTGCTGTCACTCAATTTCCTGGAGAAAAATCCTAATGGTTGTCGACCATTTTCGGTGATTTGATGAAGAACTGCCCCAATAGCTGTGCCAGAGGCATCCACTTCCAGGGCTAGTTTTGCTTCAGGTGCAGGATGTGCTAGAAGGACGGCATTGGTTAGGTCCTGTTTGCATTTTTCGAATGCTTGGTTGGTTGTTTCGCTCCACTGCAAAACGGTGTTGTCGTTCCTTATGTTTCCGCAGATCATCGATTGTAAGATCTGTTGATCGATGGCGGCGTGGGGGATGAAACGTCGATAAAAATTGATAGTGCCAAGAAATCGCTTGAGCTGTTTGGCTACGGTCGGACGTGGGAAATTCAAGACAGCATCAACCTTTTTTGGACTGGGTTTGATGCCATCTTTGGTGATCAAATGACCGAGAAATTCGACGACCGGTTGTCCAATTTGGCACTTGCTTGGGTTGATAATGAGACCATTTTCCCGGAGTCGCTGGAAGACGGTGCGCAGGTGCAGCTTGTGTTCGTCTTCGGTGGTGGATGCTATGCACAAATCATCCACATACGGGAATACGTAGTTCAGATCTCCGAGGATGTCGTGCAAATGACGCTGGAGAGTTTGACCGGCGTTTCGTAGGCCAAACGTCATGTATTTGAATTCGAACAATCCGAAGGGCGTGGTGATTGCGGTCTTGTGAATGTCTTCAGGTGCCACAGGAATTTGGTGGTATGCTCGTTGTAAGTCGATGCACGAAAAAATGGACTTACCGTGCAGAATTGTTGAGAAGTCCTGGATGTGGGGTATTGGATACCGATCTGGGACTGTGATCGCATTAAGATTGCGGTAGTCACCACAAGGTCTCCATTTTCCGTTCGGCTTCTTCACTAGATGCAGTGGACTGGCCCAGCAGCTTTTCGAGGGTTGACAAATGCCTTGTTCCATGAGGAATTTAAATTCCGCTTTGGCTTCGTTCAATTTGTCGATGGGCAAACGGCGGGGACGACAAAAAACGGGCTGACCAGTCGTGATGATTTGATGCATTGTTTGCGCTTTCGTAGGACGGTGGTTCATGTTCAGAACTGTAATGTCCTGAAACTCCTTCAGTAGTTGTGCAAAAGGTGCGTTCACATCGAATGTGGTGATGGATGGTTCGGAGACTGCATTGATGTTGTTGATTTCCAGTTTCGTTGTGTTGTCGACGAGCTTGTTTCTCCGGAGATCCACTAGCAAGTCGTAATGCTTCAGGAAATCTGCTCCGATGATGGGTGATTTGACTTCAGCTATCGTGAAGGTCCAGGTAAACGAACGACGTAGACCAATGTCGATTGTCAATCGTTTGGTGCCGTAAGTAGCGATCGGACTTCCATTGGCTGCGAACAATTGATGTGAATTCGTTCGGTTCAACATTTCCTTTGGTGTTGGTGGGATCACAGAGATATCTGCTCCTGTGTCGATTAGGAAGCTTTGCGACGTTTGTTGGTCGTGGACGTGAATACGGCGAATGTTGATGGTTTGGTTCAGCTTGATGCTGGAGAGATTTGGTTTTGGTTCGAGCGGCGCTCGGCGAGGAATGTGTGACCTAAAAACTGCACGTGTGTTTCTTCTTCCGGGTTTGCCGTAGTAGAAAATGCACTGAATTTTCAGATTATCCTTTTTCCACTTTTCGCACTTTCTGGCTTGTGCCCCGTGCCGGTAATGAAACCAGCAAATCCATCCGCGATTACGTTTTTGCTGCGCATATTGCTGTGTGCTGGGCGACCAATTGCTCGTGTGTTGTTGGTTCTGGTATTTTCTCGAAGTTGCCTGATCTAGATGACACGTAAGCGCCTCGATTTGCTGCTCCAGGATGGAGATGGACGTGCCTTCCGAATGATCGGGAAAAATCCTTTCTTTACGGGGATCCATTATTTCGGCACTGTTAGGAAAACTCGAGAAGTTTTTTTTTAACTCGCGATACACTTAAAACTTGCGGCGCGACGAAGAAAAGCGTGGAACTTTCGGGAAAAATCGAGCACTTCCCACTGCACACGCGTTGTTGTTTTTGCACTCGCGACGGAGGCTTCGAGAATTCGAACACTCGCGATAACGATAGAACTTTCGGGAAAGTCGGTTCACACGCGATCACATTACTGAACGTACGGGGTCACCAATTTATGGGGGTTTCCGCCCGAAGAGGAATTCGGTTTCTCGGGATTAAATGATTCAGACGTGTTCACTATAATGGTCACTTTATTACTACTAACTATTTACAATGATCGGATATTTATAGCTATGGATTGTGAGTGTGTGAGTGTATGAATGCGAGAACGCTATTGGTTGTTTGCCGGTGCTATCGTTTGTTGTTGCTATTGTTGGTTTGCCGGCTATTGTCTGCTGGCGTCAGTTGCGTGGCTGTTGTTATTGTTATTGCTGCCTGCGTGTGTTTGTTTCGAGAAGGTTCTCGACTGGACTGACTGATGGAATGTTCGGGAACTAGTTTGTAGTGTTAGTGATGATTGGCTGATGATGATGAATGACGGAGAATGATGATGGAATGGTAATGATAGTTTTAGAATGATGATGTGAGAGTAAGATGGTTTACGTCGCCACAGTTCTAAACCATGATGAGGTTTGGTTGATAAAAATGCTTACAAAAATCTAAATTTGAATAAATTTTTACAAATTACATTTATTTTTGCAAGGTGTAGCAATGCACACCGGGTCAGCTAGTTCGTTTATATAAACGAACTGTACCTACTATGAAGGAAGCTTATTTTAACAAGCAAAGCATGCTTTAAAAAAAGTCGTAATAAAACACAACCAACATGTGTTGGCCACTCCGACGTTCACGTTCTCGTCTTCAAGATCGTTGCTTGCAGCTGCCTATAAAGTAAAACTCGTGATGCCTTCTTCAACTTCATGACACCCTGATCCAACCTAACAGCAAAATGTAGCAAGAAAGCAACAAAGAAATTCAACGGTTCTGGTGTTGCTTGTCGTTTCTCATGATTCCCCTAGTTACAGCAAAGATGTGTTGCGGTTTGTCTGTCACTCTCGCTTTCGAGCTGCTCGGGTGTGACGTCTCAATGCCGTCAGCTTTTTGTTTGTTGGTTGCTTTTTTGCTTGCCTGCTTTTTGACAGTTTTTTTTGCGTCAAACTGTGTTTGTTCTCAACGCTTCCTTCCGTGTGTACTTAAAATTCGAGTGCCTAAAACTGTACACCTTCTTGCGTTCATGTGACCCCATTTAAAAGTAATCTGAATTCCTGGAAATACGAGTCCGCCGGAATCTTTCCGACGCCTCGGGGTCCGGATTTTTGTTAGAATCCCACCGGATTTCGGGGCAAACAAATATTTCGGGATAAGTCGGGATTGTGTGCTCGTCTGTCAAGAAGCTTTGTTATGCTTTTTAGCCGGATGATGGCGCTACTATTTCGGACACATATGCGTATGTCTTTTTGTTCTTTTTTTCTTATCAGAACTGGTTCTGACGATCAACTAGAATCGAGTTGCTCAAAACGATCACGTTTCGGTAGTTCGGATCAACGTTCTCGCAATTTTTCGTCAGTGTTTTAGGTTCGGATTCGATCGACGGCGTCAACTATCTCAACAAAAATTCTAGTTGTTTACCGAAGGTACAAAAACGCATTTTTAATATCACGATCTTGGAATCTTCGATGGGAGGTTTTAAAAACGTTATAAGGACTCAAACGAGTTTCGCTTAAACTTGATATAAAATAGCAATAAACATCCATAAAAAATGGCGTTTCATCCTAAACACTTAACCGACTTATTGGAACCAATTACCTGGGTACCTATGTCCAGTTTTTTAAAGTTGCTACACTAGGATATATTTGATATTTTTAAAAATGGTTTAAGATAAAAAATTCTTTATATTCACACTATCGATTATTTGATGTCTCAGAATCACTGAAAAAGATCACTTGAAAATGTAAAAAAAATGGTTTGATGATTGAGTAAGGTTATTCAAGACCTCCAACCTGACTTGAAACTGATTCCAAAACCTCAAAAACTAATCTCAGATTCAGAATTCTGCTACAGTTTTTAAAAATTTCCTCACTTTTTGATTGAGACTTAGTTCTTTATGTTAAATTTTGAATTAGATTCAATTCATTCCAGCAATTCTGGTTCCATATTATCAAAATCAAAATTGTATTGCTGTTTTCATAGTATGGCTTCTGTATCTAGTTCAAGATTTTGAATTTGAAATTCGATTCATTATTGGAAATGTTTCGTTTTTCATTTCTTTTAAAATTTGAACTATGAAATTCTTTAGTATTTATTTCGTTTAAAATTTCGAAGGTTTTGAACTTTATTCCCATGCTAACTTTAAGCGGAGCAATGTTTCAAAATGGCCTTCCAGAACTGCAAACTCGGAACCAGACCTTGATTTGAAACTTGAAAAAAATTGAAAAGATGATTGCAACCCAAAACTACAAAATTTTATTATTGATTCACGGTTGAGAGCTCTGAATCATATTTCTTATCTTGGTTTATTCGTAAAATTGGTAAATTTGGAATAAAGATTCAGAAAACGTATTGGAATTGGATTCAAATCCAATTTTGAATTCAGGTTCAGCATTCAGATTGAGGATCGATATTCAAAATTGAAGTTCAATTTCAGATTGGAAATGAAAATGAATTTTACAATCAATATAAACAAAATCACTGATGATTCCATGATCCCATTGAGGAATTCGCTAACTTATAATGTTGATAGGTAACTTAATTTAAAAATTTCAGCTTTAAATCACAAATTTAAAATAGAATTTTGTTTAATTTGGAAGTTGGTTTTATGAAAAACTAGCTGATCCCATAAGAACTTCGTTTCGCTTTCTACTTGTTCTACAGTTTTTATGAAAGTCAATTGATAAGCATTTTCCAGATGCACTTCTGAATTCATTGTTAGGTAATAATTGCGAAAATATTGGACGATCACTTTGTCTGTCGCCTGCTACTAAATTTGAAATCAGGAATCTTTTGACCGTGCCAAAAAACCCCCGTGTATAAATTTCGACTCAATCGTTGCATAACAACGCAATTATTGCAAAAAAGCAAAACCACTTTCGATGGCCTTTTAAACAATCTTTGATATCTGGAATCAATTGCCCTTCCCTCAAAACTCCCGTGTGCAAAATTTCAAAGCAATCTATTGTATAATAACGCCAATATAGCTAAAAAGAGTGAAAAATTAATTTATATGGACGACCTCTTTCGTAAACCCCTGGGAAAACATTTGACATCTGAAATCGATTGTCCGTCCCTGAAAACTATCGTGTGCAAATTTTCATCCTAATCCGATGTATATCAACGACAATATTGCAAAAATATAGAAAGGATAATCTGGACGACCCCCTTTGCCGGCCCCTTACACTGAATTTAAAACCTGAAGTCCATTGCTCGTCTCTCAAAACTCTCGTGTGCAAATTTTCGTCTGAATCCGATGTATAATAACGACAATATCGCATAAACAGTGAATAGTTAAATATGGGCGACCCCTTCGGCCGACCCCTGATTTTAGTTTGGTAAGTGAAATCAGATCTTTGGCCCTGATAAATCCTATGTGCAAATTATCATCCCAATCCGATGTATAAAAACGCCAATAACACTAAAATATTGAAAATTTAATATGGACGACCCCTTTTGTCGGCCCCATTTTATATGGACGACCCCTTTGGCCGACCCCTTACACAAAATTTGACACCTAAAATCGATTGCTCGTCTTCCAAAACACTCATGTGCAAATTTTCAACACGATCCGACGAAAAGTAAAGTAAATGTCGCGAAAACAATATTTGTCTTGTATGGACGACCCCTTTCAGAAGGGGTCATCCGAAAATCTAAAAACATTTTTCATCATTCCTGGTCCTAATGAACATCTATGCCAAATTTCAGACCTCTAGATCTTAAAACGGCTGAGTCTATAGAGGACAAACAAACAAACAACAACAAACAACAAACGAAATTTCAATCGCATTTTTCTCTTTCTGAGATAACTGTAAGTTTCGCCCTTATGAAATGTTACGCTAGATATATTTGGGCAAAAATATTATAGAAAAAAGTAAGTGACCAAAAATGTTAATTAGTAAAAAAAACTTATAATTCAGCCCTAAGCTATCGCGATCAGTCTTTTGAGTTTTATTATGTTATATCCTGAACTTTTAGTTAAAAAGGTAGTTCCGTATCCGTGTAAAACACATTCTTAAACAAGTTTTAAATAATTATACATAATGTACTACCGATTTATTTATATATCCATGTCATCCATGTCATCCATGTCATTATCTATATATCACATTTAGATAATATTTTTCCGAATATGAAAAGAAAAAACTATTAAATCTTTCTGAGTTTTTGTTTTATATTCAGCTTCGAAGTTAAAAAAAACGAATTTCAAATAAAAAATCAGATTCGAAGTTCACGAACTTCATTCTAAAGCATAATTTAAACATAAAAAAGTTTCAAAATAGCCATAGATTCATCATTCGAAATTTTTCTTTTTATTTAGATTTGCAATGCGGATAAGAATTGCATCATATAAATAAAGCGTAATAATTGAAACCCAAAAAATCTGAAGTATAATTATGGTTTCATGGTTGAAGGCTCTGAAACTGATTACAATTCTTGGCTTAAACTTTTTAATTTAGAAACCGTTTTCATGTACATTTGAAACATTTGTACATTTCAACATAAAACGTATTGAAACTCCGAAAAAGATTGAAAATTCGAGTTTTGAATTCAGAAAAATTCAGGAACATTCAGATTTAGATTCAGCTCGTAAATGAGTTCCACAATCAAAATCAAATTATCAAAATGTCTATTTCGGTAAGTAATTGTAATTGCAAAAGATCGCAGGCTTATAATTCTGAATGAAAGCTCGACTTTAGAATTTAACCATAGTCAGTTCGTTTGCACAATTCAGCTGAAAATGACGAAAATTAGGTAGAATTTGAGTTTGCTTTGCTAGTTTTCTCTTATGAAAAACTTATTTAAAAAAGCAACCACAGGAATTGAATTTGAATGAAAAGTTATTGATGATAAAGAAACATACGTACATATCTTCCCTTAAATCAATAGCAGCAAATTTTGGGCCCGGTCCGATTGCCAAAATTTTGTTGAAGAATGAAATTTTTCAAGCAAGATATATTAAAATAAACATGAACGATTTATTGGAAACCTGGAATACAAATTGAAATCAGGTTATGTTTTTCGATGGAGAAATAATGATTCAAATTTATTTTTTTCTTGATTTTCGTTGGATAGTTCCTGGATTCTTGTCAAAATTTCCCGGATATTGCCCGGATTTTGGTATGAAAAATCGGAAAAATATTTTCCGAACTTTGCTAGGTTTCAAATAAAATAGCCCGGGCCTTGCAATCTTAAGCTAAGTTACCAAATTTTGTTGCAACTTTACGATTTCAACAATCAATGAAAGTACAAATCCTTATAATCTATTGAAAGATTTAAGAATGTATTTTCAATAGTTTCTATTTAACAAAAATATCTATTCACGTAAAATAATTTATAAATCCCCCTCCCCTCTGAGTCAGTCCTTCCTACGGCCCTGTTTGAGTTTATGAAGTTTTGAACACTGAAGCATCAATTATGTTAGTTTCAAATAGTATCAGTTAATATTAAAGATACATTTAAGATAAACATGAATGTTGCACACGTAAATTAATTTTGAAATTTATTTTACGGTTTTTTTCACGTACACTAAGTTTTTGATGCATCACATCGATTCTACGTGTGTCTTGTAGTGACTTCTTTACTTCTACGTAACTAGCGCATGAAATTCACTTAAAGTCTAAATGAATGCAATTTTTTGTATTTTTCATAAGCGTTTGGTTGTAAATTCTTGTTAGAAAATGCAATTATCGTCGACTTTGTTCACTTGTCTGAGAATTTCTGAGCGCGTTGTATCTCCTTTTTCTCAACCTTTGTGATTATTCCGAGTACCTGAAGAAGTGTCCAGCATAAAACTGTTCAGGGGTAGGTTAGTTATTTCTCATTTGGATTTTTTTTCTATTATTATTATTATTTTTTCATTTTTACAGAATTTCCCAAATCAACCCGTTGGCAAGAGCACCCGCAATTGTGTTTTTTTACAGCAAAATAAGTATTGTGGTAGTGTTTGGCGATTTTTATTGTTCTGTGAAAAAAGGTTGTAATAAATATTATTTTCTGTGAAATTGTATTTGTTTTGCTTTATTTTTATAACAAAAATTAAAAGGAAAACATTGAAATAATGAAATAATATTGATATGGTAGTAATCCCAGCAAACATTTTTGTAGGTATATTTCTCAACAACTTTTTTATACGTTTCATATACATTACAAAATGATCATATGAAACGCGAAAAAACAGCATTTACCTACCAAAGTGGAGGCAATATACATACAAAGTAAAAATGCAAGAGAGTACAGTTTTTTCTCTCACCGCATGCGAACCGTTGCCAGCGACAATATTTGCTGCTTCTGTCATTGGGAATTCTTGCAAATGCACCAACAGATTTTTATCAATCTGGTTGCACTGCTGGTCGCAGAGAGAACATCAAAGCTGTTCTCTCACTTGTCTCACGCGGGAGAAAAAATGGAACGAAATCGTCATACAATCATACAACGTCGCCTTATCTTGGCATGCCAACATGCCTTTTCATGTTTTTCAGGTCCAAATTGAGCTAAAATTTTTTAAATATATTTTAATTGCGAAGAGAATAATTTGTTTCAAATCTGTGCATACCGATTTTTTTAATTGTTTGTACTTTATTAAAGTATTTAATTTTTTTCGATCTGCATCCGATTCAATTTTGTTGGAAATCACCGTATGAAAATCAGAAGAACTCACCTTTCTAGTGCAACTGTTAAATTCACATGCGATTTCAAACGCGGACATTGATTTGAAAAATTTGTAATAAATACTCATGCCTATAGTTAAACTCGGTAAAAAATAAAAAAAATACTAGAAAGACAAAAGAATTAATATTTATTTAGGTTTTGAATAAAAATTTAAAACTAATTTCGTTCCTTTTCTTGGCATGCAACTTCAATCGAAATACACCACCAGTGTTGGAAGCTAGAAAAAATACATGTTCATTAAAGAGGTATTTTTGGGCTGATGTTTTCCCTAAAAATTCATTTAAAACTACGCACAAACATTTTCATACTAATTGGGTTGTATGATAAGATCGTTTCTATCAACTTAAGCTTCGAAATAAGTTGGAGAACATAAGTGATCCGACTAACTAAAAGTCATATCCAAGCATTTTAAATGCAAGAATCGCTATTTGGGAACCATGAATCGAAGGTACATTGGTATGCGTGCCAACAGCATTTGCATTGCAGTCTGCCGAACAGAGACCACGTGGTCTCATACAGAACACAGTGGTTCGGAATAAAAAAAAACACTTAGTGAAATTAAGCAACTCACAAGACTTAGGATGTTTTTCTTATCAAAAACTGTTAGATCGATAACAATTTATGACTTTAGTATATAAAATACATAATTAATTGAGTTTTGGGATCGTTTTCTATTGCTTGGAAACCATATACTCAGATTTAATTTTTTGGATTTTTGTTCTAGTTTTTTTTCTTGGAAACAGAAGTTAGAAGTTCAGGAAAATATCGTTTCCAATTATTCCTTAAAATATTAGATGTGAGTCGAATTGAAAAATGTTTTAGCAAGGTTTACATTCTAACATCTATTTGGCGTGTCAAACCACTGCGCAACGCCCCGGGCATTCGAGATAGCTCTTGCTAGAAGCTCATAACCTCAGCTAACAAATTCAAAAGGGCAAAATTTTAAAATACCATTCAAAGAATTTTTCAATTTCTTACTTTATGAAGTCAAACTCCACAATATGAAGATAGTTGTTTAGTATATAGTGAAAATAACCCTATGTGTCGCAATCGCAAGTCTCCTAGAGTATTTTACTATCAACTTATGGTCTATAAAAATCAAAAGGAATAATTTAAACAATGATTTATCAATGACAACACATCATGATGATGCACAAAACCATAGAAATGTCGTAAATGAATCTGTCTTTAGGTTTAGAATTCCTGAATTTGTCCAGTTAGCATTCAAGTCAGGAAATTCTCCAAAAAAAACTGAGAAAATCTAAGCAATATTTTCAATATTTGGAAAAATCTAATCAATGAGAAATGTTCAAAATAAGATATTTCAATTCAACGTTACAATACCACTTTCACAACAACCACGCTCAAGTCGTTTTTTTTATTACTCGTTTATTTGACACGGCTCAAACTTTTCAGTATTACTCCCGTTCAACTCGTATTTGATTTTTATTTTGATGAAATTGTCTCAAAAAACTTCGCAAAAATTATGAACTGTGAAATCTTTCTAAAAAAAGGAATGTGGAATGCGGAATGTGAATCAATCGGCGCCAGATACGGATATTTTACCTCAATATTCTGGCAGCTAGACCACACCAACTTTTTTTTAAACTCTACGTTGAAAACCTGGACTAGTCTAGATAAGGCCAATGAAATACTTTCCTAGATTGATTGGCTTTATCCAGATTTTATCAGTCCTTCATAAGTAACTTACTGTATACATATTGGAGAAATTTTTTGAAGGGTTTAGTTTAAAAAGTTTGCTTACAAAATATGTTAGTTTAGATTTCATCAAAGGGATTTAATGTTCATATAGAAGAGAAAGTTCAAACCACTCGCGGACATAATTCGTTTCTGAATCGGTCCCTCGGATAAAGGTTTGGTTGTCATTCATAAACCAATGATTCTTGTTCATACACAAATATTCTGAAACAACCTGAGGTGTTTATAATCATCACTTTGTTTAAATGAGTAAAAAGTTTAAAGTTTTAAAAGTTAAAAAAAAGTTAAATAAATTTTTCAAAGGATGTTCTATGGTGCACTCAACAGGAAGGTTGGAATCTTGAAAAAAAAGGGCAAACCGTGCCTTAGGTGCCAAGGTCGGGTACATTTACCCTATCATATCAATATTATTTCAAAACTAATCACATTTGACAAAGCATTCATCATCACATCCCGTTTAACTCATGAACTAACTCACTAAAAATTTACGTAAATTGTAAAGCATCGATTCCTATTGGGCGCGTTTACAGATTCTTTTCGTACCATCTACGCAAAAATCAATTGGATAAAAATCATGTAGTTATTCAGGTAGCCTCGACGTGCAAATTATTTTGGGTGCACGGTTTCTGAAATCTAACTGAAAAGAAAAGTGTCTGATACCGAGATTTCCCGACAAGGAATTCCCGGGAATCGGAAAATTTTGGAAATTCTTGAAAATAAATTGGAAAAAAAAGATTAGATTCAGTAAGGAAATGATTGTCTTACCTTGATAAGGCTTAGACATAAACTTTTTTTTCTTTTTCTAAAAACTGGTAGATAGAATGTCCTACCTGGGATTTCCCGAGCGGAAATTTCCAGGAAAAAGAAGTATTCGGAAATTCCCGAATCCCGGAAAACCCCCTTCCCCATGAGGATTCAGAAAAAGCAAATGAGGCATTCTTCTCTATATACAAAATTTTGAATCATTAACAAAATTTGGTCGATTGAGTAAGGTTATTCAAGAGTAACAATCTTGACTTAGAACTGATACCAAAACTCTAAAACTAAACCAGGTTCAGAAATCGGAAACAGTATCTCAAAATTTTCTCACTTGTTGATGGAAATTTATTTTTGAATACTAAATTTCAAATGATATTAAATTCATTTTTGAGGTTCTCATATTATCAACATCCAAATTAAATTTCTTTTCTCATATTACGGATTCTGAATTTAGTTAAGGAATCTTGAATTTCGGTTCGAATCATCATTAGAAAATAGATATAAAAAGCTGACTTTAAATCATCACTAAAATTTGTTTTAACGTTTCATTCCAAGTTTAATTCAAAGTTTCATTCACGATTTTCGAAAACAAAATGCATTTTCCAAAATAATTTTCTAAATATGGAGAAACTATCCTGAGTTTATTTTTTTGTAATCCAGATTTGAAGCTCTTAAACTTGATTCTTATGCAGAGCTCAATCATAACAAAGTTTCAAAATGGTGATCCGTAATTGAAAACTCAGAATCGGATTCTTCATTTGAAATCAATTTTCTGAATTCAGATTCAAGTCGGATTAAAAATAAATAGTTCAAATAAATTCAGA
This sequence comes from Uranotaenia lowii, assembly GCF_029784155.1. NCBI lineage: Eukaryota > Metazoa > Arthropoda > Insecta > Diptera > Culicidae > Uranotaenia > Uranotaenia lowii. The sequence continues at coordinate 179,580,535 of NC_073692.1, read as the reverse complement.
TTGAAACCAAAAACAGCAGTATTAAAATTATAGATTCATGGTTGGGGCTCTGAAACAAATTTTGCTTCTAAGCTCATATTTCAAATTCTGATCTTGATTTTAAATGAAGAAATCGTGTTTTGTACATTTCAGAAATCGTATTGATATTCAGAATATTCAGAAACAGATCTAAAGCTCCAATTTGGAATTCAGATCCAATTTATGTTAAGGGGGGGGGGGGGTGTGTGGTAGGGTCTAACACTTTCAAAAAATCGATATTTTTATTTTTTTTATTTTCTTATTGTAAAACATTTCAAGAATGTTGTGTCAAATTTTCAAGTCAATTGAAGCAAAACTGTAGAAATTATAGGCCTTTATCTCCTCCTATCTGTTACTGCAAGAAAGCAAGAGCAGAAACTTCAAACGCATTTTTCTCGAAAGCACATTTTTAAAGTCCGTGGACATCGTCATTTGAAAACTACTTATCCGATTCTTTTCAAATTTGGAACATATTTTCTACATATAAAATACCAGACCCCAAAGTTTTTCTTTTTTTGTTTTTTTTTACTTTGGGGAGATTTTACAGATAAAAAATGGCGGATTTTTTCGTGAAAAATCATAGTTTTTACTTCAAACAGCCACAAAAATTTCATAAAAATTTTTTTATGTTAAATAAAAACGTTGGGGTCCAGAAAATCATCTATTAAAAATGTTTTGCTCTGATTTTTTGACTTCAGATGATTCTGTGCTGAGATACAGTGTCCACCGCAAATCTTGTTTTCTAAAAGGCGTCCTCGAAAGTGTTCCATCACCGGTTCATTTTTCAATATTTTTCTACGAAAAAAATACTAAATGTTCTATTAACAATGCTTTGTATAATGCAAAAAAATTGAATACATTTGTTTGAACGATAGCTCTAGAAAAAAATCGTGGAAATGGTGTTTTTTTTAACCCGTTAGACCCTACCCCCCCTTAAGATTTAGCAAGAAAATGAGTTTCACAATTAAAAAAATATTAACCAGATGACTATTTGTTGGGGAACTCGATTAGCAGGAGATAGCAGATTTATAGTTTTTATAGTTAATTCGAATTCTAGATTTATTTTTTTTAACCTAAGCTTGTACCTAAGTTTGTATTCAAAATTCAGCTGAAAATCTCAAATGAGATGCTTAAATGTAAGAGCCCAAATGATAGTTTCAAGAAAACGTGTTTCAATTTGCTTATTTTTCATGAAGTAGAAATATATTGTCTACAGAATTTTAATTTTTTCTATTGATTTCTATTTAAACACATTTGATTGTACTGAAACATGTTCAATATCTATCTCCCCGTTAAAAAAAATCATAGGAAATCACATACTTTTTGTTATATTTTTAACATCACTGAAATTGCAGTTTTTTCAAGGGATCGACTTTGCAAGAATCAGATTCGATGTATTTTAATTTGATGGTAAATATCTTGAATAAATTAAATCCACTATATTTTTTGCGAAGTCATATTTTGTTACTTAAGGAGGCCTTTTAGGAATCTTGCTTAAAATTGTAAACATTTTCAAAAGTTTCTATTTTCAACGCTGGGGTCATGCTAATTCTGTTTTTTTAATCATGCATGTTTGAGCAAAAATATCATGTATAAAAAAAGGTCACCACACCCCCCTCCGCACTCTCATAAGCCAGTTCTTCCTACGTCCCTGACTCTACTGGTAGATACATTGAAATCGAAAACATTGAGTAAATTTATTCAATCAACTTTGGGTAGATAATTTCAATTTGTCTATTCCAATACAGACACGTTACGAGAAGATTTGGAATGTTCTGATTTGCAACACGCATAATTTGGAACTGCCTTTTCGCCAACTTTTTTGAGGCATCAAATAAGTTTGAAATATTTTAGAATACATACTACCTACAAATTAAAAATTTAATTATCATATAGATAAGGTTTCGTATGCAATAGAGCGTTTAACATTTTTTTTTTTACAAAATTTTCCTGGATCCCGAGAATTCCCGGGAAAAGGAACGTCAGATTTTCAAATTCCTGGGAACGTTAAAATGGCCGAGAAATAGACACCCAACTGAAAATTCAACAGCATTTAAAAAACGAAAGTAACGTTGGAACGGACTTACCAAAAATGTTAAAAATATGCCAATTTTGAAGCTGGAAGCCCTCCTGGAAAAACTGGTCCTAGAATCCATCCATGTCACTCAGCTGGTTCCATCCTATCATTTGATCAATTTCAATCTTCCGGATTTTGAAAATTGTTATCACCTACTTTTTCTCGTTATGAAAAATTTAGTTTGTTTTTAAAACATATTCTAACATTTAAATTGTGTCAAGTTTTTATCCTAGCTTCATAAAATGGGGGAACAGGGGGTATAATGCCCAGTGTGGGCAAAACGCCCCACTACGATATCTAGCTAGATATACACTTATTTTAAGAATTCGGTACGCTATTCCCTTCTAATTAACAGTAGAAACCTTTTGTACAAAAAATTAGCATCAAATATGCGATAAATCCCTGCAAAAATCCAAAAATACTTTTCAAGCCATATTCCTTGCAATTTGTGCCTTGACTTTCGTAAGGAATTACGGCATCTGTCCACAAAAAAAATCCCTGACATCTGTTATAATGATGAAGATTGGTCTTGAAAATCATCACAAAACGACAAATTTCCTTATTTAAATATTTTTTCTGTTATTTTGAACGATTTTTAATAAACATGTCTAGGTAAGGCAAAACGCGCCATGTCCGTTTATCTTTAAGCATGTTTCATATTTATTTAAATTTATATGCAGTTTCATCACACCAATTTTAAATATATTTTTAAGTTGAATTGGAAAACATAACTTGAATATAAACGAATATATTCAAAATTCCTGAATTTAATATAGATTTAAATAACTATTCACAAGAATTTCAGTATATCTGGCAGCACTGCGCGAAGCAATACATTTTTCCATCTGTGAAATAGAATAGAAGTGTTTTTACCTGGCAATCACTTTCGGAGGCACTTGGATCAATAAACACTTATTAAACGTTAAACGGCGCGATTGGGTACACACATATGCGCATTATGCCCCTACTGAATCTGAAATCCAATTTTCAACCTACTCTTCAAACTTCATTAAATTTGTGGTCTTTTTTGACCTTCCAGTTATTCTAACTATCAGACTTAGACAGGAAATAAACCAAACTTCCAAACACAATCGAAAATGAAAGTTAATTTTTTCAAATGTATTCTAAAACAAGCCTTTCTTCTTAACGGGGGCATTATGCCCCCTCTTCCCTATATAAAAATAAATTGAAATTTTTCATTCAAACACAGGGAAAAATCTTCAAAATGCTTTTACTAAAACAACCATTAAAAAAAAGAAACTTATTTATCTTTACAAATGAAATCCGAAAACGATATAAAACATCTAAACTTAGGTTTTGTAAAAAATTATTTAAAATTAAAAAACAACGAAAAATCAGCCGTGGGTTTTTTTTATTTCTGATAATATACAACGCTTATTTTCAACGAATACTTAAAAAATCTCCACAAGATTTTTTCAACCTTCGATCAACAAATGACAAAGAGAGTGATAAAAAACCCAAAAATTTTGAAACTGTTGTTAGAAGATTTCCGGGTTTTCCCCTTTAAAAATCGACCAAAATTTGTTTTCAAACATTTTTTGTCACAGCAAACCCCGAATGCATTCCCTGTCAAGTCACCTTCAACTTGTCTACCGCTTGTAAAAATTAACCATTGACCCATCATATTAGCGGCGTCGCCGTGTCGTCGGACTCCTCTTATGAAATTGTGCGATCCTCATCCACTCTGAGCCACCGAGAATGCGCGGGACCGTGTTTTAGTGAATAAAAATGTTTGGGTAGGTAGGTTACCAACAACTCAGAAGTAGAAAATAAAATCGTGAACGCTCTCTCTCCCATACATATTCGCTTTGGCGGGAACACGACATAATTTGAATGTAGGTACGTATTCGCTTCATCGCGCGTGCTCCAGATATCAACGTTTACATATTTTATTCTATTTTTTTGTGTATCCGCCCCGCTGGGGACGTCATAGCTAGAAAAAATAAACAAATAAATATGTAGATATCGGGTTGTAGCTCGATAAAATCCTCGTTTCATGAACTCTTGTTAAGCCGAGGATATTGGAGGACGTTGGTGTATCCATTTCTTGTGGTTTCTGTTAGTGAGAACATTTCATTTGGGTGGTACGTTCTTTTTCTTTTCTGCTACTGCTCATTAAAAGACGCATCATCTTTTTAATATGCTATTCAATAAACTTCTTACTTTTATTATGATTTGGTATAATTTTGTTGCACAATATCAATAATACTCATAATTTTATCACTCACTAAAGGGAGTTGGGAGGGGACTTTTAATGGGGGTTGTTGGTTCATGTCGATGCACGTGTATAATAAGGGATAATCATTTGCAGCTTCACACATGCCTCATTCACAAAAACGTGTCACACAAAAAAGCACTGAATGGAATGTTGCACAATGTTATTTTCATGGGTAGTGTGGGTGTGTGCCAATTGATAATAATTGCAGCAGACGGAATGTGATGTGGTTGCAGAGAAGCGCCATCTAGCAGAGCAAACTGATGGTTCCATTATCGCCCCCGACCAGGAGCAGCCGATTCAGGGGCAGAAGCGCGAAGCTCGTGAGCACCCCCTTGAAGGACTCGGACCGCAGCTTGGTGTAGCAGTGGGATGCATCCGCGGCAATTGAGCCGTACACTCCGATGCGATTGGTTGGGGTTCCCACCACCAGTTCCGGGCCGTTGTTGACCAGGCAGTGGACCGGTTCAGGGCGGTTTCTGCAATAGGGGGGAGAAAAATGTTCACACATTAGGGTGGATGTCTCAAAGTTGATCAGATCGTATTTGATTAAATTAGTTCATATGTCTCATGGTAATTTTGATTGTTCATTTATTTACGTTCCAGAATTTTCAAGTATTAGTCTTCAAATAAGTTTAACGATAAGAATACAAAAAAACAAAATTTGTACAAAAACACAGCATTCTATGAAGGATTATGACACGAATGCCACGAAGATGGTAAAGTGTCACTAATAAAACTTTATAATAAAATATAAAGGAATCATTCACGGTAAGTTGTGTTCGTTATTAGTTTATCGGCCTTATCGAGGAAAAATGATATCGATTTCAGTAAAAACATTTCATTATTATGAAAAACTAGCTGATTTTACCCGGCCTTGCTCGGGTTCATTTAAAATATAAATCAAAATGAGTCTTTGACTTCTAGAAATTATAGAAGCTTTGTATTCATAATAATAAAAAATTTGACCCATGTTTGGTCAAGTTAACTTTGTTAATTTTGTAAATCTTTTTAAAGCTTTGATTGAGATTATTAACTGCGATTATCGTTTTCATAATATTGAAAAACTTATAGTTATGAGGTGACAATTTCCTATGTATGCTTATTCATCCTATCACGAAAAACATGTTAACCCACCCTTTTTTTATGGAGATTTAATAGATTTGGCCATATTTTTTATCTTCAAATATTAAAACTGTTATTTTTTATCTTTCCCCTTTCCCATCTAATGAAAATCTCTACTTGAGTTTATACTGCATTTCAAGATAGATGATCTCCCCGTACAATAGTATATTCACGTTTGATTTACTTAGAAATTTCTAAATAGACTTCTGAACCTTGTTGAAGACTCACTTTGAATGTCTCCAATTGTATGTGTCCTTTTTTTCGCAGTTGAATTTTACACTGTTTTATGATACTTTTTCCTGAATGTTGAAAGATCCACTAAAAGTTTTTTGAAGTTATCAAACACAAACCATCTAGGAACCAAAATCGTTCATTTTTTAACTTTCAAAGGTGATGGGAAATATTAGAGAAACATGAGATATCAAAGAAAGTAAGAACATAAGCCGTATATTTAATAAATTTCTCGAAAACATTTAACGGCTCACCGTAAAGAACTTGAACTCGCAATTCCCGCTTGTCCGCACTTCATGTTTTTCTAATACATCCCATTACCTTTGAAAATGTGATCATGTTCAGGTATGATGATGTACCAAGACAAATTCTAAACATAAGATTTCATTTAATAATGGTATGAGATCTATTTCAATTTGTCTATTCTTGGACACAATTATCCCATTCATTATTGAAAAGACTTGAAGAGTTGTCAATTTAACATCTCTTAGGTATCATTCGATTTAGGTTTTTTTTATGAATTTTTACCAATGAAATTGAATGGTATAAATCTGAAACCTCAGATTTTATTACATAAAGTTTAATGCGTTCGATTTGTTTTTTTTTTTCAGATAATGCATGTACAATTTTTTACCCCCCATTTACATTCCTTGACGACTATCAAAGCTATGAATTCGCAGTCTTCAGCTTATAACTCTGAATTCGAAAACTTTTTCTTTCTCTATGAGGATTTCCAATAATATGAAAATGGTTGGTTTTTAGAAGCTGGAATTTATAAAAAATGGTCATTAGTTTTCAGCATTCCGTTCAAAAAGCTATTCAGCAGAAGAAGTCAATTTATTATGAAGATGAATCATTGCATTGACATTACATACTGCGTATTCTTGTAGACTCTTAATACCCTCCAGGAGCAGTAAGCACCACTTTGAAAACCACTGTTTTCATCAATATATTCGTAACATGCGAGTGGTATTTTTTCATCCATAATGTAGGCTCTTTATTTCATCCAAGAACCACGTGCTTGTGACCCCCCTACGAACAGTAGAAAGAAAAAAGACCGCCAAAAATTTCGCAATGAATTTTTCTATCATCAGCAGGCTTTGATTAGCTATCCAGTACACGTGAACTCTGGATGGTCGTTTGCGTTTCTAATGCCCATCCCTTGGTGATGGTGAAAACAAACCCGCCAAGGGAAACGAAAATCGGTTGGCAAAATGGGTGCCATGACTTTTGGTTCGTGTGAATAAAAAAGAAAGTTGTATGGGAGGGTCCCTTTTCTCAGGTGGGAGGGGCTCAAAACTATTACTAAAACCTTACCATGGTCCAAACACATAACTGTGCCAAATTTCAGGCTGATCGGATAAGCGGTGTGGTTTTGTATAAGGTGCATACAAACATATATACACACTTAGAAAAATCCACGTAGATTTACATGCAACTGCATGGGTAGAAAGGAATCGGCTAATCACAAGTGATAATACTGCACGATTCATGTAAATTCCCGATAGCATTCAATGCTGTTGTTTACTGTATATTTACATTATTTAGCACATCTTACGAATCTTATTGGACAGGAAGTGGTTTCGCAAAATAAAAAAAGTCACCGTTTTTATGCAGAAAAAAATTTATTTCACGTTAATCACACTTGCTGATTGATTAACAACACTTGCACTGATCTTCGTTGACGATTCCGCCGACAACGGCGGCTCGACGGCTGGTTCGATAAGACAGCAGAAAATTGTCGCACATTTGGGGCTTTGGGTTTTGGGGATTCAGCATCAATATTTCCTGTAAAGAACAGCAATTAGTGTGAAATTATCAAGTCAATCATAGTTATTTTTAATATTGATTTACCTTTAATCCGCAACCACGATTTGATTGAAAAAAAAACTAACATCTTTTGCCGACGCAGCACGGGACGGGAAACGAACAGGAATGAAAACAAAACAAAACTGACAAACTGACACCGGCGCTGGAATAAGCGTGCTTTGACATGTAATTTTCATAGAAATGGCTGAGCTGCTATACTCTTTTTCAAAAATTGTCAAGCGACGATGCAGAAATGTAAAATCACTTGTATTGTAAGGTTACATTTTTTTATCTGTGTAGTCCAACTCATCTTTTTATATTAGAAGATCATGAAATTATATTGTATTGCTTTGAAAGATATCTTCTACTTTAACCCTAATCCGCTCTTGACTGTCAATATGACACTCAGGGCCGTAGGAAGAACCGACTCATGGGGGGGGTGTTGGTGACTGATTTTACCTATGATTTTTTTTTCTCAACAACTCATGAGTACAAAAAAAATAAAACAAATTAAATTAAAAACAAATCCATGTGATTATTAATTTTCAAGTACTAATTAATAGTTTTCGTATTAAATAGTTACTTAAGCATAGTGGTCCTTACCCTAGAAGGCGAGCTAAATTTTTATAATGAAACCCTTAGAAAGAAAATATGGAATTTGCTTCCAACGATGATGGTTAAAATTTTTGAATTTATTTAAGAGTTTGGTAGATTAGAGTCTGGTAGTTAATTAATTTAAGCAGGGCCGTGGGAAGAACCGACTCATGGGGGGGGGGTTTTGGTGACTAATGTTTACCTATGATTTTTTATTTAACAACTCAGGAATAAAAAAAATTAAAACAAATTATGTTTGTAACTATGATTATTCATTATTAAGTACTCATTAATATTTCACGTATGAAATGGTAACTTGAAAAAAGACACGAATGCCACAAGGATGGAAAAGTGTCATTGACAAAACCTTTAAAAAAAGTAGCTTTAGAAAAGTGGTCTTAGCCTAAAGGGTGAGCTTTTTTTTTTATTAAACCTATAAAAACAAAATATGAAATTTGCTTCCATCGATGGATTTTTTTTTTGAATTTATTTAAAAGTCTTTTAGATCAAAGTTGTATGATTTGATCGTAAAATAAGTTCTTTTTAGGGTAGCCCTCAATTTCTTAAAAATAAACTTATTCAATACTCAAATCAAACAAGCCCAATCTCCTAAACTCTTTTGCAAATTCCAAAACTCTAACCTTTGATGAAAATAAATACAATTTTCCATAGAAAAAAAAAACGAATCAAATTTGCTCGATGCAAATTTGAACAAAGTTTATGATTTTAGTTTGGAATTTGGCTTTAAAAAAGCTACTATATTAATAATGTTAAACAATACACCATGAAAATAAAAAAAAATTGTGCAGATTTTTAAGTTATCTCAGGATCTTGTTTCTGAAACAGGAAATATTTTTCATAAAGAATAAATGTTTGATTTTTTTTAAATATAATTTAGAATATTTTGCATGAATCAAAACTTAGAAAATTAATTCAAATTCTATTTTATATTTGTGATTTTCAGCTGAATTGTGTGTACATACTAATTCTGATTAAAAACTTTGAAAGCTGGAAATTGAATTGACAATTTTTTAAGTTAATGTTCTCTTGAATTTCTCAACAATTTTATGTTGATTGAAAAACTCATTCACAAGCTGAATCTTTTTCTGAATTTTAAATCTGAATTTAAACCTGAATCCAAAAATTAAAATTTGAATCTGTTTCTGAATTTCTATACGATTTTCGAAATGTACAAAAAATACGATTTAAGAATCTTAATTCCAGATTAGAATTTCATGAGCCAAATCTTAGAGCCCTCATTCATGGATCTATTATTGAAATTCTCTAGTCCTACTTTAATCTTATTTCATTATTTCAATCATTTATTTTTAATCTGTTTTATGAATCTGATTGAAAATGAGAATTTCTAATGATGAATCTGAATCTGGTTTTCAATTTTGAATCGCCTCTTAGAAGCTTTTAGTGTTGAAATTTTGTGTTAGAAAAAAATTTAAGAACTTCTATATTCAATATAGAACAAATCTCTTCGTTTTCCACATTCGGAAAACTATTATCAAAATAATGAAAATGCATTTGATCTTCGAAAAACATGATTCAAATTTCATATGAATGCAAAACCGAAATCGAACACAGGTTTCCTACTTTCTTATGATTATTCGAACTGAAAATCAAGAATCCCAAGCTTGATACACCATAAGAAATACGAAAATATGTAGAAATACAATTCTGGTTATAGGAATATGGAACCAGAACCTCCAAAATGGGTTAAATTTAAAATTTAATATTCAGACCTGAATTTCTATGATGAGGTTGCCAAGATTGGCCCGGATATTTATTATTGAATTTGGGAAAAGTCCGATCCGACCCGATTGCCCAGATTTCATTGGAAATGCCTGGATTTTGCCCGGGATTGTCCTCATTCTCATTCTCAAATGAAACTTAGAAAAAAACAAATAGTATTGTAATTTTTTTACGTGTTCAAAATTTTTGCATCAAGTTTGAAAGAATAATCATTCTAGATTTTTTATGGGTAATTTCTGGGTTTTGACCAAAATTGCCCGGTTTTGCCTGGATTTGGTCAACAATTTTTAAATCGAATACACGGATTCAAAACATTTATTCGGCCCGGATACATGCTGTAAAAAAATCTGACAATCTTATTCTATGCACAAGTGAGAAAATTTTGAAAAACTGTAGCAGAATTTTGTACTTGAAATGGGTTTTTGAGGTTTTTGTATTAGTTTTTAGTCCAGATAGTTACTCTTGAATATCTTTGCTCTACTATCATAATTTGAGTATGAATTCAAAATTTTGAGTGTAGAGTAGAATACCTCGCTTGCTTTTTTGGACACTCATGGGGGGGGTTTAACCCCCAAAACCCCCCCCGTTCCTACGGCCATGATGACACTATTAGAAGTAACGGCTTGTAACTTAATTCGGGTTGCATCCAAATAACAAACAAAAATCTGGGATCTTCAAAGAATTCTTAAAATCTTAAATTTTACATCATTCCTTTTTTTATGGACGCACCCTGAAATTACAAAAGGAAAACTCCGTAATCTGACCTTGAGTGTCAATTTGCGTAAGAAGCTTACTTTTGCAGAACGCAGGGGGTCATTGCTACCATAGCGAGTATTTCTTGATTCCAGTGATAGCCAGTCACGATTTCGCAGGGTTCTTTCTGGAGCATAAATATGACAGCGCGAGAGTATCCAAGAACAATCGATTTCGTTTTTGAGAATTTTCGCCACAAACAGTGATTTGCCAATATCATGGCGATTCGACAGCGTGTGGAAACCAAGCAAAGCGCAGCGTTGTGCATCAGGTGGCAGATTTCGAGGATTGTCCCACGGTAGATCACGCAGAGCAGAACGTATGAATTTTCGTTGAACCGCTTCAAAACGCGCCACCCATGTAGTTTCGAATGGCCACCACACCAGATTTGCAGGTTCCAATATTGAACGAACCAGGCAGCAGTACAGAGCTCGTTGACAAACAGGATTTGTAAATTCTTTATTCAGACGCAAGGATGGAAAAATTCGTTCACCAGCATGAACGCTAATGATTCTCAATCACCGCTCCGTTCACGATGATAGCATCGGCGATGCGAGCGTGAACAGACGACCGCTGATTGGTCGGATTGGCAATCCGAATGAATGAACTTTTAAATACGTTCGGGTGAACGAACCGATGGCCGAAACGTTCGCCGCAGTTAACTGGATCGTTTTTTATTTTCACCACGACGTTCGTTGGGTGAATTGATTCGCAAATGATTGTTGAAACACAATCGCCAAACGATTGCACGATTGCATTCGCGAATGTTTCTGTAACCGGTAAAGGATTGCACCATCAGGTGCTTGTTTTTCGGCTAATTTTGTGCGTGTTTTAGCCCCCGCGCTCGCTGACGGTTTGTTTTCTCATGATTTTATTATAATTTGTGTTCGAATAAGAACATTCAGCACTTTTGCACATTGCGTAGATAACTAAACTGACAAAGGGGGGTTTGAAAATGTCCACTCTTGTTTACGAAGCCTAGGGATTTAGCTTTTGGCTACTGGGACATTTTTTTAACCAAAATTGCCAAATAATCATTTAATTATGTTGAGATTGCAAGAATACAGAATACAAAATTATAACTTTTATATGCGTCACATAAAAGTTATAAAATCCCTCACATAAATATTGTAAGCCGACATAGCACTCAAATATCTGCCTACATCTGGGCGATTACGTGCTTGCCTACTTGAAGGCGTTTTTTTTTGTTCGAATTAGTTTTCGGAAGGAAATAAAAAATTGTGAGGTATTGGCTCGAAATTTTTTTAAATTTTTATTGTTAATTGAAATAACTATAAAAATGCTAAGCCTAATACGTGCGTATGTTTCGCGTTCGTATCCCATTGGGACATAAAGCGAATTCCGCACCGGAAAACCAGCAGCTAAGACGACGTTTATTCGACTGAAACAATATCGACGGCTTTGATCGACACCAGGCCGACGTCCTTGCCTCCTATTTTCAAACCCCCCATTGTCAGTTTAGTTTTCTACGCAATGTGCAAAAGTCCACACTTTTACTAATTATATGTTGAATGTTCCTATTCGAACATAAATTAAAATAACATCATGAGAAAACAAACCATCTGCGAGCGCGGGGGCTAAAACACGCACAAAATTAGCCAAAAATCAAGCACCTAATGGCGCAATCCTTTACCGGTTACGGAAACATTCGCGAATGCAATCTTACAATCGTTTGGCAATTGTGTTTCGACAATCATTTGCGAACGTCGTGGTGAAAATAAAAAACGATCCAATTGAACGCGGCGAATGTTTCGGGCTTCGTTTCGTTCACCCGAACTTATTAAAAGTTCATTCATTCGGGATTGCAATCGTTAGTGTTCATTGTGGTGTGTTAACTTTTTCCTTTCTCGATTGCTTCGATTGGCAGTTAGAATTGAATGAGTTCACCACGGATTGCAGATTGAATGTACTTCGATCCGATTTTTTCCATGCTTGTTCAGACGTATGACAAATCCCAGCATTCGGTTGGCTTTTTCAAGTGTAGCACAGTAGTGTTCCTTGAATGTCATATGACTATCCAAAACAACGCCAAGGTCCTATTATAGTCGTTCAAAGATGGAAGTTTCTTGCGTCCAAATGTTGTGATACAGCACTTAGAAACGCTTAAGGCCAGTAGGTTGACAGCACACCAGTTCACTACTGTATCGAGGAATTGCTGTAGTAACTGACAATCTGCAAACTGTTAACGTTGAGAAAAAATTTCAAATCGTCTGCATACATACATAAGTACTCCGCATCCAAAAAGCAGCATGTTAATATCATTGCAGAACAGGGTGAACAATAAAGGGCTCAAATTACTTCCTTGGGGTACTCTTGAAGTCGGAATGAAATCTGAAGATTCAGATGTTCCGATTTTAACAGCTAGACGACGATTTGTTAAATAGCTTCTGAGCCACGCACAAAATCTCTAGGATAATACCAGGCGTTCAAGCTTTAAAAGAAAAATTAAGTGATTTACTGAGTCAAACGCCGCAGTGATGTCCGTGTAAATTGCGTCGACTAGTTTGCCAAAATCCATATTAGATATGCAGAACGATGTGAATACTGCTAGATTAGACGTTACCGAACTTTTCGGAAAAAAAACCGTTTTGATTGTCCGAAATCCAGCTCCTGCAGGCTGAAAAAATAACATCGTTGACAATCCTCTCTAGGATAAGGTTGCCAGAATTTTTTCCACTCCCATCCGGGCCTAGCAATTCCGGGCATTTTTTCAAGAAAACCTGGCAAAATCCGGGCATGGATTTCAATTTTTCAAATCCAAAAACCGGGCAAAAACCGGGCAACATTTAGGTGTTATTATATATAAAAGCAAAGAAAAAATGCAAAAAAAATGAAAATAATATTTTATTAATGTAATTGCAGACTTCCAAAAAGTTTTTGGAACACTTAAATATTTAAAGATTCATAAAAGTAAATCAGTGAAATTATTTGAAACAACCGTTGAAAATTTCCACACCGCTAATCGATTTTGCTGAAACTTAATCAAAAACTTCGATTTTTTTTTAGTTTCTTTGTGAAAATTGTGAAAAAATCCGGGCAATATCCGGACTTTTTTCACGATATCCGGGCAACCGGGCCGGACCGGACTTTCTCGAAATTTTGCATCAAATATCCGGGCAAACCCGGAAAAATTCGGGCAATCTGGCAAGCTTACTCTAGGACCTTCGAGCAGGAAGCTAAGTAGTAATGTGACACAACGATAATTGCGAGCTTCTTGCTCATCACTCTTTTTTGAAGACTGGGCTCATGAAAGATCTTTTTCAGGTGGCAGGAAACTGATGTTGTTGTAAGGAGAGATTGAAAATATAAGTCAGGGGCTTAACAAGTATAGTGAAACAATTTTTCAACACTCACGCAGGTTTTTCATCCTGTCCGGCTGAGGTAGAGTACTTTAAGTTTGTTGTTAGCCTCGAAAACCATATCCGCTCTAACAACAAACACGTCGAGATTCAACACATCGGTGGACAATCGTGTCACGGCTGCGCTAATTTGATCATCTGTTGGCGATTGGATTGAAAATATGCTGGAGAAATGCTTTGCGAAAAGGTTACATTTGTCAGCAGATGATTTTGCAATCCTGTTATCTAAATGTACCTCCGCAGGTAGGGCAGATTCCTTCCTTTTGGATTTAACAAAATTCCAAAACATTCTCGGGTTCCGTCGAAGCTCACTTTGAGTCCGATTCACATAGCAGCGATAGCATAATCGATTGTAGATTCGATATTTTCTGGTAGAATCATTAAGTTTAGATCTCATGAATGGGCATCTAGAATTAGTAAATGCTCGAAGCAATTTCGAGCGCAGCTGTTTCAGTCGTTTTAAGCGAGAATTAGTCCAAGGAGGTCTATGTGGAGGACGAACCATGGGTACAGATTTGTCAAAAACATCGTCCATAATTGCGCAGAATGAATTAACAGCTACGTCTACGTCTATATCTTTGGAGATTTGTCCAGTTCACTTCAGATAGACATAATTTCATGAGATCGAAATTAGCACGACGGAAGTCATGCGCAGATGGGTCGAAAGCCTCGACAAAAGCGACCGGACTCGGGAATGCAATGTTGAACTCAAGCGGAGGATGGTATACGTCTACCACAGTATAACTTACTTCAATTACGAGGCTGTTCAAGATTGAGTCATCCGTAAAAACCAAATCCATCGTCCGGTTTTGAAATTTTTTTACACCGTTTCGTTGATGAGTTCCGTTCAAAATAGTAGCGCTCACCACCACCACGTACTGAAGCAGAATTGATCATCAAGTTGTTGCTACCGCTAGGAACCCACAATAATTGTGATTAATTAAAATCACCGAGAAAAATATTACCGGACAATGGCTGTTTCAATCTTGCTTCTGATAATGTCTCAACATGCAACTTTTATACTGAGCTATCCTGATTTATTTCAGGAGGGATGTACTATAAACTGATCAAAAGTGAACTGTGTTCACTTTTCTATTTATTCAATTTATTTATATTCAAAGTATTCCGTCTCACGACATAACTTGATGAACATAATTCCTAAAATTCACTTGGTCCATGGCAACGGTTCTCCAACTTTTCGGCATCTCACATACGCAAGATCACTTTCCACTTGGTCTTACTACTTCGCTCTTTGCGCCCCTGCTCGTCTTGTTCCTAACGATTGGCAGCAAACACTTGGTTTGCAGGACAGTCGTCCGGCATTCTCTTAACATGTCCTGTTCAGCGTATTTGGCCAGCCTTCGCCACCTTCTGGATACTGGGTTCACCGTAGAATCGCCGCCACGTGCAGGATCCACGTTTCGTGCCCGTACAAGACAACTGGTCTGATGAGCGTTGTGTACAGGTTACACTTTGTGCGAGGGCTAAGTCTTCTCGTCCGTAGTTGCTTGTGGAGTCCATAATAGGCACGACTCCCGCTGATAATTCGCCGCCGGATTTCACAGCTGGTGTCATTTTCTGCGGTCACCAGTGAGCCGAGATAGACAAAGTCTTCGAATATCTCCAGCTCGTCGCCATCGATCGTGACCTTCTTATTACTGCACAAGCGGGTTCGGTCGGTCTCGGATCCGCAGGCCAACATGTACTTCGTCTTGGACGTATTAATCATCAACTCAATCCTTCCTGCTTTGCGTTTCAATTTGCAATTGATCTCCTCCACCGCCGCAGATGATCTGCCGACTACATCAATGCCGATGACAAGTAGATAAGTTGACTGGATCTGTTGAAAATCGTGCCCCGCATTTCGCCCACCGCTCGTCGAAAAACACCTTTTAGCGCCACGTTGAACATGCTGGAGGATAGACCATCGCCTTGTCGAAACCACCTGCGCGATTCGAATGAACTCGACAACCCGAAATTCGATCACAGCACTGCGTTCCATCCGCAATTGCCTTGATCAGTCTGGTCAGCCTCCCGAAAAAGCCATTCTCGTCCATAAAATTCCATAGCTTGTCACGGTCGATCGTGTCGTATGCGACTTTGAGTCGAAGAAAAGATGGTGCGTAGGGACTTGGTGTTCACGGCATTTTTAGAGGATTTGCCTAAATGTGAAGATCTGGTCCGTCGTAGAGCGTTCCCCCCGTGTGGCGTTAGGTGGCGAAGTAGGATTCGGGACAAGACTTTGTAGGCGGCATTGAGAACAGTGATCGCTCGGTAGTTCTCACAGTCCAATTTGTCGCCCTTCTTGTAGAAAAGGGAATATTACCCCCTCCTTCCATTCCTCCGGTAACTGTTCTGTGCCCTAGATCCGGAATATCAACAGATGTAGGCAATCAGACAACATGTCCGAGCCAATTTTGACGAGTTCAGCTGCGATGTTATCCTTCCCAGACGACTTGTTGCTCAGCTGGCGAATGGTTTCCTCAACTTCACTCATCGTTGGGAGTGGCTCCTCTATGTCGTTGGCAACGCCGGCGATGTAGCTTTTCTACCATCTTGTTCTCTCGGCTGCGCCAATCAGGTGTTCATCGAAGTGCTGCTTCCACCTTTTGATCATTTCACGATTGTCCGTCATGATGCCTCCGTCCTTATCCCAGAACATTTCGGCTTGCGGCATGAAGCCTTTACGGAATGCGTTGAACTTCTGATAGAACTTTCGTGTTTCCTGGGAACGATGCAGTTGCTCCAGCTCCTCGAACTCCTCCTCCTCTAGGCGGCGCTTTTTCTCCAGAAAAGTTCGGACTCGCTGCCCTTCCCACTGTCGGTGATTTTGCATGTTTCGACGAGTCCTTTTTTGCACTACTGCCGCCCGCGCAGCTTTCTCTTCATCCATCACCCTCTTACACTCCTTGTGGACTGTCTATCAAAACGTGGTCGATCTGTGAATGCGTTTGGTACGGTGATCTCCAGGTGGACTTGTATGCGAGGCGATGCTAGAAAAAAGGTTCTTCGTTCGGTCGTTCGTTTGGAGACGGCGAAATCTACGATTCTTAGACCGTTTTTGTTGGTCAGCTGGTGCGCGCTGAACCTTCCATTGTCGGTTTGAATTCTTCCTTTTGGCCGACTTGAGCGTCAAAATCCCCGATGACGATCATGATATCATGTTTTTGGCAGCAGTCGTATTCACGTTACAGCTGCGTGTAGAATTCGTCTTTGTCGTCACAGGTGCTTCCAAGGTGAGGGCAGTGCACGTTATTGATGCTGATGTTGAAATCACTATAAAAGCTGTTACAGCTCTGGTAGATGGTGCAACCATATCAGAACGCACGTGCCCTGGAGCTCTTCCAGAATACCTCCTGCCGCGCTAGGATGTCGAATATGCGGCCCTTCAATTCGTTGGAAAGCACGTGGGTTCTGGCCATGAAATTTAGAGATCGGCAGTTCCATGTTCCAAGTTTCACATCGTTGGTCCCTTGCTGATTTCCATCCGAAATTTCTTGTTTATTACTCGTTGCTGGTTGCTGGTGCAACAAGTCTAAAAATTTCTACCACTTTTTTCCAACACCAGTGAACTTGCTCTAAAAGAGACCGTTTCCAGCGAAAAAGTTAAAATGGCCTAAGATAACATGGCACGGCACACTTTTGCTTGGAACGGCAGTACATGTCGTTAAGTAAATATTATTAAACTGCATGAATATGGTTTATAAGAATTTTGAATTAAATTATAACAAGAGCGTCAATATAAATTGAAAAAGTTTTTTTTTTAAATATCTGTTAGAGTGTCCATTTCCCGGCCGTTTTTACGTCCCCGGGATTCGGGAAATCTGATCATCTTATTTTCGGGAACTCCCGGGATCCCGGGAAAAATTGAAATAGGAGATTATAACCCTAAAACTAAAAAGTCTTAAACTTAAGATCTTAAGTTTTTTTCACCTTGAAAATTTAATATGTAACAATTTGAAGACCTGTTTTTAAGGCTATCAACATGCGAATTCTTAGAGATGTTTGGAATTACCGTTATCGAACCTTTATTTATTTTCAAATGGTTTTGAGGTTCCATTCTTTATTACGAACTTTCTACCTTTTTTAAAAAAAAATCATAAATATTAACAATTGTTCGAAGTAGCTCATTGAGACATTAAACAATAAATAAGTTTACTTAAAAAGCTGTAATCAAATTTCAAAAGATGCCAAAAGTTGAAGAAATGAAGAGTTTTTTCAAAGAAATATTTTAAATTTCTAATAATCTTGTTGAGGGTTAGCTTTCAATAAACCAACCGTTATAAAAAAAGGTAGGTAATTATAAATATTTAATAGTTAATTGAAAAAATATATTGTTACACAAAAATATATCAATGACATTTTTTTTCAAAAAGTTAAAAATTATCATTAAATTGCAAAGTAATTAAATGATTGATTTTTTTTTAAATATTGAGTTGGGAAAATTATTTATTATTAGGAATACAAGTGTGCAACCTCATGTTTTTTTTTCTTTTTGACTCTTAAAGGGTGTCCAAGATGAAATTACCACACTATGAGAATGCTTTTTAACCGTTGGGTAGAATTTAATGAAAATTTGGGTGGATTTAGCTCAAAATGCATCGTTTACATCCTGCAAGTTTTAAAGTTTTCAATTCCTGTGATCAACACTCGCGAAAATGGAATCGAAAGAACACTTTACTTTTCAATCGCTTAAAATTTGATGGCAATAGGATGAAAACTCGAATTTTGCGAATCAATTTTGTGTGTTGCAATTTCATCGTGGACACCCTTTAAACTCTTTAACTACTCGCATGTTATTTAGAATATTCCAAAATATGTACTCACTTCATATTAAACTGCAGATTGCCGGTGTGCGGATTCCAGACGCTCACCGAGTAGTCGAAGCTGGTGCTAACCAACTGCCCATCGCTTGGCGCCAGGAGCTGTATCAAGTCGCTATCGTTAGCCCGCCAGGAGGACACTATGAATCCGGTTCGGCCATCCAGCACCGTAATGTGTCCACTGCTAAGACCCACCGCGATCCAGCTACCGGAGGGAGCAACGGCCACAGCCCTTACTGATCCTACCGGGGCCTGCGAAACTCTCCATTCGTGGCAGTAGCTGAAGGTGCGTGCATCGATCATCTTGATGCAACTGTCGGCTGTTCCGGCTAGTACTAGGGCACTTGGCGATGGGAATGTTTTGACCACGGACACCGGTGTGTACTTGGGAACATCAAGCTGACCGATCTGGGAGCCCACGAAGGGATCCCACAGGTGGACGCCTGCGTCGCAGGAAATTGTTAGTCTGAAATGAATTTTTTTAATTGGGACTTAGAAAGAAGATTGGTTGAGAAAAACGTCTTACCTCAAAGACTCCAGAAAAGCAAGTGAATGCACCGACTTCCGATGGTTGGTGTAGGTGAATTGACACGAGGAGATCTTGCTTCCGTCGCCTTCGCTTCTCAGGGACCAAAGTTTGACGGTTTTATCTTTCGAAGCCGAGATGAAACTGTTTTCGTTGTCTAGCGCTAGGATAGCTTTAATTGAACTGGTGTGGCCGCTGTAGGTTTGCAGTTTGATCTGTTTCAGGTTGAACCGATTGTCTTTGTCCGCTCGACCAATTTCGTGTTCCCAGTAAGCCAACCAGTTGCCACGAAGGTTTCGGGAGCTATTGATCTGTTCCAGCCGATAGGTTACCATTCCCAGCAGCTCTTTCTGATCCTGTTCGATTTTGTTGGAGTCGTCCCGAACTTCGATGCGGTTGCCGATTATATTGGATCCGAACGAATTGGAACAATTGAGCGAGTCAAGATTGGTTTCTTCGTCTCCTAATTCGGCTTCCACATTGAGTCCATCACGAGTATCTCGATAGTGAGTTGGTTGTTCGTGATCGTGACACAAGTTCAAGATAAGAGGCATGTTTTTCAGTGTTTGTGACATCTCTAGTTGGCCGAGGTAGTTAAGAAAAGGTAGGAAGGTACTGTATGCAAGATTAGGGGTGAATACGTCACGAATTTCCTCCATAGCTTTGGAAGCCGTTGCGTGAATGTTTTGATGTGCAGATGATGTAGCACTGAGTGAAATGTTTAGGACACTTGGAGGAGTGTAACTATCCAGCGGTTCCTGCCCTTTTACTTGTCTAATTTCTTGACCTTTGACCTTAAGCTCCCGCGTTCCACCCTCCCTTCTAAACTCAATGTAGTGAGAATCTTCAGTTCCAGAGCTAGAAGGACTCATAGGTTGGTTTCTCATCTCTACCAAGTATTCGTTACGTCCGTACGCTTTGTCAAATATGAGGAAAAAACGCTGCAAAGCCGGAATACAAATATGCTCTCGGGTCATTTCTCTCCCGATTCGTATCGAAATAACATATAAAGTGTCGATCAGTTTTCTCGCTAATACTGAGCGTGCCAAGAAACCACTTGGCATTACAAACTTAGTAGACTCCAGCAGCCGTATAATTGGGTGAATGATCGACCTCAGCAAAAAATCTTGCAGTTGATCCATGAGAGCAGCGTCGTTCAAGAATGGAATCAAACACTTTACCAATTGAAGAGAGCTGATCAACCCACCTTCCAAAGTTGGTGTGGTTTTCTTTCGACAGTGTGCAATCAGCTCACTAGCATGAGGAAAATATTGCAGCAAAATGAACTGATCACCAAAGAGAGCAGCTATCGAAGCAAGACATTCGATTACACGTTGAGCCGAATCGTCCCCGATAACACATCCGTCAGCTATTGAAAAATGGTTAAGACTTCCCGCAGGATGTGAATGAGCATTCGTTTCATTGGGGAGCAAATTTTCCGGCCCCACATAGCAGAGCGTCAGCATCTTCAGCAGATTCCGTGTCAGATAACGAGCAGTCAGAACTGGACCCAATCGATGTGACAACCAGATCAAACTTTCCGAACTCATTTCAGAAATTCGTGTAGATCGTGTTTTTCCGGGTTCAGAGTTCTTTGACACATTGTGAGCTACACCAGTCGTATTTTTGGCTGCACCTTCAACTTTTTCTTCTCTCGGAGTTTTGGATAAGAACTCCATAGAGTCAATGCTCTTCTTGCTACCAATTTCACAACCAATTGAATTCAACTCAATACTCCTCCGGAATGAAGAAGGAATTGGAATAGTAGGAGACTTCAAGTCCCCTGAAACTTCCAATCCTACCCCTCCAAGGTCTAACGGTTCTAATTCTCTAGCATGTTGAGCGTCTTCATCTAGCACATCTTCAATGGCTTCCTCTGCTTGCGAATGATTCAACGGAAGATCAAAACTAGTCGAATCCTTAATATCAAAATCATCTATGATCTTCTTCATTGCTGATTCCATCTCCGTATCGCTCGCCTCATCAGCTCCACCACCTTCCATCACAGTCAACAGCTTCCTATCATGCTGAATATCCTCCTCAAAGCTAAACATCTCCTCAACATCTTCCTCCAGCGATCCCTCATCCAACGGTAAATTTTGAGCAATCGTCGGCGACAACGTTTTGTCCGAAGCATCCGGAGACACCAGAGTATTCGACATCGACAACGAATCATGATGACTCAAACCACCGGCCGCAACCCTTACTCCATCGGCACTACTATCGCTTTTCAGCTTGAAATTCCTGCAGGACCTCGATCGTCGGAACTCCCCGCCGTGCCCGAATTCCGTAGCCGGGAGATTCTCGTGAAAGTGATACGGCTGGTTCAAATCCGCATCCTTGTAGCCTCCGACCGCTTCCACCAGAGGTGCGATGAAGTTTTCTAGGAAACAGCGCAATCCAAAACGTACGATCAACTTCAGCAGAAAACTGTGGTGGTACAGTTTGACGGACTTGCGGGACTTGAACGACGTATTTCGAGTGAATTTTAGAGTACCTTGATCGGTGTTCGTGGCTTGTTGCGAAGGTTGTTGAGCTGGTTTTGGTGTCTCAGTGTCTTCCGACTCGTAGATTAACAGAATAGGTTGTAGCAGATGCCGTTGGGTACCTGAAATAGATTAAACAGAGTTCGTATGATGTTACTAAAATAAACTATTTTTTTGTTTGTGAAATTCGCAATAGTTATGAGAATGAAAAAAAAAATGCTGTAAAGTCGTATGAAAAATGAGCTGTGTTATGTTTTTTGATACCTACTTAGTAAACTATAGGAAGGGTTCAACGACAATTACCTTTCATTCCAAGTGCGGTGGCCATCGGGTCGAACAGGTTCCACGCAGCCAGTATGGAGGTATCGTCCGCCTTAATGAGTTCTATAAAATGCGGTAGCAGCAGTTCGACCGTCGAATATTGTTCCGTCGAACAAGGTTGAAGCAGTCCCTCGGTGAGAGCCATGCAGCAGTTGATTTTACACTCAGCTATCCGCCGGCGGAAGTCGATTCTTAGTTTGTCGAGAGTGGCAAAACGAGAGCAGTTTTTGCCATCACAGTCGAAGAATGTGTATAGGTCTAGGAGCGAATTGCACTCCTCGAAGTAGTTGAGAGATTTTACGGTTTGGTAGATTTGTAGGAAAGGCAGTGGAAATGGGATTAACAGATTGGCAAGCAGGGGTTGAAGGAATTGATGAGGTGACGGAAGTGGTAGTCCCTTTTCCGTTACCACTGTATCACAGGAGGGTTGTTCTATTCCGAGAAGGATTTTCGTGGCGTAGTGAACACAACTTGGTAGGTGCCGGGAGTCTTTTTTGAACAGTTTTAGGCAGGACTCGAGTCGGGAATCGAAATCTTGAAGGGTGCAGCTCCCTAGGGGGCGGATCTTTGCCGGGAGGAAAAGTTCGACGATTAGACAACCGAGAACTTGCAGATCTTTGATTCGTATATCGAGAAGATGTTGTTTGAACGCATGCTTGGAACTTGTTTGGTGGTGGAGTTGATTTTGATATTTCAGGTTTTGGAACATTTTCCTGTCTTTGAGAAGGTACGCTTCATAGGGTTCGGAGAATATTCTGTTGGTGTAGGCATTGCCCTCGAGTGTTTGTTCCTTGTCGTAGCTACTTCCAGAGGTGCTGACGTTCCAAAGGTTGAAATCGTGATCTAGCGTTTCCTGTTTTTGAGAACTTGTTGAATCCGCCATGCTGGAGTGGAAAGTTTTGGCCACGAAGACTCCAAGGTTTTCAACAGCGTTGAGTTGAACGATTGGGTTGTAGTTCTTTGGCAGTACCAGGACTGAAGGAGTTTTGGCTTGAACGCTGATGTGATAGCTGGTGGATCGTTCCATCGATTCGGATTTGAAGGCGCCACTAGATCTGAGATTCTGAGAGGAATACCGATTTTGGGGAGATGATGCGAATTCGGGGTAAAATCCGGAATCCGACTCTGAACCAACGGGTCCCATTCCCTGATGAGTGAGATCTTCGGAGCTTCTCGTTAGGCGTTGCCTCGATTCGTGCTGCGTGTGTTGCCTGGGTGGTGCTTTACCGTTCCAGATGTTTTGGAATTGGCGTGATGGATGAGGGCTAGTAAACAATTGAACTACTCCTCGTTGGCAGAGATTCTGATGTTTGTCTACTAACGAAAGACAAACATTTTTGGATTTGACAGCAGATGAGCCTCCCAGCTTGTACCCAAATGTGAGATCTATCCAGTGATGTAGTTTTTCCGAAACATATTGGCTTTCCAAGGTTTCCCGATGTTTGGCTATAAAGTCTTCAGGACAAGTAGCCCAAGCTGGAACTTCCAAGTCAGGTAGATCTTCATGAGTGCTTTTGAAAACCGTTGGATCAGAGAAGAATTCTGGAATACATTCATCTGGAGTCCAGACTTGGAGCCGTTGAATCGATACTGGGTATTCAGCTGGAACCCAAATTGGTCTAACGTATTTGCAAAGAACTTTCTTCGGAGTTCTTCGAGCCATATACACAAAATAAGTTATTTCAGAGAGCACGTCCGATACGTGATGCGCAACAGTTCCTTCTGTAACACCAGCAGCCTGGTATGTGAGATCCAGCTGAGCATCACCCTTATTTAGCCGGTACTTAGACTTCTTCAAATCTCTCCAGGCTTGACCATTGCGATTGGTGAAATCTGTTACCCACGGCATGATGTGATGGTGTTCAGGACACCCAAATCTTCTGCCAGCAAAATTATTCAGAACGGTGAGGTAATCAAAATTGGATATCTGTCCGTGACACCACATCTCACAATAATCTTTCAATGAATACTTCAAATCTAATCCTTTCAACAGCCGCAGTTTTGATTTCCGGTTCAATCCCAAACGGCTTATATTCATTTCGTCCATCTGGCTTTGCAACTCCGCATCAAACTCTAGCAAATTCGCCTCCAAATTTGGAATAACCCTGAGCCACAGATTTTCTGTCAAATAAATATCACCCAGCCCTACATTTCCCATATTCAATCCCCGGTCATGCATAGATTTCATCAAGTGCAGCAGCTGATAAACCAAAAACATAGGTTTGTTGTGAGACTTTTCCAGGATCGCCGGACTGTACGTTACACAATCCAGCAGATTATTCTCAACAAACGGATAAAATACCAAATATAAGTGATGATTGCTTTCGATCGCTACCAGAAGCGGATATAGGTTAACGTGTGCCGGTGCCACAACCGAATTTCCCTCCCCCGCCGTTTGATGTTCCTCTCCAGCTTCCAAACGTAGCACCCGGCATCCGTAGGTTCTGATCAGCGCCTCCCGAAGGACAAAGTCGTTCGGGAAGAGTGCCGTTGATATGTTTCCGTTGTTGCTGTCTTGTGGTTGCTTCTTTGTACTGTTAGGATTAGTTGTTGAAGTGGAAGAAGATGGTCCACCTCCGGCCACCATTACCGGGGCAAACTGTTGCTGCAGATCGTTGGGCCGGGAAGCGCCGTACTTCCGGTAGGCGGCTTTCCAGAGATTCTTGTGATTGGTACCGGAAACGTACTGGAGCAGCTGCGAGTAGTGCAGTGGATCTTCATTTTCCGATGAGTGGGCATCGCCGTTGTTCAGGTTGGCAAGAAATTTGTTCCGTGGCAGCGGAATCACTTTGGTTGGTTGCTTTTTGTAGATCTGAAATTAAGGAAAAGACGATTACTTGTTGATACAATATCAATATGTTCTGTCACTTAAGCCTATAATTTTTCATGTGAAAAGTATATGTCACACATAGGGTGACCAAGCACCTGGTGCGAACTGGGTACCTCCCTTCTCTAAGGAAATTCGTATCGATCGTTAAATCATCTTAATCTTTAATGATTGCACTGTACATGATGTTCACATTGTTTCTCAATTTTCACCATTATTGAGCTTTCGATTTTTCACCATTATCAATTTTGAAAGGCGTATTTACTTTAACTTGTTGACTCTAGCGAACAGAGCGCCATTGATCGGGGCACGATGGGCATTTTCTGCCGTAGAGTCTAGCAGCGAATTCAATTCGATGAAGTCAACTGAGTTATAGAGCTACAGCTTGACTAGTTTACATCTGAAGTTTTGGCCTATTGGTAAGGTTTTTTTAAGGTTTCTTGACTTCCAGACTTTTTGTATCTCTTCCAGACATTTCCAGATTTTTGAGTTTGGACATTATTTTTTTTAAAGAAATAATCAATATTAAAAACTTTCGTGGTAAAATAGCAGATAAGATGCGATTTTGTTGTTGAAAAAAAAAGAGGAATGTTGCGAAGTTGTATGTAAAACAAAGAGTTGGGCATACAACGTTTTACTGCCGATGCTATAACAAAGGATCAGCTGCATTATTGCGATCTGGCGACCCAAAAAAAAGGTCTTCATCTATAAAGTGTGCGCCTTCCAGACTGTTTTTTTAAGATTTTCCAGACATTTTTTCACAATATTTGGCACGTTTCAGTGTCTCTCATGAGAATTGAGTGATTTTCGGAACCATGGTTTCATGTCTTTGGATATCACTTGGACTGTTCAGGATCTCCCCTGCCTGACGGATTCAGCGATAGCCTCAGATATTTCTCGTAGGAATTAAACACACTCATTCCAAAACATTAACTGACTTAGTGGACTGTATTTTTTCAATTATTTCAATTGCTTAACCACACAAACTATGGCTACTTAGGCCTCTGACATGGTCCCAAGGACCGCTTACTATGTGTCTTACTCTGATGATTGCTGGTCGGGAAAAGAGGTCGAACCAAGGACCAACTTTGGCTCGACCCTGATAGGATCATCTTCGGTTCCGATGATACCCGATGTTTTTGGCGCGCATTATTGCCGTTAAAGCCAGCAGCATGGTGATGCTTTTACTGGGTCCTTTTTGAAGCTTAGGGTGGTTCAACTCGTTCCAGAACATGGACATTGTTTGCAATATTCCACTAGAAGCCTACATCACAAGGTAGGATTTCGAGCATTACTCTCGATGTCGTCACCGTCGTCACGATGAACTCACCACAGTGAAAAAATATTCCGCAGTGAAATGTCAAATCGGTCAAATCGGTTTATTCAATGACAGGTAGAAATTGGTTTCGATCGGTAAATGACAGACATTTAAACAATGTTTTGATCGATACTTGTCGTACCGGTGCTTAAATTTAAATTCAAATTTCTCAAAAAAACATATTGTTCTTCTTCAAAACATATTCAGATTTCAAAACGATTGATTTAATAAAATAATCCAAAAGTCCTTATCTATTCAAACAATCAATTTAAACTAAAATTATGAATTTAAAGTACTCCCAAAAAGTATTAATCGATCAAGGAGTAACGAGCTTTAGCGATTGGTTTCTTTTGAAAAACTTATTGGAAGGACGTTATGAATAACTTCTAAAAGATAGCCATTTTTTTGTTCCTGATTAAAAATTGGCAAAAAAATTCAACATTACTTTTAATTACTGATACAAACGAAAAGGGTTTTGTGAAATTAAAATGCATCAGTTCACTTCTGTTCGTTAATATGGCTGCTTTTCAGTTCTCTCTGAAACTCGTAAGTATGGAATAATTTCAAAAAATTTCCAATTATTTCCATACTTTTTCTTAAGCACACATTTGAATAGAGCGGAATCTATGTTTTTTATACCAATGAACTCTGGCCACTCGCATGATTCTCATTTACATTTATTCGTTGAGAAACTCTTTCAACAGGTACATTTGTTAGTCGAGAAACTCTTCCAACAGGTGCTATTAAATGATGCCCAAGCGTGTTTTAAAGTTTATATATTCATTTATTTAAGTCTTTGACTGCTGCCATACAGACTGAATATTAAAATTAACTTATGTTTAAATTAAAACTATGTTAAAGCTAGGGAACGTTACGGATTACACATTTAAACGTTGATTTGGATAAATTGAAGTTAAACAAGTCTGAAACATCGTTGAAGACTTGACAACATCGATTAAGCGGGTGATTTTGTCTAAAAACTTTTATGCTTCAAGGTAGCCAAAAGGTGGTTTGGTTACGCAAACGGCGGGCTGGGGCGTGCAAACTCAAGCTTTGGAGCAATTGTGGAGAGTCTACAGCGTTTGTCAGGATATCGCATACTAACATTCGCTGCAAATATGTTCTTCTTTGGCCTAGGGACGGTATAGACAAAAGAGCACACCTTTGTGGGTAGGGTGGTAGCCTTACAGGGTCTAGCCATGGCAGTTGACGCAACGCATAACGAATAAATTTTCTCTGAATTTGTTCGATTCGTTCGATATGGACAGAGTGGTAGGGTGCCCAAACTGGTGCCGCATACTCCAAGACACTTCGCACCAAGGAGCAGAACACTGTTTTGAGAGCGTATGGGTCCTCAAAGCTCAAAGTTTTTCGTCGCAGGAATCCAAACAAAGCGATGGCTTTAGCTGTTGTTGTTGCGATATGCTGATTAAACAAGAGTTTCTGATCAAAGGTTACTCCAAGATCCTTAATTGTGACAACTCTTTCGAGCGGAGTGCCACCAAAAGCGTGATCGAAGACCAAAGAGTTTCTGGTTCTTAAAAAGCTGATACTCTTGCACTTACCATGTTTTCCACACCATGCAAGAAGTCTGTTAATGTCTTCTTGGAACGCAGCGCAGTCCACTCGTGAGTCAACGATCCGGTAGATTTTCAAATCATCTGCAAACAGTAGTTTTGGCGATTGAAGGACGGTTGCTAAGTCCTTTATGAAAATCTCGAAAATAAGTGGTCCTAAGTGACTACCTTGCGGAACACCAGACGGCATAGTAAACATAGTGGAGTGAATTCCACGGATATTTACGAAGCCTTGACGAATAATCAGGTAAGAGTGCAACCATTTGCTTACCCATTCAGGGAAACCATAGAGTTTTATTTTCTCCATCACGACCGGTTATGAGGTACTTTGTCGAAGGCCTTGGCAAAGTCGACGTATATTGAGCCACTTGCAGTTTTTTATCAGTTGCAATATGCAGGTCACAGGTCAAGTTGGTCAACGTTGATCTCTTCCGGATAAACCCGTGCTGGACTTCAGCAAGTATTAGCTGCTGAATAGAGCCTTTCGTACATCAAAACTTCAAGCACCTTTGAAAAACAGCAGAGGATTTAAATTGGCCGGTAGTTCTCCACACGATGCGCATTTCCAGACTTATGAATCGGCGATATAGAAGCGATTTTCCAATGGCTAGGAAAAACACCTTCTGAGATTGATCGGTTGAAAATTAAACAAAGCGGTGTTGCAAGAGGTACAGCAATCTCGAAACTAATGACGATGGAATGCCATCTGGACCTGGACCTTTCGACGGATCGAGCGAACTGAGTACGTTTAACACTTCCTGATCGGTAAATAGAGGTTGTGGGAGCCTGACGTCATAGTTCGGCAGAGTTCCAAAATAGGTATCAGCGCAATCAGGATTAGACGAGCTATAAACACTGCTGAAGAGTTCCGAAAATAAATCTGCCGATTTCCTGATGCTACTCGAGGTGCGTCCACGAAACGATACAGAAAATGGAATCGTATTATTGAGGCGGCGGCTGATCATAAATTTCCAAAATCTCGATGGATCTTGCTTGACGTTGCGTTCGATGTTTAATATGTATCGTTTAAAGGCAGTGTTTCGCAGGGTTGAGTACTCAACTTCTAAACCAGATAGGAAAGTCTTGTTATGATCAGATTTATCCTTGAAGTAACGTTTCCGGGCTTTCCGAACTGAGTTGTGGCTTCTACGAAGTTCCGAGTTCCACCAAGGGAGCTTAAACAGCTTATGTCGGTTTGGTTGTCTGGAAGGGGTGCACTCACGAAGTATATCCCAAAGGTGGTCATAGAATATAGAACACTGTCGATATCCAGATTGGCAAAAGTAGAGATCCAATTTGTTTCTGCTAACGATTCTATCGCACGATCGGTATCACAGAGCATAAAATTTAATTCACAAGATACGGGGTGAACTATTTCCATACTACATGCTCCGTAAGGATTGTCAATAAATAAAATTGAAGGGTGATGATGTCGATCGGTGTTTAAATGGCGTGTGGTGGGTCTACAATTTCTGCAAGATCTGGTCTATGCAAGAATATTAAGTCGAGAATTCTGCCATTAGCGTTAACGAGAGAGCACATCTGAGATAAACCAGATGCAATAGTGCTCTCAATTACAGCCAGTTCCTGTTCAGTTGAGGCGTTTACTGGCAGAAAACTATTGGTATCCTCGTCAAAACTCCAGTTTAAGTTCGGAAGGTTATTAACCCCGGCTACGACGATAATATCTTGACTAGTTGCGGAACTCGTTTATCGATCAATTGCTGACATATGGGACGAATATAGAGTAGTTTCGCTATTAGGTCTAAGGTAAACACAGCACAAGTAGACAAAACGGCATTGGTCCTTGATTCGCACAAAGATTTGCTCTAAATGATCACATTCAGGTACATTGCGGTAAATACTGTAGTTCAAAGCTAATTCAGAGCTTGCTAGGTCATCTTTCAACCAAGTTTCTGTGATCATGACAATGTCGTATTCACATGAGGACTGTGCGAGTAGAAATTGATTGGTTTCTGTACGCATACCACCTGCATTCTGATAGTATACGGTTAGTTGACGGCTAACGATAGAGCGATTTTGCAAAGATGAGTTAGCGGATGTTGCAGGACTAGGTGGTACTGATGAAGGCAAGGTAGTGACGGCGGATTCTAATTCGGCAGAGTGATGGTTGACAACGTTCAGTTGACCATTTAAATTGGCGTCGCAAATGGTGTCAGTTGGTTCGGTTTGATATCGAGTCGTGGCTGCTTCGGAATGGGTAAAAAACTCTCAGGCGAATTATCGACAAACTGCCGGAAACGGATTCCTGCTGGCCAAGTTTCGGATGACAACGGCCCTTATTCTGCGCCTCGAGTGACGTGACGATAGTAGAGTCACCCAAGTCACTCTATTCCAGCAGTCGGTTTAGGTGAGGAACGTCACTTCGGATGAACTTTGTGAGTTCTTACCCTATTCTCGTAGTCACCGTGGGTGAGAATCGTCGCATTCGGGTGACGATTTTAGGTGACAATTGTCGGTACCTTTTCAGGTGGCGACGAGAAAGAAATTCAATGAAAAATTTATGAAACAGGGAATAATTTGGCTCTTAAAGTTCAACAACATTAAAGTATGACCATTTTAAAAACAATTTTCACGAACAAATCTAGATTCGCTGAACTAATTCGGCAATCGATGAGGATTGTCGGTACTTTTTCAGATTGTGATGAAAAGGAACTGAACAGAAAATTTATGTACATGGGAATGAAAGGCTTTAAATAGTTAGTTAAATGATAAAGAATGAAAGTTTTGAAAAGATGGAAGCAAATATGTATAATTTTTTTTCATTAATTGTTTTTTTTTTCAAAATGTGAAAACGTGAAAACACGAACAGTTTGAAAATAAAATATTAGCAATTAGTCCGTTTATTTTCACTATTATTTTCCTCGAAACCCTTCCCGACATATGTTACAAAAATTACTTTTGTTGTTCCACCTCAAATGGTCCGCAAATTCAATGTTTTCCGGCTTATTTCCGTTCTTGAGTCATGGCCTGTTCGTATCGGAAAGTTTGATTTGGTCGGTCGGTAGTTTGGGAATGTGGATGGAAGTGATGCCTTCTAAGATACATACAACACAGGCTTCGATCGGGTATTATAAAAAATCGGCTGAAGGCTTTTTCGACGGAATACGACTTTCCTGTGGCGCAGCCTCGAAGATGGCGATGTCATGTCGTAAGTTCTTGTTCAGTTCTAAGATTGCGACCACTTTTCCAAATCTAAAAAATAACAATAAAATCAATTAGTAAAGAATCAGTACGCCACAATCAACTAACTGTTCGGATCGGCAATTTCCGGCATGCAACGGTGGTAACCTCGGTTGGGGAAAATATATAAACCGGCATTATTCGGAGCCGTCGGCATCTGATTTTGTTTTTTCGGCAATAACACCCATGCAGATCCGAACCCAGCATTGATGAGCGAAATTTCTACTTACCTCGCACAAATCGTCCGTTTGTTATCCTCAAGCAGCTTGCTGTGACCGTACAATCCGATGATGGCCATTTTCGAACCGAAATTCCAACCCGTTACACTAAAAACGAATTCGGAAAATCCGAAGCGAGAGCAAATTCAAAACAGCACCAGCTAAATTCTACCATTTTGACAGGTGTGTTCATTTGGCCACTCACCTAGAATGAACCTCTGTCACTTTACCCATATCGACTCCGGGAATAAGGTGACAAATCTCACGGTGACTCCGAGGTGAGGTGACAATCATCACGTCACGCGCGGCGCAGAATAAGGGCCAACGCCTTGTCCTTCAAATCGAACTAAATACCAACTTTGAACGATACAAACGAAAGCGTGCTGACTTCTCTGCTCCTAGGAACCAACTTTTTGAGCTGAACTTCATCAGTTCCAAGTTGAGAGCGAACAAATCGCAGAACACTATCATCGGGCGCGTTAGGAAGAATGCCAGAGAGATACAACCAAAATGACGGAGGTGTTGAATAAAGATTGTTGTTGGTGGCGATTTCATTATTGGCTGCACCGGTACCTACAGCACATAACAATTTTTGTTGTCATTCAGTAACGTTGTCCACAACTATGGTTTTTTCACGGCGGCGACGCATAAGGGCAGATGAAACAACGGCTGAACTCACAGACGACCTATTTCTCGGATTGAGCCCTGGAGTTGCGCAAACGTTCACCGGAAGAAGGTTTGCTCTGAGTTCATTGCGAACTTCTTGAAGAATACTCTCACGGATCTCATTTTTAAGAGATTCTTTCAAGGAATCGAGCAGGGTGTTATTAACAACGTTTGTTGATACTAAAGCGTTGGAAAAGCGGGCTTTAGATACCATCATTTTACAGCTTTGGCACATCCACGATAGTTACCCAATGTGACGTTCAGATGGCGTTGCTATGTGATTTTTCGACGTAGCCTCTGCTAGCGGTCAAACAAAATGACGTTTCCTTGCCCTCGTTGGCTTGAGCGAGACGAAAGTTTTTTGTTGTTCTGTCGTTCAATCCTAAAATAAATAGCTATCGCTTATGTAATAAGTAGTTATTTAAGGACATGACAAAGAAAGTGAATAAAGATTAACTCTATTCTACCACTGAAAGCTGCGTTTTCAACAGATTTGAATTCTATCGACTTTTTCAGAATGTCGCAAAACAATTTAGAATTGAAAGCATGATAGAAGCATATGAAAATATTTTCATGTCAACAGATTAAATCGAGTTTCCTACCTCTGGTAGACGAAATCTTCGCTTCCAACTTCGTTGTTTAGTGCTTTACCTTTAGTTAGCATACTCCCGATTGCAGGATAGTGTGTATTGTAAGCTTTGTGTTTTTATGAAGAAAAGTTTAGTAACAGAAAAGTTTCAAAACTGGAAAAATGCTCTAGGAGTTTTTCAACAACATGAATCTTTCGAGTGTCACAAGCATACCATTCAGGAAATGGGACATTCAGCTGGATACCCAAAAAGGGAAGACAATAGAATAAAACAGAAAGAAATTGGTAGCCATAATTGATACGATCATATTGTGTGGGCAACAGAACTCAGCTCTGAGAAGGTGTAATGAAACTGTTCCAATTGTTCCCCTAGTGCCACAAACTAATGATGGAAATTTCTGAGTATTGCTGCGAAACCGAAGTCAAGCAGATAATATACTTGAAGATCATTTGGAAGCTCCCAATAAACGGTCCATGTACACAAGCAATCACATTCAAAACGAGATCGTTTCAATTTTTCGAGCAAAAGTTTCAACGCAATTAGTGAAATAAGTTAATCGTTCGATGAGTTTTTCTGTATTGGCTGATTAAACTGCGGACTGTGACTGTCGATATGTGTTCGTTACTTTGCTGTTTGTGATGATGCAAAAAAAGGAATAAAAAAAGATTTTTCAGGATTTATTCTTTTCACAAGGGGAACTGGAGAAAAAGTATCAGAGAAAATAATCAATTTTTTGAAGGATTCCAAAATAGATCTAAACTATTTTTGCCGGTCAAGGTTATGGAGTTCAA
Source organism: Uranotaenia lowii (assembly GCF_029784155.1). Taxonomy (NCBI): domain Eukaryota; kingdom Metazoa; phylum Arthropoda; class Insecta; order Diptera; family Culicidae; genus Uranotaenia; species Uranotaenia lowii. The sequence goes on along the minus strand of NC_073692.1, from coordinate 179,547,204 downwards.
ACTTTTATAAACAAAAACATATCAACACTTTTCGTGTACTGTCTGTCTCATTGCTTGAATTTAGGGTAAAGGCAGCAAGCCAACTTCCAGCAATAAAAAATTGTATGGCCATAATCGAAGCAACCTACAATTTTTTTTTATTGTCGTTGTACCTACTGAATATCAACATTGACGTTTCAAGGATGCCAAAAACTCGAAACCTCGAAATTGAATCACCAGAAGATTACTATCGTCTTTCATTGTTTCTACCTTTCCTTGAGGAATGGATTGGACATATCGATACACGTTGCATCAATCAACATCCTGAGCAGTTTCGACTGTCTTATACCGTCGAAACAAAAATTGTTCGACTAAGAAAACTGTAAAGTTATGTATGAGACTTACGGATTAATTCTACAAAGCCTGAAAGAACAACTTTCAAGGAAACCAAACTATTCCGTGGAACATTGACTGAAAGGTTTGGTAATGTTTTTACCGCACTCGATTTAGCGATACGGATGCATACGAACTTAGTTCGAAAAATTGAACTGTTCTCATTCCTTCGAAACAAAACAAGAATACGAAAATGCAAAACTTTCCGACGCATATCGTTTGATGGAAAACGAAAATAAGAGTTTTAATATATGATTAATGGATTGTATTGTTTGATACATTCTACTTCAGCTTCAAATGGGCTCAAACAACACGAAAACCCCTGGGTACCAAAAATAAAAACAAACTTTCGACTTTGTTTTGATTTTATCCAAACAAATCCCGACGTCCGATTTGTTTTCACCGACTACACGAGCGTAAGTATTAGTTCAATCATCCCACGTGCTCCCGCTCGAGTTGGTGTGCGTATTTTCGTGTTTCGGTTCACCCAATTATAAACGTCATTCCCTCGAGTAGGGAAAAAGCATAACAACCATAACCATCAAAATAAACACCACTGCCATCCCATTCTTATGACCCATTTCTATTTATGTTTTTTCCTCTACTCACGCTTATGTAGACTCTTTCCCAGCAGCTGCTCGCTTTGCCAGTCAGAGGCCAATCCGAAGCATCCGGACCACTGTGACCGTAGACAGGAAACTCTCCCGGGACTTTGCCAGCCTGAGATATCGATTTCAGCCAACATTTGTGCACCAGAACCTGGAATCGATTGGTGCTTCTGGTTTCACGAATTTGTCGTCTCGGAATGCTCAGATCTTGGGCCAGCGCTTCCATTTTCAGCGCTTATCATCTAAAATTGAACATTTATTAGCTGATGAATACAGTAACCGTAAAAACATGAATTTCAATTCATCTACCCCACAATCAGACGCCAAATAGAAAAGAGAAAACCGTCGATGATAAAGGAAAGTTGCAGCTGTCAAAGTCGATGGGATCCGTAACAAGTATTCACATTTTCGGAACAGAACCTTTTATTTTTCTAATAAAAACCTTGACGAAAATAGACAACACAAAGCCACCAACCGAACGATGCTAGTTTGGAACGGAAAGATTGAGGAACTAAACGAAAAAACCCGAATATTGGAACAGCCAAATTTTAGGATTACAATTTCTATTTTCCACTTCTGCTGATAAGTGAAAGGGGAATCATGAGGTTTGACAGTTGGATTATTGTGTGTAAGTGAGGTTTCGAGTGTAACCAACACTGGCATTGTAGAGTACACTGATCAGCTGATTCCGGAGAGTGATGCCGACCATAACAGAGAGCAAGTGGGAACTATAGTTTGTTACTGATTCTCGTTCTGTGAGATGCTATAATGGAACACGTGGATAGGAGTTGTCTGAAAGCATTTGATTAATTGTATTTCCATATTACTAGACACGAATGCCACAAAGTGGTAAAATGTCATAAATAAAATAAAAAAAAATCCCATGACACACATCGTTTCCACCAGTTTAAATTTCATTGATAACCACAAAGTGAAAAGAACAACATCTAAAAGTTGGTTATCGTTTCAAATAAACGAATTAAAAAAAAAAACTAAAGTTGGTTAGACCACATAAAAAATGCTCATGGAACATGGAATATAACTTCACTATTCAATCGATGTCAATCAATCTCTAAAAAGGTAATTTCTAGTCTCGTTAGTCTCGTTAGAGTAATTGTTGGAGTAAAAAGATTTTAAATTTGTTTTTTAAAAGTATTTTTATATTCTTAGTCCTTCAACGTTTTAAATATTTGTTTTGAACATACAAAAAATTTCATCAAATTTTCAAAGCATAAATCATTCTTTTTTCCCAGATGCTGCAGATGGTAAAGCTATTAATCAATATTCATATCACTTAGGCTTTTTTTTATAATATTCTGAGGTTATAAAAAAAATGTTTTTGAAAGTATAAGTATGTTTTGATAACCTGACGAGATATACTCTAAAATGATTGAAGAACTATTTTGTTCCTCTGAAACCAATAGATTGTAATATTGTGCCAGATTGATTAAATTAACTCAAATTAACGGCTTCAAACCATTGCAGCTATTTTATTTAAGAAAAAAATTATCACTTATTTTTAAAAAAAAGTCATGCATTCATACGCGGTCCTATGGAGGGGAAAGCCGTTAAAAAATATTCTCAAGTTGAAGAATTTTTGTGGGTTTTTTTTTATTAAAAAGGAAAATAAGTTATAAAATACACAAAAGGCTCGAGTTTCTTTAAAAATGTTGAACTCTTTCTAGTGGGTATATTCTTGAATTTTCAAGATTTTTCACTCCATGGGAATATTTTTAAAGTTAAAGAAGTTATTTGAATTGTCGTTATGGTAAGAAGTTTAAATTGCAGTAAAATTTTCCATTTGGGTGACCTATTTTCCTATCTTTGCTGCAGAAGCGTAGGCCTTCTACTACTGGAAGTCTAACTTTTTTCTTCGTTTGGCGTTGTAACAAATCTTTAATGTTAACCCAATAAAAAACAATTTTTTTTTCTTAAAAATTCACATAGGTGCAAGTGTTCCTAAATGCGCCTAGCGCATAAAACCTGCGGCTCTTTAGTTCACTGCGCCAATATGAATATACTTTTGAATAAAATATTTATAAAATTAATTAATCATTAGTTTATTATTCTACTAGCTGATTTTACCCGGCCTTGCTCGGGTTCACAAAAGATATTAATCAAAATGAGTCGTTTGATTTTTCGAAATATTGGAAGCTTTATATTCATCATTTTGACAAATTGGGCCCATGTTTGGCCACGTAGGTTTTGTAAGTCTTTTAAAAGTTTTTATTGAGATTATTCACTGTGTTTATCGATTTCATTTTTTTTTTAGAAGAAGCTTATAGTTTTGAGGATTATGAATTGAATTTCAAAATAATTTCCTTCTTCTCTATCACAAAAAACTTTAATCTTTTTTGGAGACTATCCCACTTTTCAAGATGGATGATCTCCCTGTACAATGGTATATTTAAGTTTTATTTAATTAAAAATTTCTAAAAATACTTCTGAACCTTGTTGAACCATGTTTAAGACTCATTTGGCATGTTTTCAATTATATGTTTGCTTTATTCGCTTTTTCAATTTAACGCTGTTTTTCTTAAATGTTGAAAGTTGCACTAAAAGTTTCTTGGAGTTATCGAAAAGAAATCATCTCTGAACCGAAAAAACCATTTAAATGTTATGGAAATGGTCTTATTTGAGTTCCATTAATTATTTTGAAGAGTGATCAATGTTAAAATTTGTTTGTTTGAACTCGCAGTACCAAACGGGTTTTTTTTTCAAAATTGGATGGTAGAATTGAACACAATGATGACCAAAAATAAATCAAAAAGTATAAATAAATTGGCCAATGAAATAGGATGGTATAAAACTAAAAACCTCAGATTGTATTATCTAATCAATTTTCTTATCCTCCATTTAGATTCCCCGGCGGCTATCAAAGCGTTGAAATTGCAGCCTTCAACATATATGTAACTCTGAATCTAATGATTTTTTCTTTCTCTATTAGGAATCCTAAAAATTTGAAAATGGTTGGTTAAAAGCTGGAGTTTATGAAAATCGGTTCATTAGTTTTCAGCATTCAGTCCAAATTGTTATTCAGCTGAAGAAGCCAATTAACTGTTGACTGTTCAGTTCACTGTATATCCTTGTGAACTCTCAAAACCCCCCAGCGGGGCGGTAGGCAGCACATTGAGAATCACTACAATTTTAGTCAATATATTCTTTACGGGATAGTTGTATTTTTCAATCCAAAATGTAGGCTCATTATTGCATCAAAATATCTCGTACCGGTACCACGTGTTTTGAACAGTAGAAGGAAAAAAAAACACCCGCCAAAATTTTACCTTTCAAATCTTTTATGCTCAGCAAGCTTTGATTTGCTTTCCAGTCCACGTGAACTCTTGATGGTCGTTTCTAATGCCCGGCCCATAATGATGGTGAAAACAACCCCGCCAAAGGGAAAAAATTGGTTCTGAAAAATGGGTGCCATGACTTTTGGTTTGAAAAAAAACGAAAGTTCTATGGGAGGGTCCCTTTTCTTAGGTGGGAGGGGCTCGAAACTATTACTAAAACCTTCCCATGGTCCAAACGCATAACTGTACCAAATTTCAGGCTGATCGGTTAAGCGGTGTGGATTTGTATAAGGTGCATACAAACATATATAGTCAAACTCATCTTTATATATTAGATTTTCATATTATACCGTCTCACGAAATAACTTGTTGAACATAATTCATTAACCGTGAATACAAAGAATAACTGTTGTTTTTGAACAATTATTTATTTCCATATCGTGTGAAGAATCAATCGAACACAAAAGTTGAAGCTAATAGGAAAATCAAAGTTTATCATTTACAAAAAAAGTAATTATTAGGCAGCCTCAAAAAACGTAACCGTCATTTAATTTTATATTCAAAGCGCTAGTAATCACTGTTTTGCCCTCTATGATTATCGATCATTTGAAATTTCCATAGTCGTATCAGAATTAATAAACCATTTCGTAAGTATTTACAACGTATCAAACCATGACATTATTCCTAATTTATACAAGAGGGCAGTGAAAGAATTTTGAACAAAAAATATTCATCGAATCACATCAGCAGCGTTTAAATCTATCTATCTATCTATTGATTTACTTTAAAAAATCGTTTTTGGACTTTAAAACTAAAGCTTTTCAAAGAGGAAGTTGAGGTTTTTTTTAAAATTAAGTTAATAATTTGAATATACCCGGGAAAAATCTGGAAAGTTTTATTTATTTAAAATTTATCGGTGAGCCCGAAATGATGAAAAAAATCTGGAAATATCGAGAATCGAAGCATTAGGCGATACTTTTCAGCATTCTTCTGAACGATCTTCGGTGAAAAATATACGGCGACACATCAGATGTTTTACTGAAACTTTAAGTTTTTGGGTAGCTTTTTCAACATAACTTTTTGATATTTTATTAATAATTTCATCATTTAAAAAGTTTAACAAATCTGTTGTGGTATGAATTGTAAAAATAAATATTCGAAGGAAACTATTCACTAAACCGAATATTCGGCTTAACGGTTTTTTGTGGTATTCGACGTGTTAATCATACGCAAAAATGTAGTTCAGATGATCGATAGCAAATTTTTTAACCTTCAATATACAAAAAGAGATTTCAAGTTAGTGCTTTACAGTCCGCGATATTTGAATATCAGTTTTTTTTATTTTTCCAAAATTTCAAATTTTGACCATGACTTCTACTGAGATTTTTTTGAATTTCATTTTCGGATTCAGCACCCGAATTCACATTGAAAGTGTTTTTTTTGTTTATTTGTGACGTTACATACGTTTTGGCATTCGTGTCATTTAAAAGGAATCTTCATCTTATTTAGTTCAATAATGCTGAAAACTGTTTTCTGTTATTTGAACATTGAATCTCCATTTTGAGTTTATGTTTTCAAATCCACCTTTTGACACATTTAGAAGCACTATTTCTTCAAAAAATCTGATTTCAATATTTGAACTGATGAGAATCTTATTTTCGATTCAAAATTGTAATCCGCTTTATTATTTTTAATTTTTAAGGGCATTGCATGAATACGATATTACATGCTTTGGAAATATGATATGGTTCGGATTATGAACTATTAAATTGCATTTCAATTTTATTTATGAAGAGATTAATCACCGAAATTTATGATTGTTACTTTAATTTATCGGCCTTGTTGAAAAAAATTGGCAAAAGGTTCTTGGGAGCACTGCTTGATTGCAGTCACGGTTTTATATCGGCTGATAATTTCATGAAAAATTCGTGTGAAAATAGTGATAAAAAGTGCTTGTTTCTAACAATTCAATGTGTGATATTAGTGTTCTTGAAATGCATGCAATTGCGACTCAATTTTTGCTTCAAATAGTGCATAAAGTTGAATTTTGTGCGGCGTTCTTAAAACTGGTTAATCGATGACGCCATTGAAGAGAGCTTTTTTCAAAGCTTATAAATTTTTATAGTAGGTGGTGCTCGCGTATGGGCTATTCCTAAAAGCTCAGCAAATGTCGATCGTTGTTCGAATTATCGATATGTTTATCGATATTCTAAAAAGCCTGTTTTCTACACCGTGAAAGTACCTACATGCACAATTCTAAGATAAGTATATTATATTGTTATATTCGTTCTCGATAGTTAAAATAATAATTACGAAATCGGCATCAGATGTTCAATACAAATCACTCAATTGAAAACAGTAACATGGTTCGTTTCTCGATGAGCTTTTTTTAACGAAAAGCTCATATGAAGCTTGTGTAAAATCGATGAACAAGTGAGTTGCGGTTACATCGATGCATTCACTTGAATGATGGGATGCCAGATATCAAATCTTTCCAATATTAAAAGATAATATGTAAAACGTCAATTCAGAGATTTTATTCGAAACGCATAGGTACGAAAAGGGTTGAAAAAAAAAACAAATAATAGGAAATTAAAAGTTTTTATTAGTACGGCAACAAATGAAATACTTGAAGACAAAAAAATATTGTAGAATGATTTGAATTTTATCTTAGCATGTGACTGAATATTTTACCGATTGAGACATAGAATTTCCAACAAGTGTTGAAATTAGACAGAACTGAAATCCGTTAAATTTAAAACTTTTATTGATATTCTATTGAAACAAAAACAATTTTAATCTCGCGAAAATGGAACGACAAATGTTTTCATAATATTTTTACAGATTTTTGTTCTGTTTTTTTAAATAGCGATATATAATTCAGTTTTAGTCTTGCTGTAGCTTGTTTTGCATTGTTATCTTAAAAGTTTTTGTTTCTATTTAAGTTATAGACTGAAATCAATTTTAAGTTTCATGTTTTAAGAAACATGTTTCCTTTTTAGTATGTTGAATGGAAAGGGTTTAACTTTGAACAAATGAATTTCTTTGAAACTTTTTAAATTCGTCATAAAGTTTTGAAGTTATCAGCACGCGGTAAAATTGGTGAGTCGCACCGGTGCTATAAGTACATTGTACGTGTATAACAATGCCACGTTAGGACGTATTTGCTCTAAATAAAAACGCGATGTACTCGATAGTGTGTGACGTTACGATCATTAAATATTTAACTTTGCTTTGATCACATCCCTTCCCAAGGGGAATCCAGATCTTATTTACCTTCCCCACTAACAAACCACCCTTCCTGTGACGACCGTGGAGATTTAGAGGTGTATTCGGTCTCTAGTAGCAACGGAAGTCGAACTAACAATCCTTCCCTTTCCCCAATGAACCGTAAGGACGTGGCCGGCGCCGTTATTGACCATATAAGATAAGGAACCTTCGAAACGTGTACACAGAAAATGGTAAGCTAATCCCAAGCCCCATTTATTTGGATCTATGTACAATTTTGGTGGTTCTTGTCAATCACGGAGTAGCAACTACTGAAATGTACGGTTTATCTAAGCTCAAGCTCAAGCTCAAGCTTGTTGAAAAAAATTGGCAAAAATTTTGTATGTGATGATAATGCATCTGAATAAATTCTACTCGCTCATATTCACCATCTTTCATTCCAGCTAACGTTCTATCCATCTTTAAAAAAAATCATAATCTTAAGATGTCCCCACTAAAAAGAACATCACTTTTCACTGATAAGGCCGATAAATTAAAGTAACATTCATTTGTAATTTCATACTAAAATATTAACTATCAATAATTAGTGATTGTTGTTTTGAATAAATCTGATTGATGGTTTTGAATATTATTTTCGAACCCTCATAACTGAAACTACATGTAATTGTAATTGAATTCATATGTTTTATTTTTTAATGTTTTAATTTTTTGATGTTCCCCTTTTTCACGAGGGAAATATTATTCTGCCCTCGATGTAGCATATATCAAGCAATCAATGATGAAATGAAAACATTTTATTATCTATCTTTTAATTTTTCTTAACCAAAGAATTTAAATTGAGTTTGGGATTATTTGTGGCCCTCGAAGCTTTGATTAGATTCAATGTTATGAAAGGAGAAATATGTTATTTTATAAAACCAGAGCAAGATCATAATATTTGAATATTCCTTATAAAATGTCAATTTTATTAAAACGATTTTCCGTTTCCTTTTAAAATTCTCGCTCTTCAAAGTTTTAATCAAATAAAAATTCATTACTTTGGAGGCAGTTGATAGTCGCTTCATTGGACTTCAAAAATATGCGGGAACTATTTCACGTATAAATTTATTGAACAGCTAAAAAACCCAAATACATATATAGCGTAACATTTCAAAAGGGCGAAACTGTCAAATGTAAACAAATCGAGTTAACGTTCATTCCGGATGTACGCGGTTGCACTTTACCTAACTAACGCGGTTTCATCTTAAAATCAATTAAAACTTTCAAAAAATTAATAATATTCATTTGGGCGAAACTTCCTGTTGATGCATTTTCGTTGGAACGTGAAGTTACGCCTATTCAAAATGGGGTCAATTTTTCTATTCGTGTAGGGCCAACAGGCGTAACTGAGTTGACCGTGTGTGACAAAACGGCCTAATTAGTTTTTGCGTGTAGGACTTATGGGCGTAACTTCAAAACCAAAACAAAAACGACGGGCGAAACTTGCAGGCGTAACTGAAAACGAAAAGAAAAAAAGGCAAAATTCGAAAATCTCTGAAATTTTGTGAAAAAAGTTAAAGATTTTGATAACCAACGCACAAAAAGTGAATATAATGCACATTTTTCGATTTTGTTGGTCAAAAAGTGGTCGATTCTTTAAAAAGGTTTTGATTAGATATTCCGAAATTTCAAACGCGTTTTTCTCGTTTCGAGCTAACTGCTAGTTTCGCCCTTATCAAATGTTACGCTAGATATCACCAAATTGATAGCCACGTTGAAGTTATATCGGACCTGTATTGGAATTTGAGATTAGATTTCAGGATTTTGGAATGTATCGAATGTATTTTTTGTGGAACTACAACATCATTTCCCGTTAACGTTAGCTTTTTATTGCTAGTCTTATTTCTAATAAAACACTGTTAAATGTGCTGTGATATCGAGCAGGATGAATTTCATCAGGTTGGTCTGGAAGAGTTTTATAAAACAAATTTGGACAAAGAGAAGTATCCTTCAATTCATAAATTTATTATCAACTCTTGGAAAATTATAAGTGTGAGGCAACAACATATGCATAATTTTAAATTTTTGATTGATAACATGATTTAAATTTGAAAAATTGAACTTACTAATTTCAAAGTCGTTTATTTTTACGAGCTCATACATAAAAAAGCGATTGAAATACCAAAATTAAATTCTTTAAAAATTTAGAATACTTTAAAAACTTTAAATTTGTGATTTTTCATAATTTTTGAACAAAAATATGTTCAAAAAAGTATGTCTCGCGTGAACTTTCATAACGCCGTATGACACATCTTAAGAATTCACAGAAAACTGCTGCAAAAGTTATTAAAACAACATTAGAATATGTATTTCACATATAGAATATGATGAGCATACTGCAAATATTCTAAATGGAATAAAATTGCGACTAGTTTATGTCAGTTTTTGTTATTTTTCGTAATAAAACTATTTGTTAACATTTTGTTTCATACGACGTAATGAAAGCTCTCGCGAGATAAATAAAAATTAAAAGAAAAAAAAATGTGCTTAAAAATTTGTTTGGCCCGCAGACGAAGCTCAGTTCTCAAATTTGGCCGCCTATTCAAAGTGTTGGCCACCCATGGTTTAGAAGTTATCAAAGGAATTGCGAATTAAATTTTGCATTTAAAAGCTCTAATCACAGTTAATATTTTTGGTTACTACCTCTTCCGCAAATTTTTGGTGTATGTATTGATAATTTTTATTTGAAGCAACCAGAAAGTGCCTTCTACGCTGACATCATGGTTATTTAATGGTTATACTGAACTGAATTAAAGTTTCTTTGTACCTAAGTTTAAAATATTATGAATTCTCTGTGTTGGCACATAAAAGAAATCGATTCATAGGGGTCCCCCGAAAAAAGTTGTCCCGGGCCCCTCGATCTCTGTGTATAGGCCCTGTCCCTATATCAAAATGAACGTCGAAAAGAATTGTTTTTGACATTCCTTACGCACACTTGCTTTGCGTGTACAGATGAGTCAGGATAAATAACCTCAAAAACTCTTGGTACAAAAAACCGGCTGCCTGTTCAAGGAATATTTGAATAAGGTGGCACTGAGAGCTAAATTTTTTCGAGACATCACAAAAATGATTATATTGAAAATTTATAAAAGAATGACAGAAATTTTAAAAGAAAAACACGTTTTTTTTAATGTGTTGAACGGCCTCTAATTGATTATGTTATGAAGTTTGTTTGTCGATTCATGATTGCATTATGTTTTTCTCTTATTTTATTATTGAATGCAATGTCATTTTGAAGCTAAAACGTGCAAAAATGAATAAAATCAACTTTAGAAAGATCTAGCTGGTAATTATTGTGTGTTCAACTGATCGGCATAATTTTTATCCAACCGGGTCACCATATACAATTCACATGTACATAGAACACTTAACATCGATAACTGATTGTTAACTCAGTTTTCTAAAATACCAATAAAAATTCTGGTTTCGATAGTAAGAATTGTTTTTTTGATTACTTTTTATAATAAGGGGCTAGAACTGAACTGATTTGAACATTTTCATGGAATATGTTGATCTAATTCAAAAGTTTTGTAAATTTGAGTTGGGCAAATTCATCAATTTCTCGAAATTCAATAGTCTATTTTATAGAAAATTTACTTTAAAATACAGCTTTTTTTAGTACCGATTTTGAAGAACAATAATCCTTCTAGAATAAAAAAGCTTACAAAGTGAAAATTTGTAGTAGATTCTCCGAGTTATCAACGAAAAAGACAAGTTTCCGAGTAAATTTAAAGATTTTTCGTGACTGTGACGTCGCAGTCTGTACCAATTCTTGAGCCGTGCTGCCCTCTTTAACTATTCCTTGCAGCCGGTCAACAAACATGGTCGTTTTTAAGGATGATTTTCCCAAAACTGAAAAATGTTGGTGAAACATCCAAATAGGACTATGTTGGGAAAATTATTGAGTTCTGAACGCTTTCAATGACAAATCATTTTACACATTAGTGTGTGAAATTTCATACATTATCGAACTTAGTACACCAACACATTAAATGTGTGAAGGTACTGTTGCTCATTAATGTAAAACCTCTTTTAAGGAGCAGAAATTTGTGTGTTTTACACATTATACAAAAAGCGTTTAAAACGGGAAAAATTGTAAAATAAAAAGCGCCTAAAAAAGGAAAATGTGTAAAATCAAGAAATATGGATTAAGGACGCTACTTTTATGTATGATTGGATCCGCATGAAATGCTGGTGTTTTTAAAGTGTTTTTATTTATAAAAATGAAGATTTAAAACTTTTTTTTGTAGTTTGAAAACTTCTCTTCAGATTTTGCCAAACAATTCCTCCAAGTGGCACCGACAGCAAGCAGCTGACTGAATCCGAAATCTAGAAAAAATAAACATAATAAATTGTTAGGTTGCTGTTTAAAGATTTAAATAATGACCAACTTACATTCGATTCTTTACGACGATTTAGCCGTATAAATTCTTCGACGTAGTTTGTACATGGCTGACACCAAATTGATTGAGAAAAACAACAAGTGTGATTTCTCATAATTTTTTTTTTTCATCCAGACTGATTCGGATAATGTGTAAATTTCAAATTTGCATGGTGTGTAAAAATTACAATCCAGTATGACAGCTTCATATATTTGCCAAAAATATGTAATTTTTTTTGTGAAATGTGTAAAATGATTTATCGCTGTCCAGCACGTTGCTTAACAGAAAACTGAATTAAAAACTTATCGAGGGCCTTGAAATATGTTTAATATTTCATCCTTTGAGCAGATTCCTGCTTAGTCTTAAATTTAGTTTATCGTTGAACCTAGGCAAAAATGGGAAGCTAAATTTCAAATTTACTTTTCAAATGTATTGTAGGAGCCGCTTTTTCTAATCTGGAGTAAAAATTGTTCGCGGATAGGTGTCATTTTATCGAATTCTGGATTGAAAATTGAATCAAATTGAAAACTGAGATCACTCACCAGTGTCTAGCTTAGCCTCATTAATCCACACAATATTTTCAATAAGCGCAATAGAAGACCATCAATACTTCAATAAGTGTATTGACAGAAGTTTTGAGAAATTTTGCCCCAAACAGTGTCCTCTTAACTTTTTTCTATTTATTATTCCCGAAGGCATTTGTTTCGACGTTTAACAGAAAATAATTGGATGGATTTCCAAGAGCCGTAATCAGTTTCCGCTGGCGTTTATGTCTCGTCATTGAAATATTTGAATACGAACAACCTCCCTAGAAAAAAACTAATAAAAAATTAGGCTTATCAGTTGAGACAAAATCCGGCTACTCGATGAACACCATTCAAACCCGTCAAAACTAAACCGAATTCTTTGCTCTCTCGTGAAGAGGAGCAGAACAATATAATTGATGTTTTTGACAGTACAGTTGCAATATTTCGTTTGTTTGTCAAAAGTGCTGATAGGCTGATATTTCACTTCCAACAAAGTAGAGCACTAGGTTGCACACTGTTGTTATTGTTGTTGTTTGATGAGAGTAAAAGCATTTCTAATAGTAGTTCCATATCTTCGTGTATCTCAACGACGACGACTGGAGCTTATCCGGATCAGTGATGTTGTTTATTTTGTGAGCGGCAATCTACGATTCTGTAACTAGTGCCTCATCTTTTAACGGTTCGAGAATCAGAAATCAGTCCCTAGTTTGTGGGCCAAACGACCGGATAGGAGTGTTGTGTAAAATACCTGAATACAGAAATCTTGTGAGATGACTGAAATTAACGGAGAGAAGCAACCGTTACTGGACAAACGGCGGACTTCCAAAGGTAGTGATCCACTCGCGGGGCCATCCTGGATTTCAGGAGGATATAGTCCCATAATTGGAGGCGAAACTGAGAAGGGACGAATCACTCAGCTGTTAACCAAAGGTAGGTATTATAACTTACTTATTTCCTTTTTAGAAATCAGTTTAAAGTTTTGATTCTGAGGTGTTTTAGAAGCGTTAAGATAATAAAGTGGTGGTTTTCAGCTTTTGACTGTATCTAAACTTCAAATTATTGGCACACAGTTATGTTTCAAATTCAAACATTCATAACAATTCTGGATCACCTTAATTGACAACTCTAGTCAATTTTGGATCAATTTATTCCCAGAATCTCGGCTTAATTCTCGGAAGTTTGTTCCTACAGGCCAGTTAACTCCCGGTTATTTTGAAGCCCTGATACCGACTCGTAGCTGGTTGCCTTTGAAGTGAGACCAGTTCAAAGGATTCCTCCTCCATTGCCATTCTACATGAAACCAAACAGATAGAGAGATTTGACTGGCGCTAGCTAGTCTCCCATGCCCATCCGAGCATTCCTTGTCTGTCATCAAACATTGTCCCAAGTTCTTTGAAGTGGTAAAACCCCCGGACTCCGGTTTCGAGCAGTCAGAAAATGAATTTAATTTTCATTCATTACCTCAAATTCAGTGCCACTGTACAGTGGGCTTATTTTATGAAATATTGACTTCAGCCAGTAAGAGTGCTTTTCAATACGAGACTGAATTCCACAATGAAGAAGCTTTTTTTTATTTTCAATTTTTTTTTTCGGAAAAAAATCGAACATAACCCACTGTAGTGTTCGCTAATTTACTAAGGCATAAACCACCCACATGCCGATAGTAGCTTGACCGAACGAACAGATATCGCCAAGTTGTTTTTGAATATGTATTTCAAATCTGCAAAATAAGTGCCTATGGAAGAGGCTGCTTGCTTGCTTATAAGTGCAAGGATTTCACGACCCAAACACGTTGGAACGTTTCGTGTTTGTTTAGTTAAAAAATTTGTCCCTGACCATCAATTTTGCGAATGGTGCTAAAATATTTCGTTTTCATTGGTATTTAAGCGGTTTCAATTTTTAAGGCAATAAACATATCAGCAAAACATATGGTTTGATTCAGACGATAGGTCACGTGACAAAGTGTATGAAAATTTAAAACTTACTGAACAATAAAGGAATCAGAAATTAATAATGGACTGATGATGCCCAGTTTTTACTATGATGTTTTTGCCCAATCAATGAATAATAGGGAAGTGTGGGGTATCATGCATGGGACACTTTTTTCTTTGCTTCATAACTTCTTATTAAAGATAAAATGAAAAAACATATGGTAAGGTTTTCTATATTTATAAGGTTTCATTAGGCAACTTTTTATTTTTGAAATTAATCAATTTCCCCGAGTTCTGACTGTGTCAGAAAAAGTTTTTTTTTTATTTTGAAAAATTTTGGGCCACCAAATCCAAATTGACTAGATAATTTGCAAAGTTTATGGGTTAACCCAAATCTGAAATTTCATTACTAATTATTTAGTTCTTTTAAAGCAATTTCAGATGAAGAAATAAACAAGAGAATTGTGTATGAACAAATTGGTCCAAAAACCTGGCTCGCGAACGTTTCGGCAAAATGGACCAAATATTTTTCTTAACTCGTGATTTGGCATGAGAAAACTTTAGGGGAGAGTGAGGATACTTGATCCCCTTCTCTTATTTTCACCATATCTTTTTGGAAAAATTTAGCAACTCGCCGTCTTTGACATTTTCTGACAGCTTGTAACTTCAAATTTCTATGCTCCAAAAATTAGAACGATACTTGAACCCATTGATGAACTAGAAGCATTTTCGTGGGAGTAAAAAAATTGCGATTTTTCTGAAGTTAGGGGAGACTTGATCCCCTATTGAAGGAGACTTGATCTTTTATTCAGGAAGCCCTAATCCTTGTATAAAAATCAAACAAAACCCCAAGATAGAATGTTAATTGACTATTTTGGTCATGTTTGTTCTCATTTCACAGTTAATAGCAGACATAAGAAGAAAATTCTATAACTTTGTCTCAACGCTAATAGCATTGCATACTTAAAGGCGCTATTTTTTATAATTAAGAGAAAATTAATTATTTTTGCTCTTTTCTTCAGACAATTGTTTGATAAATATTAGTTTTTGGATAAATATTAGTAATTTCGTAATCAGCAATCATAACGATCAATTCAGAAGAAGAATATGCCATTTGGAAGGGGGATCAATTGAACCCATAATCAACATTTTAGAAAACTTTTTCTGAAAAAAGTTGAGAGTTTTCCATTGCTTTGAAAATATGGCATTATGAAGTTCATTTTTCGCTCTAACGATTGATACATTGGAACAAATATTTTTTTCATAATTTTCCCATGTAAGGAACATTTTAAAGTGATGAAAAAAGATCTTCAACTTACATTTTGTGAAATTTTTCAAACAAAGTTCAATTACTCAAACAATTATTTTGTTAAAATTTTTTAAACTACAAGCATTGTTATTTTGCTCATTTTGGCACATTTTCCTAGAACATTTGATCTTTGTAAGACATTCCAGTTTCGAGATATAGCTAAGGAATCAAGTATCCCCAGGGATCAAGTATCCTCATTTTCCCCTACAGATATGAAAAACGAATTCTATGTTCTGAATGTGCATTAAAAAACAAAATCTGAGTTTCTGATTCCGAAAGCCATGCCTTGCCAATAGGTTTCCAGTCTTCCATCTATTTAAAGTGATTCGAGCTACCACATTTTATGGGTTCTAAGCTATGACCAAAACTGTAACATTGTAAACACTTTTATCTTTTGAAGTAAATCTTTACTTTTTGAAATGTTACTCAAACAGTCATATTTAGTATCTAGCAGCACTGTGAGGCTGTAATTTTTATTTCAAAAAGGTTTACCAATATTATGAAATAAAAAGAAAATATCGAAGATATCAAATAATTTAGAAATGTTGATATAGTTCACGGGATTCTGATTTGTTACCTTCTCATTGTTTTATGTGAAAATTTATGAAAAAAGTAAAAGCAAACATTGAATCCCAGTAACTTTTTTCACGTGCGTCAAAACGCTTTGAAGTGTACTAAAAACTCGACGCACAAAAGTTTGTGTGGTTTTACTATGTTGCCAGAATTAATTATGATTTTTTTTTTTGATAATTTTGTTTTAATGCATAGAAAATTTCATACAAATTTAATGATCTTTGAGGGTTGCCTTAGAGTCCAAATTGAGATAATCTTAAAGTTTGCTAATATTGTTTTATCTTTTAATGGATTAAAACTGAGGGTGGGAGCTAGGTTTCTATGAAGTTGGGAAATAAAGGCTATACTAATGTACACTTTACAAGCATATATTTAAAAGGAAAGCTCATTCTGCTCCAGGGGGTTCTCAAATTACTCCACGCAGTGTCTGATTTTCAGCTTTTGACATACTTTTCGAAAAAGCATTTTGCAACGTCACTATCAATTTTAAAAATTTCCAACAGGCCTCCAACAGAACTTCTTTAGTGTTACACCCAAAATAATCCGCACGTCGTAGCTACGTGAAACACACATAATTTTTATCCAATTGATTTTCACGTAGTTTCGACCAATATAACAGATGAACGCACATCAATAAGAATTCGTGCTTTATGAAATTCAGCTACAACTTACGTGAATTTCAAGTGACTTTGATACGATGTGAAGATGAAGAACGCATAATATGATTTTATTTTGAAAATGAAATTGTTGTTGATTTAGTTAATGGCTTTTTCTTCTCTCTGTTGATTGTGATAAAAGAAATAAAAATAGCTCTTGCGGCCCAGCTCACTTAGGCTTCCAAAATCCTGAAAAAGAAAATGACTTATTTCAATAATAGTAAAACATTTTTAAATGATAAATAACTCACCATTTTCAATGCGTGCGCTATACCCTCTAGTATTCGTTCCAGCACACACGAAGTTCTTCCTTCTCGATGTGCCAGAATTTCTTATATCGTACCACTTTTCGACCTGAGGAAGAATATTTTCTTTCAGTTGGAATCAAATTTTTATTGCTTTGACTTATCCATTTTCTGTCGATCTACAAGGGCGTGAAAATTTTAGCATCAGTACTGTTGATAAGGTTCCGAAAAAAACACAAAATTACCTAAAAATCATGGAATTACGGAAAAACGTTCAACCCAATGTTTACAACTCAAACAAAGCTCAACAAGCTGATTGATGCCAGCTCTTTTTCTTACAAGAAATTACAACCAAAAGTTTGAGAAAATTCCTCAATTGAATTCAAAAGCCAGTCCCTTAGACTTTACGTGAAATTCATGAGGAAAAAAAAATAGCTACTCCAGATTCACGTAGAATCGATGGGATGCATCAAAAGCTCAGTTTACGTGAAAAATACCGTAGAATTAATTTTCAAATTATTTTGCGTATAAAACACGATCCAGTGAGGCAACTCACATCTGTGTTGCAAGGTTAAATAATCGTTTTCCTTGAGGTGCCCATTATGCTCTTTTCTACTCTATATTATGTTTCTCTATCTTGCTATTCATTTATCTTTACCCTATATAGTTATACTACCACTACAGGTTACCACTATAGGGTAATTTTGAACACAATTACTTAGTTTTTTATGCTAAGAGGACCTGTGTTCGTGGGCCAAACAGCCGGTTTTGTGCCAAATTACGACCAAAAAAATCGTTTTCGTGGCCCATTATACCAGTTTCAACTCGTCTTTTTTTAGAACTGGTATAAGGATTGGTCCGAAACCAGGGGGATGGCAATGTGGTTCTTCTTGCGAACAAGAATCTTTTTTTTTTTCAATCCATCGGGAAAAACGATTATGGTGATTTCCTCTCAAAGCATTAGAGAGTTGAAAAAGTCAAAATTTCGATCAATGAGGAACCAGAATGATTGTTGTGTAAGTGTGCAATCATTCATAATTCTCTTGAATTTGACATCTAGTCTGGTTCCTTGAAAGCAAATGTCAGGTTTGTTATGGGCCCACAAAATCGTGGGCCCGTAATTTTGATGGTTGTCAAAATCAATGACAAAGGATAGAGATGTCACCCCCGTCCAAAACTGATGAGATCTAACCCAATTTGACGCAGTTTGACAGTCAATGGAACACGAGAGGGGTTGCCAGTTTTTTCACTAGATTGGATCTAATTTCTTTGCTCCAATTCTTGAATAAATAAGACACAGACTAACAACTAAAACAAATATTTATTCAATGCATAATTTTTAGAAGTATCCAAAAATTAATGATCGGTTCGCATCTTCATTTTAATATAATTTTCTTATTTTTAAGTTATGTTTATGTATGTTGGTTATCCACCATGTGTGCGCGGATTCATCGCAGTTTCTGTCTAAGTATGTGTTCACGTGCATTCTTTAGATTTTAAGTTCGACAAATCTCCAATGCAACGCGTACACCATACCCGAACCCCATGGCTTTGTATGAACTGTTATGGAGTGCATGTACTGTGTTGGTGTAAGTAAGTATATTTTGGAAGAACGAGTCAAGGGGCTAATTTAATTACAGGTATTCTGGCATCCTGGCCAGTTGGCAACTGATTGAACATTCTTATTATATAGTCAGTTATAAAAGAAAATGCTTCTTACCTGTCGGTCACTTTTGGGATTCGAACCCAAAAGTTTTTTTTGCCGATACAGGGAATCGAACCCAGTACGCCTGGAATACCAAAACCAGAGTCGCGCCAGCCTATTTACTAGACCACATCGGTGCTCTTATTTTTAAGTTGCCCCTTCTGGGCGTAAAATGCTTGTTCATTATTACCCCACAGGAAAGGGGCTAGTAATGTTTTGATGCCGCAACCTACTGCAACCGGGACTTCTGAAGCCGTTTTGGTTCTACTCGTATCTATCCGGTGTGTGAAATTTCCACGAGATTATCCCATTTGATACAGCGCACTTTATAATTATTTATGTTCACTTTCGCGGTTGTAATCAACTGGAATCAATATTCGTTTAAACTTATTTGATTCTATTTTCTTACTTAAAAATTGTTTAAATTGTCAATTTTCGATGGTTTTTCTGAATACGTTATAATATTTTTATCCTGCATGTATTGCAACGTTTTATCTTCTCTATAAATAAGCTGATTAGCATTGCCGCTCGTTCAATGAACTAATAATATCTCGTTCTTAATCGGTCGTCCGGAAGACTTCTTCCGTGTTGAGTGGCGCTATATCCGTTTATTTGCAGAAGTGATTGATGATTCGTATTTATAGATACAATCGTTTCATTGATGATGAGACTTTCGTTCCTGCATCGTGAAATTTTTAAACACTTTGAATAAATTTTGCGTTACTTCCGAATATTAGAATATTTAAATCCCGTTTCCATATTTCTGATGCTAGCAAAAAAAAAATGGTTACGGTTCCTCAAAACCCGTTGAATTCATTCATTCAAAAATCGCAGCTCGAGAAGAAACGCTTATTGAATTTAAAGTAGCGGCATTTTTTCTGTGTCGTCTTAACAGGTTTGTGTTTAAAAATTTATGATTCAATTAAAAAAAAGCGGCAACTACTTCAACCAAACTCCGATTGGTTCCGATTGGAGGTATACGCACATCGGTCATTCCGTGACATTGACTGGCTGGATGCAGGTGGCATTTTAAGTATGAGCTAGCGCGTAATTCGCGTGACTAACTGTTGTACTTACTGAATATCTACATTATTTGAGGAATCACGTTTGGCATAATGCGGAAATTTCCAGTATACCAGTGGAAGCGAGAAAGATGTTTGTTTTGCGGAATACCGGAGTACTTCTATTTACACACTCAATTATTTACGTGACATCTATGCAACGCATAAGTCTGATATTTAAAAAATAACACAAATAAAAAAAACAGAAGACAGTTGATTTTATAAAAATTATTATTTAGAATTCAAATCATTCATAGCAATTTTGTTTTTAATTTTTATTTTTATGCTCTATACAAGGGTAAATTAAGTTGAAAATAGTTCAAGATGCTGAAACCTTCACTCAGCCTGTTCTCAAACTTTTTTTTTCTCCCAATACTGATCAAGAAACTGTGTTCATTCGTTAAAAAAAAACTGCTTAAGTTTGTTTACATTTTTTTTTGCGTATTCCGCCTTTTAGCGAATAAAATAAAACCATTCATTGGTGTTAAATCCTCATGTTTTAACCGAAAAGATCGACTAATAAAAATGCCAAGGAGTGTGCCTTTGAATCGAATTTAAAATATTCACGGCTCTCACTTTCGATCGATCGATGCCTTATTAGGATTCAATCTTCGAAAAGCAACAGATGCCGAGAAGCTTTATCAGCTTGTTTGATTGATTCAAATCTGTTTAATTTGATCAATTTTATCGTTTTATTCACGAATATATCAATATTTTATTCTGATTTGGTTAGATAAGGGTTGCCAGAATTTTTTCAGCACGTATTCGGGCCGGACAAATCCGGGCAATTTTATATGATAGCCTGGAAAAATTCAGTCATTTGATTTCAAAGTTGAAGACCAAAAAAGTGGTCAAAACCCAGAAATTACTCAATAAAAATCAGGAAAAAATAATTATAATTTTTTTTCATCAAAACTCATCGACAGATTTTAAATCGTATTTTAGGCTTCTAAAAAATTTTTCATCATCCACTTACTCACAAAAATTCGTTTTGGGGGCATACAAAATGTACAACACATTTTGTTTATTTTTTATTTGATTTTTCGAATAATCCGCAAATAATCGCACAAATCCAGACGCGCAAACTGATTAAGACAGTATTGTTTTACATTATTTGAAATACTCATACAAATATTTGACATCAGATTTAAGAGAAGCTTGTGAAATTTGTGTTTTAAACCAAGTTAAAGTCCGAGCTTATCTATTGACTTGAAAAGTCTAGTTTCATGTTTTTGCTGGTTTTTCAACATTTACTCTTATATCAATTTTCGTATTGAGTGGAATTGATTTTTCTTTCTAATATGTGTTGTGAGCCTACTTTTTTGAAAAATTCTACTGAATCAAAACAATTGGACTTGCTTTGATTCATTTGACTTTTCGTTGACTTTTTGGGAAATATAATGGCTTTTCTGATTACATTTAATTTTTTTAGTTGATCGAAATGTAAACATTTCACAAATATTGAAAAAAATAATTCAAATGTTCTGCGTTTAAAATAACAAACATTTTAAAAAGTGAGTGATAACTTGGGAAGCATAATGCAATCGTGAACTAACTGCCGACACAGTTTCGGGTTGTTTTGTACGAATGACCAAAAGCAGAAAGATTTATGCAAATTTGTTTTCTTTTATTGGGTGGGTGTGTATGGTTTCGGGGATTGAACAGATATACTCTGATCTGGGAATTCACAGTTTTTTTTAGTGACAGGTTGACGTAAAAATTGGCGCTCATTTTTTTCCCAAATCATTGACGTCAATGTTTTGAAAACCAGTTGTTTTATCGTAGGGATAGTGTATGATACCATGCATATTAAACTGTCGACCATCATATTATTTTATTTATATACCTTATCGTTGATTATTATTTTAATTCAAATTGTTATTTGGATTCGGTCTCATTAATAACGTATATGTTATATTAGAAGCTTTTCGGAAAGCAGGGAATTGCCAAAAACGTATAATCAATCAGTAAATTTCAAGTTCAAGGGTGACACAAACATATTCCGAGATATTTATTATTAAAACTCCTGTATCGGTAAACCTCCAATTAAAAAGAAACAACGAAATCTGATAAAGTAACAGATGCTAACGGCAGCTATTCCATTTTAAAACTGTTCACTTTCTTTACAGTAACGCTCTAAAGTTAAATCATTTCGATTTAGTTAACGATAACCTTGTATTCATCAATCATAGAAAATTTCATTGTAGCTGTACTGTGCTTCCTACAGCAAATTTGCCCAGTAAAACAATGTTTCCTTCAATCTACCCCTGTATAAGATCGACTTAAAAGGGGTGGAAATATATTGCAACTGTTTGTCACATTATCGGAAGCTCACCGCAAATTTCTTACAGTATTTAAAGAATGCCTTTAATCGTTTCGAAGAAGGAAAGATCGTAAATCTTACTGCTGCGCCAAGTAGAAATAGCCAGACGGGTAGCGAATGAGAGTATTCGATCAACGTTGTATGAACATCTATCTGTGGTGGCGTCTGTTGTCAAGGAAAATATAAATTGTAATATAAGTTGGCACACAAACCGCAATTTATTGTATTCAATAAAGGAAAATATAATCGATGGATAAGGCAAATTGTTGAAATTTGAAAATATTGTTATAAATCAGTCTGTACCTCATGAGTTGGATTTTCGGCCTCAATTAAATGAACAATCGGCATTGATCATTAAGGTTTTGCCTATGAAAAAGTTTAACAACAATTACAAAGAGATTAGACCTAGGGTTAAGAATTTAGATTTTTTATCTTACTTATAAAGGGATAGACCAAAAGACTAATATCATTTTCTCATAGCTTATTTTACTGAAAAACTTCTTCGAAGACACCTAGAAGATAAAATCTTAAACAAAAAAGTTACAAGCAATGATCACGTTTTTCACATTACATCACTGGTTAGTTTCAATAATGTTAGTCAAAGAAACCTTTAAGAGCTTTTAAAAAGAATAAAGGCTTCATAGACACATAGACATCAATCTATTACAGTTGCGTTCAAAAAAGAATGAAATCGCATGAAGCTGCGCACCCATTTTCAACTTTGACAAGCTGCCATTTCTCTCTCGGTTTATATTTTTTCATGAAAATTTCACACAATATAGTTCAACTATTCAACTAATACTCCACAAAATTTGAAGTCTTTTCAATGACGAGAAACAAAGATACAGCTTTTCCCGTAAAAAAGGAAAATTTAGAATTGCTTCACTAAATTTGCTGTATCTTTGACAATTTTCATCGAAAAATCTTGAAATTTGGTCCAAAGGTGTAAAAATGTTTGACCTCATATCAGGCCAAGTTTCATCATAATCGATGAACGTGATCAAAAATGGTGCTGGATTGAAAATGAGGTTCATTATCGCTCTGCAGACGATTTCATTCTTTTTTGGACGGATGTTTGTATGGAAAACATCGTAATCCATGTTATCTTAGATTTTTCTTTCACAAAACCAAAAGTTATCACAAAGAATGTTGTAAATTGCTAAAAACTTAATTCGTACTTTAATTCGAAAGAGAAAATGTTTCAACAGGGTTTCAAAATAAGAAATACAGAGTTTCAGAAATGACCTTCTAATTATACCGATATATAAATTTGATCCACAATTAAAGCGAATATTCAATTCGCTCTTTTGTTTCAATACCAGCTCTGTTGGAACAATTTCTATTTCTTAACAAAGCAAGGATGAAGTTCATATCAATTTACAACATTCTTTGTAATGAATGTTGGTTTTGTGGAAGAAAAAACCAAGAATACTTAGATTACGATTGTTCCATACAAACATTCGTCCAAAAAAGAATGAAATCGTCTGCTAGGCGATAATGAACCTCATCTTCAACCTGGTACCATTTTTGATCACGTTCATCGATTTTGACGAAACTTGGCCTGATATTAGATCAAACATTTTTACATCTTTGAGCCAAGTTTCAAGATTTTTCGATGAAAATTGTCAAAGATACAGCAAATTTAGTGAAGCAATTTGAAATTTCCCTTTTTTACGGGAAAAGCTGTATCTTTGTTTCTCGTCATTGAAAAGACTTCAAATTTTGTAGAGTGTTAGTTGGATAGTTGAACTAGATTGTGTGAAATTTTCATGAAAAAATATAAACCGAGAGAGAAATGGCAGCTTGTCAAAGTTGGAAGTGGGTGCGCAGCTTAATGCGATTTCATTCTTTTTCGAACGCAACTGTATATAAAAATAAATTTCTATCTGTGTGCCTGTCTGTCTGTCTTTCTGTCTGTTCCCTATAGACTCATAAACTTCTGAATTGATTTTCGTGAAACTTGGCAGGTAGGGGTATTAGAGGCCTCGGAAGGTTCCTATTATGGTTTGTGACTCTTCCCCCTAACAGGAGGGTGGTGGGGAGGGGCTTCTCAAACAGTCGACAATTTTTTGCATAACTCGAGAACCAATCATGCAAACGGTATCAAATTTGGCATGGGGGATATTTGGGAACGGGGAATATTTCAATGAATATTTGGTACCCCTCTTTCCTCTCAGTGGGGTGATAGGAAGTGGGAAGGGGGGCTACCTTACAATTTTTCATATAACTCGAAAACTATTCAAGTTATTGGAATCAAATTTGACACGGGAAGGTATTCGGATACGAAAAATATTCCAATGATTATTTGAGACCCCTCCCTCTTTCCAGTAGAAAGGGGGAGGGGCCTCTTTCATATTTTTTTTTACATAACTCAAAAAGTAATAAAGCAAATGGAACCAAATTTGGTATGGGCGGGTATTTGGGAACGTCACATGTTCTAATGATTGTTTGAAACCCCTTCCTTCTTCCAGCGGGGAGAAAGGAAAGAGGTAAGGGAGTTTCATACAATTTTTTTGCATAACTCGAGAATGAATCGAGCAAATGAAACCAAATTGGGGCATCAAAAAGTATTAGAGTACGAAAAATACTTTCTTGCAGTAGGATGATAGAATCAGGAATATAGGAAGGGAAGGCCTACATTTAATTTTTTTACTAAATCCCAGAAATGGACAAAACTTAACATGTAAAATCATTTTGGTATGATCCTGTGATTATCTGACACACCACCCTCCTTTCAGTGAGTAGGTAAATGGAAGGAGGGAGGTGAGCCCAATACAATTTTGTTAGCATAAGTTCTCAATTTATGCTAACGAAGCCAACAAATGGAAACAAATATGGCATGGAAAGTTACTTGGTTATGAGATATCTTTCTACGATTGTTATTGAACCTTACGCTTTACAGTGTAGAGAGGAGAAGAAAGGAGGAGACTCCTTATACATTTTGTTGTAAAGCTTGAAAACTATATTTGATATAAAAGGATTTTTGGAAACGAAAAAAATGGGTATGATTATTAAAGATCACGACCTCCATTCAGAAGGGGGTGTAGGGAAGGACAGGAGAGGGGGCTCTCTTATCAGTTTTTTAGCATAAATCCAGAACATATCAAGCAACAACAACCATATTTTATAAGTTAGATTGTTTGCGTACGATTAATTTGAGACCCTAAAGACATATTAAAATTATCAGATCTTTAAAACAAATTTATAGAGAAAGATTCAGAATATTAGTTTAAGTTATCATTATGTTGCAATTCGAAACTCCAGCTGCAGCTCTTATTTTATAGCGGTTGCTTATGAATTATGTTATAATTTGATTTAAAATAATGCCAATAAAACAATAAAAAATTTGAATAATTTTGAAAATACCATTTGATTTTGTAAGGTGTACCAAAGCACACCGGGTCAGCTAGTATTATATAAATGGATTTCTGTCTGTCTGTCTGTCTGTTCCCTATAGACTCGGTAACTACTGAGCCGATTTGCGTGAAACTTGGTTGGTGGGGGTATTGGAGGTAGGGGAAGGTTCCTATTTTGGTTTGAGACCCCTCCCTTTCTCATGAAGGGAGGGAGAGGCCTCCTAAACAAAAGACATTTTTTGCATAACTCAAGAACCAATCAAGTAAATGGTATCAAATTCGACTTGGAGTGTTATTTTGGAACGAAGAATATTTCTAGAAATATAACGTACCCCACCTTCCTCTCAGTAGGTTGATAGGAAGGAGGGAGGGGGGCTACTTTATAATTTTTCATATAACTCGAATACTAATCAAGATATTGGAACCAAATTTGGCATGGGAAAGTTTTTGGATACGAAAAATATTTCAATGGTTATTTGAGGCCCCTCCCTCTTTCCAGTGAGGAGATAGAAAGGGGGAAGGCCTCTTTTATAATTTTTCACATTACTCAATAACTAATTGGGCAAATGGAACTAAATTTGGTAAGGGCGGGTATATGAGAACGTGATATGTTCTAATGATTGTTTGAGACTCCTTCCTTTTTCCAGCGGGGAGGAAGGAGGAGGGGAGGGGATTTTCATTTAAAAAAAATTGTCTTATCACCAATTGAAATTAATTTTTATTTGCGAATTTCGATTTGCAATTCAAACAACCTTTTGTATTTATACTTTAAGAATTCATTCTATTTTTAAAAGCTCTTCTAAACGGTAGAATTTAACTTTTTTAGATCATGCATTATCTATACACTGCCGGCCAAAAGTTTAGGATCACCCACTAAAAAACATGCAAATTTTGATCGTTCATATCTCAGCCGTCTTCGGACATATTGAAAATCTTCTGATCTCATTTAAAAGATAATGAGCAATAGCTATCTCGGAGGTATTTTGCCCAAATATAATGTTTTAGTTTTGAACTTAAAACTTAACCTAAAGTTATAACATTTTCAAAAAATCGCACTCAATATTCAAAGCCGATCATCTCGGGATAGGGTGGACCAAATCTCAAAATTTGAGTGGCATTAGAATTCCTGTTCTTTACATCTCAAAACACAATCAAAAAATTTTTTGAAAAAATTCAAAAACGTATTTTTAATTAATAAAATAGACACTTGAGTTGTCGTCCAAAAGTTTGGGATCACCTCTTTGTATGGTGAGTTTGGGATCACTCTTATAAAAACATGCAAATTTATTTTATTCATATCTTTCTCATCTAACATCGTATTGCAGATCTGAAGGGTTCATTTGGAAGCTTAGGAATTGTTGTTTTTTTAATAAATTCATTCAAAAATTATATTTTAAGGTGAGAACTATAAAAAAAATCTGGGAACTTTCTAAAAAACAATACATTTCAGGTGATTTTTTTATGGTTATTACTTCAAAATATAATTTTTGAATGAATTTATTAAAAAATAACAATTCCTTAACTTCCAAATGAACCTTTCAGATCTGCAATGCGATATTAGATGAGAAAGATGTGAATAAAATATATTTGCATGTTTTTATAAGAATGATCCCAAACTCACCATACAAAGAGGTGATCCCAAACTTTTGGACCACAACTCAAGTGTCTATTTTATTAATTAAAAATACGTTTTTGAATTTTTTCAAAAAATTTTTTGATTGTGTTTTGAGAAGTAAAGAACAGGAATTCTAATGCCACTCAAATTTTGAGATTTGGTCCACCCTATCCCGAGATGATCGGCTTTGAATATTGAGTGCGATTTTTTGAAAATGTTATAACTTTAGGTTAAGTTTTAAGTTCAAAACTAAAACATTATATTTGGGCAAAATACCTCCGAGATAGCTATTGCTCATTATCTTTTAAATGAGATCAGAAGATTTTCAATATGTCCTAAGACGGCTGAGATATGAACGATCAAAATATGCATGTTTTTTAGTGGGTGATCCCAAACTTTTGGCCGGCAGTGTATATATAAAAAGCAATTTCTGTGGCTTTGTTTGTTTGTTTGTCCTCTATAGACTCAGCCGTTTTAAGAGCTAGAGAGCTGAAATTTGGCATGGACGCTTATTGGGACCAGGAATGATGAAAAATGTTTTCAGAATTTCGGTTGACCCCTTCTGAAGGGGGTCGTCCATATAAGACAAATATTGTTTTCGCGTTTTTCTCGTTATTTTTCGTCGGATCGTCATGAAAATTTTCACATAGAGGTTTTGAGAGATGGGAAATTGATTTTAGGTATTCAATTTTTTGTCAGAGGTAGGCAAAAGGGGTCGTCCATATCAACTTTTCTATATTTTTGTGATATTGACGTTATTATTCATCGGATTGAGATAAAAATTTGCGCTCGGATGGTTTTAGGGACGGGAAATTGATTGCTGGTATCAAATTTTGTGTAAGGGGCCAGCCAAAGAGGTCGTCCATATTCACTGATCAACGGATTCAGATGGAAATTGGTACACGAGAGTTTCGAATGACAAGCAATCGATTCCAGGTATCGAATTAAGTGTAAGTGGTCGGCAAAAGGTGGACGACCTAAACTTTTCAATATTTTTGTGATATTGACGTTATTATGCATCGGATCGAGAAGAAAATTTGCGCTCGGATATTTTTAGGGACACGCAATCGATTGCCGGTATCAAATTTTGTATAAGGGCAAGTCAAAGGAGTCGTCCATATCAACTGTTTGCAATTTTTGCGATATTGACGTTATTATACATCGGATTCAGATGAAAACTGGTGTACGAGAATTTTGAATGATGTGCAAACGATTTCAGGTACAAAATTTTGTGTAAGGGACCGGCAAAAGGGGTCATCCATATTACCTTCTCAATTTTCTCGTGATATTGACGTTATTATACATCGGATTGAGATGAAAATCAGATTTTTCTTTTAAGTAGATCTTTGATTTTTGATTTTTTGAAATTTGATAAAAGATTCGAGTTCAGGACCAAATCAAACATTAAATCAATGCTGTTCTTTTGGGTCAATCTAATAATAACTTTTTAAAATGATTAGACGAGTTTATTGAAATAAAAAATCCATCCATATTGAAATAAATATTCCAATGGGAAAATCAGAAGGGGAGAGGAGGGCTTCCATATTTTTTTTTAGAACTAAAGAACGAATCGGGCAAATGAAACAAAAAATTGGCATGGAAGGGTGTAACGGTACGATATATATTTCTTTGAATTCTTTTTTTATTTTTATTTTTTTTTATTTTGTTTATTTTCATCAACAGATCACATATTGATCCAAATGATAGGTTTGAACTCTCCTTCAAGTGTGGGGAGTTGGGAGCGGTAGGAGGCTCTTAGCAATTTTTCAATAGTTCGAAAACAATTCAAACAAATACAACCAAATGTGGCATGGAAGAGTATTTGAATACAAGTAATATTTCAATAATTATTTGAGCCCCCACCCTTCTTCTATTGGGAAGCTTGGAAGGGAGGAGTTAGGCTCTCAATTTTTATATTGCATAGCTCGAGAATAATACAAGCAAATGGATCCAAATTTGGCATGGAAGAGTTTTTGAGTATGAAAAACTGACTCCTTCCCGTGGGGAGATAAGAAAATGGAGGCTGATTCCATACATTTTTTTTATAAAATATATTTACACAGCCCGAGAACTTATCTAGATAAAATTTTGTTGTATAGCTTTAGAACTTATCAACCAAAGGAACCAAAAGATTCAAACCTTCCATTACGGTTATGATCATATTGACTCGGATTACTATTTTAGCTGTATCTTCAAAACTACTGAACTGATTTTTATAAATTGTACCATTTGGGATTCGTCTCAATGTCTCGTCTCCGTCCACTTCAATTACTTTAATTGATTCTTAAAGTTTAGTTGATATAGTGAAATTTCGAAATTCGAACCCGGATGGTCACGATCTTTGACCTCCTTTTTTTGGCCATTTTGTCTTTCAGCTTAATTTTAAGACGCCAAAATTCGTGAGCATCTGAGCTCGAATTTTGAAATTTCACTATATCAATAAAATTTTAAGAATCATTTAATGTAATTGAAGTTTTTAGTTTCATACGCCATAATTGGAAATTTATGAAAAATGAAAATTACTGAATAATCTGCTGATGATAAAAAAATGGGCTAAAAAATGTTTTTTTTAAAGCTGATAAATTTTGATTAAACGCTTGATAAATAAATAAAAAGTTTAAGAGTAGTTGTGCGTATTAAAAATTGAGTTTTATTTACTCTTGATTATATCCTAAACGAGGGTTTTTATAATTGCCAGTTTTTTTTAATGAATCTGCATCTCTGCCAATCTTTTTAAAACTATTAGAAACTTCAGCTATTGAGAGATAGTATCACACATAAAACAATTAATTTGCCTTTTTCGCCTTAAACAAAACGATTTAACATAAATTAAACAATTATTATTTTTATTTCAATCTTATTTTCCTCTCCTAGAATATTTTGATTTTTTTCACAGATATTTATGTTTTTTTTGAGAAATGTACGCAACCGTCGATATAATTGACTCGCTAACAATGTTTTAAAAATTTTAGTAAAGTCACAATATAATGAGTTTTATAGCAAAAAAAAACTGGGTTAAAAAAAAGAAAAAAAGAATCTAGTCGAACAGACAATTGGAATCCGTAACAGACTATTTCTGATGATTTTCTTATTCACAATATGAAAAGTCATTAAGGTTCACCAGGGTAAGTGTGGACGGTGAATATTAAAACAATACCGTGTACTATGTTTTCAAACTTTTAATGCAGAATGTTTAATTTACTTGTAATCTATCCAATAACTGTGTAATAGATACGATTTCGACAATTACGGATGTTTCCAGCGACTTTTTGGGAATTTTCTATTTTCAATTACGATGCCGAGTTGATGTGCATTTTTTTCAATTGAAAATTTTGCGTAAACTAGCAAGCTCTTGACGAAAAAACCTACATTGTTTCAATCCTTACATTCGGAAACAGCCAGTTAGGAAAAGAAACGGCGGTTTTAAATGAAGGAAAAAGAGTTTATTTACAAAAAAACTGAAATTTTGTCTCCAAACCCTACCTGGGGTGAGTGTGGATGACTTCATGAAGGCTTGGTGTTAACACTTTTTTTTTTATTCCATCATTCAATTCAATTAGGCTATATTGAGCATTCGGATCATGAAAAAATGGGTAAAGTTCTGTAATAAGTAAATATTTTCGATAAAATCGGATCTCGTGTGTTCCAACATAAATAAAACACAATAATCATTGGAAGATGTTTTACGTATAGTACCTTTTTTCAAATTTTGACGGTTCGAGCATGAAAGTAACGTATTCAACCAGGAAAACAAAAATTTGTTAAAAATTTCCTGAGAAATAAAAGGGAAAATCTACCGTCCCAACTTGCCCCATAAAACGGGGTAAGTGATGATACCATCAGTTCATCACAATTTATGTAATAACTTTTCTCGCTTTGCATCTATCAAGCTCATTTCTTCAGAATTTGTAAAAACATGTTCTGCATCCTATTGAACGTAATTTCATCAAAATTAATCCACTGCTGATTTATAATGATTGTTTAAAGTTGAACTATACGAAAAACCGTCCCCACTTACCCCGGTGTACTTCCTACTGTAAACCCCACACGCTTATATTAGTTTAACCAATTTTGGTTCAAAAGTAATTATTTTCGACCTTTTTCCGCGTTATGTTTTTTTATGACTTCTCCGCAAGAACCCATAAAATGACTTTTCGGGGAGAAATTGAAATTTGGTTATTTTTTAACTGTATTCAATATGGCGAAGAAGCTGTAAAATGGTTATTTTTTATTTTGATTTCAAGGGTAGTTTTCGCAAATCTTTTTGTGAAAATTGCAGCTAACATTTGATTTTGAAATGTTTTGTTTATTGTCAAGGCTCAAGCCAAGTCGTTCTTGAGTTCTTGACCAAAACATTGAAGAGATTTTCATGAAGGATTATCGCTTTCGGGTGTAGATAATTGAGAGCAGCCAAGACGTCTCCTATTATACCCTGGATTTTTCGAGCATCCACTGGACCCAGGCCATTATTGTAGCGTTCCTCAAGCACGTCCCCCGAACAAATTCATATTTAGAATTTTAATTCTGATTTCATGCCTCTAGATTTTATATGCTGAATTAAATTACAGGACTTAGATTCAGAATGCCTTCAGATTAGGAGTTCAAAATTCCTAAGTTCGATGTTTAGATATAAAATTAAAATTTACAATTCAGATTTTGATACAGTAATCAGCAGGATCCAGATTTCCAACTTGGAATCAGACTCACTTTTAAAGCTTCCTCCATAAGGCGATCGCCAACCAGTTTGCTCAATTTCCGGTTGGTCATTCGAGGAAGCTTTTTGATTGCCCAAGGTGATTTCAAACATGCAAATTTCAACAGGAACCCGGGGGTTCTGATTGCAGCAGATGCAGCTGCCTTTTGGAAATGGGACAGTTACGAATGCGTGTATCTCAAAAAATCCTTTCGTTTGATCTAAATACTTCCTATGAAGGAAATGAAGGTAATCTTATGATAATTCATGAAAAAATTTGAAAAAAATCATTTATCGTTTTTTTGTAAATTCAACTTTATTCTTGTTACCTCCCTTCGGCCAGCGCACACTTTTTTCAGTCATGATAATGATCAGTTTTTCTAACTAATACTTCGTCTTATAATTATTTTAAATAGGTGGCTTCATCTCTCTCCTTCAATTTCTGATACTTTTCGGACCAATACTTCTCTTTTGAGGCCACTTTAGTGGATACAGCTGTTTCGAAATTAACAAATTTGATTATTTTTGGACCACTTTTTGAGCGTTTTTAATGGAATTTCTGCTGGCAAAATCTGGCAATAACGAAGTAAAACCATGAGGAGATTGAACTTAAAGTATAATCGGTTAGTATAGATCGTAGATTGCGTACATAAAAGATTATTTTTTAGGCTTTTGAAAAGAGTGAAAACCATAGTTTTTGTTTTGAAAATTGTTGTTTTTTTTTTGCACAGGAGCCGAATTTTGGCAAATCATTAAATTTTATACAAAATAATAAGCAAACACATACTTTAATATACTCGAGACCTTGCCACGAGCAGACGCGGTATAGGATTCAAACGCTGGAATTTGTATAAAATAGGGTATTTCATAAGTTTTGTCGTTCATCAGAAATCATCTGCCCCATAGCCTCGGAACCAGATATACAGCTTACGAGCTGTGGATCTAGCATAAATTTATGGTTTGAGGTTAGGTTTGAATAACTCATTAAGAGGCAACACTTTCAGCTTATTGGAGAATTTTTTTTTTGGAAATTTCAGCGATCTACCCTTAGTTTTTCGCTTATTGAAAATTAAAAATGCTTGTATGAGACTTGACTTCCCTGATGACCCTTAGCCGAAGTTGCCGATCATATGCTTCACTCCAATGGTTGATTTGAACTTTGTGGACATTTTTGACAGTATTTCCATACTTTTCCACCACTCACACACAGTAGTTCTTTGAATAATCAACGGTTTTGTCGGCTATCAATTTGATAATGATGGATTTTGAATGAAACTGTGCAAAATTATTTTTTCCTTTTTCTCTTGCATCGTAAATATCTCAAAAACGCGTAAATTTTAAATTTTGAAAAAAATAGGTCGGATAGTACTTTTTACAGGCAACAAAATGCAGTCAAAGTTTTCAATGCCTGATTTCTAATAAACGAGCTATTAGCAAAAGAAAGTGTCCCATTTCTAAAAGAACTAAGCTTTAAATAAGATGAATTGTCATAAATATTAACTTACCTAGTGCTTTAATGGTTGCACCACTTCACGAATTCGGATATAACTGTTAAAAATTCCACAGCAAACAAATAAAATAATGAAAGAAGTGCTGCTGCAAGAATGATTCTTTGTACGATTGCGAACATGAACAATGTTTTTTCGGTTTTTTCCGATTGAGGTAAAATTTTTATCCTTTTTTCGGTTTATCCACGAAAACTAGGAATATGGTTAAAATTTTACAATAAAATATTGTTGAAAAATAACCATATTAGTACACGGTGTGTTTATAGAAGAAGTTTAAAAAAAAATACAGTAACTCTAATTTTTTCAGAAATGGAAAATTTAGCCTTTTCTGAATCATTTTCAGGCAAAATTAAAATATTTGGTCGGTGAGTCCCCATACGTTTAATTTTTTTGAATTTTTTTGTCCATATTTAGATATTTTTATCTGTAAAATTATTCAAATGCAGTGGAATAGTAACTTTTTTCATTAAATTTTTTTTTTATTTTTATTCAAGTTTTTGTCATTCTGAAACAATATAAAATGTCAACGCCTGGAGAGGTAAGTCAATTTTGATGATAGTTTATGACATTTTGAATTTTGTTTACCTCACATCAAATTGAAACATATCCAAGCAGACCAGTTTTCAAAAAAAAATTAAAATATAAAATTTAGTTAAAGTCTCAAATACTTGCACTGAAATCCGTTTGTCTTCCGCTACATAACATATGTTTTAAATCTTTTTTTCTTATATTGAAGGTGAATAAATTTTCTTTAAATCATTTGTACATAATTTTTGCTTAAGAATTGAAGTGCTGGTGATATTTTGGAATTCATTATCAACAACACGATAAAAAAAAAATTTCAACACAAATTTCAATATTATCGAAGGTTTTAGACCAGATTTATGCGTTTTATTTTTTGTTTTGTTTAAATGAATTTTTACGGTTTGTTCAAACCAATGATTATTATAGTTTTTACCATTATTAGTATAAAATTGTAAAAGTTATGATTGTTTTACTGTAATATTAATGCTTCATTAAGGTTCTTTTTTATAATAAAGAAGAACTTCAGCGTACAGTAGAATAACTAAAATAAATAAGGGATGGACAAAATATAATGAATGTTACGTGCTGCAGTCTAGCTGGCTATCGATCATTTGTAATTCATTTTTGCCTACAATACTGTTGATTTTTGTAAATACAAGATCGACAAAAAGATTAAAAAGCATTTTTTATTGGGAAAAAATTAAAATTTATCAGAGTTTTAAACTAGATTCTCCCATTAAATAACATAATTAAAAAAAAATGTTAAATTCAAATTTGATTTAAACAAAGAATTCAAGAGATTGTTAAAATAATATAGTGGGTTGGAAACCGTTGAAGCTAGGATTGTTTATCCTTAACAGTTATGCTCTTTGAAAAAATGGAAGCATTACAGAGTACAGCAGGATTATAAAAATTGGACTAGAAATCGATAAAAATCAAAAGATTAAAAAAAATTTCTAGCTTATAATTATGATTGTATCAAAAGACAGTAGCATGCAAAATTTTAGCTAGATTGAACTGCTGTAGCGATTTGCAATGATTCTGAAGTGCAAACGGAATTTTCAGACATTTAAAATAGGAGAAAAATAAAAACTAATTTCTCATCAAAAATTGTCTTTAACGGATCGTTTGCTTTTGAATATTGATTTTCTTAATTTTTGAAGGCTTAAATTAAGACAAATTAAGACAAACGTTTCTACTCCAGATCGCATCACGATAAGCGTTATCACAAAAAAATTAAAGCGCTTCCTAGTGTTTACTGATTTTCTTAATCATTGAGCTTTTTTTAAATAAAGTTCCCTTCAGTGTTGCCACAATAAGAAAATCTTAAGACAATGAATTAAAATGGATTCATATATGAATTCATATTATTCTAGATAATTCTAATAATTTCAGTTAATTTGACCGTCTCAGACTGCTGACAGGATTTGCCAGCCAAAACTTAAACTTAAAGGATTAGAAGACACTTTCTAACCATTTTTTTACGTTTAAACAGCTCTGTTACTAGTTAAAAAAAAATTGAAAATTTCTCAAAGTTTTTGATGCGATTGTTGAGTTATCAGTTTTATTTATGTAATCACCTGGGTTCGTGGGCTGGGCTTCAAACAGAAATTTGATTCACACTCGATCTTACAGCGAGGTTCTGAATGTCGCTACGATGATTAAACCGTTCCTAGCAAGGCTGTGCAAGAACGTTAGGCTCTATGGTCAGGGAAGGTAGGTTCTAAGGTTGGACTTCGAGAGGCGATTACTCCGCACCAGAACTTCGGAATCGCACAATTTTAAGCTGGGTCCATTCAGCAAACCGTCGCACACAATCTCCAATAGTTTTTCTTCCGATCCGTTACAAAAAAACAAATTCACTTTAGTTAGAGTTTGCACAAAAACATATTTTTTATTAGCGAGCACAAGTTGCGCATAAATGATTGACTCTTTATTGAAGAATAGTAGGCGCTAGACTGGTATGTGGAGAGTACTTTCTGCTACAACAAACTACTCTTATCTACTCAGATTGATCTCTCCTACGCTCTTATCACTGAACTGTTAATCTCTGATATCAATCTGCTCTTAGTGAATTCACAGGGATGTTCAATATATCGGATTAGAACAGTTAATGAGAAGTGAGATAGGCAACGGCTAACAATTTAAAAGTAGTGAAAGTCAAAATAAAGATAATAAGCATCTCTGAAATTCTATAAAACTAAAAATATATTTTTTTAAGAACTAAAATAGAAAATTTTCAAAAAAAAATTTTGTATGGGGGGTCACCGACAGAATATTTAAACTTTTGGTGAAAATGAACCGGAAAAAGCTCTACTTTCAGCCCATGCAAAAATTAGAGTTACTGTATTTTTTTTTCTTTAAGTCCTTCTACGAAATACACCGTGAGTAGTTCTGCAAAAAAACCAGAAAGTGGTTATTTTTTACTCAAAAATGATTAAAAAAACGAGCGTGCATATAATCTCCTCGGAGAAATTGGGACAAGAACTCCAAATGTTGAAAACTGGGCGCACTGCTCCAGCTCCAGCGATTGTAAAACTACCTAATCCGTGGTTCAAATGAACAACAGGCAACCATATTTTTGAGTCAAATATGTTTTGTAGTTCATAATACCATACACATAGTTATTTTACCATGTGTTCAATTCGGCTGCGCATAGTAAATTTCACTGCGTTTTAGTAAAATTGTCAATGAAATGATGCATTCTTTTACTTCGTGCCTAGTAAAATTGATATGTGTTTTTTTCAATTTATAAGAAGATTTGACCCCCGGCGCAAATTGTCAGATAATGAAAAAACCATCATCTCTCAACTAACGACGGATGACAGATATATCCGGTGAATAGTTATCAGACACTAGACTGTATTTTTTTTTGTTTATTATTTATTCATTTCTCTATCTTAAATAAGATATACAAACCTTTAAATTTGTTACTTAATTAGTAACCTACTTATGCAACTAGTACTACACAATCGTTTAGTGGATAGTGCCGCTTAGAATACTGCCTTTAGGACATTTCAGATTTGTCGAAACCCATGATGCATGCCATGACGGGTATGCTCACCTTTCCCTATTCCGTTTACAGCATTCGGCCAGTCCCAATAATTCTGTTCCGGTTGACAGAATTCAAAGTATAAAATCACACTGAATTATGTTCGCTAAATTTTAAAATTGAATGTATTCCATAAACTTATTCTATAACAAAATTATAGCTAAAAGCCGTCTGTAAAGCTGCTTAAGAGATCGGAGATTTGATTCCTCCCGTCAACCCGGAACATCAAATTTTTATTGATACTGGGATTTTAACCCAAAAAGCCTTGCGCGTTTCCAACCGTTCGGATACGACAGAGAGCTAAACCTTTTCACAGATATATTAACTTTTCAAAATTAAAATAGGTTTATTTCAGACACATGTTTCGTCGGATGGTTTTACTAATTTATTTAAAGTGCATGGTCAAATAACAAAAGTTCCAAACAACGAATGACAAAACTTATATTGAACTTGATTGAAGTTTTAAAAAAAGATTAAAGATGGATTCTGAAGCTGATTTACAAAATGTACCTATGCCAAAATATACAAAACTATTGGTTATACTCAAATTTCATTTCAAATTTACATTTGATTCTGTTGAACTGATAACTTACAAAACTCTATTGACCTTCTCATATGTTTTCATTATGCCACTTGTTCCAGTCATTCCCCGAACGTGTCGATCAGACACTAACTGACCTCCAAAATAGCTTTACAATTTTTATTTAAATAAATGATGTCAATGCAATTGCTAAATTGCATCAATGTTTATATTATCAGTTCACCTTCCAGCTGGCAAAGTTCTAAAATTTAAATCAAATTACCAGTTAATTGACGTAATAACGCCCACTTAACAATTGACGATTTCACAAATTTCCCCGTCTTTCTCCGGAGGTATTTGTCAATTACCTACCTAGTGTCAACCGGTGAAAAATTCCTCCCCACTTGGTGGAAGCCCAAAATAATGTATCAATAGTGTCTCGTGCTACTGATAACGAACCTGGGTTTTTTTTGTGTCATTCAACACATCATTGCACGATGCGTCAATTGTCTTCCTAAGCCATCCGTTGTTGCAAAGTGCAGCTACTTTTCGCTACTAATCGTAAGAAGTTCGTCGCTGATCGCTTCGAATCTTTAAAGTCGAACGTAGTTACTACTACCAGCCGAACGATTGCCCGAACGCCGAAAGCTCGCAAAAGCTCGGCCGGGTTTTTTTTCTCTACACTTATGTCAGGTAGCTAACTGATAACGACACGATCCCCATCGACGATACGAGCAGCGGGTGGTTTCCGATCCAATCGATGTTCTACTAGATAGGTATATGTACACTAATCAGCTGCCCCAAAAGGTGGGTCGTTGTGGAGTGCGAGTGCGTGTGAGTGTAAATCTACTCCAGCCGGCCGAAGTTGCGGGGTCGTATAAAAGAACTCGAAGCTTTCCGAGTGCGGTTTAATTCTTCCGCCGGTGCCTTCGTGTGACGACGTGTGAGGAGAAAAACTCGGTGCAGACAGTTTCCGGGCAGTATCGACGACTTTTCCTTGGGGCGTGTCAAAATCTTTTTAAAATATAAAAAAAAATATTTAAAAAAATTCCAGAACTAGAAGAAAGTGCCGAAGGTGATATTTTATTTCTTCAGTGGAGGCTCGGCTCAACTAGGCGACGAATATATTTATGCAAAAGTGCCCCTCTCACATTGATGATCTCGCGTCGATGATCGAATGCCGTTGCGATTTAATAGTTTTTTTGTTGGTGGCATGCTGAAAAGTGATCGGAGTCGCAAATTATACTGACGACGACCTCCGGGCGGGCAAGTGGAATTTTTTTGGGGGGAAGTTTCAAACTTGTGGGAATCTGTAATTTTTTCAGATTTTTAATGGGACCGGTTTTCTGTGGTTGTTTAAAGATGTAAATAAGTGGCTTAAGAGCAGAAAGGATTGAAACCAAAATAAAACAGGAAAAAATTGTGCTGAAGTATTTATTAAATTTGCGCTTTTGTTTTGGGACTTCAACAAGTGAAGTGCTGGGCCAGCTGAACTGCGTCAATAAAGGTGGTGATTGAGAATCAATCGTGTTTTTTGTGTTTTGACGGAAAGGTGAACCATAAATTCTGCCAAAATGTTGTCTGGGTGGCAGTTGACCGTTTCCAAATGTAAGTACAGTATCAAGTAGGTCAGATAATTAAAAAAATAGGTTCTATTAAAACTATTTGAGGTATTTTAAAATGATATAGACTGAGAGCGTTAAATTATCTATTAAATATGGAATTTATTAAGGTTATTTCTCTGAGGATGTTTAAGTAAGGTAAGAGCTCCTACTTTGAACCTACAGCATACTTTAGTCCTTAAATTCCGAATATTGTTGATAATTCATTTTGCTAGCATAGGATTAAGGTACTCCTACGAACACAATCAACTACCATTTTTCGTGAATCCTACCGTACCGCTTTTAAAAAATCTTTTTGATAAAATTTTCAACGGTTTTAAAAATGTACCTCAGAGACGAACCAGCCAAAGGCTGAAAGTCTCTTAAAATAAAGAAAGAATAAAAATGTACCTCCTCATTAGTGATAAATCAGACAGCTCAATAAATGGGACGCGTTTTAAGAAATTAGAGCGAATAAGGAAAAATCACGTTGTTTTACTGTCCAAGCCGAAGCTTTAAGAGAAAATACTTTCACTTTTAAGAATATGAACCATACTACCTATTTCTCCTAAAATAAAAGAAAAACAATGGAAAACCCGGAAAATTTGTAAAGGATCCTTAAGTAGGGGACTTTTGACTTTGATGTCCTATTTTTAGACCTGACATCACCAAAACTTTGTTTTATTACCAAAAAATAAACAAAGGTGCGAAATTTGAATTGGGGCATAATGCAGAAGCAATATTGAACGTTTTGAACATTTTAAATCAGTTTAACGCAAATAAACTACAAACAAGAAAACACAAAAAAGTCTCAGCTATGGTTATGCTGATAGAGCTAACAGGGAGTGAAAGTGTTTGAGATATTCATAACCGAGATTTAAGTTTTTTGAATCTTTAAAAAGCTGTTATACTTTTTCATGATAATGTATGATAGAAGATTAAATTTTTAATGAATTTGTTTGTTTTGTTTAACTTCATTCTGAAGTTCAAATTTCCAAATTTTGATCATCTATTTGAAATTTTTAATTGAAACCTGATAAGATCATGAAACTTTAAAATTTTTCCTGAAAGATTAAAACCACTTGTACATTTACGAGAAAAACATGATAATTTAAAAACTTCCGCTTAAAGCGTCCAAAAGAGAGGAACTTACCCTATTTTTCATTTTTAATGTGTCGAATTTTTATTTTAAAAGGACTTGTTCTATCTATGATCCTTGACTCCAAAATTTAATCATTTTATGATTTAGAAAATATCCAAATACTTGGAGTTGAATATTGTTTGTATCTACAACCCAATTTTTATAATCTGTACTCTGAAGTCTAATTTTTGAAATGAAATCCAAGTTCTACATTTTAACCCTCAACCGATCTTGAGTGTTGATATGAGGGTTCTTAAAAGTCCAGAAAAAAAAATTCTTATAAGATCTTGAGTGTCGATTTGACACTACTAGCTTACAATCATTTTACTCTCTGGTTTCTCAACCGATTTTGTACAAATGTTATAGTTTTGAAAACTTGTAATGTAACTCAAATATGTTTCTCAGACATAATTCAGCTGCAACTGTTTATCTTTAAGTTATTCAATGTTTAGAAAAAAACAATAAAATATTCTTCGGAGAAAAGACTGTAGACCAGCTACCATTTGGTAGCTGGTTGCGAAAATTTTTGCGTTTCTATACTCAAAATGCAGTGCAATGTTGAAATAAGTTTAAAAAAATTTAAAAAATTGCAAATTGATTAATATTTCAAAGAACAAATTCTTTGAAAATTCGTCCAAAATTTTGTGCATCGTATTTTGAAAATTTTAAGATGTGAAGATATGCAAATTAAGATAACTTTAAAATCTACTTTTCAACTTTTTTTTTTTTACTGGGACAAATTGACATTGCAAGAAATTTAAAGGGTCAAAAAAAATCTAAGACGGATAACAAAGCAAATGAAAGCTTAATGAATTAACAATTCTATTTTTACAAACGAAATATTTAGATTTTGTTTGCCAGACTAGAATATGAAAACCCAATGAGGATAATTTATGAAAAGAAGTTTAAACAAAAAATTAATAGCTTGGAGAAATTCAAAGCGAAATTTTCAATTTAGTTACCTGAGTTTTCAATTTAGTCTCAGATTCATTAGTTGATTTTGTATTGAATTTCATTTCAAGATTACAGTTAAGTTAAAATAAGATTCCCAAAATTTGAAATATAAACAATTTCAGATATTTCTTTGTTGATTTATTGAAATTTATTTACGTAAACAATTAAACCTTCAATGTCTCGGGAAATAAACATTAAAAAAAATTGAATAAAATATCTACTTATTATGAGTCGAAAAAGGATCTTAATTGGAAATTTTGAGGAAGTCCCAAGCCTTCGGCGCAAATTACCAGATTATCAAAAAAATCGCTTATCCTTAAAATTAAATATATATGTAGCCCATGTTTAAGCTGAAGACTCAAGTAATGCTTATCTTATACAACAGCAATATGACAAATCTTCTATATTTAAAAATGGAGGCCTGTTGTCTTCCTCGTCGCGCGAAGAAAATCACAACGGAAAGATTTTTTTCTAAAATGTTTTTGTCGAATTTGAAAATTAATAGGGCGATGGCTACTACTTTGGACCTAGAGCCTACTTAAGTTCGAAAATGCCGAAAATCGGAAATAACTCATTCCGTTAGCATAGATTCCAGACACTATAATATAAATAATGAACTCTCAATCTTCTTTTATCATTTCGTACCTCTATTCGCCATTTAAAGTAATTCTAACAAACCTTACTACGTTTTAAAAAAGTACTTTCTCTTTAGTGGTCAAAAAGAGAGATTACGAATAAATCATATTATTCAACAGTCCAA
This sequence comes from Uranotaenia lowii, assembly GCF_029784155.1. NCBI lineage: Eukaryota > Metazoa > Arthropoda > Insecta > Diptera > Culicidae > Uranotaenia > Uranotaenia lowii. The sequence continues at coordinate 179,505,227 of NC_073692.1, read as the reverse complement.
GCCTAATTTTAAAGGAAAACTACCGTTGCTGTGATGAATATAAACTATACTTACTATTTTTTATAAAATAATAGAAAATTATTGGAAAACCCGGAAAATAAGTAAGGGATCCAAAAATAGGACACTTTCGGCCATGATGTTCCATATTTAGATCTGACATAATTTTTTTCAATACTAGCCAATCAGTGAAGGTTCAAATTTTGATAAGGGCAGAATTAAGAAGCAGTATTGATCATTTTCATCATTTTTTGCCAGCTTTATGCAAATAAGCTACAAGTAAACACAAAAAACCATCTTACTGCTTGCTAATGCCTGCTACCTACTTGCTGAGAAATGTGCTAATGAGGAAAAATTTTAAGTTATCCATAACAAAAATTAAGGAGTTTATTTAAATAGTTGAAAATCCCTAACATTTGATAACGGTATTTTTTTATTTAAAATAAGATATTTAATTAGATTTTTTATGATTTTTAAAGAAATCTAACTTTTCACTGGCATTTATGATCTAGGTCCAATAAAGGGTATTGTAGGTAAAGTAGGAAATTTTGACTATCCATATCTTTGTAAATCGATTGAAAACGGCAAAACCAAGGATGAAAATTCTCATTGGAACTAAGATATGGGTTTTCTTAAAACCAAAAAACACCCGTTAATGTCTGAAAAAACATCGGTTTATATAAACCACCGCTTACAGGATCCATAGAAGGGCAACTAAGCTAATTTAGTTTATATTCGTACCAAATCAAAGTCATGGCACAAAATTTTGATAACTTTTTTTCATTAAAATCAACCAGAGTAAGAAGGTTCCAAAAGCAATCAAGGCTTACTGATGCTCATCCATCTTTCGTGCAGTTCATTACAATGAGGCGGCAAAAAGTATGATTAGTTGTTTTGGACTATTTTGTAATTTTAGAAAATTTTGTATGAAAATTACTATTTTAACTAACTTGGAACAAATTCATACAAAAATTTTGTATAAAAAACTTCAAAAGTAGGATACTTGGTGTTATTTTTAACCCTACTTTATTTCTTTGAAAAACCGGGTTTTGGACTAACTGATCATTAAATGATAACTATCATCATGATACTTCATGAAAGTCAAGAGAAAAATATTTGAAATGATTGATCAATTATGAGAAACACTTTTTTTAACAAACCAACATTAACTTTGTTGAATTTATTTTCATTAATGGGTAAATATTACCCATTTGCATGATATCTCTTTCATTGTATTTTCAGTACTTTAAACTAGATCTTAATAGTGAAAAGAGTATAGGGAAATACGGCGATTTTTTTGGCAAGGCTTTAAAATTTTTGACTTTTGAAAAAAATAATTAGTTACTCATTTTTATCATAGATCAATTAAGTGTGTAAAAATTTTGAATGGTTCAAATGATAGCTTTTAATATAAGTTTTCATATGGTGTACTTTAAATTTAAGAAAAAATGTTTTTCCATAGAAATATATGTGATTCAAATTTTTTTCTTCATCATATAAGTTTTTCAATTTTTCAAAGTCTGATGTCTGTGGTGCGTTCAGTATTCAAGAAAATGAGTTGAAAAACTGGGAATATCTTAGTCAAATATTAAGTTATTAACTAGTTAAAATAAAAAAGCGATCTGATAAAGTTCAGTTTTTGACTTTTTGCCGCCTCAAACCCTAGTATGTACTATGTAGGAAGTTTTTCAATAAAATAATCATGATCGGTCTCTGGAAGCTTAAAATAGGATATTTTGAAACAAAATGCCAGAATTTTGATAAAATAAGTTTTGCGGTTATATTAGAGATTGTAATTTTACTCAAGGGAAATAATATTCAACGATACGACTCTACATATTTTAACATAGTTGGTGCAAGTAAACAGATAACGATGAAATATTCCATTATGTATTTATGAAGACTGCGAGAATGCCTTGTTTTACCTTATGAGCAAGTGTAAAGCAACCTTAAATTGATTTAATTGATTTTTTTTATAAAATGTTTAGAATGTTTCCAGTCAGTTTGAGAATGGAATGCTCTCAACTTTGTGACTTCATGAAAATTTCATCATTGAAAAGAAACAATTGAAAAATTTAGTAACGTTAGAAAAATAATCCTGTTCTACCTTTCATGTTTTGATGCTTAAAAACTAAACGGAATATAGAAATTTAAGTTTACTTTGTAGAACTAAAATTCATAATTCGATCCAACAATCAGTTTTAAAAGTCATAAAAAGGTTTGACTCAATAACATCTTAATACACAAGAAGCTTGAACAATAAAAAAATAGCTTCGAGAAATATATGAACCAAGATCCAAAACAAAAATAAAGCCCAAATATCAATGCTACGAAAAAAAGTATAAATTAAAAATTTTGATAACCTATACTACTAAACATTGGTTTACACTCAAATGTTACAAATCATGAAAAATGATCAAGATTTGCGAAGAACTTCTAAGTTTCATTTCTGATTTTTTATGCAACATCACAATGAAAATCCGAATATTGAATCAACATAAAAAATCCAAATCAAATTTAGCAAGATATTCCCTAAGCCAGATTTGGAACATTGATGAGAAAAAACAACAAAATCCAGAATAAAATTTTACAATTTTGATTTTCATTTCTTTTTCTATTATCATCAAGCCAGCACTTTGCACAAGTTTCCATGGCGAAAAATTGTAAAAGTAGAACAGGATTTGTTTTTCTTTATTTATTCAAAAGTCAAGAGAAAAAATTATAAAAGAAATCAAGAAGAAATAGAAGTTCCCAAGTTTATTTAATTTTAGATAGTGATTTAAATGAAATTGTTTAATTCTCTACGTAAATTGAGAATTTCCAATGCCTTTTTGAAAATAACCCTATGATTTTAAGTGGCTATGAATCAGAATTCAATGGATATTTTTAATGTTCCAGTTTTCTTCTTAAGCATTCACATTTTGACAAATATTATAAAATGTAAACTGAGAAGATGATGAAATATTTCAAAGAAGATAATCAAATGCATTTCAGATCACAGATAACGAAAAAAAGATTGAAAAATGGAAATTGGTTAAAAAAAAAAAAAATAGAAAAAATGGACTAATAAGTTATACGAAAAAAATTTCCCCTGGAGGTAGGGGAACACCACTACAATTTACATTCCTTTGAATTAAAGTAAAAGTAATTTATTACAGGGAAAAGAAATTTAAAAAAATACCTGCGAAGCGTAAAACAACGCATTGATCTACGTTCAATATTGTCAAAAGCAGCAGAAATGACCATATTCCTCAATTGATAAACCGCAGTCCGCATTTACCCATCTTGGGGTGTAAACAGAAATAGCTGTTTTAAATTGATATTAACAAATCAAAACTACTTTCTTTTTCTCTTATTGGGTTTTGTTGAGGTTAACTTAACATAATTTGATAGAAATATTACGAAAACAATCCATTCACTGTACCGATTCACTCCATTTTAAGATACCAATTCAGTTCCATGAACATAAAAATATTGATTTGCCATCTTCTTACATGAACACTTTTTTGTGAAAATTTAAAAACGCAAAAACATCTTTGTGGATGCATAAAAAAATCAATTTACAACACAATTTGTTTTTGTTTCTGTTTGTTGCGGCAAATAAAGTGAATAAATCCAGGCAAAATCCAGACTTTATTCAATGAAATCCGGACAACAGGGCCAGACAGGATTTTTGTCAAATTTTGTCAAATTTCCGGGCACACCGGAATATAACCGGGTAATCTGGAAAACTTACCTTACACGCCTAATTTGGTTCCATTTGCTTTATCAGATCTCGAGTTATGTATAAAAAACAGTTAGAAAAGCCTCCCTCCCCTTTTCCTATTTCCCCTCCGAAAAATTGAAGAGGTTCCAATTCATCATAAAAACATTCCTCGTCCTGACATACACTGACATGCAAAATTTGGGTGTATTTGGTTATGGTTAAATTGTCACAAAAACCAATAGCAGGCTCGGTTCCACAGAAGAAACAAAAATAATGATGATTTTTCCGTACAAAATATTCAATTTTCCCATGCATACCTCAAAATTCAATTTTTTTTCATGTAAACGTTACTTGAAAGTTCTGCGAAAAGTCATAGATAAGTTTTGAACCAAAACAAAGCTTCTTATACCCCAGGGTTTGGAAAAATAAAAAGTTACCCCAAATAGACTCAGTCTACTGATCAGTTCTCGATTGATGAAGACTTGTTACTTCTGTTCAAGAGCCTCTTTTTTTCAAGTGTGAGAGGGGGTGGAGGGGTCTCAAATTTTAAAACAAACCTTCTCCGGCCTCAGAAGCCTAAACCAGCCAAGTTTCACGTAAATCAGTGGTTTCCAAAGCTATAGGGGATAGACAGACAGGAATTCATTTTAAACATATATACTAGACTGGCCCAAATTTTTATGGGATGATTTTAACAACATTTTTTTTTAACACGGCAACCCCTAGATTGGTGCATTCAGGTGAAAAAAAGACATTCTAAAAGTTTCCGGTCATTTGGCAGAACCACGAGCTGGCGCAAATGACTTGAAATTTGTATGGAGATTTTCGGCAAAATGTATGAAAAATCCATATACTTTCACTCTTTGTTTTCTAAAATATGTTTCCAGAATGCTAGAAAGCTCAGAATTTCATGAATTGTTGTTCAAACAATGACAAACAAGTTTATCAACAAGTTATTACAAGACAACACGAGTTGACTGTGATAAGTTATTTGCAATTGAATGTGTGATTTTTTCACCTAAAGGCACCAACCTAGGGGGTGCCGCGAGGAATATCAGGATTTTTTTTGTTATGGGCCAGTCTAAACTGCAGCTCATAGCTAGCCTGTCTGATTTGCGTTTCATCATTTTTCAGTTTATCGCTGGAATCACTTTAATTTTATCTGTAGAAAACTTTGTTTTCAATACTTTTTTTTCTGATAAACATTGAAAAAAAAACCAAAACCAGCACCCCCACCCAATTTTGTTCCACTGCACAAATGATCGCAAGTCGGTCCCATAAATAATCGCGTGTTAGTTCCACTGCCATAAGGGCTCAGCAAATAATTTTCCACAGAATTTAAACAAAACATTTAAACTTATAAAGCTAAAAACTTTTTATTGCCTTTGCAGTGACAGATTCTGTTGATTACTTTGATTAAAAAAGCATACAAGTGCCGAATTTACATTAGCCGTTTTAACGATTTTTAATTACCGTTTTTCTCCTTTTAACAAAAACACAGATGGGACGAACTTGCTACGAACGATAGTATAGATTTTCAGTCTATTAAAAAGTTGCTTAATAAATTGAAATCACTCATAAAATTGCGAAAAATGTTCATAAAGCGTAAAAACTTTCAGCATTAGAAAAGCATAAGAAAAGGCGTACATTTTCATGAGATTCAAGTTGGGTCATCAAATCTATTTAGGTTGTGTAAAATAACATGATATGTATATTTCTTATGTAATTATCATTCTTATTTTCCTTATTTAGGGAGAATTTTAACCATCGCATTAGCCATCCGTTCTCCTTTATATCCTATCTCATTCAAAATGCATTCATGGTTTTTCGGCAATACCAAAATTATTCGTTTAGAATAGATATATGGATAATTTATATATGAAATAGTCCAAGCACACAAATTATCGGTTCCGGTTTTGGTATCCCTTTATTAGTCGGAACATTTTCAAATGATTTTTACAATTGAATAGGGTTTGTGAATTGAGGTAATTCCATTCGTCAACGACATTTTAAGATTTATAGCGGTATAATAGACTAAGTTTGAGTTTTATAACAGGCTTTAAGGTAAGGCTGACCCCAGATAACCGATGTTATCTGGGGTCAGTTCCTTTGATGCTTATTTGTTTCATTGTACAAAATTTATTTTCTACATAGTAGTTAAAAGCTGCTCCAATTGTTCCCACATAGTAAACCAATAAGTTGTAGTACAGTTAAGTATCATCATTAGATTAAGTGTATCTGCCCTGATATTGAGATTAGGCTTCGCTTGAATCGCCGTTTGCAAGTAAAATCGTTTTTGCGTCCAAATGCTGGGAAAACAATTGAACTGGAGCCCAGAGGCAAATTTATGCGAAAAAAAAATTCGCATGCTTTTCAATGCGTCAGATGCGCCCGAGATTCGTGTAAATAAAGACGAACAGTTTTATCACTTGCCGTTAGTATTGATTACATTTCCACGCTTAGTTACCTCTGTACTTCTGTGATCCGTTAGTAGATTGTGATTTAAGATTTGGGGTCATACATCTGAGCCGACATGATTCAATTATGAACGTTTAGTTAGTGTATTCTGAGGGGAAATCTGAGTTTGTAATCATTCTACTTGTCTAACACAAATGCAGTTCAATTCGTTGCAATTGATAAGTAATGTTAAGAAAAGTCTGATAAACGAGGGCTACTGTAAGATTCATGCCCTCGTAAAATAAATCGTATGGCTGAATCATTCGAAAAATTTAAACTTTAAATCACGGTTTGGAAGTTTTCCGCAATAGTAAAGATAATGGTTTTTCCCTTTTTTCAAATTCAATTTATTTTGTAGAGATTCCAACCTGAAAAGCTGACAATTCTCGATCTAAATTGTTACCAAAAACGAAAGTCAAAACAATGGAACTGTTAAATTTTGATATGGGAGAAGAAGATCAAAATCGTGCTTGCTAATCAGGAGCTGTTTAATAGCGCAATTGACTCCTCGAATATTGCAGTGAATAATACTTGAATTAAGTAGTATCTGTCAGTGCGCATCAACCACAACACCCGATCAATCATTCGGCATTTAATCTGATGATGGAACGGCAAAACTGGGCAGAATAAAGCCTTCGACTGTTGTAATTCACTAATCAACAGCACACACATTCGTCACACTCACGTAGGGTTAGCCGATAACATTGTTTTGGGTATCTTTCTGAATCCCACCGAAATTCGACACAGTTGAATAGCTTTAGGTGATGCTTGAGATGAAGTCATTATAAATTATACCTACGTTGTGTATTTTTGTCCTGTTATCAAAAGGTTAAATGAGGTTAGGTTATGCAAAAACTAGTTAACTATTTGTTGACACTTGATAAAGTTCATTGAATTCCGTTTCTATCGGCTCTTAGGCAATAGCTCGGCAAATGGGTTGGTTTTTATCTTTTTTATTTACATACGAGCCCACGTGAAATATTTTACTGCAAACATGTGGGTTTGGCGAGCTTTTTGGATCGCTTTAAAGAGGAAGGTTATATGGTTGATACAAATTAAGTTCCGTTAATAACTTGATCATTTCTATTTTTCGTGAGCTTTGCATCTATATATAAAAATATGAATTTCTGTCTGTCTGTCTGTCTGTTCCCTATAGACTCTAAAACTACAGAACCGATTTGCGTGAAACTTGGCATATGAGGCCGGGGAAGGTTCCTATAATAGTTTGGGACTCCTCCCTCTTTCTGCAAGAGGGGAGGCGGTCTCTCATATAAAAGTAATAAGTCTTCATAACTCGAGAACTGATCAAGCAAATCAAACCAAACGAGGCACGGGTGGGTACTTGGTCACGAGGAATGTTTCTTCGAATATTTTTTACCCCTACCTCCCCCTGGGGAGATAGGAAAATAAGAAAAAATTGTTTTACATAACTGAAGAACTGATCTAGTTTTTGGAACCAAATTGGGAATGGGAGGGTAGTGGAATACGAGAACCTTTCCCTGCTTTCAGTTGAGATACAGAAAGGAGGGGGGGGGGGGCTTTAACCCCTTTTTTATTGCATAGCTTGAAAACTATTCGAGCAAACGAAACCCAGTTTGGCTAGGATTTCTATTTGGGTACGATAAATGGTTTTATAAATACCCCTCCCCCCTTTCAGTGAGGTGATAGAAAGCAAGGAGGGGGCTCCTTAGAAAAAAAAATCAAGCAAATGGAACCAAATTTGGCGTGGGAAGGTATTCGACGGGGTACAAAATGTTTCTATGATATTTTGAGAACCCTCCGTTCATCAAGTCAGAAAGTCTTAAAGAAGGAGAGTGCTCCCATACAATTTCTTACCTCACTGGGGAACTTACCCAGCAAATTGAACGGAATTGGGCTTAGGAGAGTTTTTAAGCAAAAGGAATGTTTTTGTGAATATTTGGTACAACTGCCTCCTTCTAGTTGGGTAATAGGAAAGAGAGAGGGGGCTTCTTTACAATATTTCGCATAACTCGAAAACTAATCGGGTAAATAGAAACAACTTTAGCATGGTAAAACATTTGGATTCGTTAAATTGTTATTTGCTAATTTTAGACTATTTTCTTCTTCAATTGGGGATTCAGTTAGGTAAGACGGGAACTTATCTAACAAATGGAACCAAATATGATATGGAAACAATCATACGGTGTATTTGAATACACGAAATGTTTGATCTTGATCCCGTCTTTCCAGGTAGGGGATAGGTAGGAAGTGGGGCCCGATACAAATTTTAAAGCATAACTCGACAACTAATGAAGCAAAAGAAACCAAATTTGGCATGAGAGGGTATTTGAGCACAAGCCTTTCTTTCCGGTGGTTTAGCACCCTCCTTCCATTCAGTGGAACGATAAAAAGTGGGAAAAGGATCACTCAAACATTTTTTTTATATTTCGATAACTTATCGAGAAAATGAAACCAAATTTGCATGAGACCATATTTGTGTACGGGCAATGTTTCTTCCATGGTTTGAGACCCCCCTCTATTGCTAGATGTAAAGTGAAAGAGGGTCAACCATTTTTTGAATATCTCTAGAACTTATCGAGAATAGAGCCATATATGACAAGGGATCGTATTTGTATACCAGAAGTGTTTTTCTGATGTCATGAGACCCCCCTTCCTTCCATTTGGGATAAAAGTCAATCATAAAAAGGATTAAAACACTGATTAAAAACAAGTTAATTAATTTTTCTAAATAAAAAAGTTGCGATTTTATTTTGAAGAAACATTCAAATGATTTTGAATCGAATTGAAATTTTTTTGCAATATTTGAATGGTTAATAACTAGGAACCACAAATATCAATAAATGTCTGAAGGTGTAGCAATGCACACCGAGTCAGCTAGTATCTTTTAAAACCGTTTTTTTTTATGAAGAGGAACACATATGTAAAGAATTTTTTTTAATAAAATATCCGGACCAGCTCAAATTAATTAGGATTAGCTGGATTCCTTTGTATAAAGAAATATTTATTGTTACCTATTTTTTATTGTTCGATAAATAAACATCATAATTAAAAATAAAATGTTTTCAGACTTTTGTCTTTGTTTTTCAATTCTGAATTTTTGTGTTCGGAAAACATGATCTGCTGGGAAGCCTGTAAATCTTAATAAAAACAAACGTAGTTTCCTGTTTTTGTTAATTCTAGTACTCTAATAATTCAATTGACGGTGACCAAATATTAAGAGCTTGAAATTTCAAACTTTCACTTATTTATATTATTGAAAATCATTTTTTTAAGCGATCTTGATTTTTTTTAATAATTTTTGAAAAGTCGATAAATGATTCGAAGTAGCAACTTCGAAACTTAATTTCAATGCGCAATGTTAACTTTCCTAGTATTTGCTCTGTGCTTTCAATATTTGCAACAAATCTAGGAATTCCTTATTTTTATTTTTATCAGTTTCCTATTTGATCATTCAAGATCATAAAATCAAGATCATAAAAGGATCTTATCCCTGACTTTTATTATTGACACTCACAAACTGATTCAATTCAATCAAAAATTCGCTTTTCAAATCGCGATTCAATATAATTCCAAATTTTAGATATGACAAAGGATTTTTTCAATCAATCATCAATTGAAAATGAAAAAAATGTGAATTATCATCTTGCTAAACAATTTTTATCATGGGTAATTTTATGGGTATTCTGTTTCTCTGCACTGATTCTTTTTTCCGAAGCTTTAATTTCTGGTTCTATTCGTAATTTAATTCGTTTTCTGATGTTTCGAAAATATTCACTAAGTTTTTCTTTCCAGAGTAAGGTCATCATTTTGAATAATTTATTGATTTGAAATTTTGATTCTTTTATTTATATATTTTTTCGAGTTTTTCTGATGATCGGATGATCAAGAGTAAGAAAATGATTTTACAAATCAATTTCCTTATTAATTGCGCATTTTTTGTAAAGTTTTTATTTCTAGCTAAATTTTAATTTCGAAAAGCTCCACCATGAACGGGTCCTTCGCATGGGGCCTGAATTTTTACCCGCTTAAGTCCCTGGAGTGTCAATTTGACACTCTCGCCTAAATCCAAAATATCTCTTTTGTTTCTCAACCAATTTATACAAGATCAATAGTTTTGGAAACCTCGTAATGTAATCCAGACAATATTCAGCTACAACATTTCAATTTTCCGTTATTCAAAGTCTAAAAAAAAAAAAATTAACCTCGGAAAAAGTACTCCAGATCAGCTAATGCTCAAAAAAAAATTACTTAGTGAAAATTGAATGTAACAAATTCACTAGATTCGTTATAAAAATGCCTTTTTAGTGAATAAATACTGTGGAATCTTGCGTTTGCAAATTGACAAAAACAATAAAAAAATAGCAGATGCTTTAGAAAATTTGTCAAAAATTCTGTGATTCATATTTGGAAAATCTAAGAATGTGCTTTTCAAAATTTATCTGGTGTGACTCAACCAACTTTGTCGGATCATTGATGGGAAAAATACGGATTTTACACCACTTTTTTTGCATAGTTTATGGTCATGATTTTAAACAATTTCAATATAAAAAATCCTTGAAAGCCACGTATAGCTTTTAACTTCAGCTCTATTGAAATGAAATGAAATGTTTTCGTAGCTTATTTACAGTCTTTATCCGAAGCAGGTTCTTACGGATTTATCTTATAATGGATGTTTATATCTTATTATCTTATTTTTATATATCGTAACGGAAAACAGAAGAGTTGTAGCTGAACATTGTCTGAGAAACATAAAGGGTGATACGGTCGAAATTTGGTCAAATCAATTTGACGTACTTCTTTAAATTTTGCACTAAAAAAACCTGAACACCTCTCATTTTGAAGGTGTGTGTGTAGAATGTTGCTCCTATTTTGATTTTTTACTTCACTCTTCAGTTGTCAAAATGCCGTCCAAGGAAGAAGAGCAGCGTATCAAAATTTTGCTCGCGCATCCCGAAAATCCGAGCTACTCGCACGCAAAGCTGGCAAAATCGCTAAAAGTTGCCAAATCAACCGTTACGAATGTTATTAAAGTGTTTGGGGAACGTTTGTCGACAGCCAGGAAGTCTGGATCGGGGGGAAATCGAAAACCGGAAGCCGCTGAGACGACAAAGAGAGTTACCGGTAGTTTCAAGTGAAACCCTAACCTATCTCTCCGAGATGCCGCAAATAAGCTGGGTGTATCGTCTACAACCGTGCATCGAGCCAAAAAACGAGCCGGACTATCGACTTACAAGAAAGTAGTGACTCCAAATCGCGATGATAAACAAAATACGACGGCTAAAGCGTGATCCCGGAGGCTGTACACGACGATGCTGACGAAGCTTGACTGCGTGGTAATGGACGACGAAACCTACGTCAAAGCCGACTACAAGCAGCTTCCGGGACAGGAGTTTTATACTAATTAACCTTGAAAAAGAAATTTAATTTGATTTTTTAAATAAACGATTTCACCGACATTCTACGCTTTTTCCCTTGACCAAATTTTGACCGTACGATGATTACGGGGTTGACAAAATATAATACAAATCGAATGAGAAACAAGAGATATAAGGCGATTTTAAGCGAGATGTGTCAAATTGACACTCAAGGTCTGATCAAGGAGTTTTTTTTTGTCTGGCTTTCCAGGGTGCGTCCATATATAAAGTAATGATGCAAAATTAAAGATTTCACGAATTCATTGAGGGTCCACAATTTTTTTTTTATTTACAAGCCACCAATCATCCAATTGTGTCATACGACAATCAAGAGCGGGTTAGAGTAAAGAAGTATAACAATCTCAATCAATCGGGTTTTCTCAATGCAATTGTGGGAATTCTAATAATTGAAGGAAAACCAATTGCATCGATTTTTTATTACAGAATTCTTATTTTCCAATTTTTTAAATGATAGATTATTTATTAAAAGCTTTTTTTTTCGACATCTTCCAGTTAAAACCAGGCGGAAATTTTTGGTATACCATGTCTACCATCTGGATAATATACTCAAGTAGATTATTGAAAAGTGTTAGCTTCATTTAA